>NW_028289083.1:367500-1023792 GCF_059628265.1 Tinamus guttatus | reverse complement strand
GGATAGGTTCCAGAAGTGTAGATAAATTTGTGTGTTAGCAAACATTTGCTATTTGTTACCTTTGGGGGGAAAGTCAAGTGTTACTTACTAAGAGCAGTTAATTCAATTCTTTAAGCTCTAGAGCTGCCCTCTTGTTGTCTCTTCTTCAATTAAGTAACTAGGATACTACAAACAGCATTAGGAAGAAGTAGTAGAGGGGTTTCTACTTTCTCTTTTTTTTTTCTGTATGGAAGAGTAATGTTTTCTTGTTGGTGGTCAAATAGAAAGCATCAAAGTGCTAATTATCATCTACTAGTCTCAAGTATTCAAAAATCATGGGTGCCTCTTCTCAGAACTGTTTTATATATATAATCTGGTCATCTAGACCATCTGGCTCATCTGGAGGGATGAGCTTTTGTTTTTGTTGTTTGAAGGAAATTACTGCACTGCTCATACCTTCCCCTTGCTTCACCCTAGGCTACTGACTCTGGCTTGTCCAGGAAACAAAATCTTTACAGAATTCTGCAGGTCTGAAAATAAGACTGCACTGGGCAATGTTCCAATTTGCTCCATCTTCTCAATTTCTCAGCTTGCTTTTTAACTAGCAACAAGTATGATGTGGACATTTAGTCTAACATAGGCTAATCTTCCTGCTAAAGACCACAAATTGGTTGGACTTTCATTCTCAAAGTGTTATTTACAAATCAGTTACTTTATCTTATTCTTTTCTTCTTAAACACTGCTGCTTCCTATATTTCCTCTGCCAGTACATTCCAGCTGCTTAGATTTCTTCATCTCCTACTTCCTTTCCAGAAGACCAAATGTCCTATTAAATTAGTAGATGCTAACAGTCTTTTCTCATCTAGTACATTATGTGTATCGTATGTAGCACAAACCAAATGATGTTCACAGTCATCAGGGCTGTCATCTCAAGAATCTTCTGAAAAGATTTGTACCATTTAGGTGCATTTGGACTGCAACTATTGGAGCCAACAATTGTAACAATTTCTTATTTTTCCCTGGATGAAATATTTCTTTGTTCTGGAAGACCTCTCTCTCCCTTTGGACTACTAGATCAATGCAGGTGATTCAGAGATCAAATCTACTCATACAAACTATTACGCAGATATTTTCACTATGACACACTCCTGTCTTTGAAGAACAGGTCTTTCTAAATCAGTCTGGAGACCTGGCAGTGAGTGGGAACGAGCTGTGATCCAGAGATTTATCTGGCCTTATCTTCTGCCTCTACTGCTATTGAAGGGAATGAACCATCAGAACTTAAAAAACATTTTTGCAAAGCTCACTGCTCAAGCCACATCTTGGAAGACAGAAACACCAAGTGAGAAGCACTAGGACACCAGTGTACTAAGGAGACGAATCAATATGAAAAATAAGCAGCCGTGGAGGATGTCCAGAGATACAGGTTGTTCATCTGACATCTCACTGGTCATACTGTGAAATTAAATGGGTTTTAGGAGATCTTTTGTATTGATGGATGCAATTTTAGTTTCAGAGAAATTTGAATAAAGGAAAAAAAGAAACTGACTATATAGAACTTGTTCATAAACTAAACAAATTAATTACACTTTCAATAGCCACTGCTGTGATGTTACCTCATTACTGGGTTGCAAAACCTTTCTTGCAGTACCAATCAAACAATAGCAAACAGTTATAATCCTTCCCAAATGATAATACTAGAAATTTAAAGTTAAACAGGTTTAGCTTCTTCATTCATTTTATTCATTTTTAGAGGCACCATGAATAAAGCACTTTTAAGAGTTAATAAAGAAACCAGAAAGGGAAGCTCTAGCCGTGCAAGTTATTTCACCATTTCCCCTCCCCTCATCTGGATTGGGTAGCGTTAGCATATGAGTCAGATAATTATGAAATACTCCTCTGAAATGAATTAGATGAACCCAGCATCTTTCACAGAAACAGACCTTGTGACCAGGCAGAATGCCACTCTGATCCAAAAAACCCCACCCAGATGTGTCCACTTCCTTTACTGTAACTTAGACAGCAGTGAAACCTCAGTTTGAGCTTCCTTCCTCAGCGAAGCATCTTTCCACTGTTCCTGATAGGGAAGTAACTTTTCCAGTTTATCATCTTCAGCTCTTATGAATCAAGTTATATGTGAGAGAAGCACCTAAAGACAAAGTTGCTCTATTTCATTCAGATCAGAGTTAAGTTTTTGTGTTAAAATAAGTTCAGCATATGGATATTTACTATTATCTTTAGTAAGATATCGAGGCCTATTTCAAAATGACAAAGTCGATATATTCAAGTAAGGAATGTGATTAGGTTATCTGAGAATGCCTCAGCTGAATACATATAGTATCTCTAGAAGGTTAAGAGTCTCTAAAGTTGTCTGAAAGCACCATTACACCCCACATCTGCTTTCCAACTATAGAGGTTTTGAAAGAAAAATGCAGCATTCCACACAGTTCAGTGACTCTGCATTTTGTTTACTGGGTCTGATCTCAGACTGTTTCGTGTTAATTGCTAGATTAGGCAGACATCAATAACCATTGAACTGAAAAAAAAAGTGGGAAAATGAACATTAGCTGATTTTGTCTCTGTGAGTCAAGTTAGTAGCCTTAGAGATTGAGTTCACAATAAACCCAGGTATGTCATAGCTAGATCACAGATTTGTAAAGCTATCTCCCTAAGGCCAAGAAGAGACTGAGCTGATATGGGTTGTAACCTGCATACTAAATGAACATTTAATTCATTTAGTAAGTCGCATGTGTCAGCAGAAGTGGTCAGTCATCTATATAGACAAGTGATATCACTTACACTCATCTCACACCATGTAAGAGAGCTTTGGGAATAAGCAAAGTCAGAAGTAGAAGCGAAAACAAACTCCCAGCATGAACAACCAGGCCAGAATACCTTTTTGCAAACCACTTCAAAGCTATCAGAGCAAAAGAAGATAGACCTCTCTATCCTATGTAGCTACCCTCCTAAACTGCCTATAGAGTTTAATATATGCTTAATGGGCTTTTGATCTAGTAAAATTAAAAGTAGATAAAGCTAAATTGGTCATAAGGATCTCTGGAAATCTTGCTGAGAAGTTCGTGTTTGGAAACTTTCATTTTTAGAGGAAGTAAAAGTGCTTTTAATTCACTTTTTTTTTTATTCGGTGGGACACAATAAATGTGAGAATATTGTTGATCAAATCTTTCTTAGTAACTCAGCTTACAAACTAATATTTAAAGCTTGAATCATCAGCTATATGTACAATGTTCAGCATATGGCCAAATTCTTTTCTTCCTCTTGCTAATTCAACCTGACAAAAAGTACAAAGGAAGGCAGAATTTATTTCTGATAAGGCTCAAAAAATAAGAAACATTTTAAAAGGTTCTTTGAATACTTGGTTGCCTGCAATTATCTTCATATGTAGCAGTATATTGCCAAGTGGGATTGTTTTTACCTGACCAAAATACATTCCCCTGATCTTATTAATGTTTTTCTCACCAATCAACTTGGTTTACTCAATTTAAATTTTCCTGCAGGTTTCACACTTATTCATTAAGCTCATTAGTTACATTTGACATGATCTATATGTTTTCTTTCTATTCTTTAAAAAGACATTCCAATAAAATAACTATCCCAATGATTTACCTCAATTGATTAAATAGCCTGTTTCCTTGAAAATATTAAGAATTACATGTTTTTATTGAAAAGATTGAAGAACATCTGTCTCCAATTTTATCTCATTATTTTTTTCCAAACAACTCTAAAATAACACCCATTTGTGCTATCCAGAGGAGATTAATGGTCAGGTAGTGATTTCTGGTATGTTTACTTTTAAGTTTGTTTAGTGCAAGTATTGCTATAAACTGTGTTTATATGGAAAATATTATTTATTATTTCCTGCATCTGTATAATATCAAGTTGCTGCAAAGGAATTTTTTGTGGTTAACAAAAGTAGAGACAGAGTAGGAACTGAAGCTGTGTCAAACCTGATTATATCTTTTCACTTTCATTAATAAATGTCTGGAGCATTCTGAACAATTTACGGCTTTTCATCTGGTCATAAAAATAAAATTAATTACCAAAGTGACCTTATTCAAACTAAAATGAGTTCCTACCAAAATCTTTGAGAAAAAAAAAAAAAAAGTTTATTTTGGATGGAGTCAAATATTTGCAATGAGCAGTCTCACTTCAGGATTTTTTTATGCAAAAACTCAGTTTCCCAGCAGATCCCTGGAGCACATACTGGCTGACCATCTGTTACATGTTCATGCCATATAACCTAGAAGTTGCCACACTTTCTGAAAAATAGGACATATCATTTTCAAGCCCTCTCTGATTCAGAGGATTTGGATGACTTGTCTTCTAAAGACCTCTCTGGACACTGTTTAACCACAAGCATTCTCACTCACAAGGATGGTACAAGGACCATCTAACCCTTGCCAGTTTTGTCAACAATAATAAATTCACTTTATTAACCAAGTCTCAACAATTTAAACACACAAAATTAAAATATTTCAGGAATGTTGAAACTTCATGGTGGGGGGAGGCATTTGGGCAAAATTACTACCCAAGGTCAATCCAAGCATGTAAATATTTTGATGAAGTAAAACTGCATTTTTCTATACACAAACAACTCTTAAAAATTCTGCTTATCCCAAAAAAATGTCTCTGTGGCCCCCTTCAATATACCCTCCAGCTAGATAAACCACATTCTGAATTTCAGTATCTTTCTCGCCTAAATCATCCCCATTTTGAAATTACGAGCAAAATCACACAGAATCACAGAATGGTTGAGGTTGGAAGGGACCTCTAGGGATCATCTAGACCAACCCCCCTGCTCCAGCAGGGACAAAATCCTTAAAGAATGTGTGCCTTTCCCCTTGGGAGACCTATTTTTCAAAGAATGAACAGGGTGAAAAAAAATCAGTACATGAAGCATGAAGATATTTAGAGAAAGGAAGGTTTCCCTTCCCAAAGAAAGTTAATATTACAGAAATTAGGTTGTTCTGTACTAGCAATAAAAACTAAATCCCCTTAATATTTTGGCAAAGGCACTAATTTATCCTTAATCTGGTTCCTATTAGCTTCACACAACATTTCCTCGTCTTATACAGCTTATTATTCATCTTAACTCCCTTTTCCTTGTTTAAATGAACTTTCCCAAATCCTCTGGAATTCTGCTTTTTATTTTTTAAACTATATAATAGGACTTTTTTTTTTTCTCACAAATCCTCCTATATAACCCCAGCAGTTTTTTTTTTTTTGTTGTAGAAATCAGTCAAAATCTTGAAAATATCAGTGGTTTGGCTAAAGCACTTTGCCAAATAAACAATAAGCACGCTTCAGGCTTCACTATTTTATAAGAAATAAAAATTAAAAAAGCTGGCCCAAAATAGTATTCTACTATTCCATACAAATACATCTAAAGTACTCTACTTTAGAAGATGATCACATTTTTAACCTTATCAAATTTAAGCTTGTACCCAAGTCCATGTCTTTTAGTCCATTTAGATGGGAGACCGCTGACCTTCTGCCAAGCTACCTACAGACCTGGGTGGGCAGCGTTTGCTTTCACAAGGGTTGTTTGTTTTAACCCCTAACCATAGGGATTAGACATATGCATTTTCTTAAAAGAAAAACAAGAATTTGATCAATTCAAGTACTGATTGCTAAACACGTGTGCTAGAATCCAATGCTTGCTTATGGAAGTGGATACTGCCACCTTTTTTCCTTAAACTTGCCTGATATTAAAAACGTTAAGGCTCCGGCCTTTTTTTGCCTAAGAACACTTAACTACTCACTAATCTCAACACCTGTTCTGGACTTGTCATTTCTTGTTCAGTTTTTTAGGGCTGTGATGTGGAAAACTACACCCTGTCCTGCTGCTGATTATACCTTGGTGTCATGGACACCTCCATAACAAACAGTCACACCATCAAAAAGCCCATATATCATTATTAATATACAAAGGTTTGCCACAATGATACATACCCAATAATCTGTTCATCTGTGGCCTCCAGGCTCTGCTGTTGTAAACAGTGAATGTTTGTGCTGTGAAGCACACATCAAATTTGAGCATAAACGTGCCCTCAGCCTCATTTTTAGAACCCAAGTATAAAGTTTCAATCCTCAGAGTTACCATTTAGCTGACGTCCACTCTGGAAAGAACCTATATTCCCTGGGCATCTTTTCTCATACCACATCAATACTTTTATGAAAACTCACAATGTAGCTGTTGAAATTTAATCAGGCAGAACTGAATTTGAAACTCATTTCTTGATCAGAGTTAACAAAAAGTCAATATCTTCATCAAATTATTTGTAATTGTTTAAAAGGGGGGGCATAGGGAAGGTTCAGTTTATGCAAAAGAATGAGGTGAATAAGCTGGAGAGCAAGGTACGCTCAACTGCTGGGAACGCAATTTTCTGCACTTTCCATAGCACTTTTTCACTGCTCATAGTATCTTGGCTGCTTTGCCTACTAAACTTCCCTCTAAGCTGTAATTCAAGGAACCATGATTAGCTTTGTACCTTCACTTGCTTCTTTACCATTTTACAAGCAAATGGCATCAAGACTAAAGTGTAAAGTGGCCTTTACAAAGTCAGACATTTGCTAGATATGGAACAAAATTTAGGCTTGTTCCCACAGGACTAAGATTACTGTAAAGCCCAACTTCAGCACAGAGGAGAGGGCAACCATCTTTGACCCGCCTTCCCTAAGAAAAAGCAATATCTAAATTGCAATATTCCAAAACAAAAGTCTGTAATAAAAGCTCATAATAAAACTTTCTCTCCAGGGGATGACAGAAAGAATGGGCCTCTTAGATGCCTCTTAGTTCAGTCAAGGCACAACAGGTTAGATGACGAATTAACAGGCCACATTGAAGAGAACCTCTGAAAAATCCACAGAAGACAGGGCCTAGTTGTTCATTTTCACAGACTGGGGCTTCAATATTACTCTTGTTTCTGCTTACCTCACTGTTGACCTAATCTTGCAAACGTACGACTGGTATCCAAAAATTCAGCTTCAGCGTACTGCAGCACCTTGATTAACATTTACAATATGAAGCAAGAGACAATTCCTGTAACATGTGTATTCCATCCCTAAAGAACTAAAGAAACAGCGGCTTGAACTTTCCCAGTTGCAGCATTTCATGACTTACATTTTGCTTTGTAACCTTCACCTTTTACGCTTATTTTATTTATAATGAAAATGACACATTTTCACACGCAACTGATATTTTCCAACATGCATCTTAACTGAGGTTGAAAGAAAGGCTCAAATAAACCATTATCACCTAAGACAAGTTATGGCTCAGCTGAGCAGTATCTGAGGCGTGAACAACCGCAGACAGAATGCTGAAAAGAAATAAGATATATATAACCCCATGCCAGCCCAATAAGTCTTCCTCCTGATATCATCTAAATATTAAGCAAATTATGCAGTTTTGCTGATACTCTTAAGATGACAGTCATAGAGAAATGGATTGACATGGAGGGGAGAAAAAAAAAAAAAAAAAAAAAAAGGGTCCTTATTTCACTCAAGCAAAAGGGGACAGGACAGGGACCAGTAGAGAGGTTTCCATTAGCTTTCAAAATAAGACCAAGCAGGAGCAGAGAGGAGACATGGAAAGTTTCTGTCAACATAGTTAAATTTTGGCAAAAAGGAGTGCAGTAACCCTAAAATAAAGGTTTCCTACTAGCTATAGCAGTAATTAGTGCTACAGTTTATATTATAGACAAACATAATACACTATAAGCAATCTGACAACATTATCTCATGATTACGCACATATAAATTAATACAATTTTCCCTTTGTCACGATCATATAAAAGTCAATTCCAGATGGGAAATGATGAGATGGAAGAGACTTGACCTTGAAGAGGAAAATTAACTAAATTTAAATATTTTTCCTTATTCACAATGGAAAAAAACATGAACTGGGAGGGAGAGTATTTTATTCTCAGAGTCCATTTGAAGGTTAAGAAAGCAGAAGTACTAACTACACAGAAATAAATCACCAGAACTCATTAGAATTTCTCTCAAGCTCTATCTTTCAGGAAAAGTAAGGAAAAAATGCTTGTGCTAACTGATAGCAAAGACCGCCGTAATTGTCAAAAAAAAGCCAGAAGAGTTAAACTGACAACAAGTACTAGAGCGAATTACACCATCACTTAAACCAATAAAGGAAGCAAACAGTTATCTGTATTAGTTACCTTTGACAAATTAACTAATATCAAAATAAACCAGATTTCTGAACCATAATCCTTCATCTTTGATTAAATTTGAGTGAGCTCTTGATGTTAAGCACCTCTTTTCTCTCTAATTTCATATACATATAGACAGCCTCTCTGAAGAGCCTTTAATTAAGAACTAACTGTCACAACAACAGTAAAGCCTGTAAGATTCTCCTGATTAGCCATCTGACACACAGAATTTACATTCTCATTTCAATGAAACTTCCATCAACTGCTATAAAAATGATTTTAGATCAAAACAAGAAGGTGAGTTTCTGAATTTAATCATCCACTTTAATTGACGTGAAATCTTTTTATCTGCAAAACAGACTCACTAAAGATGTGTAATTTGTGTGTAATAAGGAATTTGCCCCAGCTTTGTGACCAGGTTCCAAATAAACTAATAAATTCTGTTTGTCTATATTTCCTTTGCCATTTTGAGGCAAGTTTTTTCCTTTATCTCCTTTTCTAAAGCTGAAGGACACTATTTTTTATTCTATTAGTACTCTACCACTAGAAAGATCCCTAGACAGTAATGATTACCGATTCCGATTAACAGATACTTTTTTCAGATGAAGCAGTTCCAGAACTGAGTTCCAAAAGATAGACAGCTCAGCAACCTAATTGTTGGAAAGGGTTGATCTGCAGTGGGAAAAATGGGACTAGATCCAGTCACTGTCAAGAACACAGAAGACTTGTCCATGTTTCAGTGCCAACATCAGCTTAATAGTATTAGCAAGATACAGGCTCTCAAGAAAGAGCCCAAATTGGTCTGGTCAATTTAGGTTAGTGTATCACAATATCTAAAGTACTGCCACTGGTGTTCAAGCTCAATCTGAAACCTTTTGGGGAAAGTACAGAAATATTCTAGGACAGAAATGTATTTAGAGAAGAAACTGAGTGTATTGCAAGGGGTAACCCTCCTTTTGCAGATGAAAAGTATCTGTGATCAGTTCAGTCTGAATGTACTAACTTGTACTGGCTGTGGTTGTCTCTTCAACTATGGATTATTAATTATACACAGAAATGGTGAAGTATAATAAAATGTTTCTATCAAAAAATGAAGTAGAGAAAGATTGTGCTAATAGCATGTGATTTGTGGTAGGGAAGTCAGATTCGATTTGTTGACTTACATTCAAAGTGAAAAGAAAACTTTGTAACGATGGAGGTAAAATGGAGCTTGACTTTTTCTGTCCCCATAATGAGAGTCTGGTCTGCCCTCGACACAGGAACAAGAGGGGAGGAGTGAACAGAGTCTGGAAAGACAGCACCGAGGCTCTCTAGCAGCATGCACTACTTTTGGAAGGAATCCATGAATGCCACCTAGTGCTACTTTGCCCATGGACATGTCTGTGGACTGCACCATGAACAGACTTGTGTTCACTGCTTCTTAAAATAGATTCCAGTGCTGTCCCTTGTGTGCCTTCTGGTGTGCAGAAAACACTTTTTGAAGGAAATGTCAATAGAAGATAGATAGATACTGTCAGTAATTTCTCATGCAGCATAAGGGCTACTTCATCTCAGTGATGACAAATGCTTTCCTAAAAGTCAAGCACAAATACATACCTATTAATATTTCTAGTGTAATTTTGTCTATGATACCATTTCTTTAAAGTAATCTAAAGAACAGAGGAAATGTGTAGATGGTTAAAGAACAAAGAACAGATACAGAGTTATCGTAATCAAAGAATCAAAACAGGTTGCTTCCCCTTATTCCCTGAATGAAGTTTTTACAGAGAGTGTATCTACAACTAAAAGAAGAAAGAGCTCTTTTGCTCTTTGCGTGTATATATATATAAAAGAACCAATTTGGTGTTTTTTTTTTCCTCTGCATTAAAAACAGAGAGAAAATAAATAAACTTAAGGCTTAATTTTAGGTAATGACTCAAGTTCAAGCTAATATAGGAGACCTGAGCTGAAGCTGGACTTCTTTGTCAAGCCAGTCTGTAAGCCAGTTTAGCCAGTTTGAGCTAAGGACCATCCCCTAAACGCTGCCCTCTGCCCTGCTCATTTCTGAATTCAGCAGCTCACTGTATCTTTAGGAGGGATAAAGCACAAGCCTCCCTGCTGGAGTATCTATAGCCGCGTTGTTCCAAGAAGCTTTCCAGCTAACAACCAGAGGTCCCAGCCTAACCACATCTCTGTTCTCATAAGCACTGTTTAAGGCAAATCTTAAGGCTCTGGTAAGGCAAGACTACAACCTTATCCAGTTTTTTAATTCAAGCTAATTCAAGAGAGAAGGTAATCATAGAAACACATACATTTTTTCTCTATCTGCTTATTACGGTGAATATAAATTGTTGATGCTCCACATACAACTAGAGAAGGAAAACATTCATAAAGCTGGTGTAAATGTAGATTACAGAGCAGAAATGTGCTTGGTCCTGTTTCTAGTCAAGACAGAGAAATCTTAGTGATAAAAATCACTGGCATATTTGAATTCCTAGGACAGAAGACTTAATATTTACATGCAATAATTTACAGGCTCTAAAAGTTGCCTTGTCCAGATGGAATCAACAGTTACTATTTTGCTCAGCAAGCTGATACAAACCACAACATGTAGAGTACAGGTTTGGTGACAAAGCACATATTACATTTAAGAATAAACATTAGTTTAAAGAGCCACATCTGTGAAATTCCTCTCATGCTGTGAGAGGAATGAACAGATTGCACCAAATGAGGAAAAAAAATGTAAATAGATCATACTGACTTAAGGTAGTCTCATAATTTTTTTCTGAGAAATACATTAAGATTCAAATTTCCCCTGTTTAAATGTAGTAGCAATGAGGAATGCTTACATTTTTTATTTTCTTTGCTCTTTTGATATTTCAAATGACCAAGAAAAGCCCTATGAGTTTTAAATTTAAAATCATGTAAGCAAACATATTTTCAACTTTTTTGTTCTATTCCAATTCTTACATCACAGATTCAAAACATCCTCAGCATTGCAAAAAATGATAACAATCTACACACCCAGTGAGGGAAAGAACGAGCATTCCTTAGACTATCATTTGGAGAAAAAGGAAATATGGAAATATTTAAAGTCTTTATCAATAGTATGCCAGTTCTGACAAATCACAAAATATTTATTTATATATATATTTATATTAATGCACATTAAAGATTTCTCATATTCTTTCTTATCTATCACTTTGGAATTAGAGTAAGTCTAAATCTAATCTTCACTTCCTCTTGAGAGTTTTTCCTTTCCACATAACTGTGAGCATCTAATTTGTGATGATTCCTTAAAAAGAAAAAAAAAAAAAAAGGTTTCAAAAACCTGGAAGTGCATGTGTTTGTCAGGGGATGGGTTACTTAGCTTTTCTAGTTCAACAAAAAAAAAGCATCTTTTTCCTTGCTTGGTTATAAAATTACTCAGCACCCACTAACGCAGTATTCTTGTTAAGAGACGATATGAAGAGCCAAGAGTATTCCTGAGAGCAAGAGCTGGTGACACAAATCTTACCTTTCTCCTGTAAGTACAAGCCCATGTGGTTTTTTTTGCACAGCTTGGGCCCCTATTTGTTTTCTACTTGTGAGGAGGAAGGCGTTGCCTTAAATTAAGGAGATATATACATATACGTAATCAATAAAATGTGTCGGAAATGATTAACTTTCAGAATTTTGCATGTTTGATTCACTTAAATGGCATAAGGTTACACCTTCACAAAGATTCCAATGAAGTAAATGAAACTAAGCAGCAGAAATAAAAACGCAACAATTCTCAAAGAATTCAATAGGCTGATGGTTTTTGTATTAACACACACATTTAAGCACATCTGTCAGTCTCCACAGCATTTGAGTCTATGAGCTCCTCAGTTATTTCCCAAAAGCTCTTACTCTGCGGGGCTAAAAGGAAAGAAAAGCACCAGAACTGAGGGGTGTGTGAAGGTACACGGGCTGCTCCCGCTGTCTGCAAGGGTCCCGCTGCCCTCTAGTGCCACCACAGCAGCGACACAGGCCGGGAGAGCCACCTGCAGCAGGGAGGGACACTTGTCGCTTGTGGCTGTGCTGATTGTACCCGTCCAGCAGAAGGATGTTCACTTCATGTTAGGAAGATCATTGCATCAGGGTTTCTGACAGCAGTCATGGCACAGCACTGAACTGGTGGCACCTGAGAGGATGATTGCTACACTAAAGTCATTTTAAGTACCAGTAGGGTTTTGAAGGGGGGAGATTTGTCCAAATGTCAAGCACAGTGCTAAAAACACCACACAGGGAGTGAATGCCATACATACTGCATAGGAACGTATCTCTGCTGAAGAAAACAGGTATTAACACAAGAATTATAAAGTAGATTCAGATCCGGAAATGAGAGATAATTGTTTCTGTTGAAAGGAGAAGTTTGATTTTAGATTCGGTCACTGAGCCTTTTTACAAAACCGGTCAACATGCTAAAGAAACCAGTGCAATGCACTGGTAGAACCTCATTTGAAAAGCTGCACTTAAGTGTGACCCTAATTTTCAGGAACACAGATTTAACCTGGAACAGATGCTACCAGAATGATATAAGAAATAGAAATAAATGGTAGTATAAATTAGGAGAGTACTACAGTTACAGTAGCGCTTAATGAACATGTCAGAAAGGCATAAAAGCCTGTGAGGAAGAAAGCTATTACGAGCAAAGGGTAATGATGACAAGAAATCACTTGTGTTCAGTATGAGCTGTGAGAGTGATTCAGACCTGGAGGGGAGTGAGGTTCAGGACAGCCCTCCTGTACCTCTGGAATGCAAAACAACTCGTCAAGGGCTAAGATGGAGCTGGAAATGCTCATATAACATAGCTGCTTGTGGCTGGTTGAGAGTGGAAGTAGAGCCCCTGGAGATCCCCTCTCATTTTGTGTTATATTTCCACATTTTTCATTCTAATTTTGCAGTTTATCTTTAAGCAAGGTCTTGGAAGGGACAATTCTACTTGCAGAGACTGTGTGCAGGGTGGTTCAATAGCAAGGATTTAAATCCCTGCTTCTGTTTATTGGCTTCCAGGTAGCCACTGATTTCCATAATGATTGTATTTGACTCCCCCTCTGTGCCTCTGGAAGGAACTGTAATTCCTCTTCATGGGCTGAATTTCCAGATGGGGAGTGTTTAATCACTTACGTAATCACTTAAATGGGGCTTTAATAAACTAACTTGATCATTCTCATTTGGAACTTCATACATTATGCTCATGCAGAGTAGAAGTTAATTGTATTAAAATTTCAGGTCACTATAAATCTATGTAATTTTCCTGTCTATGTTAGCACTAATTTTTTTTATACGTTCAGAAAGGAAAGGAAGTAATCTTATACTCCGCAGTTTTTATTATTAAAGGATGCCTTAAGAAAAAAGAGCAACTTGACAGCCTCTACAGCTCTAACAGAAGCACAGAATCAAAGAATGCTGAAGTTTGGAATGGACCTCTAGAGGTCATCTAGTCCAGCCCCCCTGCACATGCAGGGTCACCTAGAGCACGTGGCACAGGACTGCGTCCAAGCGGGTTTGGAAGATCTCCAGAGAAGGAGACTCCACAACCTCTCTGGGCAGCCTGTTCCAGTGCTCTGTCACCCTCACTGTCAAGAAATTTTTCCTTAAGTTCCTGTGGAACTTTTGGTGCTTCAGTTTGTGGTCATTTCCTCTAGTTCTGTTGGTGGCTGTTGGTCAGCACCATCCTTCTCACTGCCTGCCTTGAGGTACTTATAGACACTGATCAGGTCCCCTCTCAGCCTTCTCTTCTCCAGGCTGAACAGGCCCAGCTCCCTCAGCCTCTCCTCATAGGGCAGATGTTCCAGGCCCCTGAACATCCTTGTGGCCCTGCGCTGGACTCTCTCCAGCAGCTCCACATCCCTCTTGTACTGTGGAGCCCAGAACTGGACACAATACTCCAGATGCGGCCTCACCAGGGCTGAGTCGAGGGGCAGGATCACCTCCCTCGACCTGCTGGAGATGCTCTTCTTAATGCACCCCAGGATCCCATGGGCCTTCTTGGCCACGAGGGCACACTGCTGCCTCATGGTCAACTTGTCGTCCACCATGACACCCAGGTCCCTCTTTGCAGAGCTGCTCTCCAGAAGGTGGGTCCCCAGCCTGTACTGGTGGTGGTTATAAGACAGGTTTGCACAAAAGAATAGTGTTCAAAGAAAATTCAGTCATGTAGTCCAGATATTTAAATGAAATGTTTGAATTTCTCATTTTGTAATGTGTTCTTTGCTCAGTTACTCTTTTTGCAGGTACCCAACAATACCTATAGAGGGTACTCTTGGATAACCCAGAAGTTAACGGCATCCACACTAAGGTGTTACTTCTCAGCTGCCTGTAGTAGTCGCAGTAATATTACGGCAGTTTATGTTCTGCAAGTTTGCTTTGAGGTAGGTTAGACAGATGTAATAGAACTAGTCAGAGGACTTTTGATTCTAAATTTACAACACTTTTCATTATTCCCCAAATATTAGTATTGGAAAAGTTGGCTGTAAGAAAAGTTACCCACACAGAACTGAATGAACATAGACTTGCTCATATTCCCTCTGTGGGGGATGGAGCTCATTCTGTGGAGCTCTCTGCAGCCCCTGCTCCAGACGAGCCAAGTGCTAAAGCTTTTAAGGTTGGATTTTGAGCCACAATTCTCTGATTTCCAAGTCCTCAAGACAGGCACCTCTCTGAAATTAAAGTTCACAGGGCTACTCTGCCAAGCCCAAGACCTGTGCAAACCTCCCACTTCCCCTCCAATCTTTCCACTACAACATTTTGTAGGTCCATATATGCTGGGAGACTTCACAGCATAACCAGGTGGGGACATGGCACGTAACCAGGTGGGGACATGGTCTCAGAGGTCTGTCAGGTACTTATTTTGAACATACACATTTGTATTCATTTATGTTAGAGTATTTTGGTGAAGAATAACCTCAATATTCTCAGCCTTTTGGCTCTTGGTCAACTCTTCCATGACACTAGAATTTGCTGTCTCCCCGCACCAGCCCCAGCTGTGTGTTCTCTTTCTCCATTTCTGGCATTTCCAAAAAGCCATTTCTTTCAGCCCAGCAACTCTGCCCAGAAGAGGCAGTGGTTTGGCCAGCCTGATCCTTACTTTCTCTAGGAAGTCGTGAAGTGGTATATGGCACATCCCCCACCAAAAATTTACTGATTTAATTCACAGCAAGAGTTACAAAGTTCATAGGATGAAATGAAGACCTCAACCCCATCAGGGGTACCAATTTGTTCATGCTGGCTGCTGTGCAAAATAGCACCTGGCTTAAACAGTGTCACTATCCTCTCCTTTTACTCTGAATTCACTGAAGTAAAACATCCAAACCACAAACGTCTTTAGAGGCCTGGAGAAAAGAGTAGATCAAATACAATTCCCAGTTCCTCCCACCCCATGCCTTTCCTTAGGCATGCCCACTGGCACGGCACACCTGTGCAGTTGGGACTCCCGCATGAGCGTTAACATGTCCCAATAGATACAAGTGCTCCTTTCAGAGAGATTTATCCGTGCACCAGACTAAGTATTCCTTCAGTCTGGAGAAGGTATCAAGTCCAGTTCAGGAACCACAACAATCACTGACTGCTTGAGAAGGTGTCACTGTGTGCTTGTCTTGCCTCTTGGTCACACTTCCTCTAGTAACTGCTACTGACCATTAACGCTCAGTGGTGCCCCATGCCCTTGGCTGCTGTGGCCATCATGAAGAAGATGAAACAATTACCCATAAGGAAAAAGCTGGTTACCACCTGGAGTCCCCTTCTTAACCTTGTGAGAGCAACATCGATTTCCACAAAGCACCAAGGCACAGGATGGTTTAGGAGGAAGCATTGGTGCGGGGTCTCTGCTGACTAAGACTCAGGGCTGGAGAAAATCACACTTACACAGCAGACAATGAATAAAAGCAGCCTACTGTCCTTGTGAAGTAGTACAGGTTAACTGCAACCTTCTTGCCCTTTTATAGGGACTGCAGATAGCAAAAACAGTAATATGCTAATAATCTACTAATGCCTCTATGTATATTACATGCAATAGCATATACCAACTTATCCATCTACCCAGAATAAACACTTGCTTAGGCCCTGTTTTAGTTTCTCATTTTGATATAAATAAATGAACGTCAAACATGAAACAGAAACAAGCTATTTTCAGAAAGCTAAAAAAAATAGGCAAACAAACAGGCAAAAAAAACCCCAGCTGCTTCAGTTAGTAACATCCTAGCCTGAGCATAGCAGGTTATTTGTCAGACAGCCATGGCACTGACCTCCTTGAAAAACCAGGCTCTCAATCTGCATATAGATCATGTTCTTGAAATGAGTTAAGACTTGGGAAAGCAGTAAGCTCAGTGTGCTGTTTGCATTCTTGCTGCAGGAAACAACAAGAGCAAAAAATCTCTAACCGCAGCATGTGAAATCTAGAAACGAATCACTCCACAGTTATCACCGTGGGCTAGACTTGCAAGACCACTTGGGCACTGAAAGAGAAGTCAAATTCATAACAGCATTTTTAATTGTCTAAAGCTATACATGCTGAGATCTACTGGAATTTAAAAGAATCTTCAAAGATCTCAGCGTCCCTTCCCTGCTCCCTCACAGGCAGTTTGAGGGTCACAGAAGTGAGGGAGTAAGTTGAAAGGCAGCATAGCTCAACCTCCCCCGGGGCACAGCTGGGAAAGAGTACCCTGAGGTATCTTTGGCCTTCAAACCCTCCTGCTCTGCTGAGAAGCACTGATAGATGCAGCCAACGGGACGTCTCCCACCTGTGGCCTCACCCTGCCCTGTGAGAAGGGACAAGCTGGCCTGCTGCACAGCACCTACAGGGACAGGATTGTATTTACAGAATAAAGTACAGGAGTAAACACAGAGATGGAGGCCGTATCTACACCCCTCAGGGCAACTTGCCACCCACTGTCAGCTATAGGATCCTTCAGCTGCCCGTTGTTGTAATAGTGACGGCCCCACTTGCTATTCCCCATAGTCATGTCTGTGGGGAGCACCTCACAGAGAGGAAAGGTCATTCCAGGCATGTGGCAAGGGGTAATGCAGATTTAAACTCAAACTCGCAGCCAGAGCACAAACATTCACAGAGTTGAAACACCCGGTGGCAAGCACATGGAGATGGAGCTGAAACAGCCCTTCTGGGGAACAATGCGTGCTGCTAAGAAACTGCGTTTTTCCCTGCTGCAGTAAAGAGCATTGAAGTGTTTACTAAATATGCAGCAGAGGCAGCTGTAGCTCGTAGACAAGAGGGCAGTGCGTGGGCACCAGCAGGTCCCCTGTAAAGGCCAGCTTCAAGCAGGTCAGCTCAGCAAGCCACACGCTTGGCTACAAACAAAACAGTGGAACAAAGCAAGCAATTCTTGGAATTTCAGCACTAATTTCAGGTGTAACTGTCAACTGATTAGCCCTTATAACCAGACCACCTGCCCCTCAAAATCTGGGGGAGATGATATTTCCTTCTGCTGTCTCTGTCTAGGAAAACGCTGTTGAAATATGCAATTCTCAGGAAAGGCCTCAAATACCTCCTATATCCCCACAGGACATAGCAGCCTTACTACAACTCATAAATAACTATGTAAGACTCACCAAGTCCTTGTGTTTACTATTCTAAAATATATCTCAGTTCCAAGCAATGTTTATCAGCTTGAATAAGATCTTTGTAAACATGATTTAATCAGTTAAATAGCTTAATTAGACACTGAAGAATTAGCTGGGTTGGTTATACCTAAATGCAGCATTGCATAGCCCAGAACAATAGCACAGGCTGGGAGCAGGCTGAATAGAAAGCAGCTTCTCAGGGCAGGACTTGGGAGTGGTGGTTGGCAGAGTAGCATGTCAGCCAGAGATGTGACCTTGCAGAAAAGAAGGCAAACTGCACACTGCGCTGTATGGGCAAGGGTACAGGCCGAGGAAGTGGCCATCCCCTTCTTACTAGTCATACCTGAAGAGCCCCAAACTAGAGACAGCATAGGAAAAACATAGACATATTGGAGCAAATCTGGCAGCTGGTTATTGAACTGGGCTGGGGGCTGGAACAATGGCATAAAAAGAGATACTGAGATCCAGTTTTCTTCAACCTTAGCAATGGATAGCCCATTGTGGCTCTTAGCACTCCCTGCAGCTCCACAGTGAGAGGGGTTAGAGAAGATGAAGACCAACTCTTCTCAGTGATAGGATGAGAAAATAGGGACAAAAGATAACACAAATTCTGTTTAGATATTAGGAACAAAAATCATTATGAATGTAGTCAAACAATGAAATAAACCTATTGCTCAGAGATGTTGAGGAATCTCCATCCTTAGAGGTAAATTCCTTATTATTTGTCATACTTCTCCATGTTCTCCATACAAAATGCTATACATTTCCCTTCCTACTGGGACCACTTCTTTTAGTCATGTCTCTTCAATATTAGCAAGAAAATAAGCAAAAATAACGTATTCAGAACCTGATCATTGACTGAAGAACACTACCTATTGTTACTTCAGTGAACTTACTTTGTATGAAGCCCAAAACCACGGAAGAGAGGTTTCATGCAAATTCTTCAAGACATTCACATGGGAAAAACATTTCAATATAGCCTAGTGTTATCTAAAGTTATCATAGTTTGATTAAGCCCTGGTCAAATGTAACTATTACTCAACTAAATTAAGGGGTAGATCCAAATTCATTTTACCTAAAATGATACATTCCAACTGTAAGAAAGAGGTTTTGTTGAAGAATAATTGGTTCATGTGCAGAGATCACATCAATTTAACAGGGATATTATTACCTTGGGAAGCAAAGCAGAAATGCCTGATTTTAAGGGCACATCACAAGTGCAGAGGGAACAGAGGTGATTATGATTTTCCAAACATTTCTGTCCAAGAATAGCCAACAAAAAAGAACAAGGAAGTAAGTTTCTAAATAATAAGTTTTATAACTGACAGAAGAAAATAGGAACTGCTTCTATGAATGCTTTGGCTCTCCTGACAACTATGTAGATCTCTGGAGTCCACCTGGAACAAAATACAATGAGGTTTTCTAATTTCCTGGGCATGTGGTCTATTATTAAAGGTTCTTTTTTCCTTCTGAAAACAGATCTTCCCATACAGTATTGATGTGTACACAGAGAAGGGTGTTGTACTTTTGCACTGTATAAATATCTTTCTTAGATGCTGCTTCGTGCACATAATTTTGCTACAGAATGAATGTTTCACATCCAGTTCCTTCCCCTTTCCATTTATGCAGGAGCAGCTAATGATACCACTCATGCGGTTTGTGTTGCTGACTATAAAGACATTTGTGTTTTGCTGCTGCTAGCTACTTCAGTTGCAGTGTTTAGAGGCCTCCTACACAGTGCTCCACAAAAGACAACACGCACGTTCCCTCACACACACTCTTCATTTGCCCTTCCCGGGACTGCAGGTATTATTATGCCATTATATCACTGTTGAGCCCTTTTCTTTCCTTGATCACCAGTTTCAAAATCCGTTCTGTACAGATGTCTGATGGTCACCTTCACATATATCTTCAATTTTAACATTTGCATAAATGCGATCGATCAAATCAAAGATGATTTTTGCATGAGTACAGTAAGCTTGCATGAGGTGTGCAAATTCTGCTCCAGCACAGCTCATATCTACTTTCATAATGCTTCTAGAAATTCAACATCAGCCCCTATTAAGGGAGCCAGCAAAGGAAACTGAGAAGTCAAAGAACTTGCACTGAGTGCATCAAGTAGGAAGAGAGATAGTCTCCTTCTGCAAAGTGTTAAATCTCCTCAAGATCTAGCACCCCCCATATGTCACACCCTATGTGTCACTGCCTTTTTTAGAAATTGATAGCACTGGTCTATGAAACTCAAAGAAGCTGTGTAATCAATAACCTCCACCAACTCCCAAAGACAAAATCAACTTCCTCCCCGATTTACTCAGAAGTAGTGATTTATGAATTCTCATTGAGAAAAACATTTGAAAATACGAGTTAAAGAGCCACGAGGTCTGAAATACGGTTAAGCAGGCAGCTGGATACATTTGAACTGTATTTTTCTTCAAATCAGGTGGGAAAAGACTATTATTAACTCAGCTCATCAGTCTGTATATTTTAAGATATGTTTGTCTCCTTGTTACTATAACAACACTTTATTTTTACAAGGGGTTCCTACTACATCTATTGTGAGTATCATTTACTGCTTGCCTATATCCAGGGAAGAAACTGTTTCTTCACACCAGATAAATGTGACCATCAATGGAAATACGGATAGATATTCATTCTTGTTACTCTCTCCTTTTAGCTTCCCCTACCTATGTTTAATCCCCTTCTGGATATACCCATGCAACGGGGCCAATTCTAACAGAAATATAAACCAGGAAAACTGCCTCAATTTCAGTGAAATTACTCCAGAAATATAGATAAGTGTCAACACTATTCCTAGGAGGATAGAATCAATGGGTTTTGGACTACTTCTACATCTGTAAAAAGGAAAGTATAACCTAGGTAATTTCTAGGCTGTACAGAAGAACTTGGAAATACAAATAAGTAAATTTAAAAGGGCTGAAACATCAAGACTTGGGTGACAGAGCCCTGGAACAGGCTGCCCAGAGAGGTTGTGAAGTCTTCTCAGGAGATCTTCCAAACCCGCCTGGATGCAAGCGGGTGCCATTGCTGTAGGTGTCCCTGCTGGAGCTGGGGGGTTGGACTAGATGATCTCTTGAAGTCCCTTCCAACCTTAACCATCCTGTGATTCTGTGATTCTGTGCCTTGGAGAGAAAAAAACAATTTTGTTCCTATAACCATTCTAGGAGTCAGGAGATTTAGAAATATAAATTTCAGAGAAGAAATTTGAGCTAGCTGGTATGACCTAATTTCAGTGGTATGACTCACATGACTGGATATTAAACTCACTGGCTACAGATTATTAAGAAAGATAGCAGTGATATTATATGGTTTAAAGTTACAGACAATTCAGGGACAAGATCTCTCTTATATACTAATTTATGTATTAAAT
Source organism: Tinamus guttatus (assembly GCF_059628265.1). Taxonomy (NCBI): domain Eukaryota; kingdom Metazoa; phylum Chordata; class Aves; order Tinamiformes; family Tinamidae; genus Tinamus; species Tinamus guttatus. The sequence continues at coordinate 1,002,654 of NW_028289083.1, read as the reverse complement.
TATACTTCACAAAATGGGAAGATGCTAAGACACTGCAACAGGCTATCGAACTGCGTGAGGAAATAGAAAGAGTAGTTCCTTAACTGCTAAAGCATACTGGAAAAAATGTGTTCATCTGCAGAACATCAAGCTAGGCAGTTCAGTTGTTGTATGAATAAAATAATAAATATAATTTAACTGATGCTTTCCCCATGTGAAAACAGAGCAAAGTTCTGATTAATGTACCTACTGGGTGCTTTGAAAGGTCCAATTTCTCAAAGTTAAAGGTAAAAATAGACTTAAAAAGAGATATTTAAGCATAAAGAACTAGAAGACATATCATGTGGTCTTCCAAAGTTACCAAGAGCATCCATACTGTTGAAGTAGTTAAACATACTTCATCAAAATGTCTACACCATCTACTCCATATGTGAAAGGCCTTAAAAAAATACCAAATTTTGTCAACCTTATGCACGGGGAAATCCCTTCCTAACTCCAGATCTGCAGATCCATTTAGTCAATAAGATAAACTATTGATCACAATAACTGTTTGTATAAAAACATCTTTGTACCAATTTTGGAAAGAATTTGAGTTTAGAACATGTTCATCCTCTGGTACAAATTAAATAATTTATATTCCTTCAAAAGTTAGAGAGGATCTTAGGCACACTGCAAATTGCATTCAGTAATAGCAAATGAAATGGCAAGCTCACATCCACCACAGGCAACATCATGAAAAGAGGATTGATTGCCATCAGAAAGGTATTGAAACACGATGAATGCAGACAGTGTTGTCTTCTGGAAATCCTGGGTAGTTGTCATATCACCAGAAGTACCTCTGAAGGGGAAATGTGTGTTTCTAAAAAGATCTACTCAGTTAATCAATGTCTTTATCAAAAAAAGAGAAAAATGTATAAGCTCCTAGCAGTAGTAGCAATTATCACTATAATTCATCAGAGATGTAATTGAGAGGTGAGTTTATATTTGCACAGTCTATAGGTAGGTCTGTCTGAATGACTTCTTAAGATATATTCATTTCAGCACCATAAATTTAATATAGCTAAATGGCACATTGTTAAGGTAGAAGATTGAATCCTGGAAAGCAGCAACACTGAAAAGCGTATCTGACTGACCACGTTCTGGCTGTGTGAAAAGCTAAATGCACTTTTCAGATGCATTAACAGGAAACTTAGAGGTGGGAGGAGGGAAGTAATTTCGCTGCAGAAATTACAGACTCTCACTGGGATGATTTTCCCAGATCTGGTATCAACACCTTATTTTTAACAAGAAAGCTGACAACTTAGAAATTATTCCAGTAAAGCTGCAGGAGTTATTCAAGAGACTACAGTGAAAGATTGAGGAAGTTCAGTTTTTTTGTTTGTTTGTTGTAAATGTTGATGTTGATGTTGTAAAATATGTAGGGCAGAAAATTCCCCAATGTGATCATAAATTTCGGTGTGAGGAAAAGTAGCACATCATGAAAGATGTAATCTGTCCAGGCTTATAGTTCATGGAAAGATAACTTGAACAAAAGCATCTATGGACTTTTGGCCAGAACTAGTTGCGAGGCAAATTCTACTCTGTGTAAGTATCAAGTAGATGAAGATCTTTGTGACAACAGAGCCTCTTTAGCATAGGAAAAAAAAAAAAAAAGGGTATGCTTTGATTTAAAAAAAAGGGTTTTTTGGGGTCTTTTTCCTTTCTTTGAAAACATAGGAAATTTCACTAATGTTTTGTTATATGAAAAGTGTCTTGCCACACGTCTTGAAAAAGTATTTTAGTAAATAGTTGCTGTACAACAAATCAATTGTATACTCTGCTAGCAAAATGCATCAATATCATACTTGGAATCTTCACTCTTAGAAAACTAAAGCTTTGAATTACCTGAGTTTAAGGAGAAGTAGTTACTAGGGCTCATCTTCTGATCGTTTCGCATAGGTCATGGTAGGGTGAAAAAGGCACATTTGTTTAAACAAAGTGTTATGTTACCAAGTGAATCTTGCTGCCTTCCCAGTAATGGCAAAACCATTCCACCCCACCTGTATCATTACTTCACGGAGATTTGGTAAAGGATATTTGCCACCCTGTGCCACATGGCTCTAGCTGTCCCTGCTGGAGTAGGGTGGTTGGACTAGATGGTCTCTAAAGGTCCCTTCCAACCTCAACCATTCTGGGATTCTGGGATTCTTAAGAACTTCTTCATTTTCTCTGGAGGTGAATTAGAAAGTGACTCCAGCAAAAGAACTGCATAGGCAGGCAAGGAAAATATGAAGTCACTCTGTCAAGAATTTGTAAAAGAGCCCTGGAGTCAGCATCCTTGCAGTCCGCCAGCTGAAAACATAAGTAATCCTAATGTATGGGAGGAAAACAGGAGTAAGCAGCCATCTGCGAACCTCACAAAGGAAAACCTGTAAGAAATGTTTTCCTCTGTGGCTCTCCCACTCTCGGTATCTGGACGTAATGTATTCATTGAAGAGTTTGAATCTGCTTTCATACTGTATGTCAGCAGCTGCTTGTAGGATAATAACCTTCATAATCAATGAAAGTATAAATTAGTATAAATTAGTATAAATTAGTTCAGACTAGAATTTTGGTTCACTGGAGCCCTTTATATATATATATATACATATATATATATATATATATATACATATATTTTTAAAAAAATGACCCTTAGAGATCATTTGATGAATGGAAGATGCACATCTTTATAAGTTAATGCTATTTTATCTTAACGTATTTATATTTATGATGAGCAGGCCAAGTCTCTGCATACAAAAACAAACAAAAACACACACACACACAAAAAAAAACCCACCTTTTTTCCAGGTAAAATATTAATTAATATCACTAATATCCATCTACTGTTTTTATTTGACAATCAGTACATTTACACTTTTATAAGCACCTGAGGGGTGAACACAGACAGGATAGGCCCCAACTCTTCTAGGTGGTGGCCAGTGACAGGACAAGGTGTAATGGGCATAAATTGAAACACAGGAAGTTCCACCTCCATATGAGGAAGAACTTCTTTCCTGTGAGGGTGACAGAGCACTAGAACAGGCTGCCCAGAGAGGTTGTGGAGTCTCCTTCTCTGGAGATCTTCAAAACCCGCTCGGACGCAGTCCTGTGCCACGTGCTCTAGGTGACCCTGCATGTGCAGGGGGGTTGGACTAGATGACCTCTAGAGGTCCCTTCCAACCTTAAGCATTCTGTGATTCTGTAATAAGCATGCTTTCTGTAGCACAGAAGGCTATACAGGATTGACGTTGAGTCAAATTCCTGTTTTAAATACTGTGGAGAAAAATCAGGGTTCATCTAATTACCAAACAGATTAATTGAGGGAAGTATTTAGTTTAATGTCTTTGCTTCTGATGACATCATGTAGTTCGTGGGCCTTTGAAAAGCAGTTTGAAGTATTTATTAAGAAAATGTATCCTTAGAAACATATTTTGTGTTTTCATCTGCAAGAAGGCAGAGGAAAAAAGAAGTGGATAAAATGGATTTTGCTAAAGTACTGGGCAGATGTGATTAGTCGTTGTAATTAAGCAAAACTAATGGACATTAATCACTGTAAAATCATTTTCTTGACAGGAAGATATTGTAGAAATCTAAAGCAGAAATGCCTGATTTCACTTAGATTGAGATGTTTCATGGCCATCTGCAGAATCAATGCGTTTATAATAGATCTCCAGCCTTTATTTTAAGAAATTTTGATATAACCAAGTTATATAAGGGCGCATTTTAAAATATTTTGCAAAAGACTGGTAGAAGTATTAATAAATGCCTAACTGATCAGTCCAGTTGATCAGTTCTTAGTAGGTTTACCATCTTGATGATAGATGAACTAGTCTCCTAAAAGTTATGCTTTATACAAGGGCCCTTTCTATTTCAGATTTGTATCTATAAAAAAATCTTATTATTTTTCATCCCATTAAGTCCATTTATATTTAACTTATAAATTAATTTAGCTGAGTACCAACTATAGATGGGAGTCTGTGAAAGCATATAACCTATGAGGGACTAGAAGAATAAAAATAAATTAATTCATCCTGAAAATTGTACCTTATTGGAATTCACAATCACAGACTATGAAATATTTAGTGCAATGACTTTTCATTGTGGCTTGTTTATTTCTATTTTGGTTAAAAACGCCAAAGCCACTTCCCTTTTTAACTATTTTTCTTTTTTATATTACAGTGGATTTTCATGATTAACAGCTACATTGCATACTTACCACTGCTTATTTCTGACCTGTGTGAAAAATGTACATCTGAATTCCTTTCTTGCTTCTTCTAAAGCATGGATTTTCAGATAAGCAATAAAGGGGAAGAAGAAACATACCCTTTTTTTTTCAAACCATACAAATGCTCATTAGTAAACTTTTAAAGTGAGATAACAGGATGGTTTTCCTGTGTAGGAAATAGCTAAAAGAATACAGGAAAAAAATTATCCGCTGAGAATGCAATCACATGATTCCCAAGGGGAAGGAAAAAGCTTGGTTGTTTAAGGTCACAGTTCAAGGGACAGAGCAGTTGATGTCTGTAGAATTCAGTCCATATCACATCCAAACCAAGTGGGTGAATCGAGCATGTAAGACATCTAAAATTACGACACAATGACAAGGTGTTACTGAATGGTTGGGCCACAAGGATATGAAAAACAACATTTCAATATCAGGCTGTTTGTTGGGGAAACAGATTGTTAATAAGGTAGTTCATATTCAAATTTTTAGAAGATTTTTTTCCAATTTTAACTGAGATGTATTATGCATATTATTTAAAATTAATTTTTTGCCTCTGCCTGTGACAGTCTTAACAAAGCAGAGACATTGTCCTCTGCTGTTGCAGGTGTGACATGTCAAGAAAATGTTTCAGCTTAAAAATGGCAGCCCTGCTAAAACTTGAAGAGCTTTTATTTTTAAATAGCAGCAGACAGCTAAGATTTCTTGGTAAAATATGGTTTATGTTTCATATGGTTTTGTAGGTACGGATTTTAGATGTTTAATATACTCATGGCATTTAAGCTTCATTTAATCATAAAGCTCTAACCAAGGTTAATGTGCTGGTCATCCATTGCTTAAAAGTTCAGAACTTCCACCCAAACCATGTGCTAGAAGAATTCTGACCATATATTGAATCTGGTAAAAGAGAAGTGAAATAGGCCAACTGATCACCTTCAGACAAATCTGCAACTAGTAGGCAGAAGATGCAAAGTTCCTAGCACAGATTTTCCTGGTTCCTGGATCCATCATCACTGTTTTCAGAACTCTAAGAAAAAAGAGGAAGGCTGTGAGAGATCTCCGTTCAATGTGTTGCCTCTTTTGCAGTCTCACAGCATGGACCTCTTTAAAGCACTGCTCCCTTTGAATGTCCAGTCTCAGTTCATGCTTACTCTCAGCGCTTCATCCGGATACCAGCTCCTCCTAATCCAGAGCCTAAACAATTGATTCCATGTCCTTTCTCAACCCTATAAAATGGTCATCAACTGATAACAGATAGATTAATTTGCTGGTATAGCCAGAAAGTTTCAGGGTTTTTTTTTTTTTCCCGTAATTGCAATTTGTTTGTTTGGTTTTGCAGAATCATCTGCCAGCTGCCTGTGTCTTTCTCTCCCTCTTCTATAACATTTAAGTTCACTGGTCAAGTGAGCATCTAGGATAAAGTAAGTAAAACAGCACATTTTCATCTCTATCCAGCTGGGAGGGAGGTTTTGATCTCTTACCTGTCAGGAGCATGTCCTACATTTCAAAGAGCAAACTGGGCAGTGGAAGGCCTACCCCAGTACACCCCACTGGAAGGACAGTGAAGTAGGAGACCGAAGGAGCAAGGGAGAAACCCAAAAGAGGTGTGAGAGAAGAAAATGGAAACATTAACCTGAAAAACTCAGATTCTCCAGATCTGCTGGAAGGTGCCATTGTCACCATTGCAATAACTTAAACATATATGAATGTTTATAATTGGGCATTAAGGAGACATTAATGTGAAGAGATAATGGTATATAGACCTCAGATCAACCATCTTCATGCCTTGTTTTCAGCATATTAGCTGGTCTTTTTTTCTCAGTACTACTCAGAGTCTTTGCCTCTGACCTTTGTGACTTGCATCATAATAAATGCAGGAAAGAGAAAATCATTAAATATTTTTAACACTGAATGGAGGAATTCAACAGAGGCAATGAGGAAGGACTTATCTAAAAATAAAATAATCAGGCATCCTAGAATAACTTCCAGACGCTTTCATTTTACAAATGATGACTACTGCCACAACGTCTATATCTCAACTCATATTGTGTTTAGTGCACACCCCTAAATAAACACTGATAACCTCTAGCCCCATAGAACACAGAAACATGACTAGGAGACTACAGTACAAGCCTATGCTATAACATTAATTTGTTGTATTGTTCTACTTCATTTTGTTTTCTGCAGGTGTTGTTGGCAGCTTTGCCTATTCTTAGAGGAATATTTCCAAAAGTCACTCTTTCCCTGCCAGCACAATGTTTATATTCATGCTACAACTTGTTGGCATATAATAGAGTGCTGTGAATTTTTTTCTTAATGAATGGGACACATTCACAGAGGATTAATGCTGGCCGTTAATTCTTGTCTCAAAGTTATTTTTAATTTTAAATGTGCAAAACATAGGCATTTCAGTTCTTACAGTGAGATTCAACTCACTAAGCAGTAGCCATTTAAAAATTAGAAATCTAGAAAAACTGTTTACACAGGTGTCCTTTCTAAGCAGTGATAATCTAGCCATCTGTGAAGGTCAGGTAAACTGTCTTCTAGCAGTTCCTACGCCTCTCTGCTGTGGGAAAAGGAAACACAAACAACTGGTCTGGTGTGCCTATTCTAGACTGCTGAAGCTAAGTGACATAGATCCACACAAAATAAGTGACATAGATCCAACCATACAAAAAGAATACTGCAGCAACACGCAACATTATATTTGTTACCTTGAAAGAAGTGTGCTTTTCACTTTTGAGGCTGATTCTTTGTCCAGGTAAATTCCCACTGAACCTGCCTCGAGATTAAATGAGGAAGAACGTTAATATGGGAGTTCACGGGGCAGATCCTTTCAAAGTCAACTGATTTTCTGCAGATGAGAGCAGGAAAGGCCAGCAGAATCATTTTTCCTGCAGTACAGTCACTGAGGTATTAGAATTATATAGACTGAACTATTCTCTGCAGTGTTTTGGCACTCAGCAACAAAGATTCACTTCACAGAACACTTGCAACACTGTTGGTACACTTTATTTTGGAAAAAACATTGCTGGTTTGAGTACTTGGAAGTAACTGATACTTCCATAAAGTACATGAGAGCAATAGATGATGCTGATAGTCTAACTCCATAGTGACAGGCACCATAATACATGATATTACATGGAGAATCACAGCATTCAGGTAGTAATTCACATCTACATGAACATAAACGAAGAAAGCAGCAAGTGAGGTCCACTCTGTTCACTCCTGCTGTAAACATTTGAATGGTCACAGAGTTGAAAAGGGCATTTGGATGAGAAAATATGAACACATAGACCAAATTGATTCTATTAATGTTCATAGATAATTGCACTAAGCAAAGTGGATTTTCCTGGTAACTCAGAACCTGCTCTGCGGTTACACACTGTTATAGCTGAACCCAACAGAAGCTGATGACATAAACACATCCTTTCTCCAAATGCTTGGGTTGTGTGTGATTTAACCTTTAACTCCTGCTTGTTGATGGAGGTGAGATGTCAAATATTTCTTGCGAGCCCTTGGCAGGGTTTCGGATGTGTTTTCATGGCTCTTCCCCTAAGTAACGTGGGACGCAGTCAGAGAAGCAACGCAGGGAGGTTTCCCTCCCCCCGTCCCTCCAGCCACTTCCTTCAGGCTCAAACAGGAAGCGGGGACAATGAGGAGGGAGCAACCATGTACTCACCGTAAATCTGTGATTGCTCGAAATGTCACGTCCTGTTTTTGAAGCCTACACAAGAACGCGCTTCTGCGTCGCGCTGCAAAGCCAAGGGGCCCAGCGGGCGGGCGCTCCCTGCGCTTCTGGGGCCGTGGATGCTAGAGGAAGGCTCAGGTGTAGAAATGCTATTGACATGAGTACATGAGATTGTTACCCCAGCTAAGGCCTCTGCTTTTGCCTTAAAAAAGCCTGCTTTGTTGGGGGAGTGATTTCCACACACACTGGAAGACAGTTTTCACTGTATGGTCTTTAATTTGCAAGAAGTCTCAGGCCATGCCTAATTTGGTGACACTACTGCCTACAGCAAGGACTCACAAACCCTCCATACCTTTTGCCACAAGCTTCTCATTCCCACCTCCTCTCACAAACATCTGTGTACATATTAAGTAGATCCTGCCGGAAAGCTACATCTATCAGTGCCCCCACTACTATTTGAGGTGACTTTCCTCCCAGCTGTATCAGTTCTTTAGCCTCCCTGATCACGTGACTGGCAGCCCAAGGTGGGCTTCAGTGCCTGCTCTTGAAGGGGCAGCAAGGGGCAAAGTCAGCACCAGCTCATTAGAAAGCTACTATAAAACATAGCAGTTAGTGTAAAGGACCACAGAATCATAGAATCACAGAATGCTTAAGGTTGGAAGGGACCTCTAGAGGTCATCTAGTCCAACCCCCCTGCACACTCAGGGTCACCTAGAGCACGTGGCACAGGACTGCGTCCGAGCGGGTTTTGAAGATCTCCAGAGAAGGAGACTCCACAACCTCTCTGGGCAGCCTGTTCCAGTGCTCTCTCACCCTCACTGTCAAGAAATTTTTCCTTAAGTTCCTGTGAAACTTTTCAGTTTGTTGCAGTTTCCTCTGGTTCTGTCAGTGGCCGCCACCGAAAAGAGGCCAGCTCCATCCTCCTCACTGCCTCAAGGGCACTGCCTCCCTTATAGACACTGATCAGATCCTCTCTCAGCCTTCTCTTCTCCAGGCTGAACACGCCCAGCTCCCTCAGCCTTTCCTCATAGGGCAGATGTTCCAGGCCCCTGATCATCCTTGTGGCCCTGTGCTGGACTCTCTCCAGCAGCTCCACATCCCTCTTGTACTGTGGGGCCCAGAACTGGACACAATACTCCAGATGTGGCCTCACCAGGGCTGAGTAGCGGGGCAGGATTATCTCCCTCGACCTGCTGGAGACACTCTTCTTAATGCACCCCTATATATATATATATATATATACATATAATATATAAAAATATGAAAGAACAAATGTTACTTAAGATGGTCCTAGTTGACTGCAGATGAGTAGAGTCTGAAACTGGACCAAAGACTGACCCCTGGGGGACCCCGCTAGCTACAGGCCTCCAACTAGACTCGGCATCGCTGATCACCACCCTCTGAGCTCTGCCATCCAGCCAGTTCCTAATCCACCTCACTGTGCACTCATCTATCCCACACTTCTGGAGCTTGCCCAGGAGGATGTTGTGAGGGACGGTGTCAAAAGCTTTGGTGAAGTCGAGGTAGACGACATCCACCGCTCTCCACTCATCTGTCCAGCTGGTCATTCCATCATAGAAGGCCATCAGGTTAGTCAAGTATGATACTACACGCTACTCCAGGGAGATACTACATATCTGTAAACGGTGTCTGAACTGTCAAAAATGAACATACAATAAGTTATGGCATCATGTGAATGATCTCTCAACGCCATGAGTTTGTAGAGCAAGTTCTATTCTCCTTTACTAGGAGACAGAAAACAAGCAGCTCTATGAAATACTCCTCTCCACCTCTAGGTGCCTTGTCAAACTCAAACATCCTGAATTCAGAAAGTGATAAATATGTATTTTTAATTACAACTTGAGATCTGAAAATGACACTTGAAACTTCCCGTCCAATAACCCTGAGATTATCCAGGATAATACACCAGCATTATCTCTAATAAAAAATAATACAATTTTCCTGCAAGAACTTATTCTTCTTCACATGTTTTATGAAAGCTTGTCCTTCCAAGGAGAACCTCTGAAATGACTGTGTAAGTTATGCACTAAAAAGAATAAGCAGTCATCTCACTCCATGCTAGTGCTACTGGCTGTGAATGGCTGATAGTGAAAAATGTGTTGTCAAAGGGAGCAGATATTGAGTAAATTCAGAAACTGAACTGTCGAGTAAGCATGTGTCACTCCTGCCTAACCTATTTTTAGAAAACGCTGCTTAAAGAAATTGCTTAAAAAGTTCTCCAGAAGTATTTTACAATACTTTCTGGACATTGTTCCTGGAACCTCGCTGAACCCAGAAATTCATCAGAATTTCTTAACTATTGCAGTGTTGCATTATATATACTTACCACTTGTCCTTACTACTTGTATCCAAATAGATACTAACAGGAAAAATATAAGGATGGTCTGAAAAAAAAGTTTTTTTAAAAAATAACTATGTTTTACTTGTGGAAGATAATTGATTTTCTGATTTTGAAACATGCCACAAAACCATTTTGATTCTAGATATGTTCCAGGAGAAGCAACTGGGTAGCACTGTGGCCTATGGACAAGGGCCCCATCCTACAGCCACCCAGTGAGATGCTCAGAGCAGAGCGCCACATTTTCAGAAAACAGAGGCCTTCAAACACAGACAACCTTCCATATCCCTGCTTCAGCAGGGAAGCCTGCTTTGGAGATGACCAAAACAAGAGGTCTAAGCCTTCCCATGTCCCCTCCACTGGACTGACACAGAAATCCAGAGGCCATTCTCTTTCTCTGGGAACTGCAGCATTTCTGGATCTTTTTCATCCCACACTGGAAGGAACCCAAATTTCAAAATATCAAATCTTCCACACCACAAATATCTTTACAAAACCTTTAAATTAAATAACTGCTGCAGAAAAGAATCTGAGACTGCTTGGAAATCTTAATTTCATACTTTCTGTTGAATGTTTTAGTCCACTTTTTTAGCTAGTTAGAGAGTTAATTCACTTTACTAGTACTTCTCTGACATTATTACAACTAAGTGCCAGAATCAGGCTTCTTCCTGTGGGATAGATTTTCATGTCTCAAATATGTTCATGTTGAGGATTTAGGGTGAATAAAGCCCTATTTATATCCCTGCTCAGCTTGTGACCACAGCCATAGTAATGAGAGCAGAGGTGACTCCATCAGAAAATCCTGGATGTTGTGTGCTTTTACAATTCAAAGCAGCATTTAGGAATACAAATGTAAGTCTTGGAGACATACTAATGGCTTTTACTTTTTCCAGAAATTGCGCAATTTTTCACAATACACTGTTCCTGCCAAAAATATAAGAAGATGTTTTTGGGGACTGTGCATTGCTTCCTGCCAGCTTGCCTTCTGACTCCGGAAGCTCTGTTGCTCTGAGGCAACTTTAGCATCAAATTCAGATTAAAGCTAAGGATCCCAGATATCCATATTTCCCCATTATGGAGCTGGAACCACAGTTTTACTGAGGGCTCTTGGGATCCACATTAGCTGCAGAACCCCTATGTACCTTATGTATGAAATAGAGGTCCCAAGGGTGTGAAACTTTGCTCTCCTCAGCAACAAACCTAGAAAACCATGGGATTCACAAATTAAAACTGAACTGTCTCCATTTTAGAAGCTTCTGCCTCCCCTTACCTGATTCCTTCAGCTCTGGCTTACTCTAAAGCAGTGGGAGAGCTGTAGGACACCAGTTGCTTCTGGTTTCTTTAGGAAAAATCAAAGAACAAAAATGTTTCAATGTTTCCACAATTATGAAACTCAGACACTTCCTTTCTGAAAAGAATACCACCATTTCTTAGTCTACTCTGAACTCAAATACATCTGCGTTTCCAATTATTATAGTTTCCTAAGGACATGATATTCTGAGTGACCTCTCCATGGCTTATCTGTTTAAGACTTCAGCCAAGTCTGCAATCATTTTTTTCTTTTAGAAATAGAAAAAAAAAAAAAAAAGCTAAAGCCAACAGAAACAAGATTCTTGATATTTAGGTGCTGAATCTGGACCTACCAAGAAAACAGCTACCAAGAAAAGAAAAAAGAAAAAAAAGAAAAAATAGAGCACTTGGAGATCAGAGAATTACCTGGAATTAGTGACTGTAAAACTCAGAGGAAATGTCCCTTGGTAAAGTGCAAATTATTTGCTTCAGAAAAGGACATGGATTTTTAAGAAAGGATTGCCTAAAAATGATTATACATTAGGAAGAAAAGTATGGCAGTGTATTTTCACTGTGATTCTTACTATTTTTAATAGAGATGTACAAATGTCTTTGACCCTCTGGAGAAGGTGCTTTCCTGGAGTGATAAAATAGTGGGAACAACTCCATTTGCTAGGTGTGATAGCCAGCAAGTTTCTGTTGGCACCTATGGGGAACAGAGGAACAGCAGTTGTCAGTGGGACTGCTCTCTACACATGCACAATTAGTAACTGATTGAATCCTGGTTCTATGTTGCCTCAGTGTTTGCACAGTTAGGATGCCTAAACTTTGTTTTTTAACATGCGGTTCTCTGTTGATTCTTTGATAGTAAAAATATATTAAGAGAGAAGAGTATCACATAAGGCTTTGAGGCTGGAAGTCCTATGCAGTAACAAATACCTCTGCCAGCCTGCCCCAGAAATGTATGGTATACACAGGTATTAGAACCATTTATATCATTTTGACCAGAAAATAAGAAGCAATTAGAAAGAAGGGGAATCTGCCCGATATGGATTATACTGCTGGGGAATATGCGCCCTTGCGAAACTTTTTATTTATTATTTTACTGGTCATGTCCTTTTTTTCTTCAGACTCACCATGCTACCCCCCAAGTATTTACAACAGGGAGAAAATACAGATTTCTGTTTAGCCAGCCATTCATTTCTGGGGATTTGGTCGAACCTGGCTTCTTACTTCTAGACATTCCATTAAGACTCTGAGATGATCACACTGCAAAACCACATGATTTTAGAGACTAAGTGATTCAAGAGGCTTACTGCTATTTTATAGGAAAACATATGCATAAGCTAATGCATTTGCAAAGAATGCTGCTTTTATAGCAGTGCTTCTATGTGTGGAATCTGTAGCAGCAAATATACTGCAATAATCACCAAATTTTACTTATTGGTTTCAGCTGATGGATTTAAAAGTGCTTCTTTCCAATCCACTGATTTAAAAGTTGTTCGAAATGTCAGTGAATTTTAGTATTGTATCATAGCAATCAGTGATTTGATAATGTTCAGTAGGGGTTTAATTTAGAGAGACATCCACGTGCAGGAAGCCACAAGGTTAACTACATGCATAAGTGCTCACCTAGACAAAGGCCACAATTCCTGTGGGCAGTTGATCCATATAAAGAAAACACCCATCATTAAATTTGGCATTTAATCAGCAACCTTTATTATTCCAGTCTGGAAAGTCTATATAATTAATCAGCTTAAAATAAGGTCCTTTGTTGCTCATTTCTATGATAATATTGGGCTTTCCTATTATTATTGTAATATAAGACCATGAATTTGTTAGCAGATATCTCCCAGACAGCAGGTATCTCCATCTTGATTTTAACGAGATTTACTTCTTTTAGGGAGGCCCAAGAGGCTACCAGTATGTTGGTTTTGTGCTGTTAAATGCACAGGAGTTGTTCCTCGTATTTCAACATATTCTAGAGAATATCCAAGGCCAATCAGTAACATAAAGGAAATCAGATGAATTCCATAAATGATTTAGGGTCATAATTAGTCAACATTTCTCCTCATCTCAATTTCCTTTTGATATGGATGAGGTCTGTATCATAAAAAACTTCGGAAAGTATAGGGGACATGAAAAACAGGCAGTCCAAGTGTGTTAAATAAACCAGTCATAGGTTAAAGACAATTTACACTGTAATTTATGGAACAGATTGTATAGTATCTAATAAGCCTTGTTATAAAAGCTTATTAGCTTTATGCAGAATCCCATAACATAAAAAGTCATCCAGGAGAAATAACTTCTAGAATCTGCAACTTATTTGTCAGTAGTTCATATTAGCACTACAGAGCATTAAACAGCTTGAAACTGTAAAAAAAAATTTGAAATGGTTCCTTCAAGCTTCTGATCACATTTGGCCATTTGAGAGTGCAGTTTGTCTATCTTGCATGACCTTTCATGGCAAGCAAATCAAATGCAAATTCTAACCAAAACCCAACCTACATAAAAAGCAGATATCCTGGTTACATTTTGGGGGCTGATAGCTGGGTCATGCAGCTGTTCTTTGTTCACTTGACAACTTATTTCTATTGACAAGACAGACCAAAAAAAAAAAAAAAAAAAAAGAATTATCAGCCAAGATGAAAGTCTGAAAAGGTTCCTGGCCAGAGACAGTAGGAGGAAGCCCTTATGTGATGTAACTCAGCATGGCTCAGTTGAAATCACCAGCTGAGAACCTTTACAGTTTGGCAAAGGTTTAGAATAAATGTCTCGGAACAAACAAACGTCTCAGAACATACACAGCTTTTATGCAAACTGCAATAACATAAACTCTCTTTCAATTTAAACCCTAATTTTGGTTTTGCTTAACTCATATTAATGGGGTTGCATGGGTTTTGGTTTTTTTTTCCAGGCGTGACAAACAGCTGCTGGTCTTTCATGGTCACTTGAACGCACTGAAGCTTCACGCTGTCTGATTAGGAAGTTGCTCTGCTTGTGACTTGGTGCCTATATCTGTCAGGGAAGGCAAATGCAGTGGCAGCCACAGGTTTTGCTGTTGCATTCATTTGGTTCCGTCTCTCTAGACCTCATTTCAGCAAACGGGCAAGGCCCAGGGGCCAGCAGAACATGTGAGATGAACTGCTTTGTAAGGCTTGGTCAGACCAATATGGAGAGGTGGCCCACTGTGAAAGGAAAAAGGGCTTAAAAATACATTTTCTATTTGTTGTAGATTTTATTTCCTCAGCTCTGGCATTGGTAATATTCTTCAGGAAACTAAATGATGTCATTTCCTTTCAACAGGCAAGTTACATAAATGCTGGAATACAGCCACTTCAAACAGCCTTCGAGCAGATGGCCATGTGTATAAATGCCAGAAAGTGAGAGCAGCCACTTGCAGTAAAAAATGTTACCCCACACATGGTATAATGTTTATTTTATAACCTCTCTCATGGACTTACATGGCTCATTCTTCTAATTTTTCCAGGCACAAATCCCTTAGGAAGTGACTGTAGAATACTAAAGTAAAATAAATTACAATTATGTAAATAAAATAACTTGAGCAGAACAAAGCTTAATGGCTCACTAGATATTAACCACAACAGACAGTCGAACAGAGAGGGATCTCAGTATCAAATGTTTCATTTGTTTAGTTACTCCAAGACTGAACAATGAATAGCAAAGCAGTGAGACTTATGAAAACCCAGTTCAGTTTAAAAGCTTAATAAAACTAGAAGAGGAATTTCACTAGAGGTGTGACAGCTGAATCGCTCAAACACAAATCCGTATTTGGTGTAACCAAAAAAGCAAAAAAAAATCCCACCTCCCCAGGCAGTGAGCTAGAGCCAGATGCCGCGCTCTGCAACGTTGTGAGGAGCAGGAAACCCAGCAACCTGCTCCTTCGAAGCCAGCTGAGGGGACAGATGCCATCAGTGCAGGAATATTCCCCCAAGAGAAACTCCTCAGTGGGCTTGGGTGTCGCTGAGGACCACGCACACGTCGGTGGATGCCACCACTCTTCCCACATGGCCATGGGGGGATAAGAAGCAGGAGATGCTGGGGCCAGGAGCAATGAGTGTCAGGAGGAGGCTCCACCCGAGGGAATACGGCTCACGTAGAGGGATCAGGGAGTCAAGCTGGGGGTGTTACCAAATCCCACGATGCTTCCCAGCACCAAAACCCTCTGGCTAGGGAAAAGTTGCCACTGCAAATGGCGGGTGGGATTTTTTAAAGGAGCTCAACGTTGTTCTGACTCTGTTACAATCTAACGCCACGGGAATGACTTCAAAAGCAGTGGCAGGAGGCCAAGGCACAGCACTTCTGAAACTTCCACCCAGGCAGCTCTCTCTTCTTTCTCGTCTGCAATAGAGGCAAAAATACTGCCCTGGCCCCAGCACTGTGGCTGCAGTGTCATGTCTCTGCCATGCAAAAATCCAGCTCCTGTACGCAGCAGGATGGTTGCTCTCAGGTAGGAAAAATCAGTGCCAAGGGGTCTGGGAACGTCCCTGCAGTCAATGTGATTCACACATACACTGCAGCCCTGCAATGGAGGCAACCACAAGCCTGTTACAGGCAATTTCCTTTTTCAAAAGTTTCCATTCGTACACTAGTGTCCAGTTCCCAAGAAATATTTGTCTCCCAAGAGTTTCTTCCAAATACGAGGAATAAAGTAAATGCTGCAGCTTATTTCAAGGTCCTTTGCATAACAAAGCAATACAGCATTTCTACGGAGTAGATAAGGGCACTGCTACTTGAATTCCTTGCAATAACAAAAACAAACTCTCACGATATTGCCAAGTATCATATTGAGCTTTTTGGAGAAGGGTTTTCCAGAGGGCTGTGATTGAAGGTGGAGATGTTTCCCCTTTTCTACCTTCTCTCTGCTCCTCAGCCACTGCAATGTCTCAGGGCTGAGACCCGTTTGCTGGGATGAGTTAGCCTTTTGTAGAGGTTGAACACGAAACAGGACATTGATCCTTCCCAAGGGATGCCTGGGGACACTGCGCTCTCCATCGCCTGCTGGTGTGTAGGGAGTGTCCCGTTCCCAGGGAGGAAAGGCTGGGCACGCTCCTGCATCCCGCTTTGAGGGAGGAGGAGAGGAGGCTGCAGAGCCTGTCCCTCAGGGAGCTCCAGGGCCAGGCAGTGCAGTCAAGCCTGGATCAAGCCATGGAAGGAAGTGCAAGACACACACCAAGGGCACAGGACTCATATTGCAATCAACTAAACAATATCAGTGACCATTAACTTCAGCATCACTTGACAGCATCTATGTGTCACCGGGTCATTCTCTGCCACTCCTGCAATGGCTACAAAATTGCTTTTCTCTTAAGAGCAGTGAATGTGAGGTTCAGTGGAAGAGCTGTCGAAGCCGTTGTACTGACTTTGCTGTAAAAGGTAAGAATCTTATTTTAAGGCTATTTGTCCAGAAAAACACCTCAGTATCTTACCTAGACTCATTTGCACAACTGCCACACAGCAAGGGAAATATCAACAAAATAAAGTCCCAAGGCTCATACTCCCATGTTTTAAAGGATGAAAAAAAAAAAAAAAAAAAAAAAACACAATTCCACAGATACTATGCTGGTCTTTCCCAGGAGTTATAAGAAAGAGGCCAAATTACCATCTCATGGCAAACATGCCCTGCACAGGAACCGTGTCCTTGTGACCCTTCGCAGTAGCAAGCAGGGTTAGCATGGGGCACCAAGAGGAGCTGCCCAGGCCACTGTCCTGTGCTCAAAGAGGAGATGGGGCAGCCAGGAGGGAGGGCCAGAGTATACGGCTGGTGCAGGCCGCTTCACCTCCCTCTTATCCTCTTCTCAAGGCACAACTCACTGTAACGATTTGCTCTAGTCTCCTCTGGGGCAGCAAACCTGATGCTATCTCTTACTGTGGCTGCCAAAGCCACAGTTTAATCTAAGTCATCTGGGCGGTTTGCCCTGGCATTTCACCCTGCAAGAAGAAGATCTGCTCACTGTGGGGTCACTCTGTGCCTGTGCAAGAAGGAAAAAGCAGGTGCTGGCGAACGGCACCTCATTCGTGTCTCTCCAGTGCAGCCCCTCCAGGGAGACTGATCGATCCTCACTGCCAAAGCACCGGGGACACAGAAATCTCCAGCACTGAAATCCTGAGTCACAACCCCTTGACACAACTCAAACTGCTAAAGAGCCAAGAATCAACACGCTCAGCCCGAGGAACCAGAACCAAACGTACCAGCCACTGCTGCAAACAGGCCACTACTTCTCTGTTGCTATTACAGATTCTCTACTTAGAGTCTTGTGACTGCTTGGAACGTCAAACGTCTCCATCCAGGATGTTCCTCGCCTGTATTTTGTATGTATTTGATTGCAAAATAACAGTTTAGAGATCCTATTACCTTAAGGTGGAATTGTGTCCTCAAATGTTTCTATGCTTCTCTTGGGCTCTGCTGCCTGAACTCCACCAAATAGTCTAATAAGTTCCATATGCCCATTTTTTTTTGAAGAACACATTTTCAAAGCAGCAAATGTTTTGACGGATTGGCTCACGGAGAGCCTGAATACTGTTATACACATCGTTTAGCATTCCACAAGGCCCCCACTGTTAAATTCTGGGAATGTGGCCAGAGTGACCTACCTAATACTGCACTAACTAGCTTTTTCTTAAAAAAAAAATTCTTAACCATTGTGCTGCACTAAAGTATATTTGGAATTTGAACATGTCTTTGCTGCCCTAGTAATTTGTGTTTTAGGTGTGTGGGAATTAGACTGACACCTAACTGGACTCAGAGAAAGAATGCTTTGCATAAAACTAAAAATATGCTTTAAAAGCAGCTCACACACTTAATCTAAATGAGAAAACAGGGCCTCCCTCTTGCAAGAAGTTAAACACCACCTGAGAAGTGGAGCCTCTCACACACATTGAGTTCAGAGCAACACAAGCAGGTCCAACACTATCTAGAGAACAAACCAATTTATTATAGAACTTGACACCTCATTTAGAGTAGAGTGAAAATATTTAAGAGAATTCAGTGAACACCATATGCCTCTAATTTAACCATATATTATGAGCGCATCCAGCTCTGGAAAGAAAATGCTCACACATATTTATTTTGGTTAAGGAAATGTTCTTTTATATATATATTTAAGATTTCAGTACCAGCTTTGATTTTTCCATATCCTTTTTCTAGTAGCAATCTGTTCATTTCAGTCTTCATGCTGGACTACTCACTGGTCAAAGCATTCTGTAAAGCAAGTGCAATTTATTAAATTCTTCACATGTTGAAAACAAGAGACCTGAGCAAACTGGGAGAGAAGTGACCAAATTTAATACTGCAAAATCTGATCCCTCATGCTGGAATCAAATGTTGCTTTTGGGGGGAGGAGGAGGAAAGGAAAGAATTTCAGTGTATTTGGATATTTGACCTAGCATACCCACACTGTGTATATAAGCCATAAAATGCAAGATTTAAGATTCGGCTAAAGAGAGGAGAGAAGCAGCGTGGAGGCTCCGCAGGTGTCAGGCTGCACTGTGTCTCTGCACGAGGAGAGGTGAGGCAGGGTGAGTGACCTGGGAGGGCCTGGCAGAACCTGCACTCGAGAGTGGCAGTTATTAGACATGAGCAGCAGCTGGTGGAGAAGCCACTTACACAGCTCCTGTTGCAAGCAGTTCACATTCGGCATAATTTCATCCACCCAGGCCAGTGAGGCAGCAAGTAAACTAAGAATGAAAAGTGTTCACACACACAAAAGCACCTCTTTCATGCAGTATATTTGGAATGGTATACTGAATTTCTAGATTTGTGCTGCTAAAATGCCACTGTATTAGTGTCATGCCTCTAGGTTTACTCACCAGAGACAGCTCGCGCTGAAGTAATGCTTGTGGCAGCGCTCGCTAGTGCTGCAGGGATTTTCCTGAAGTACAACTGAGACCTTCTTTTAAAGCCCACCAAACTGTGTCTTACGGAGAAAATAATCAATACCTCATAGCCTCAATAGCCTACACAAAGGCTGGAGATATTTTACAGCAATAAACTGTCAAATATGTGCAGGCTACAGATTTCTCATGTCACCAGTGCCTGAGCTGACCCGGTACCACCACGGCCTGCAGGCTGCAGGCCCGGAGACCTTCGCAAGCTTCTAGCAGCCTGTAGTGACTAACACGGCATGTTGGGGACATGCTGTCAAGAATAAGACACCAGCTCTGGACAAAGATCAGTGGGAGATGTAAGTATCTGTGCTAAAGTACAAAGGTATAAATGTGGTGTTGAAATCGTGCATTTGAATATACGTAAAGGCAACAAACTGGAGAAGGCAGAATAAGGAAAGTAAATTTACTATCTAACAGCTTTTGTTTGTGAGATCACCTTTACATTCTGAAGACTACTTGCAGTGCCTTATACAACTTACTATATGGTTGTAAAGGACAAAGTCAAAGTTTTATCTGTGAAAAGACAAAGTCTTTGGCAGCAATTCCAATGTGAGATACCCTTAACCGTGGCACCCCTCACTCCTCCCCACCTGTGCCTCTCCACAGTGGTGCTGGCACCACTGCCTGTGCAGCCAGGCCATAAAGCCTTGTGAACCAGCCTGCAAGCAGGTCCCAGCTCTAGAAACACGCTCCAAAACTGGGTTTTTGGAAGCCAGTCGACTCCTCAGGCTGATTCATCAGCAGCTGCACAAGCGGTTCAGTGGGAATGTCTGAAGGGGTGATACATGAACTAGGGTAATTAGACTAGCATAATTGCAAAAGACTTCATCTTCTGGAGTCACGGCCTGATTTCTGTGTGTATTAGACTTTTTTTTCTCCTAAGAAACTGAATAGTGTTGCTTTTTAGAGAATAATTTGGAAACTACTAAAAACAAAATATAGAGGTTCTACGTACATATCACATCCCTCAGGTTTACAAAGTTGTGGTGCTTTCTGAAAAGACCCATTTACAAATCCTATTGTGGCATTAATGCAGGGTTTGGTAGGAAAGAAAGAATGAATTCTGCATGTAATACTTTTGCATCACTATCCCCAATGGTTTATTGATTTTTTCAAAATCAATAAAAATAAATTTAAGGAGTTTCTGAGAGCTAAATTCTGGAACAAAACAATGGTACGTCAATGCTCTGCATTTGTTATTCTAATGAGCAAGTGAGAAGAACGCTGATTTGACACAGGCTCTGATGCTCCTGCCACTGGCAGCAGCAAGGAATTACTTTGTTTAGAAAAGTTTAAGCTATAACTTCTAATTGATTTTTATCTATTTTGTATTTTTTCAGAATCTTGGTTTTGAAAGAAAAATAAATCTCAATTGTGTGTTGAAGAATCCACATAGCACTAGCAAGCCGTGCTCAATAAACCTTTCACTAATCCAAAAAGTGATGTGATCCCAAACTGTATCAATTTGCAACACTGTAGTTACAGAGACAAAGCAAAGAAGTTCAAACCTCATTTTCCTAGCTCAGCTGTCTACTCCCCCACGTGCAGCACTAAGTATTTTTCAGATCAACTTTAACAGGCAGTTTGCTGTAGAGATAAGATCAAAATACAGTTATCCTGATGAAACTGCTGCAAAGACTTAGACCTTTTTCCTTCATGCACACAGACTGCATCCACAGAGCTCTGTAATTCAGATTTCGGGATGTGGTTTCGGCTGACCTTTCTCTTTAAAATACTTGCTTATTTAAAGTCCTGCATACCATGCTTTGAAGGAAAGAGTTAGGGTTTTTTTTTTTTTTTTTTTTTTTTCTGTGTTTTGTCTGATAAGAGATCTCCCCAACCACTGGGGAATCATAAAGTGTTAGAAAACTGTCCAAGTTGATGCCCTGGGCCAGTCCTAGGATTCAGGGACTGCATCATGCCAAAAACCTCCTGCATACCACGCTGTTTCTGCTCTTACACAGGGGTTGACATTTTCTCTGTGGCCTCCTGTAAAGTCATGGCCAAAGCCAAAGCTTTCTGTAATACTAACGCCAACCAGGAAAAGAAGGTAGGGCCCCTCTCACTGCTCCAGTGAGAGTGTCATATCACATAATTTATGGTGCACTTGGTCACAACTCATGGGGTATGACCATGGGGTCATACATCCTGTGACAAAACCTCCAGCATGGAAGATATTTTCCCGGACTTTTTCAGACTGGTCATTGAGTTAGCTCCCTCTGCCAACCCTTCCTCAGTAGCAGAAGAGAGGGTATGTGAGCTACATATATTACTATTATGCAGTTTCTGCCAGGGGAGGGTCTGTTGATAAGTGACTAATTGAGAACTTTTAGCTATCTCAGCTCTGCTCTAGGTTATACCAGATCTGGGACTTAAAGTCATGCGGCTGGCTGCTGCCCTATGGTTCATGCTCTCAGCTGTGCTCAACATCTCTGCTGCTAACTTAATAACAGTACTAGAAGGAATAACAGATAAATATTTCACCTTTTTTTTTTCAATCTAAATATGCACATACTGCAATAGTTGAATCAAGAAATACTTGGATTTGATCACAGGACAGTTCTGAAGCAATTATCTGTGTACTAGAGATGTGCTTGACATAGCATTTAATTGTCTAGTTTCCTAGCCTTAATTTTGTCAAGACATTGCCAGTTAGTCCTTAACCAAAATCTGTTGCCTTTCTGGAAAGACCATGTTCCCTTTACTGTTCCTGCTTGTAGTTATTTGGAATAAACCACAGCAGTTATTGATAATTAGTGGGCTACTGAGAAGTAGTACCTAAATCTCCTCCACCATCTCCTTTGTCCGAGCAAAAATTTTCTCAAAGAGAAGGTCCTGAATTGCAGGCATTCATCTGAACTTGCTTTCAGCATCAATTATATGTAGAAAGATCAGTACATTTGTAAATGCCCTTCACAACAAAGCACAGAAACCTCAAGAAAAAAACAAGCAGGATCTGTGTCCTCTGTGACCTGGTTTATCAGGGCGTTCACTTTGGTCAAAATTTAATGTAAATAATGGTGGCTTCCTCTCCCTGGCAGACACAGTGGTTTTGCTTGATCAGCAGTAACAGGGAAAAGGTGACAGCAACAAGACACATCCAGCTGGATGATCCTGGAGAAACGGGTGCTGTGTGGGTACTTCAGATGAGGAAAAAAGCCCCCTGGAAGGGATCAGACATCAGTTCCCCATTTCTGCTGTGTTGCTCTTGCTGGACCCAGATGCAGAGCACCAAAGGATACAACCATCACTTTTTGGTTGCTTTTTCTTTCTGTTTCTTTCGCTGAATGTGCCATGTTGAGCTATGATTCCAACCCACAGCACATGCCCTCTCTGGTCAGAGAATCCTATGCTGAGAAAATTATATAATTAGATACATTTTTAATATTCATTAATCTTTAATATTTCTAATATTTTAATATCATTTAACATTTTAATATCATTTAATATTTTTAATGTGCAATTCACATTTTCCATCCAGCAACCATGTGTGCTGGCACAAATAATTGGGCTCCTGCAGGCTGAGCCAGCTCCCCAGGCAAAACGCCAAGGGACTGGAAGATCATAGCAAAATACACAGCTTGTATTATCTGTTTTTCTTGCTTGTATTTTCTTCTTGCCATCAATGTTTTCTCCGCTTCGATGTCTAGAATCTTCTGTTAGTTTTGGAGATGCTCGTTAGCATATGCTAGCACACCACAGAAATCAGAGCTGAAATTCCCCAGGGTCCGGGGGAACATGGAAAGAACTTGTAATTGCTGAAAAGATGGGTCAGGTTGTCCAATTCCACCCCACTGGTGCGAATTACGGCATAACAAAAATCCAGCTCCATCACAGGCTCATTGCTTGAGCCACGGCCATCGTTCTCACTGCCCACCACTTCTGCCACCCACCCCCTGGCTCTGAGTCACCCAAAGACTCCTCAGCCGCCTTCAGTGCCAGCAGCATTAGGGCATTGCAACAGTTGTAGGTCTTGGCACTTCGATGATCCTGTCAACATGAGGAAAGAGGCAACCAAGTTTCACCCTTAGCACAACTGACTATCATGATATTACTCCTGGGACCCAAAGACTTGCCAGCAGGAGCAAAAGCAACTGGTCAAGGTATCGAAACGGAAGTGCAGGAAGGAAGCCACAGACCCAAACATCCTCCTAAGTCAGTGGGAAGGTTTGCATTGGTTTCAACAGGAGGAAAATTATTACAACAGCTCTGAAATGCCTAAAAATATGCAAAGCTCATGAAACCAATAAGATTTCACCATTAATGACAATCCAGGCTGGACACACCGCAGGCAGAGGACCTCCAGTGTCCCCCTTCCCTGCAAAGGAAGACTTGGTCTGGACGAGCTCCCTGCACAGCGCCCACGAAACATGAAAATTCTTTGCAACACCACTTCAGGTTTCCCTGTTTCCCCCCCAAAATGGCAGCTTTCTCTGTGTTATTTTGCTGCTTTTATACCTGCTTCCACAAAATAGCTTTCTCCAACTTTTTACATAGAATTCTTGAGATTTAATAAATTGCTACCATAAGAAGTAAATACTATGAGAAGAAATGGGCACCTGTTTCCTCTATTATTTTGTAAGAGTTTCATAAAATGTTTTTGTTGTCATGAAAAGGATTCTGTGACTCGTGCAAATATCACCTGTAGTACAGTGATATTTAACTACTTTTAATTTTATTCAACCACATTATGCTAGCTGCTGAAAAATCACAAGGAAGGTCTTAGGAGAATTGGCACAACATGCCCTTTAGGCAGTGTTCTTCCTCCTGTCTACTGGAAAAAATCCTTGTTTAAATATTTAGAAAAACAAATCTTGTATTATTTTTAACAGCTGTACTTAAGGTGGCCTGAAGGAGAGAGAGAGCAGAAAGAGAGGGACAGGGGAGAAGGAGAAAGAGAGGGAAACAGAAAAAAAAAAAAAAAAGAGAGAGAGAGAATGAGAGAGGGAAGGAGAAAGGCAGGAAGAAAGGAAAGGAAAGGAAAGGAAAGGAAAGGAAAGGAAAGGAAAGGAAAGGAAAGGAAAGGAAAGGAAAGGAAAGGAAAGGAAAGGAAAGGAAAGGAAAGGAAAGGAAAGGAAAGGAAAGGAAAGGAAAGGAAAGGAAAGGAAAGGAAAGGAAAGGAAAGGAAAGGAAAGGAAAGGAAAGGAGAAAGAAAGAGAGAGAGAGAGAAAGAAGAAAGGAAGAAAGGAAGAAAAGGAAGAAAGGAAGAAAGGAAGAAAGGAGGAAGGGAGGAAGGGAGGAAGGGAGGAAGGGAGGAAGGAAGGAAGGAAGGAAGGAAGGAAGGAAGGAAGGAAGGAAGGAAGGAAGGAAGGAAGGAAGGAAGGAAGGAAGGAAGGAAGGAAGGAAGGAAGGAAGGAAGGAAGGAAGGAAGGAAGGAAGGAAGGAAGGAAGGAAGAAAGGAAGGAAAGAAAGAAAGAAAGAAAGAAAAAGAAAGAAAGAAAGAAAGAAAAAGAAAGAAAGAAAGAAAGAAAGAAAGAAAGAAAGAAAGAAAGAAAGAAAGAAAGAAAGAAAGAAAGAAAGAAAGAAAGAAAGAAAGAAAGAAAGAAAGAAAGAAAGAAAGAAAGAAAGAAAGAAAGAAAGAAAGAAAGAAAGAAAGAAAGAAGGAAAGAGG
The DNA here is from genome assembly GCF_059628265.1 of Tinamus guttatus. Taxonomy (NCBI): domain Eukaryota; kingdom Metazoa; phylum Chordata; class Aves; order Tinamiformes; family Tinamidae; genus Tinamus; species Tinamus guttatus. Next base: position 977,573 of record NW_028289083.1, on the reverse strand, counting down.
AAGATCCAAATTGCTTTTCAGATTACCCAAAAGCAGGATATTTGTTTCATTTTTTGCAGTATTTTTCACCAACTTGATAGTGAAATGGGCACCTTGGAGTGCCTTTATGACACAAGTCATTCACATCTGAGTATGATTTAATGATTTAAAAATAGAAAGGAAACTATTCAAAGACCTGAGAAAAACAAGACTGGTGTCTCAAAAAACAAAATGATTAAGTAAGATTGTGTGAACATGCCAGATTTTGGATCTATTTCTGGTAGTCAAGAAATTCTCTCAGTGATAATGTATGATGTGAGACTTTGGGTAATGTGACTATTTCCATCTGTTACAATTTTCCCATCTGTAAAATGGAAATAATTACACTTGTCTCCTTTCAAATAGCACTTGGGATTTGTAGGATGAAGTCCCTGTCTCTGATTCCAAGGGGACTAATACTCATCTTCAGCCTGAACAAAAACATCATTTTGAAAGGGCAGAATTTGCAACAAATATGACTGAAATCAATGGCTGAATGAAATGGCGCTGATTCACACTACAAGTGTGGCCCCGATAGTTTCCATTTGTACTGTCAGGAAATAAATCAGTTCCAGTCTTATCTATGGTTAAACAAATGTGTACAATGCACTGCATTAAAATACACTTTATGCTGACATCTTTTTTGTTCCCATCCACACAATACCAATTGGGGGTTCCCTATGTAAAATGAGAATGTGCCAAAATTAAGTTAGTTTTTTGGTGTGTTATTTAGATAATACTATACATATCCCAAAAGAGATAAAAATTTTAAGCAGGACAAACTCTAGCGTATGTTTCCATTTTTATGTAACTCCCTACGCAGTTTTCTTTCATATTTATTTTCCTATGAATTCCCCATTTCCTGTCACATTTATCCGTTGCACCCATCTACACTGTGACTGCCTCGGGAGAGAAGCCGCCTTCTTAGTCCTCCCTTCATTATTTCCTAGTGTCCCGGTGCAAGGGCAGCCTGGCTCAGGGCTGGACACTGCTGCATACGCGCACAGTGCAAAGCCCAGGAATGCTTTGCAGGCCTGGGAGCTGGTTCAGACGGTGCTGGTGCTGCTGCAGGATGTTTAGCACCGCAGGGAAGGAGAGAGGCCAGCACTGCCCTCCTTGATAGAGCAGAAGAGCGAGGTGAAGGCCAGAGGGATGAAGTGTGGGGAAGTCTAAGGCACCAACCTACCACTTTGCCATCCAAACCAGGATGGGCAGCAAAGCTCCTCAGGTGCTCGAGCCTGAGTTGCTCTGTTCTTCATTTAAGGCAGCATCTCTTCAGCTGTCAGATGCTAGAGACAGGAGGCTGTAAGCTGAAGGCATTAAGCTGCTTTTAAGATTATGCTAATGCCTCTTGGGCAACCACTTGGAGCTGTCAAGCCTGGACATCCTTAAACCAGGGCAAAAGTCCTCTATATGTATTTGCGTGCCATATTCCATTAATTCCTGCAAAATAGAGCTAGCAAAATAATATTACCAAAGAAGCCTATCTATAAAACTGTAGAGCACATATGAAACATAGAAAGACACCTCATAGCATATCAATGAAAAGGAGATTTTGAATTTACTCTTGGCACTAATGATATATAGCATGAGTTATTAAACAGATACTGACTTTACCTGGAGTGAAAAAGCATTAAGGTTTTTTTGATTTACAAAGTAAATACTGATGTGGGATGAAGCTAAGGTTAATATTTGCCTCAAGGGACAATGAATTTTGGAGATCAATAAAACCTTAAGTTAGTCAAGGCCCTTAGTGCCCTCCTGGTTGGAGTGGTGCTAATTCAGAACAAGACTAGTGAAATAAACAGCAAGGTAGCAGTTTGAAGAGAAAGAAGACTGGCTTTAGACTTAATATATTTTCTCTGTTTCCTCAAACTAGTAGTCAGATATCAACTGGAATGAGTTTAAGAGAAGCTTTTAAAAAAATTGTTTCTTTATTAATTACTGTAAAAGAGTAAGGAAAAATATGTAGAACTTGATCTACAACAATACAGTGTGATTGAAGAATTCAAGGAAAAATAAATACATAGTTATTCTAATACGATAGCCACATGAAATAAATTAATTCCTAACACAAATGAAGTGAAAACATAAATAATTTGAAGGTCACTAACTGTGATAGTCATACTTCTAAAAATCAAGTACTAGCTCCTGGAGAGATAGAAAATCAAAAAACTTGCATTGAATTTTGAACTCCTGAATCTGCTGGAGAGCTCTCAAGTATTGTCTCACTAAAGTCATGTAAAATACTGTTGAATTCTAGTTTTAAATAGTTCCTCATAGGACCTCTGAAATTTCATCACCAGGGATATCTTTTTTTATTTGCATGTAATATAAATCTATATCTTTGTGACTGTCTGATCTGATCGGCTGTTGTGTTTCTTTAATGTAGACATGGATGTTTTCAACAGATTTAAACCACCATAACAACGGAAAAATGCATGTGTAAATGAGGCCATCTCATCTCCTTTCCGAGTCTTCCCTTTTTTCTGCCAGAGATGTTCCACAGATCATCTGATCTAAACTTTGTTTTCACAAAAAACCCAAACACTTTAGCTGTCCTTTCAAGACTTTCGCAGAAGCAAGGATTTCCCACCATCAATAAATACACCAGGTTCTTGTGCAAAGGGCAGCCACGGAGGATTCTTGCAACATCAAAAACAAATCCATCCTTGAAGGATTTTTAAAGCACATTTCAAAATATGTTCTAACCAAAACAAGCAACACACGCATGGGAGAAACACTTTATTGTCACTTCCCAGCCATTGGCCACTTCTGCGAGTAAATGATTTCTAACACTCTACTACCCAAATGTTATGGTGTTCTCCTCAGTTCCTGAAAAGACTTAAAAAAGGGTTTATGATGTCCCTTTCTTTACATGTAATACTGATAACTAGATAAAGGTTTTGCAACTGCATTTTCAAGGACAAACAAGGAAGAAAAAACATCCAAATTCACATCACCGACGTGTATGGAGGACTTTGATACCAAGCTGGCTTGCCCGAGGTAACCTCAAAACACACAGCGTAAGAATAAGAAAAACATAACTTTGAAAGTATATGATGTTGGTGTTGGCAAAGAGTACTGCTGAACTGCAGGGAAATACAGGATGCTTCTGTTGTTTCCTTTTTTTTTTTTTCAGAATACATTTGCTCTTAGAAGAATCTCTTAAGGTATCTTCTGCCACTATAAGTTATCCGATGCAACTGCGATCGGATTGTTTTCTGCTCTGATCACTTGTTAGAAATCACTTATTTTGGCTAAATTGGGAATAATTGTCTCTGAAAAACAAACATTTAAAGTTGTAAACAATACTACTAAAAGACATATTTTTTTTAATTGTAAAAAACGAAGTAATTTGTATTGTGCACAGAGATTCAGGCAGCTTGGCACATGCAAGCATGTAACCTTAAATTAATGTTTATTTCTCCTAACAGACAATGGAGATGAAATATTCCAAGTTGAGTTCAAAAATCTGTCCTTTTACTTTCAGGGGCAATTTGCTCAGTCCAAAACCACAGAATTGATCCCAAAGTCATAAATTATATTCTTCTAATGAGAGATTTAATTGGGATGAACTACACCATACCATGATCTAATTCTTGGGTTTGTTTTTAGTAGTTCAAGTAGAGCAGCCAGTCCTAAAGTCCCTTAGCAGTATATTTCTCCAAGCAACAGCCTGAATGGGAAGCAGTGTGGAACTGTGCACTGAACTGAACTCAAGCCTCACCAAAGACAAGATTCCTAGTTGAGGACAGTTGCAAACACTTGAAGCTTTGTAGCACCTTTGTTCCAGAGTGAACTTCAACTGCCCTAACTCCTCCGCAGCTACTGGATTGACCAGCAGAATCTGAAGATTATTTATATTTGCCCAAGCTGTCTGACATGTGAGAACTGGACACGTGCAAACAGCTCATGGAGATCACCTGGATCTCCAGGTGATCACGAGCAGCACATCTGACACTCAAACTATACTCACACACAAGCAGTTGCTCTGCACATGCTTGGCCAAGCTGCCTCTTCCAGGAAGTATCAGCCCTTCTGTGGATGCACCAGGTCATTACACAAGCCCTTCCTCCCAAGAAAGTGGCAGCAACAACAGCAGCAGGAAGCAGCAGTCCTGCCTCCCTCTCCTGTGGACAACTCTAAAAAGTCTTGCTTGCTTTTTCCTTTCTGTGGCTTTGCAAATGTGCACACAAAAGGTGAGGCTCACTGTCCACGTTACACTGTGCCCATGAACATCAACCTATTTGGGAAAAGCCCAAACAGGCTTCCCTGTGCAAGCCTGAGACTGCTTGCTGCATGCCAGCTGGGTCTGCCTGGGGAAGGCAGTGTGTATTCATTAACCAGCCTGCAGGAAACCTGCTTTGCCCTGTTTTCTCTGCAGAGACAAGTCCCAGTTCCAAAATTATTTTCCTCAAACCAATAGCTAGCAAAAAACAAAGGATGAAGCACCTAAAATCTGTAATTGCTCCCATTTTCCAAACTCTGGGCATGGTTCAAACTAGGCATGGTCTAACACAGCAGAAAATCAGGCTCTGCATAAAATATAGCCAGAAGAGGTGGGATGGAGATCCATTTTTAGCCAAAGCCTTAGTGTTTAGAGCACTCAGGCAAGAATCTGGCCTTACTCTCCTTTTTTGCATCTGCGAAATGTCAAATCCACTTTTTCCACAGAAGATAGATACCCTTGCCGCGGACCCAGAGACTCAAGTGCCTTCACTGCTCCCTGCAATCTTTCACTTCCCTGTGGAAAGCTGAAGAGCTTCAGTGGCAAAGATTAAACATGATCTCTCTACACCAAGTGGTCCCTTATCCTGCATTGAAGATACATTCCTGCAACAAGAGAGTTAAGTCTGATCCCTATTAAGCAGAGGGGTTTTTATCTAGATGTTTTGCATGTGGCTGAAGGCTTTGTTTATTTACATGGAAAATGGGTGATGTTACCTCCTCTTCTGGAAGTGTTTTTAAAGAAAAAAAGTGAATCCTGTTCCTTTTATGAAAAAAAAAAAAGAAAGAAAAAGCTATCTGAATTTGGGAATGGGAATCCCAAAGCAATTCCAACTTGTGCTGCAGCCTGGCCCAAGCTAACTATGCCCCGGAGAAAAGTAGTATTTGAGTTTGCCTTGTGGATTGCAGTCACCACTCACCTACTTTAAAGGCACATCTGCATGGGTCCACTGTGTCTGAGATACCCAAGCTATCTCAGGGGAAGAAGTGCATTTATGCAGAACAGAACTGGGGAGAGATGTTCACTAGGCTCCTTGGAGTAGGGCCAAGGCTTTCAAACTACTTAGCTTTGTCTTTGTCCTCTCCTGGGAATGCTGTTTCCCACTGGTGGTTCCCTGAGGCCTCTGCAGTTCCCTATCCCAGGGGTGGATGCACCAGACAACAAGTCTGATGCACAGCGTGGAGTGAGGAAACCCGGGAGTTCTGGCTTTTCCACCTGTCAGTGGAAATACTGCACCCATGTCATCTGGCCTTCTGCTTCCTCAGTGTGAATCATGTCTAGACTGATGGATAGGCTGTACATACAAATACTCACAGAAACTGAATGTTTTGGACAACTTCAGTTAAGTAAAATTAGTGCTATAGGGCAAATATGAGTAAATTATTTCAGACTGGTAAACTGTTCTTTAGTTTAGAAGTCTAGCATTACATCTCCACGCCAAGGAAACGAACTAATGAAATAAACTGAGCTAGAAACTATTGCAGTAAAACTAGTCCAACACTTGGTTGTAGACTTCCAACAAGACTTATATCTTAGAAAGGGATCTGGTAATTGCAATAGGCAATTACTCATTTTCATTATACAAATTTTGAAGTACAAGGCATAAATCTGCTTTTCTGTAAATAAGCCAGGCCAGAATTTATTTCCTCTTGTCTCTAATCAATAAATGAGAATATATATGTATTTTTTGTAAATGTTTATAATTCAGAACACATCCAGAGTATGATCTAAGTAAAATTGTTTTTGGCTTTTCTTTGTTCTTTGTCACATAACTGATTATAAACAATACTCTCATTCTGTACGCACTCTGAGTGAAAATTGAGAGACAATATTGATGGGATACGTCATTACTATAATAGATTCCTGCTGCTACGTGAATGGAATTGGGCAAAGTCGAGGCATTTAAGGAAAATAAATGTCGAGGCAAAACTGACAATTTTATTTTCGAAACTGGAAATTCTTATCCTGTTATGTTATGTTTTATGCTATAATATACTTGTGATATATAGCTCTTAATTATTTTCTCTTATCAAAGTGGGTTCTGTAAAATAAGAAGTTTTTATTTACTTAAAGCCCTTTCTAAGTAAGTCAGCCTTGTTCATGAGCCATCCTGTTAGAAAGAGCAGAATTACTAGTCCAAATTCAGACTAGCCCGATGAGTAGAGGGTAGCATCAAGTTCTTGGGGCAGACGGTGCCTTTACAGCGTCGTTCTGCACTGCTGCAGCATGGGCATGCATGATCCATCCCAGAGATGCCATAAACAAACAATTCTCCTAAGTGAGCTTTTTAGCTTTCGTAATTGCATCCTTTTCTCTTGCAAGAATGCTTTTCTAATTGGATGCTGCAATTAAAAGCAACGAGCGGTTGGCACAAACTGCTGGAGAGGTGCAGGTCGCCCCACAGATCTCACTGGACAGGGGCTCTAAGGAGGTCGTTATTTTCTACCAGCTGAAAATGATGGGCCTGTGGCATAAGGCAGACATGGAAAGTTGTGTGATGGTGAGACTGTCTGTGAAAATATTCTTCAATGTTGTACCACATGTTTTGCCACAAATAAGGATGTGACATAACCCATCCCTTATCCTCCTGACCTCTAAAGATACTTTTGTCTAGTATTAAATTAATTATTGTTTGCAATTTTCATTCCAATACTAGGTTTCTGCTGTGTTTTTTAAACTTATTTTTACCAATTCACCAAATTGGAGATTAATGCTTTTTTATTAATTTGTCATGATTTTGTTCAAACAGCTTTTTTTTTTTTTTTTTCAGGAGTGGCAGGAATTATTTTATTCTGAGGTTAAATTTGGCATTAGTTTGACTCTATTACCAATGAATAAAATCATCTGATTAAATCTTTTCTTCAATCTGGAATCTATCACTTTAAAAAGGACTATTTGAATCATCTCCTTCTCAATCCCAAATTCTAATTTTAATTCTAAGTGCAATAGCTATGTGTTTAATTGCTTCTTTCTAATTCTCTTTTTCAAACTGGTTACAATGAAATGACAAAACTGGTTTACCCTCCTGATGAAAGAATATGGAGGATTTCATTGTGGATTGCCATCTAACACTGAGCTCACAACAGCAGAAGACCAAAATCATCCTTATCTCATGACTGCTTGGTGATCTATGTGACCATGTGTTTGCTGGCTCTAGTTCCATAATTCAACATGCAGGTAGTATTTTGGCCAATGCTTTTGCATTACGGGACTAACCAAAACACAAAGGGTTATACTTCAGGAAAAAGGTGGGGGTTTGCTATATGTTCAAAGACTTTTTTCCTGCACTGCAATAAAAACCTTAAGTTTTGGAAAGTGTCTGGGAGAAATATAGGGAAGGAAAATACTGCAAGACATCTGCAGCTAAAAGAAATCAGGAAGTTTTCTAGTTCAGATACAGGAGGAGATTTGGAAAGAGAGGGAGTAATCACTAAGGTGCTGCCGTGGTACTTCCATTTCCCATGCATTCATTTGCCCGCGTTTTGCAATCCGTTGTCCCCAGCAGTGCGGTCATTTCTGGTCTATCAGACCCTTGTGCCTAACATGGTTTAATCAGTAGTCTAAGTTACTCTTTTACTGTAGCAATGAAAGAAAAGCAAACAGTTAACAAGTGACTAGGAGTCTTTATAATTGCTGACCTTCAATAGTCTATATAATGTGACTTTAGGCCACTGAGTAATAAATAGACTAGTGTAATATTTACAGACATGTCTGGAATGCAGTGAGTTCCTCTCTTCTCTTTCACGAAGTCATTAATGGCTCAGCTAGGAATCAGACTACCACCGTTCATGTTCTCCCAAAACACTTTTATCTCCTGGCAGTTTATGCTGACCTTTCTATTTTGTTTTGTTTTGTTGTCCCCTGATCCATTTCCCAAATTCTGCAAACTCTTCTAAGGGGTTAAACGATTTCAGCAACGGCCTCTGTGAACTCAGTCTCAACCGTGGATTCCCCAGCCCAACGATCAGAAGACCTGGTAGAGCCGGTGTTTCTCAAGCAGTTCCTTTCAGGTGGAAAGGACCATGCTGTTTGTACGAATAGAAATTTTCCTACTGAAAGTACATAACTCTCCCTCTCCAGCAGCCAGTTTCCACTGCTTTGAAATGCTGAATGCTGAAGCAAAAGGGAAAAAATAGGAAATATGTTTTGGAAAGCAGAAATGAAAACATATGGGGAAACAGTTTATTTCTTTCCTTCTTTCTTTGCCTCTAAGACAAAATCTGAATGTAACGCTAGCTTCTAAAAACTCCAGCCTTGTAGAAGAGAAACAGCGTGAGGTTGGGCTTTGAGCTGAATTGGGAACACAGGATTTACTCATAAGAAGAGTGGAGGGATTATTTCCAAAGAATAAAAATCAGCACTTTTGAAGAAGCAGGTCAGATTCATAATGTTGCAGAGTTCCATTAAAAAGTTGAGTAATTGTTTGCAGCTGCCCATTACAGCTATTTCCTTAAATCCCATGGCACTGAAGGCAGAAAGAAAGAGCCTTTATGCCAGTTTTTGTGGATCACAGTGTTGGCTATAAACCCCTTTCCTGTGGTCCCCAAACCACATTTGGTTTGTTTCTGTTTGATTCCAAATTCAGATAATTCAAACAATCACTTTATGTTCCAAAACAAAAATAAAATAATGAAGAATGAAAGGAATTCACAGAAAATGTATTAAAATCCCTTCAAACCAAAACAAGAGAGAAGTACTATTAGAAGTGCTGACTACTAGATGGTCCATTAAATGTTGAATCTGTATCTGCATCAAATTATGCCTACTGTGCAGAGGAAGAAATAAGCCTGGGTAGTCTCCTGCTCATGTAAGATCTTGGAGTCAAATCTCTTCCTGACATTTGGCTTCCCCAGAGATTCTCATACCCAACAGTCCTCGACTTGCTTTCGTTTCCAGTGGTGGTTCACTGCCCTGTGACTCAGCAAAGTGTTTGGCCCTTGGGCACATTAAAGAAACATTGTTTAGCTAACTCCTCTGCTTTGTAATATTTACATAATGGAGCTAAATTTGACTTTCAACAGGATGCTTTTACCTTTCACAGAACTTCTGCGAGGCCTAATAACCCGCACAGATTCCCTTCCGTGAAAACGTTAATTTAGTAAAAGTCTCAGGCACTTCAGGCACAGCCCAGAGATGTCAGATGAGAACAATATCCATTATCCAAAGGCTATAGGGAATGGAGGGTGAAGGGAATTTTTTGTGAAGTAATTTTTTCTGTAGGTCAGTACAAAGGAGATAGCGCACTTGGCTATTTTTGCACAATAGCAAATAAGGAAACGTGAGAAATCTGCCTCAAGTTATCACCTTCCTCTGATATTGGGAAAGCTATTCTTGGATTAGTTCAGCAATTTCTTTCCCTTCCATTCCCGCCTCCTCTATTTCTGCACATGTGCAATAAACATCTGTGTCAGGGCAACGGCACATTTCTCACTTCAGCCCCATTCCTTTCCCTTTTTAGGGAGAGTTGCTCTCCAGAGGACTCCACAAGCGGCAGCATGTTGATATTTGTTTGCATTTATTATATGAGAGGCAATTTCTCAGTGCTGTAATGTCACTGTTTGGATGAGACTGTGAGATACACAGAGAGCTCAGACTGCAAATAAAGGTCATTTTAATCCTGCCTAAATACAACTCACTTTGCCAAATGTTCCTGTCTGACAGAACTGCCACAGACTATGCACAATAAACAGGAAAATAAAAAAGCAAAGAGATGTTCAGCTATGGACGAAGAATACAGTGGAGTCTTCTAAAAGCAACATTGCAGTTTTCAGAGCCAGTCAATACACATCAACAAGATTTGCTTCATGCATAGACTGGCGTGACACAATTTGTGAACATGTGAGTTAAGACATCTTTGCAGGAAGAATTTACTATTATGATGCAGAAAATTTGTGCAATACTTTTTGTGTAGTAGCTGCTCCAGAACTGGTCAAGCTCATCCAAGGAGTAGTTCTTCCAGTCCAGCTTATCGCACACAGCTCTCATTTCTAAGTTACTTTTTATTACAATATTCCAACTATGTTTGTAACAATGCAGAGGTTTACAAGAGAGCAAAACACACATTCCAGCTTCCATCTAGGAAAGACAAGAAGACGCCTTTTACTACACAGCTTTGTGTTTCTTTGTGAGCTATTTTGATTCCTTTTAATACAAATACGACTATAAAAATAAAAATCACAGTTTTTAAATACATAAGAAAGGAAATGAGTACTTCACCAAGAAACGGTTTGAACAACCTCCAGAGACAAAGCACATGAGGCAGAAAAGCCGCATAAACAAAAAGAAGAAACAGGGGAGTGAGAGATGATGGGAAGCTGTAAAAAGTGGAGAAGTTCAGTGTAAGCCAGGGCTTATTTATTTATTCTGCATGCTACAGAACAGGGGAGTAGATGGAGGGGGGTTTCCAATAACGAAAAAGTCATTTTAAAGTACTCACAATGGTTGCCAATGTATTTCTACTTTGCAAACTAAACTTCCTTCTTCCTTTTTCTTCTTCATTAGTCAATAAGCTTTCTGTTTACAGATTCCTTCCTCTTTAGCTGGAAAGGTGAACAATCCTGCTGAGGTTGGTGTCTTTTTGGTACAGTCCATATCTACCAGCAAGGTGTTTGCGTACTGAAAGGAAGTGCTTGTGGAGCTGAGTGGTTGCAATCACATTCTGGCAGCCTTCGACTTTTGAGTATTACTCTTGCATTAGTACAGGCTTTGTTTTGAAAAGCTTTGTGGGTTAAACCTGGACTACCTTTAACACTTGAAGCTTTCTAGGATCCCCACAATTGCAACTGAAAGGACCAAATGAATGTTTTTAGGCCAGACCTTTCATTTCCTCTCATTTTTCAAATGACAATTTCAGATAATGTGAAGTGAATTTAAGCAGTCTGGTTTGCAGCATTTGTGCTCTTTTACTGTGCACAATGATAGCCTGAGAATGTCTCTGTTTTCTAGATTGTTTTACTTATTTCTTGTTTACTTTTAAAACTTCTGATATGAGAAATCTTGCCTTCATTCTCTGAAGTTTTGTGCCAACTCTCTTTTCGGGAGAGATTTTCAAGGAACCTGACTAAAATCTTTCATTTCTTTCACTCGTTTGACTTAGGAGACCAAACAGTTTAGCTAGTTCTGACCCCTTCTATCAGTCGCTTTATTTTTTAGAAGTTATTTGAATAACTTCTAGAATGAAAACAAATACCCAAAAGTCACAGACCACCTTCATAAATCATGCAAAAGGAACTCTTTAATACTCCCACTCTCAAAAAATTCCAACAGAAAGAGCCCAGAATACCATTCCAGTGGTTTCAAAATTCACAGATTTTCTCTTTTTATCCTCATTTTACATGTAGAGGAAAATGATGATTCAATATACAGTTATTTCTATTGTACAGTGCTCTAAATGACTTGTCAGACTTCTGTGATTTTTTTAACCACTGTATTGGACACTCCAGTATGGAAAAACACTTAGAAACAGTATGGAAAAACACTGCAGTTATAAGAAGAATAATGGCAATACTGGATCAGCCCAAAGGTCTGGCTAGGCTAGAATTTGAAAGAGGAGTCATAACTGGATGGCTAAGGAAAATTATAAAAAAGGGCAGGCCTATAATACTTCACATTGGAAGTTCGTATCTTCCCATATTTTTTCCAGCTCGGGACCTTCCTGGGCTGGAAATGGTTTCCAAATATTTTGCAACTCTCTCTGCATTTTTCTAGCATGAATTTATCCAGTTCTTACATGAGCCCAGACAGACTTTCTCACTCCATACTGTTCTTTGGCAAGGAGTTCTGCTGTGTAAAGATCTATCTTTTTTTTGTTTGCTTCTGCTTCATACTAACCTCACTTGAAATTCTCAGTTTCTTTTACTGAATGAAAGAGTGATCCCTTTCCATCCTTTCCATGCGTTTCATGATTTATAGTCCTCTATCTTATCCCCTCAGTCATCTCTTTTCTACATCAGAGAATGCTATATTACTCAGATATTCCTATATTTTTATGATAATAAGATAGGCAAATTTCTAAACGCACGTCCACACGCCTGCAAAGAGGCACTAGGTTTAATGTTCCTCAGCTACCTGTGGATGTTCAGCACTTTTGTCTTCTGACTCTACAGTGAGTATATTCACTTTCCTTGACTCCAAATAAATATTTAGAGCTGGCCTCTATGGATCTGTGTCTGCTTCTAAAGTTTCACTTATTGATAAAAATATTTACATTTCTGTATAGACAGAGAGAAGCTCTGTTTTGTGCTTGGAGCCTGAATTGACTTAATTTACAATTAAGAGTTTAAGGATTAAAGGAAAGCAAAACCACCAACTCTTTCTGTGACAGAATACGTTATCTCTTGCAATCCACATGAATTTGCAGTGAGCAGGTTCCTTTGATGTAGGATAGAAAAACAAGACCTAAACAATGACATAATTGCAACTTCACAAATAGCATAGGACTGGGAACAAAATTTCTGCCCCGTTCAGGCGGAGGGTGTCCTGGTTCAAGTTAAGGAGACTTATACCCAACTATAGAAGGACTGACTTTGACTCTTTCAACCTCCAGGGAGAAAAAGTATTCCATGCTACTTGTTTAGCAAGGCTTGCCAAGAACTCCCCAGGCAAAAAGCTTTTTAGCATCAGTAAATAGAGTTGCAAAACTGGATCGTATGATATTGTCCTTTAGTAAGCTAAGCAGAATAATTGCACATAGTAGCCTGATTAACCCAAATTCGTAATAAGCACAGAATGGGCTATTCAATTTGTACACTACATCCCAAATGACACATCTTATCTAGCTGGAGAGACACATGACTGAAAGCTTTGGAATATCTAAAATCTTATCTGATCCACTAACTTGCATTCATGAGGATTTATCTTTACGCTTCTCCCACAAAGATTTTCCCTTACTAGTTTTGAGCTTCATTCGGCTGGTGATTGACAACACTCTGGCTGTAAGCACTTACGCCCTTGCATAATACTTCAATAGTATTTCAGAGATACCCACAATCCAAAGAGACATTTGGAACCAGTTGCAACTGCAGACACCCACTATGCTGTCTTTAAAAAAAGCCCTTTCCTACCAATCGTAGACCACAGAGAGCTGCTACATGGACACTAATGCTTGTGAATGTAGACCAGCCACACGTTTATCTGCCAAAGTGAGATCAAGCCTAAACTTTACAAACTTTGCCAATTAAACTTTGCAAGTTGCCCATTAGACAGCAGCTTTCCCGCAGCTCTGCTCCCCAGGACAGAGAGCCACTGTATTGCATGGTAGGACTCCCCAGGCTTCATCTGCAAAAATGCCTAGATTTGCTGCATGTCTAGTTTAAGCACTGGTTTTATTATTCAATAGAGAGAGAAAAGATGAAATATCCAAAAGATGTCCAACTTCTGAAAAAAAAAAATCTTTCAGCCTTCCTGCCATATCATATTGCAAAACTCCAGAACCTGTGAAAAAGGTTCCACCAGCTCCCACATGCACACAAGGATCAGAACTTGCCATAGGTAAGTAGGTAATAGTGCTTTACTAGTCTCAGGATGGATAAACTGTCTCTCCCTTACTCTAGGGAATATTTAGCTCATATAGGCACACCTGCTGGCTGAGTCAGAACTGCTGCTGAATGCAGTAGGCCCCCATTATAGGTTGAACAAGATGAATGCAATAGGCCCCATCCTCAACAGGCTCAGCTGAGGGCACTTTAACCCTTCTTTTCCCCAAATACATGCCTTTGATCTTCCATCTAAAATGGCACAGATTTTGTAGGGAGACAGTTAAAGGAACTCTCTGGACAACCTAAGCTGCAGATGAAGGACTCATCTGTAGACATGCTTACACCTTGGTCAGGGTCATCAGCATGTTCGCAAGGAGGTGGAGACTTCTTTTCACCCTCACATCTGCCATACCTATGCTGGTTAGACACAAGTGTATAAACACATCCATTCAAACCCCATTCACTTTTAATCTGCAGCTGTTTTTTTCCTTAGGTGCTACAGTGATTTGTTTTTATGAAATCAGTTTATGCAATTTCTGCATTGTTTTTCATTTACATCAGCTCATAGCAGGCTGTCCTTGCAGACTGCCAATTCCTTCTCTGTACACGTGGCTAACTGAATGCAAATTAGGTCTTCCCGACCATACCAGCAAATCGATCACACTGCTAGGCCATATGCATGATAAATAACCCAGCTAACAAATTAGCATCAAATACCAAACTAAAAGTCATACATAGCACTACTGATGCAATTTAACACACTGATTATTATTTATCTCCTTTTATTACCCCAAAAAAGATTAATCTATCTCATCTCATTAGCTAATGAATTTCAGTCACTAATTATGTATATTATAAGCAATGATTTCTTTCCTATTATGCAAATGGGAAGTTTCTTTCTGAGATCTCTGGTCCTCATTTTTACTCTACTGTCTATCCAAACCGTCTTCCTTTTATATCTATACTAATTCATTACCTGTGCAGGCACAAAATGCTTCTCTACATACATGTGAAGACATTTATTTTTGCTATTAATCACATGACTTCAAGTAACAGGAGTGTCCAGTAATTTAGTTATATTCTCCAAGACTTATATCCTATTAGCATACCTTGTGCCATACAGAAGAAACAGCAATACACGGGAGTTACAACACATTGAAAATACCCAACCTACAATCATCTTTGCCTGAACGAACTGTCCTGGAAAGAAAAGAGAAATATTCCCCAGCTTCATAACTCAGAAACTGGGAACATTCAGTTCCCCATTAGAGCCACATCTGTAATGCTGAATTGTTAACAAATATCCCTGTGTCATAGCATCGTACTCTGTTTTCACTTCTCCATGAACCAGCTTTAGTCTCAGTCCTAGAAATGGTGTGTGAGTCATTTTGCTGTTTTTAGGGCTAGTCACATTCATAATGTTGCACATGTAGGAGTGAAATCTCACTGGCTTGGACCGAATTCTGAGATCTGTCCTCACTTGGGAGGATTCCGGTGGTGCAGGGGATCAATCATACAGGGTTACTGAACATACATAGTGGGACTTGCGGGATCTTCCTATGCAGCAAAACAACATGAGAGAATTGGCTGTTCTCTACTAATATTGGGCTACGACACTGTGATACAGAACACACAGACAATGCCATGACTGCAGCTATCTTTACCACTTAAGTCTCATACCCCTCTCAGCGCAAACCTGCCTACTCCAGCTCTAGCTCCAGAACCAAATTCTCCCCTGCCCTGGTTCTTCCCCTCCCTCTTTCACATCTCCTTCCCACCATAGCATCTGCACTAACCCCTCTGCCTAGCAATGAGGTAGGAAAGGTCTAGCAGGTGGCAGCAGCACATCTCCCTTGCCTTCAGTCTCCCAAGAGAGAAAAGTGCTATGCAGGTACCATCCACAGAATCACAGAATGACTGAGGTCGGAAGGGATCCCTAGAGATCATCTGATCCAACCCCCCTGCACACGCAGGGTCACCTAGAACACTTGGCACAGGGTGGCATCCAGGTGGGTTTGGAAGATCTCCAGAGAAGGAGACTCCACAACCTCTCTGGGCAGCCTGTTCCAGTGCTCTGTCACCCTCACAGTAAAGAAGTTCTTCCTCACATGGAGATGGAACTTCCTGTGTTTCAACTTGTACCCATTACCCCTTGTCCTATCACTGGCCACAGTGAGAAAGGTTTGCCCCCATCCTCCCTACATTCTCCCCTCAGATACTAATACACACTGATCAGATCCCCTCTCAATCTTGTCTTCTATTGGCTGAACAGGCGCAGCTTGCCTAGTCTTTCCTCATAAGATAGATGCTCCACTCCCTTAATCATCTTTGTCGCTCTATGCTGGACTCTCTCTAGAAGCTCCAAGTCCTCCTTGTCCTGGGGAGCCCAGAACTGCACCCAATATTCCTCAGAGAGGGGTGGGAAAAGGAGGGAGCTGTGCTGGAGTAAAGAGTCTATTGGAAGTCCCAGAAACCACAAAAACAGAAAGGGCAGTCCCACAGAGCAAATTCTGGTCTCACACCAAAATCTGATGAGTTGGGAACATGGAAATGTGGAATAAGTGGAATATTGGAATAAAAACTCCTTGTTCCTACCCACAGCCTTCCCCTCCCCCAATTCCAGCAATCCTTTCTTAAAAGGATTAATGGTTTCACAATACTTTGTGGTATTTCAATACTTTTTTGGTGTTGGTTTTGAAAAGAATTCAAATGTATCACTCATCACAACTGTGTACTGATTTAGCAGAAAAACAGCATACAGAGTCTGACTCAACTTTCACTTCTCCATGCAGAGAAGCCATGGGAGGGGGGCAGAGTTTTTCTTGTACTGTTGGCTGTATTAACTATTAGAGATTGGGGCCATGGAGAAGGAGCTAGAATGTATCTCCCAAGTTGATAGATTCGAAAAGAACAGTCAGTAGTAAATGGAAGGACCTTTTATTCCCCACTCCTTTCGGCCTTATCTGCACCATGGGCTAGAGCACTGTTGAGATCACCTGCCCCAGGCCACAGAAGACCCTGCCCTTCCAGCCTGCCACCAACGGGAAGGGAAAGTGAGGGGCAGGAAGGGGGCTGCATCCAGCTGGATTGCTGGATTGGAATCCAGCCCTAAATTGGTGAAGAATATCCTTCCCTCTTCCATGCACTGTTTGTGTTTCTGAACTTCGTGCAGCCTGCATGAAACAGAGGAGCCCCTGTCAACTTCTGTTCCCAGTTCCCCATTTCAGTTACGAACTCCTGTTTTCTGAGGTTGGTGACTGGATTCCAAGATATTTTTACTGCACTGAACTTGGACAGTGTTTTTGGAAAGTTGGAAGCTGCAATTTTGTCGCCTTATGTGAGAAGGCAACAAATAAAATGAAAATTTCTAATACTGTTTAAAATATATATATATTTTGCTTGGACGCAATGTTTCTGAAAGCACCCAGATGACAGCAGTAAACCTCCAAATTTTTTCTATCTCCAGAGAGGAGAGGTTTAGATTTTCAGCCCTGCAAGGGCCCCTCACCCCTCGCCTGGTCGAACTGCTCAGAAGGCTGCTGACATGGTGCTCGTCCCGTGGTGTGTCCTCTGAAAACACAGCTCAGCAGTGCTAATTTTGATAGAAATCTGGGGGTATGGACTAGGAATTACCTGAGACCAGTATTGGACATACTGACTGTGCAGCTGACAGGCAGCAATGGCAGCTCTAGGGAAGATCTTGCTCCACTAACTCAGAAGGATCAAAGTTGCACTTAGCACAGCACACTGGCCACCACAACGCACCTTGAAGGAAACGTGCATGTTGCAACTTCTGTTGAATTGGAAGCCAGGATGAATTAAATTGCAGAATCGCTTTGAGTTCGTGCAGCTATTGCATAATGCAAATGTAGCTTACGCCTCTCCAGTCTGCGGTGGTACAACCAGGTTACTGTACCACTTAAAACTGCTCTGGCCACCAGTGGCCTGACTTGTCTCATGACACTTGCATGGCTTTTCAAATCTCATTATAAAAACCGAGGATTTTACCCTTCTCTGAGGCTCCTAATTCTTCTTCCCTTCTGCTGTTGGCCTTGTCCTGACTGGAAGTTTTCTTTCATGTCTGAACAACATTCACATACCATTTTTGTTGTCCACAATTTATACTGCATATTTTCTGTGGTCTGGTATTATTTACGTTTGCATTCTGAGATGCTGAAGTTCGACCTGTAGATGCAGCCACACAGCTGTACAGTTAAGGATCTGCTGTCAGGATACTGTAGTACTTGGCTGATGAGGGGTGCAACACATGGCCAGGGAAGGACTTTTTGAGGAGTTTTAACCTACCTACTGCAAGAGGTCCCAATATGGCCTCTATAATCCTTGCCAAAACAACATGGTGAGTAGGCAGCTAGGAAATAGTGATGAGGGCCATATTTTTAATTTTTTGGTGAAACTAATGCCAAAAAAATCATGATCCAAACACACAAATCCAAAAACTGTAACACTTTTAAACACCCACATAGTTTTGTCAGGGAGAAGAAACAAGAGGAGCCTGCTCTGCAAGGGAAGGTGAGCTAGGAGCCAAGAAGACGGCAAGGCAGGCAGGACAAAATGACCTCACCGCAAGGGTCCCTTTATGGGGTCTGGTATTTAGTCTTAGCGCCTCTTCCCACAGTGCCCAAACAAGAGGGGCAGAGCAGGCCCAGGAGCAGCAGTCAGGATCAGCCAGAGGCGGTGGGCGTAGGACAAGCCTGTAGTACTGAGGCAGCTGCCAAGCCGAGCCAGGCAAGAAGGCCAGCAAAGGAGCAGGGCAGCAGCAAGGCCCAGGCCATCAGCCATGCTGGAGCAAGGGTGAAAGCCTGCGCCTAAAGGCAGCCCCAGTCACGACTCCTGGCAATCTAGCTCTTTCCAAGGTTACCTGATCCAAGGTTACCCAGCTCTGCCATGCAGAAGCAGATCTTGAACACAGCTTCCTAGGCTGGGAAGAAGAGTTTGCCGAATGGGTTGGCGCACGCAGGTCCCAGGCGAGTTTCTGGAGACAACCACTAAAGTCCTTCTCTTCTCTCTGTTGGTCTCTGCATCCCACAGCAGAGCTGCTGTCTCTGACCTGGGAACCTGGCACAGGTTCTGGCACAGGCAGCACCCAGAATCCCCTCTCATCTCCGCAGAACTACCCAGCCTCTCACCCAGCCTCTTTGGTGGCTCTGTATCGCCACCAACACTTGGTTAGGCAGAGAGGCATGTGGTGAGCTATGGGAGAGGCAGGAGCAGCCTCTACCCGGTGTTGGAGCACGGGGGTAGATAAGAACTCGGCCCTGGGAGGACTTTGTCAGAGGCACCACAAGGTCAGTTTGGGCTGTGCTGGTGATATGTAGAGGAATACAGGACTAGAACCTAGAACCTGAGATCCTGCCAGGCTGCGAGAGTTTTGCATTTGTTTGATATCAGAGGCATTTGGAATTGCAATATAACCAGCATATCCCCTGTCACGAGCACACAGAAGGTAGATATGTGAAGGGGTATACAGGATATATCCTCGCTGAGCTCAAACTGTATCTCTGACTGTGCTGAAAATCTAGAAAAATAATATATAAAATATCAATGCACAAAGTAGATGAATGCATTCTCCGTTATTTATATTGCTAGTTGCTTATTTCCTGCATGCAGGTTTCCCATTTAATTTTCCAGTCAACAAGAGGAAACAGTGCTCAGCCAAAAACAAAAAATAAATGCATAGAGACGCCAAAAAAGAATGCTTCACAATATCTTTTTTTAGTGGTGTTTATCATTACAGATACTACACAACACTGTGACACTTATGAAGGGAGCTTGGAAGATAAGACTTATGTTTCCTAAGGTCAAACAGATTATGTAGTCAGTAGAGACTCCAATGATTTAAGTTGTAACTAGCTAGATAACTTCTAAAAGGCAGTGCTTTCTTGCATACAACTGCTTGAAGGTGTCATGAAGCATTTAAGGACATACTCCCAGAAGGTTCAAAGGAGCAGGAAGACACAAGGAGGGATGATCACACATTACACGCATTGGAGCAGTACACAGTGTTTAAGGGCAATTGGGGAAGATCTACCTCCAGCCAAGGTACAGAGGTTCAGCATGAGGACTTGTAGGATCAGGTGGAGGCACAGCTCATACCTCCATCACAGAACCATTCCTTCTGCAACATTTTTAACAAACACTAATAACACTGATGCACATCACCACTAATGTGCCAACTGCATAACGGTGACCCAGCTTACAGTAGCTACATCATTACATTTCAGGTTACCTTCCTGTGGATTTTTAATATGGCTTACCAGGTTTCTCTGATTTATGGAGGAATTGCAGAGGGTGTAGAGAATAGACATGCTTAAAAATACCCAGAGAGTAGCATGATAGGACAGCCTGTTGTTAAAACAATATGAGTTCTACTTTGGCCATTGCTGCAATAGACTCATGATGTCCTTGTTCACCTCCTGTGCTCTGGTTCACTGGTCTATTTATAGCTCCCCAGGGCAGGGACCAGTCTCTAACTGGGTATTTGTACATGGCTCAACACAGATGGCCTAACGGCAGATAGCACAGTCTAATAAATCAGAATTGCTAGAAATCTTTCCAGTGGAAGACAGATTTCTAGTCACTGTTTTGAAAATGTTTGCTTTTCTTTGCTTTTGTAACTGGTATTTCTAATTTTACATTTTTGTCTCTGAAGAAAGTTAAAAAATTTGATTTAGTTAAAATCTGAAATGGATATTTTAGCTGCTAGACTGAGCAGTGGGCTGAGCAGTGATTCATATCCCTGCTTGTACTTTTCAGACATGGAGATGTTTAGAGGCTGAAGAGGCTCCATCATGAGTTACAGTTTTCTCAAGACACAACTATAGACCTTTCCCAGCACAGCTCCTACTCAGAGACTTGTTAAAAGGCAGCGTAACATCAAAGAAAATCAGAAAATTAATGGCTACTGTATTTATAAGAGTACACATGTAACAGCCTCAGCATGGGAACACAATCTACCCCTTGAGATCAGCTCTGTTGCGACTAAAAACAAGGTTTCCTAAATTACAGTTCAGGAAGAGACCATAAGTCCAGGATCTTTCAGTCACAGACAACAATGTAAAAGGCTCTTCAGTCCAGAAAAGTCCCCACAAACCACAAAATAATTTCCAACACCCTGTAACAAGCCTACGAGCTGTGGTGCAAAAGACCAAAAGCCACAGAGACTCTAGTGTACCACAGGAAGAGGGCAGGAAAGGTCCGGCTCACCACCAAAATCTTCGGCCTCCACAGAATCTAGGATCCTGGGATGTCAAAATTTAATGTCTTTTCTCTTGGGTTGTGTTTTTTTTTCTTCTACTCTGACAATAATCATCAGTTAAATTGATTTCGATTTGTGGGCTAAGCTAAGCTCCTGAGTAAGTCCAGATATTATATTTTAATAGGAAGCGAACATTAAATAGCTACGCTAGCTCTCCCTAAGATCATTTTCCTGTTGTCCCAGCTTTGTGACTTCCTGCCCCATTGCTCCACAAAGGAACTGTGCAGCGTGCACACTGAACACTGAGGCAGGTATCCATCCCACCTTAAAGGGTTCTTTCCTGTAAAAACCAAGACAGTACTTGTCAGCCTATGTCGCAAATCATGTTTGTGGAAACAAATCAGAAAACGTGTCTGAGATGCAAACCTGTGATTTTCCTTTCCTATTTTAAGGTTCTCAGTTTTGGACTGAAGCTGATTTTGCCTTCTCAAAATGCCATGTGAGCATCTGGTTGGCTTGGTGGTTAGTTTGTTTCTGTGCTTCCTACACGGTAAATGATATCCATGGTCACATATAACCTAGCACATATTTTTGTTGCATTTGCAAAAGGAAAGCAACAACAACAACAAAAGTTTGGTTCCAGAGAGATGTACAGCCAATTTGGACTTGGCAGGCAAATGTTGCTTTAAAAGTAGCCTGACAGACCTCCCAAAATATAAAGAATAGGCATCAGAATATGCTGAAATGGGAATTTTGGTTTGTTGCAAAATTAGAGTATATTATTTTCCCTTCATTGCAGTTTTGCTGTGTAGTATATAGACTATTTTCTTAAAAAACTCTGAATCCTGCTGTTCTCGGTAGGAGTTGCGTATTATGGCAGTGCTGTTGGAAGTCTTACTTA
The DNA here is from genome assembly GCF_059628265.1 of Tinamus guttatus. Lineage (NCBI taxonomy): Eukaryota > Metazoa > Chordata > Aves > Tinamiformes > Tinamidae > Tinamus > Tinamus guttatus. Next base: position 955,731 of record NW_028289083.1, on the reverse strand, counting down.
GAATGACTGAAATGTTTTTGCAGGGTGTCAACTTCCAAGTCATCATTAATGTTTACAGTCTCAATAGCAGCTTGCATTGCTATAGTAACCCTTAAAGGAACATTCCTAAAAGAAAGCTAAAATATAACGAAGACACATTTTCACCAAACATTCCTAACACAGGAATTGTTCTTGGGCTATTTTAATAATTTATATCTTAAACAAAGGCTCTCAAAAAGAAAAAGAGGGCCTTTTATACCAGCAAAGCAGTTTTTTATACTGCTGCCTGATGGGATGTGACAGAACTTGGATCGATGCCCCTTTTAAAAAGTATAACTTCTGTCAGCAGATTGAAACAAGTATGAGAACTGGGTTAAGAAAAGTGAAGCTTCTTGCCAGCAAACCTTTTTTTTTTTTTTTATGAAGAATTGTGTGGCTATTAATACCAAAAATAAGTCTACCATGATCTTTTTGTATTTAACTCTTGGCCAAGTCATAGAAAAGAAAGTTATCTTCTAACTATTTAGTGGCATGCATTTAAGAGAGATAGTTGATATAGTAACCCATGCTCTATAGCCTAGCTTCCTCAGCCTGAACTACAGTATATTTGGTAATCTTTTTCCTATACATAAACAAACTTTTTAGAAATGAATACATTTTTATAGTCAGATTTATATAGATCAACTTATTCCACATTTCTCTAATATTTTTAATGTTCATCCAAAATCCACATTTATTTCATAAGGTAGTAACCTGGCAGCTCTCATTTACTAGGAAAATTCTAATTTTACAAATCATCATTTGTCTGCTAAGAACAACAGTGTGCTGCATCTCCCAGGCTGCTGCTGTGCTACAGCTGGGGGAGGCTGACCAATCCTGAGCCCTTTCCGATTTATCAAACCACACACATTTTGTGATGTTGCATGTGTGTTTTAGCAGGATTTGACATCACACAGAGAGAAGCACAACATCGTGTTTGCTTTGTAAAACATCAGACTTTTTGAAAAGCAACAAGAGGAGGCTTTTTATGAAAAAAAAAACCTCTAGCAAACAGGAAGCCCAAAGGAATGAGCACAGTCCAAGATATGAGAGTCATATCCTGATTCTCACTGATCTTACAAGTGCCCTACAAACTTTATTTAGTCATAAGGTGGCTCTGCCCCAGCTTTCCTAGCAGTCAGAGTTAATTGACACGGTCAAAGTCACAAAGCAAGTGAGCGTCAGAAAAGGAAGGACTTGGGTGTCTAAGATGAATGAATGAAACAAGAATCATTTTAGGCTATTAAAGCTCAGTGCCCTAAAGACACACCAAAAATGCCTCCTTATTTCAGACTCTCAAGTTGACTTTTCTTCATAAATCATAATTAGCATGATTGATTGGCATATGAATACCCTAAAAGTAATACTAATTTTCTACTAGTTACTGTCTTTGTTACCTTAAGGGTGTTAATGGGATCATGAGTATGGAAGAATGGGATTTTCCCAGGGCTCTCTTAGCAAACAAGCAAAAGTTACTGCTCAAGCAGATTAATTTCAGGGTTTGCATAGGTAATGTGAGCTCTAAACCCAGTTTGGATGTGAAGGTACTTTGTAGTATAAAATACAACCCTGAACCCTAGTCTCTCTATCTGAAGTGAAGGCTATAAAAGCCATTTAGCATGAAGAACTCTGTGAACATGAAATACAAATTAGATGTTCTATGTTTCGATGGAATTGGAGAACATCACAGAAAGCCATCAGTATGGTCTTCAGGATGTTACACTGCGTGGTTTTGATAGGTTAGAAGTACAAGGTACAGAGGATAGGAGAAAAGAGAAAATGAACAGATGAACAAAAGTGTTTAATTCAAAATTTCCCACAGGAGTACATTGTATATTCCCCCCACACACTTTTTTTATTCTTTTTTGAAAGTATTTATGCTATCTCATGAGTATTTGTATATAAAAATGCCATGGCTGACCCTTTGAGTAAAATACTGCTCCAGAACGTAGTAAGTGAACAAGGATGACTTAACCTAGGTTGGAAAAACCATTGAGAGGTGTCTGAAAGTAGATGGACACCGAAAGGTTGTAACCAAAGCAGCCTTCTTTACACTCAGTAGAAGAAATAACCGTGTGCATTTCCTGTCTGGGTGGATGGAGCCCAAGTGTGTGGTTTTCTGGCTTCGCCTATTTCTGAGCTAAATATGAATCTGATGAAGGAAGCTCAGGCAGATGTACCTGACACCTCGTTCAGGCACTAGTTTATACTTGCTTAGGTTTCTTAGAGGCACATTCAGTTACGTGGCCAAAGTCAGAGATAAGGCCAAACTCTTAGCACTAGCATAAACTTACTCTATCTCAGATTTCCTCCTGCTCAATCTATTTAATAACTACAGAGCCACTCGTCTGAAATACAATGTAATCCATATTAGCAAGGATGTCTACACTTGATTGTGTTACACCTATAGGTTTGACTACATTCTTCTAGATTTGCTTAGATCTGAATCCTCTACAAAGTGTAATTTATGCAAGCTCCAATTTACCTATCATGAGGGTTGAGTTGTAAGAATCATAGAATCATAGAATCATAGAATGCTTAGGGTTGGAAGGGACCTCTAGAGATCATCTAGTCCAACCCCCCTGCATATGCAGGGACACCTAAAGCACGTGGCACAGGACTGCGTCCAAGCGGGTTTTGAAGATCTCCAGAGAAGGAGACTCTACAACCTCTCTGGACAGTAAGGTTGTCACGTAGATGCAGGGAACTGCAAGGTGTGCCAAAGACAACTGTTAATAAACAGAAAGGCACCAGGACTATGTTTATACAACTATTTGGACACCTAAAACACCATGGAATATCTAATAAGCAGAGCAAGCAGGTCAGCTGCAAGAGGTGAGAACCTACCCGCCATGCCACACACAACCACGGCCCCTCCTGAGGCAACCGGGGCTGCAGATGATGGGAGATAGGAAAAACTATTGAACAGTCCCCCAGTCTCCCCGGTTCCATGAACCTGATGGCTCTGTCACACTCAAGGCTGGAGAGACACTGCTCCGTGATGGCAATGCATGAGCTCCCAGTGCTGAAGGACTCCGGGTCTTCCCAAATATCCCTGCCTGAGACACAACAGAGGTTAGAGCAATGTGGGCAGTCATCACTTCCCTGTCACACATGATCAGTCATTGATTGTGAATTTGGAGAGGTCAGCTTATATTCCAACCGCATATTCCCATCCCATTAAAAGTTCGACAGGAACATAAGGAAAAATTTCCTAACAGTGAGCATTGGAACAGGCTGCCCAGAGAGGTTGTGGAGTCTCCTTCTCTGGAGATCTTCAAAACCCGCTTGGATGCCACCCTGTGCCATGTGCTCTAGGTGACCCTGCGTGTGCAGGGGGGCTGGACTAGATGACCTCTAGAAGTCCCTTCCAACCCTAAGGATTCTGTGATTCTATGATACCATGGAAGGCAATTTAAAATGGGAAGGTTTTACCTTGCATCGCAGCTGGGTGAGGGCACACGTGCTGCGAGCTGTTGTGTGGCTGCTGCAGGGCAGCGGCTCCTGCCTTTCTCTTACTCAGCCACTTCTAAGTGTTCCCACTGAAATCCCTGATCTTGAGAAGACCAAACTTGGGCCTCAAAAACAGGCTTTGGATTAAAAAATTATTCAAGTCTGTTTCTGATTCCAGGCATAACTATTTTCAGGTCAGGTTTGAAGTCCATGGATGACCCAGTGTTTGCGTCCTAAGGTTGTGCCTGTGGACTTCATTTCCCCGAGCTTTATGGCTAGAGATATACTAGTACAAGCTATAGATTTTAATTTAAGATTTTGAATGAGTAGAATGCTTTTTGCTTCAGGTATTCAGTGGATTTTATCTTTAACTGAACTTATAAAAAGAAGTGGTCAGCAAGTCCAAGTCACATGAGAAACTTGGCTGAGAAGTCCAAAGGCTGAAGTACAAATTCTTCCTTCATGTTTCTTTTGACATACTTCGCCTTTTCACAGTTGACAGCAGAGAGCCTTCAAAATGTACCCTCTAGGCCAGTTTTCCATTAATTTCTACTCCCATATACTTCAAAGCATGAATTCTCTAAGGACAACCCAAGTGTCTGAAGAACTATTTAGTTCTTTTCAGCTTTTTTTTTTATGCTGAGACACAAATTTGCAAGTCTTTTAATATTCAGTCACTTATAGTGTGTCTGCAACATCTGTAACATCTGTAAGAGTAGTGAGGCTTCCAGGAGCAGACAGTTTACCTTATGGCAAATTCCAAGACAGTATTTAAAGTTCAAATGAAATTCCAGGATTCAAAGTGGGAGGTTTAAGAAAAGATTTTTTTAAAAAAGGAAAAAAATAAAGAGTCCCAAGTCTGTCAGTGAAAAGTTTAATTATGGACAAGATGACACATACACCATAAACCCCACAAAGGCAGCAACACCGCTGTGGAAGCACATTCCAATAAAATCTTAAAAGATTACTTTAATAATAAACCATGCATTCTTGAGCAAGCCATTGCAGGATTAGCTACCACATTGCCTTGCTGCAAGCAGATTTTTCACAAACTGTTATTGATATTGCTTTCAAGGGACTCATGTTTCTAAAGTTTAAGTCGATGTCTCCAGAAGGTCTCTGCACTTTGGTGTTTTGATTTCATTCTGCTACCCCAGTTTCCACCCAGACTGGAATCCCAGTGATTCCAGTGACAGACTGTGGTTTCAGCAGAGTTAACATCCGGAAAAGCAATAGAGAAGCTCACAGAGGTGAAGCTTCCCAGCTGCAGATCTCGGATAATTTTAGATCTTCTGAGAAATAACTTGTGTTTGTGAAGCACCAAGTCTGCGACTTCTCCCACAATAAGTGGTTAACTTTAAAAAAAAAAAAAAAGAAAGAGATCCTTGAGTAGGGCACTGAACCTGTACCAGCAATAGTAAGATCAGACACAACAAATCTGAGGAAAAAAATCATCATTCTAGAAAATATAGCGCTCTCTCTGCTGTAATCTCTAAATAGGCAGGCTTGAAGTCATAACAGCCACGCAGCCATGGACAATTTGATTCTGTTTTACTGCAGTGAAATAGAAACACTTTTACTTTTCATAAAGCATGAAGTATGCTCCCTAATTCTTGCAGGGCAGTATAGAAGAAATAACTGAATTCCTGTGGGGCTTTCTGCCTAGATTCCTCCTACATTTAAAGAACAATCCTATCACATGTTTAATGAAACATTTCTGAATTCTAGCATTTAATCCAACAAAGTGGGACATCAGGGAAGCTCTTTAGAGTTGAAGTACAAGACAGATAATGTCATTTTTTAAGGCTCTCACTCTCTAAGAACACTCTTGTATTTTTTCCAGCTAGTTACTAACCATTTATCAGTAACACACCTTTGTTTCTGAGGAGCATCCGTGACCAGCAGCACCACCAGGTCTGGTAACAGCGCGTAAGGCCCGGGCCTGGCGCTGGGCGCTGTGTCAGCCAAGGCCCCAGTGATGCCAGCAGTGGGGATGGCTGCTCTGAAACTGCCTTGTTCCCACCCGCGTTTCAAGGAGCCACCATCTCAGCCTTTATGTTAGGCCACCTGTTTAACTCACTTCCCCAAAGCATCATGAGCCAGGGTAAAGAGTAAATAAAGAGCAATAGAGTAATCCCTTATGAAAGTGCCCCAGGACAAGGAGCTGCATGTCTGCCGGCAGGGTTTTAGGGCCAGGTAGTCCAGGCAGAGCACAAAGCCGAAATTGTTAATCCTGCAAACAACAGTGTTACAAATTATCTGGATCTAAGCCTGAAAGTACTGGCAGGCTCCTGGCCTGCAAGCTGCTAATAGTAGCAAATACATATGCAGCACGTATTTCCTCCTATGTCTACTAGGCTGGTGTGTAAAAATATGTCTCACATGAAGCCGTTTTGGTAAATTTAGCACTTCTGAAATTAAGAAGTGACACATGTGCCCCACCATACAAAGGGAGGCATCACCTCCTTTGGTGGGTCTGGGTGTGAATGGTTGCCAAAGGCAGTTTTGAACCTGCAGCTTTCTCGTAGCAAAATCATTATATATTAAATATTTTCCTCTTACACAATTGCTTAAAAATATACACCAACTGTATTACAACTGCAGGAAAAAATGCTCCTCCTGCCTCTCTTGTTAACTTAGGGATTGCTGCAGAGAGCAATATCTCAGTTTTGAGCAGAAAAATTTTGGACTGTTATGAGAAAATAAATGTTAGGTTAAGCTTACAGCCTTGAAAAACAAGAAGTTCTTCTACAAGGACAAAAATGTGATTTTTTTTATCAGTCTCTTCCATACAGGTTGGAAAACAACTCTGTAGATCAGAACTGGGAAACAAAACACGACAGAGGTCGGAGTAAAGATGAGGGGGAAGCGCAGAGGTCTGGATATCACCCACAACCTGAGTGGCGCTGACCCGACCTTGCGGCTCAGCCACACGCAGATTTGGTGGGAAAAGGGGGGCCTTTTGGTGCCGGTGCCTTTGCCAAACGTGGGCGCTGGGTCTGGGCTTGGGTTTTCGGGCTCCACCACGGCAGCATCGCACGGACGGGGGTCTGGCCCCCCGGGGAGGGCTCGGGCGCCTCGCGGTGCCTGCGCGCCCGCGCCCATCCCCGCCGCCCCCGGGCGGCTCCGGCCGCGGCAGGGCCGGCGCCGCGGCTCGCAAGGGGTTAAGGCCGAGAGCACCGACACGTTGAGGGGGAGTAGCCAAGAGCGAGCAGCAAAAACATCATAGCGCATTCCTGGGTAGTGCTCAGCTGCCAGCATCTGATTAAAACCATATCTCTCGCTGTGAGTGGCTGGCTAACCCGCAGGCGAGAGCGCAACCGAATATTTAACCGGGCCCCCGCCGCCGGCCGCACCACTGGCTGCAGCCCTGAGACCATGCGTGCAGCGGCGCCCATCTAGCCCGTGAGTAGCTCTGCGAGCTGCGCCCGCAGAGGCCCGGGGGAGAAGGCTGCGGGGGGAGACGTTTTGCCCGGGGTCGGCACCGCGGGGCTGGCGGCCCCCGGGGCTGCTCCTGCGGGGCTCGCGGCCCCCGGGGCTGCTCCTTCGGCCCCCGGGGCCGCGGCGCTGGCGGCCGCTCGGAGCCGCCCGGGTCGCCCCGGTGCCGGCGGCGGCGCCGCGGGGAGCGCGGGGCGCCGGGCGGGCAGCGCGTCCCGGCTGCGGCGCCCGCATCGCGCCCCGGCAGAGCCGGAGCTCGCGGCAGAATAAACACGTGTGTGTTTGTGCGGAGGGCTGCCAGGCAGGAAAATTATGTATGTGCACACTGAATTCTACATAATCCTCTTGAGAGGAGGCAAGGCTTGGGATGTGGTGAAGCTGCTTTTATTTTTGATGGAGCATCCTTGGTGAATCTCAGATTCTCTTGTTCACAGCAGATGAGTACAGTGAAGAGTGCTAGGGTTAATGGGAACAAGTCCTCTCAGCCATCAGAGACGCTCCCTGGCTTCTCAGCTGCTGAGCATTGAAGCTTCTAATGCTCTCATCATATGATGCTACTTAGGCTGGCTGCTCTTCCAAGGCAGTGCCTCTGCTCTGAGCACTAAAATGCAGGTGTTGCCAATACAGCTGGGCTCCCTCAGAGCAGTGCTTCTCTGGGGGTTGAAATAGGAGCTCTGTCCTCCTGTGTTCAGGTGTGTTTTACTACAGAAGTCCATACATTTGCTGGTAAAGTAGGATTACCTTGAGTATGCTTGTTGGGAGGTGGGGTGGGGGGGGAGTTGGAAGAGGTAGGATTAGTTTGAGTACTTAGTGGGAAGGGGCAAAAATGCTTTTTGTCTTCTTAGGATGAAGTTGGTTTGCCTTAAAAGACTGTATTTTAACTCAGAATTCTTCTGTACTTCCCTCATGGGAAGAAAAACAAGGCTGTCTAAAAGGACTCAGGTGTGAGGGCATGCAAGCCTAAAGTCACATGCAGGCCAAAGAACAAGCCCAGGGACTGAAACTGCTGGGTAAACTGTAGATGGGCATAAGTGAGATACATAACTTCATAAATACAGATTCAAGTAAAACAAGGTATCTTTTATTTATGAAATCATGTATCCTAGCTAGCTGTACAGTCCTGTAACTTGAAAAAAATGCCTTGATGTCTGAAATCTTCAGCTTCTATCGGGTGATCACAGGACCAGGAGGAGGACGACAAGTCCTCCTGGAGGAGGACGACAAGATAGTAGGTAGCTGACAAGAGGGCCAGAGCAGAGTCAAAACCTGGCTGTGAAGGGAATTGTTGGGAGGACAATCTCTACCTAGAGAATCACTGCAGTCTTCTCGTTCAACTCAAATGGCTTTTGATGCATGGTCAGGTCTTTAATGTCTCTCAGGACATGCAGAGAACTTGGCTGAGTCTAAAGCAGCAATTTCTACTAACAGAAGCTCACTAGTGTTTGCCTTTAGGTGTGGAGAGCCAAGTGATGAGGACAATATCAGCATCAGGTGGCACCTCAAATTAGAGGCTTAACTAGCAAGCCTTATGACTTGGAGAGTAGGAAGGCTCAGGGGCAAGTGCAGCCAATGCTCAGGTGCTCTGAGACTTGAACAGATTCTCCCCATCAGTGCTAACAGTGTCTTTTTTTGTGCAGTCTTACTCCGGACAGTGAGACTGGGAGAATGGCAAGTGCTATTCTGCTAGTCTTGTGACTCCTGACAGGAGTCTCATCTATTGTACTCTTGTATCAAACAAGGTATTGGCTGAGCAGCAGTGGTTGTGCATAGCACTATCAGTTGGAAAGATGGGCCAGATGACAAAAATCTGGCATCAGTTTCCTTCTGGGAAGGTAGATTGTTATCCATTCTAGCCTGTGCCTTCTGCTGAGCTTCTAAGCATCTCTGTGCATCTGCAGTAGGCCTTGCTTTCTCGGTGGGAAGAGTGCTGCTTGTTAAAGCACTTGGATAACCTGATTATTGGAGCCAGTGGATGCTGTGATTGTGCTCCTTATGTAAGGCTTTGTGATTAGATATGTTAAGAAGTGATCTGAATATGATATTAAATGCAGAGAGTGGCAAAAAAGTTAGGGCTTTATGGGAAAGCAATTAAATGTACTTAGCCTCAGGGTGAGGAGAATCCTAGACTAATGTTTGAATTAAAACTGCAGCCCCAAATGTGTAGCAAATAGTGCAGAATATGCCCTGCATTGCACTCTGTTGCCAGACCTGCAAGCTTTTTTTTCCTCATATTGATGCTGTTCTTATCTGGTGAACTTCATACTACTGGGACAGTTGTGTGGCCTGCTAGACTAAGTTACCTCTTGGGAATGCTTGTGGATGGTATTCAGCATAGCTAGCAGTGTGTGAGCACTTTGAAAGCATAAACTTGTGTTTACAGTGGAGGGATAAAACGTTATTAGGAGGATCAAGACCCTCCCCTCCTTAGGGAGGGAAGAGTGCTAAGAGTCTTAAGTTTCTACTGTGCAATACAGCACAATATGGCAGTAGGCTGCTACTCTCCACCTGATGGATGGTGGCCTCTATGGAAATGCAACCTGGAGCTGCTGAAAGGATTGGGTAGAACATGATGTCTGAGCACCAGAAAGTGGCAAAACAAACTGGCTTTAGGAGACTGGTTTTGAGGTTGTACCTTGGTTCAAGGGTCTAAGGGTTATAAAGAAGCTGGATGGAGTACCGCTTGCTAGTGGCAGACCTAGTCAATAAACAAGATGTACCAGTTTGAACTGGATTAGCTTGTTCATACAAGTGGGCTAGCCGAGTGCTGAACAAAGCATCTTCTCCTGTCTAGCTCTTGTTGGCCCAGGTCAACAGGGGCACAGACCATTCTAGCCCCAGCTCTTGTGAGGGGATCAGCCTTGCTTGGGCTATGGCATGCTTGAGGATCGAGCTCCTTGGCTGCAGTGCTTTGTGGAGCCTTTTTAGGCTTCTAATAAAGCACTATAGCTGGTGTCTGTCACCTTAAATCACAAAGCTTTCCCAATACTGTGGGGCCAGTTAAGGACAGTTTGCTGGCCTTGGAGCTGTATTTCCTGCCTCTCTGCCAGTTCATGTTGCATCCTTAAGCAATGAGACAAAAAGTGAAATATTTGATGAGAATTATCTCTTGAAGAGAACAACTAGGTCAGAGAGACAGGATACCAGACCTTTACCCTGGTGTTCAGGAGGCTTTATGACAATGTCATCTGGCAGCTTGCTCCTCTAGGAGAGTATACTGAACTCTTAATGCTAACGTGTCACATGCCTGCAAGGCTCCTCCTGCAACAAGTCTGTAATCCCTATGCATTTAAGCTACAGGGCAGGGGGATTAAGTTTTCTCCCTGGAGAGGTACAGGATGAGTCCAGAGCATGAAGGATATAGCATTAAAGTTGCAAGCCACACATCTGATATCTTACTCCTAGTTCAAAAGTTCTGTGGTCCCACTACACAGGGCTATTTGTGCTTTGCAGGAGGGCACAAAAATTCCTATATAAGTAGGAAGTAGCATATAGGAGAAGGAAGTCCTAGCACTTTGAGTGACATCTATCTGCAAGCATCTAGCCTGGGTTTTTTTTAAAGGGCCAGGCTTTTTTTCCTCTCTCTCTTTTTTTTTTAAAAAGAGAGAAAAAGTGAGCTCCAGAGAAGGACGGAAGGCTGACATCTGGTCTCCTCCTTGCACAATTCTAATGGCAATCAGGCATCTCATAATCTGACATAAAGATCTTCATTCAGATAAAGTGATGGAAAGTTAGGGAAGCCTTTTCAGGATTATTTCAAAGTTTGAGTCTAGAAGCAATAATGTAAGCTTCCTGTAGTGCAAGTGAAAGGCATGTGCAAGTACAGCTATCTCCAGGTAAACCTATTTGCAGTAGTGACCTTACTACCGCTTTAGTGGCACAACTTCTGAACAAGCTGCTGTGTAGCTTAGAAAACTGCATGTTTAGATTAAATATATATATATATATACATACTGTAGGTACATCCTGCTTGTTTTGTCTCCTGTTTGGTTATCCATTGCCCATCTTGCTGCATACACAAGTGAGAGCTAAGGCCCTTGTAATGACTAATCCAGAGGGTAAATAGTAACGCTTCTAAGAAGCAGTATACTTCATACTACCAAACTGAGGGCTGAAAAATTGTTGTAGAACTTGCCTTTATAAAGTGCAGACAGACTTGTCAGTCTTCCAGTAATGTACCAGGAATATTGTTGTGTGAGCCAGTCCTCACCCTTGTGACCAATGACTGCTACAACAGTTCACGTAATCAAAGGTTAGCAGTAACTGGGAGACAGGTAGGGATTTCTCAAATATCACTGAAAGGAATGCTTAAGGACAGGTTTCTGTCTGTTCATAGAGTCACGGATAAACAGACTGCAGTAGCTGACCCTATAGTGATGATTTTTTTTCTTTTAGGCTGGGTGAACTGAATGCAAGAAAATTCTGTTTCTCAGGCAGATGTACTTGTGAACAGGTAGAAAGAACACTAATAATTCAGCAAAACTATGCTAAACATGTGCAATCTCTCCCAGAACAGCTTGCACACACCCAGACTGCAAGGAGGGATAACTTTGCCAGCACTGGACAGTTAACAGAATGCAGCTGAAATAACCTATGATAACAGCTTCAATATGTGTCAAGTTCCTGCCCTGAAGAAGGGGTGAAAGCATAGCTATTGGCAAATTATGCTAACCATAGCTTGCTAACTAGCAAGAAGATCAGAAACAGCTCTCCTGGACAGGAATATGTTAGGAGCACAGTTGGAAGGTAAACTTTGTGCTGTGTTGTGGTATGATGTGTGTGTGTTTTAAATTGGTCATTCTGCCTCTGAGTAAATGCTTGCTGCATTGACCAAAAACTGCTTTGCTTCCAGGTTGCTTGGTGTCTCCACTGAGTCTTGACAAATAGTATTGATGGAAAACTGGGTGAAAGCACTGCAGGCAGTGCTGCCTCAGACCTGCCACTCTACCTGTGCGTGGGCAGGTGATGCAGCTAGAATACACACTGGATCTAGGGCTTCAGGTCTGCAAACTGAAGTGAGTGGTATATAAGAGTGCTGCTCTCATGTTGAGAAGCATGATGTTTTTCTGAAAGATTAATATGAGGAAACTTCTGGAAGCTTTCTTCTAAGGACTAAAGAAGTAGCATGACCTTCTGTAATGTATGATGTAAGAATGAGCCAGGATTACCAAATAACTAGAGTCTTCTTTTACAAAGACCAAATGTTCTTATAGATCTATGTAAGTTAATAGCACTGCTGATGTGAAGCAATTTTTTTCATCTGTGGAATGGACTAATGGGTTGGGATACTAATGGAATGGACTAAACATTGGAGTTGAAAAAAGACTTCTTGAAAGATGCTACAGGGTTCCCAGGACAAGTTATCAGCTGAAATGGACAGAAGTCTTTCTTTAGTTAACCTTTAGTGTCCAAGGATGTCCCAACAAGGCAATCAAAGGGACTATGACAGGGTTAGTTCCCTTTAACTTGAGATAGTCTTCTGTGGGCCAGATGGCATTGCTTATGAAGAACACCTCACTTTTTTTTTTACAGAAGTGAGATGAGTATAGTACTTGCCAAGTTATACCATAGCAAGTTGTTAACCAAATATGTCTTTTAAACTGGTCATAATTTCCACAGCTGTTGTAGGTATAGCAAAACACTGGCAATAGCAATTAGAAAAGAAACCCAAAATAGAGCCCACTACTATTGTAGCTGGGTTGAGAAGTGACAAACTGTCTGATTAGTAATGATGTTCTTGGACATGGTACAATAGCAAAAGTACCAGTCTGATTGCATTGCTTGAGCTGAAGTGGTTGCTCAGGTCTGGCTGTTAACTTAGTGGTTTCAGGAGCTTTAAAACCTATTTTATTTTTTTTCTTAAAACCAAGCAGCATAGGAGACTGAATGCACTGCTATCATGAGAACATGATGTTCTGCTCAGCTATTGCAATATCATCTTGGTGTATCTGCTGCTTGTTAAGATGTCTGGGTAGAGGTTCACAGGCAGGATCCTGCACCAGCAATGCCAACATATGCAGCTGACATGACTAATTAGCATATTAAAGATTTTATCTGCCTTGCACTAGGAGCTGGAGGGCAGGGAGCATCATGACAAAAGTATTCCCTGAGATGTCCATTACCACACTCCTACCAAGCAGATGACTATTGCCTTTCCCTGTTTCTCATTACTGATAGTTAACGTAGCCTTGGTCACTCAGCACGCCCAATTTTGCAGTAAGTACAAGTGCAGCTGTAGCTTACTCCAGAAGGCAATTTTTGAGAAAGGAGCCCTTGATACAAGGCTGTCTTAAAACCTCTGTAAAGTATTGATCTGCTCTCATCTAAGTGAGATGGCAGAGCATTAAGGAGAGCTTTAAAGCAAGCTAGCAAGCTGCATGGAAGAAGTAGGAAGCTTAATGGATGTAGGGGAAAGGGAATATTTGAGCAGATCCCTGTATTCTAGTAACCTAGAAAAACTCTAGGTTAAGCCAGACAGTTGTCCTGTTGGTGTTGGGACCTGGCCAAACAAATGTGATTGTTAAAGATCAAGTACCAATGGTCTAAATTAGGTAGCAGAATAGGGTTTTTGATACCTACAGTAAAACCACTGATCTTGGCCTCCCTCCCTTTAAAGAACTGCTGAAGAACCTGAACAGGGTGGGCATTGCTAGTCTAGACCTTACCCTGTGAGAAGAGGACTGATAATTGCCCTTGTCAGACAAGCTAGGCTAATGTCCTTTCCTCTTTTATCAGACTAACTATAGACACTTGAGTTAGTCCTGGCGTCACGGGAGGTGCCAAGGAGATTTTGTTAATCTTCTGGCAAGTGATACTATTCTTGCATTCCAGACATGACATAAGTTTTGGAGGAATAATACCAAAGCTGTCTATGAACTCTCTTCAAGTACTTGTATTCAAGCAAGTACTCACTATGTGTCAGGGTGAACACTGCATATTAAGTATAGCCCAACCTGTAGGTTAGCCTAATATTTTCCACATATGTTAGCTCTTGGCTATGCTAGATTCTAGTGGGCTAGTCTGGTTGCTTTTTAGTAGAGGAAGACATCTAATGTTATTGTTTGCATCAGATAAGAAATTCTGCTTACTTGCTATCTAAACCATAATAACCTTGTGTCATGTTATAGGAAATCTATTCATGGACTCTTGTACACGGAAGATGTAAGAGCAAAGGATGTTCTGGTAATGAAACAAAACGCTTGAAATGATATTTTATTCAGCTTCCCAGCACAGCTGATCTTGTTCAAAAGGCAGATGTCTGAATAATGCATTCATATTTCTGATTCATTAATGCATGCTTAATGCTTCTTGGAGTTTCTCGGGGCACTACCATCATGGCAGGAACTAAGCAGAAAATGCAGTATATTCACATCTAACAAATCTCTGTGCATCACTATGACTGTAGATCAGTCATATAGGCACTCACATGCATGCACTATTATACTTCAACAAGTAGAATCCTGCTAGTCAGGACTGTCCATTATTAGAAAATATAGCTGGCTTGCAGCTTTGACTCTTGCTAGGCATTTTATGTATTGCTGTCATCCTGTGTTGTCTTATCTCCAGTGTACAAAACTGAAGTTTTGAAACATGCTCACTTGAGTGGAGAGCTTGTTTATCAACCTGAAGATAGTTCTTCTGCTGAGAACTTAATGGTTCTGTTTCTCAGGATGTATTTGACAGGTCCTGATACAAGCTTCTAGTTAGAAGAACATGACCAACCCTTCAAAGGAAGGGGAAAAGAAAAATGGGCTAGGGGAAGTGTGTTCAACACTTGGGCTGTTGCTGTGCTTCCGGTTACTACTACTTCCCAACAGGATATATTGGATTTGGCAGTAAAAGCTACTTTTGTCCTCTCCTGGCCTCTCAGATTCTAATTTGAGGTTAATATTTACATGCAATAACTCTTTAAGCTGAATCATGTACTTGCAGGATCAAGGGACAAAGGAAGAGCACTGGCTGTGAAAAGGACAAAGCATTAGACTGCTGAGCAGATATTTAGTTTATGATATTTTGGCTCTGACATCTCAGTGTTTCTAACCTCTTTTCACACAAGCTTTCATCAGTACACAGTGATCTTTGTCTGCTGTGATAGATGAGGAAAAAGCCTTTCTATTGGCAGAAGACTATTGCCTGGTTTATAAATCTCATGGCAGATTACAGCTACAATGAAGACTCAATTCCTTGTGCAACTATGTAGAAATAAAATCTAACTATTTGGGATAGGCAGCACCTTAGTACATTTGCCTCAGATGTGGGCAATTAAATACTGCTCCGCTCAACTGTGTGGAGTATGTTTCAGTTCTCGATATTTCTAGGATGCCTTGTCACTGACAATAGCCCTCCTTGTTGGAGTTTACAGAATTCTTAAACATCAAAGCAGAGTCTACTCACAGCGTTATGGTTGACTTTCCCAGGACAAATGTGAGAAACTTCAGTACTAATAGTTGAATGATCATTTGCCTGACTTGAATATATGAATTCATAGCTGAATGTCTGAAACGGTCACTTTTGAGGACTGAACAGTGCCCACTCCTTGCAGAAGTGAGCCTGCAGGAAAAGAGGGAGATGGCCATCAACAGCCTGTTAACTTTGCTGGAGTACAATAAAATGTAAATGAGTGAGTAGAACATGGGAGATGAGTCTGTATCAGTAGATATGCACCAAGATGGTAACATCAAGGGGAAACCTGTAGTCTAAGATGTCAGAAATAGCGCATTGAACCTAGCAATTAAAATCATCCATACATACAATTGTGGAGTGAGTAGTTAAGCTCAATCTGGTGATAACAATGGACTTATCTACATGGAGAAGATACAAAAGACATCACTTTGCAGTCTACTGACAGTTGCTGTGGGAAAGATCTTGCTTTTGGCTATGCCAGTATAACTGAAGGCAACTGGCTTTCAGTTAAAGCACTCGCATCTCTAACCTTGTCATACTGTGCTGGCTGACTTTCTGATAAGCTCAGAATTTGGGTGTAACAGCAGAGATCTGATCTCTTCTTACCTTATTCTTGCAGCCTGCATAAGGAAGTTTTAAGGGATTGACTGCTGCAAAAGGAGGCCTCTAACAAGAGGACAAGCTACTGACACAAATTTGTCTTGATTAAAAAGTGCTTGTGTAGCCTACACAATGTTTATGTGCATCCATAGGCATGCAAGTAAGCAAAAGGAAGTGTGGCACAGCTAAAGCATGAACAGACTTAACTGTGGCTTAGACCTCAGTAGTCCAAAGCAGATTAGATCACTACTCACTCAAGCTACACTTTTTGCGCATGGAAAACTTAGAGCAAAGCCTAAGGGGGTTATGGGCTAGTCTTCACCCTGTAGTTAATATATAAGAGCTAGTCAGTTAAAATATTAACATGTATAAAAGTACCTTTTCTGTATTCCTGCTTGCCTGTTAGGCTATTCCTAAAGGTATTGAGCTGTTAAGAGGTATGATAAATGACTCCTGTGGTCTGACAGGCCTCGCCAGGTGAGATGAGCTGCAACAGATCTAAAATAAGGGTTGGGAGAAAATATCCTCTAAACAAACTGTCTGGAAAATTCTCAGATTTTCTTCTCGAAGTATTGACAAAAAAATAGGTGAATCATTGCAAATGTCCAAGGCTCACTGTGGAGAAATTGAAATTTCTATGTATTCCTATTCACTGTCTTCCGCTTTGGCGTTTTGTGCTGTGTGGCTGCAAGCAAATAAATAAATGGCTTCCACAGACTCAAGGCAGGCATGAGTGAATAGAGTTTCAAGATGGCAGCCTAAAGTGGTAGAACTTCACATTTGTCAAGGTACTTGTGCATATTTGGCCCTTTCTAGGATATCTGTTATTGTATTTGACTTTGATGTAAAACTTGGATGTGCTCAGCTCTGACTGTTATAGGCACAGTGAGTGATTCCCCAACTGCATCATGGAGCAGGGTCATTAGCAGGTAGGTTTAGGGCACCTTGAGGTTGCTGCTGCTTTCTGGACAGAGCATCCTAGAGAGCTGGTTTTAGCTCCATTTGTGTCCTGTCCTTCTACAATAGTTTTTCTAAACAAGTAACCCTTTGAATTAGAGTGGGTAAATAACTACTGATTCAGTCACAATACTGCCTTTTCTTTCTCTAAGTTTCTAAATAAATGCAGTGAAGAGCAGTCAAAGACTGTTTTTCATCCTATCTTTTTATGGGATATATTTTGGGAGGGAGGGGTGTGAAAAACTTAAGATCATTTGGATACTGTTCAGAAAACAAACAAAAAACAAGTTTTCCCCCTAGAACAGAACTTTGGTTTGCAGCCTAAGGAATTCATTTGCTTTTACTTATTTAGTGTTATCACCTTAGACTTCCATTATTTACAGAAGCATGAATGAAACTTAATGGTTTCTTTTGAGTACTCTTATCTTCCTAAGTGTATTCAAACAGATCCTAGCAAATTTCTTGCATTCTCTTCTATCTTACTGAATCAGTGCTGGCAATGCTGAAGAAGAATTTAGCAATATACTTGAAGTGCTATAAATAGCTTCAAAGCTGTTTTTTAATTAAAAAAAAAAAAAAAGCTTGACAAATTCAAACACAGTGATGTAATTACAGCCTTTAGGTGCAACTTCTTGGTCTTCACACTTTCTGTATGACCTACTGCTAAAATTGTCATGCTTTACTAGACTTGATTATTCAGCAAAAAAACCTCTTAACTAACAGGTCTAACAACTTTTTTTTTTTTTCTCTCCCAAGATAAAATATTATGCCTGCCTACTGATTGCTCTTTGGACTTAAATCACATCAAGCATAGCTGACCACCATCTCATCATGTCTACTGAAGCTGAAACTACTACTATGAGCAGCCAGCCTGAGCAGCAGGCTCCACCAAAAACACAATCTTCAAAGAAAGAAAAAAAGAAAGGTAGGGAACTTGAGTACTTCTTTTATAAAGGTCTTAAATTTCTTGTACTTGCCTAAATCCAGAATATGACTCATTATATAGTGACAGTAACTCTGAGGTTTCATGCTGACTGAAGGAATGAATAAACAAACTAGTAAAATCTAACCAGAAGGTAGGCTTTAGCCTTTGAAAGCATTTTCCAGGTTTTAGTTCCTGACTCCTGTTCTCATAGTCAGGCTCAGGAGCTTTAGCAAGCCATTGAGAGTTGGAGGAAATTAAAGGCTTCCTACAAGGTAGCTCCTGTTCCAGCAGCATCCAGGTAGCTGCCAGTGTGAACCTGTGATCGGACACATGCTTGCTGCCCAAGAGGGAGTGAGGTGTGACATGCTGCACACATAGTTTTAAGCTCAGAGAAGCTGGAGAACTCTGCAAATCATATGACAGGCTTTGGACAGGTTAGGTCATGCAAACACCTTGGTACATAAAATCTAGGTACCCACTAAGTACACGGATATTCAGAGAGTAAAACAAAGGAGTTCAGGAAAGTAGAAGGAACAGAGAGAAAGCAAATACAGCAAAATCCTGAGTGATTATTGGGATGGAGGTGCTAGGACTTGTTTTAGAGGTAACAATACTGATGGAAAGTCTTAGCACAGTGCCTAGCTAAACTGATGCAGGTTAAGAAGAGCTGTGACTGTACTAGGCCACCCAGATGAACATTAGATGGAAAAACAAGAGACTGTCATCTGAAAGATTTACTCAACATTCAGGCTAGGCATAAGTACTACTTTTGATTAGTGTTGTTACCTAGTGGTCATAACTAACTGGCTGGTCCCTATAAATCTTTAAGTCTTCTATCCATCATGTGATGAATGCTTTCATGTGGTCCCCAAATATTAAGCATTGGGCTCCACTCTTTGAAGAGAGGCTGAACTCTGCAAGAGCGCTATGACTTTAAAGGAGTAAAAACTTACCTTGTAATGTATGCATTGCTGGAAGGTCTGTGAGCAGAGTAAGTTACAGTTAAGAGACAATTTTAAATATTAATAGCAGATGTATTTTTTGTAATAAACTCTCAAAGCCACAGCTTAGACTTTTTTAAACTTTTCTCTATCTCCAGGGTCAGAAAAGACAAATGAATCTCTCTTGGCTAGATTCAAAGGTGATGGTGTAAGATACAAAGCTAAACTAATTGGCATTGATGATGTCCCAGAAGCAAGAGGCGACAAAATGAGTCAGGATTCAATGATGAAGCTGAAGGTAAAGGCTTGAGCTGGTAATGTGAGGAATATGTTCTCTTCTGCCTCAGAAAGCAGATCAAACGCTCACTTTGAGACAATAGTAAATTATGACTTAATGGTATTAACAGCAGTACCCTAGATAGAAGCTGCCTCTAAATTTGTAACCTGCTGCTCAAAGGACAGTGGTTTTAAATGCAGTTCATCAAACCTCTTTAATGTCTTTGCAGTGCTCCCTAATGATGGGTCTCTTGTTATCACTCATATTGGGTGCTCAAGTGTGGACTTTATCCACACTTAGAGGAGCAGAAAACTCCGGACAACTTTTATATAAGAATGCAAAGCACAAGCTGATATACTATGGCAATGTAAACATTTGGTGACATAGATGAATTAAAAAATAAACAGGAAACTGCATCAAACAAGATAACTCTATTTTTGGAAAGCAGAATCCTCGCTTAGCTTCATTCAGGCCAGGAGGCTGTATTGATCAGATAAGGTTGCTGCTGCAGCAGCAGTCTTGTGAACTAAGATAGAAAGCTTTAAACTCTTAAATATTAACAACAAGGAAAGTTAAAATCGGGTTCTGAGTTGTTGCTTCTAACGTAGTCAGGCATGTTGCAAGCACAATGCTATTCTAACAACAGAGTTGCATAGAAGTAACTGGAATAACTCTAATAGAGACACAGTGTGGGCTCATGAGGAGCTAAAGAGGCAAATTAAGGCACAGAACAACTGAATTTTCATCAGTGATTCAATACTGGTTCTCTCCAGGGAATGGCAGTGGCAGCCCGTTCCCATGGTCAGCACAAACAGAAGATATGGCTAAACATCTCTCTCTCTGGTATCAAGATAATGGATGAGAAAACTGGGGTAAGAAATGACTCCATTGTTATAATGTGGCTCAAAAAGTGAGAAACTTGAGAGCTAGACTAACTTAAACTAGTGCCTAATGGCACTTTGGAGGGGGGTCCCTTCTGAGATGCTGGAAAGGGAATAGGTTGTAACATAGCTGTCTTCTGTCAGGAGACTCCAGCATCCTATTGTGGCTTATGAAAACCTGAAAAGTTAGTCTTAAACTGGAGGCATCTGAGAGTCTCTTTCACCTGGGCTATAGCGAAGGGCAGCTATAGTGTCCTCTGCAGTTCAAACAGGTGCTTAATTTTTTTTCCTGATTCTAGGTTATAGAGCATGAGCATCCTGTGAACAAAATCTCCTTTATTGCTCGGGATGTAACAGACAACCGGGCCTTTGGCTATATTTGTGGAGGAGAAGGCCAGCACCAGTTTTTTGCAATAAAAACAGCACAGCAGGTAGGAATTTAAGTCCCTCTTTCCTTGCTATAGCATGAAAACTTAACAACTGATTAATCTGTCTAGAGTTTTACTTGTAGCTGTATGAGATGTAGGGGAACACCAGCACAGATGGTTCCAGTTTCTGACTAATGGCTTCCACTATATATGGATAAGATCAGCAAAATTAATTGCAGTAAGCATGAAGTGTTTTTATTGTAGACTTCAAAGATGAAGGTGAACAAGATGAAAACCATTGCTATATATTGATGTTAATGTCTATTGCTCCTCTGTATAGAAAGGACTAAACTATTAGCAGGGCTTCCTGGGGCTAGATGTTAATGCTGATTAATCAAACTATAAATGTCTTTCTACTTGCTGTTTCTGACATCCAAACTTCTCTAGCTAGGGACTAAGAAGGACTTCAATAGCTCTAGACTGCTGCGGCTGTACTGCTTGTGGAAATCAACTCTTGAAATCTCTCTCCCTGGGATTGTGTATCTAGAATCAATGAGTAAGAAAATGATCAAAGGATCTTCTGGACAGGGCTCACATTACCTGTCAGCATCAAGTCAGAGGTGTCCATAGTGTCTGAACAGGACTTGTCCTGTTCAAGACACTGATACAGCTGCTTTATGCCTCAAGCAACAGCTCCAAATCAGTTGAGTAATATGGCTTAACCTACCACCATCTCAGCAACAGCACAAACCATTCCAGCCAATTGCAAATAGGTGACTTGGAACTGGGCCCCCTCTGGGCAGGGTCTGCCACTCCCTTGGTCACTCTAGTCATAGAATTATAGAATGCTTAAGGTTGGAAGGGACCTCTAGAGGTCATCTAGTCCAACCCCCCTGCACACGCAGGGTCACCTAGAGCACATGGCACAGGACTGCGTCCGAGCGGGTTTGGAAGATCTCCAGAGAAGGAGACTCCACAACCTCTCTGGGCAGCCTGTTCCAGTGCTCTGTCTACCCTCCCTGTTTCCTAAAGTTCCTGTGGAACTTTTGGTGTTTCAGTTTGTGGCCGTTGTAGGCTGTGGCAGTCCTACCTCATGCCTGCCTCACTGACAAGCCATTTGAGCCCTGTTTAAATGTAGGGTTAGTTATAAAAGCTTTCTCCGGGACCAGTGGTGGAATAGAGGGATGACCAACTTGATTTTTTTTTTTCTTGGGAGACTCTTATCAAATAGCTTTGCACTTACACTACCTGCTTTTAGCACTCCTTCCTCCACCAAAAAAAAAAAAAAGCTTAACAGAAGGTACAGTAACAGTTGATAACTATTCTGTGCCTGTTGTGCCCTGCTATCCATGGACACTGCATGTTCTCTTTTATGTTCTCTTGCTTTCCTTAGCAAGAGTCTAAAACCTAAAGAGTATCAATCTTACTGTTGTACTTCTGTGGCTCCCTGGACTTCCAAAGCAAGCTGCAGTATGGCACATTGTCTAAAATCTTTTCCTTCTACTCCAGGCTGAGCCTCTAGTTGTTGACCTTAAGGACCTCTTCCAGCTAATATATAATATGAAGAAAAAGGAGGAGGAAGACAAGAAAAAGGCAAGTAAAACTTATGTAAACTAATCTAGCTTATAAATGTAAAGCCTGTTGCAGCTCTGACTTGGCTTGTGGATTCTTGTAAGACTTGATAAAGTCTCAGTATCTAGGCCTGGGGTTGTTTTAGGTCAGTGGTTAGTAGTTTTAATACCAACAGCTTGAAGACTTCATACATCTGGTAAGGTTGCAAAGCAAAAGGCTCTACATACAGATGCTAAAATCTCTTTTTTTCTCTCCAGAGTGAAGAAGTCAGTAAGACTGAGGTAAGTTGAACTTTGGCTCAGCTTCACTTGAAAGTGTATGGTGCTGTGACACTGGTAGTCTTGACTTCCATAGGCACTAACAGTATAGAGGCAATGTTAGATGCCCATTGACAAGTTCCATTGGAAATAGGGATAAAAGGGATCTATAGAATAAATATGGGAGATCACTACTCAGTATTACACTTCTGTATTATCTGCTCATCTAAGTATGAAAGTTTAAAGCGAGTTTTGATACTCCTGTCATCACTGACAGTGTTGTCCATCTATTCTAGAATGGTAATGAGGCACTACCTGCTGATCAGGCTGACAAACTGAAACTGGTAGGTGAAATTGTAGAGCTTTATGCTGATACCATTGAGTTCTTAACTCACCATCTCCTGATTTTTGGGAAAATAGGTATTTATGCTTGTAGTAGATCTGCCTAATGCTTAATTCTTGCTCATGCAAGAGCAGATGCAAATTCTTTCAATATTTCTGGTTTCAAGGGAGTTGACCAGATGGACTTGTTTGGGGATATGTCCACGCCTCCTGATGTGACCAGTCCCACAGTAAGTAGAGCCTGGCTTAACTATCTAAAACTTCCGCAAAGCAAGAATGGTCCTACCACTAAAATCTGTTTGATTTTTGTCAGTCTTGTTGTCACCAAGTTAGTTCTGGTCTCACCAAGACACTTGCCTAGCTATGATCAATATACCAGTGTGTTAGAGTTATAATAGGACCTACTTACTAACTGGAGTAGTTGATACCACTTTTGACTTAGCCATCAGAGCTTACTTGGGACTAGTTGGCAAAGAGACAATTCTCTGTTAGTCAATGTTGCAATAGGTGTCACTCCAGCAAGTGACTCAGTTTTGATGTTCTTCTAGTCTCTACTTTGTGGAGAGACAGAATGCAACTTTTTCCACTTATGAATAGCTTTCTAATCTTAACTCTGAAGGATAGGCTGTGCTAGCTTATGAAATCATGTTGTCTTATTGTGACTGCAGCTTGCTAAAACAAAGGGCTAGACCTCAAATGGGTGTGCTTGATTGCAGCAAAAGCTTAAGTATAATTAGTGTTTAATGGCTTTATAGCCTCTAGACAGTTAAAAAAAAAAAAAAAAAAAAGTCTTGTACCAAACTAAATCTTAAAACTGGTGCTTTTAACACGGAGTTTCTGAAACTCAGCAGCCTTGATCTCATGAGTGTTTTCAGTGCATGTCTTATGGCTTGTAAAACCAAGCTTTAGTGTAACTTCATGCTGATCTTCATGCTGAAGTATTGGCTACCAAGGCTACCTTTTTATAAAAAAAGACTTATGTACTATGAAGCAAGTAATATGTAAAACTAACTATTTTTCTTTCTGAACAAATAGGAAACTAAAGAGATTCTGTTAGTGGATCTAAACTCTGAAATTGAGACCAAACAGACTTTTACAAAAGAGGATCTCTTCTTGAATGGCATCACGACCTCTCTTCCACAACCAAAGTCACAGCCACCTTTCTTGCCTGAGACTTCTTTTTCTGCCAATCTCAGCTTCTTTCCCACACCTAATCCAGACCCTTTCAGTGATGATCCTTTTGCACCACCAGACCAATCTGCACAGCCTTCATTTGATTCTCTAGAATCTGCTGATCAGAAGAAGGAAGGTCTGAGTACCTTGACACCGGTGGGTAATGGTGCTTCAAATGGTGATATTGACTACTTTGGTAAACAGTTTGACCAGATTTCTAATAGAACTGGCAAACGAGAAGCACTCACAAGCCAGTGGCCATTTGAGAGTAAACCACCTGCAGCAAGAACCCCAAATGGGGTACCAGAGAGAGAACAGAATGGCTTTCTTAAAGCCCCATCAAACCTCTTTGTGGAAGGGCCTTCCAAAGGAGTATCTCTGCAGAATGGAGTAAAGCTGGATTCAGAAAGCAATATCCAGCTCATGTCACATGAGTCTGTAACAATTAGCCCACCACCACAAAGTACCAAGCCAGGAAGAGGAAGGAGGTCGGTCAAGGTGAACAAAGTTCAAGTAATTACTGGTGAAATGCATGCTCTTAGAGAAGCTGGGTGAAGGAAACTTTCCTTTCTCCATACTATGTAACTGGCTAAGCAGCTTCACAGTGCAACTACTATTTCTTCCACCCACCATGCTTCCTTTAACCTCTCTGTAGTCATGGCATGTTCTAACTTTCAAGAATGCTTTATAGTAGCTATGATCACTAAATTATGTATACTTTTTTCCTTAATGCTGCCATACTTCTGTAAAGGTCTGGTAAGTATGCTGCAGTGTATACTTGATGTAATGCCAGAACTTCTTGCAATAGCTGTGTGCCTGTCCTCCTGTAGTTCCTCAGCAATGAGGAATGCTAGTTTGATAGCATCTGCCTCATGAAGGCAAATATCATTTGGCTGGTTAGATGGCAGAAGTGGATCCAGGTCAATCGTATTTCTCCTGTACTTAAACAGTGCAAAACCTGGTGGTTATCCTTGATACAGCTGTTATGCACCATATTTGAAGTAATTTCAAATATCCTAGCTTTGTTTCTCCAAGGACTATGGCAAAATGAGCAAGTATGCTTATATGGGAGTCATTAGCCTAGCAAGTGATTTGATTAATTGTAGCTACTGTCAAAGAGTAAGACTTAAAGTTGATGGTAGATGATACTCTTTTGATACATAGTATTAAATGAGTATTACATATGTTCAAACTGGATAGTGAGGTTTGAGACTTCTGTATGTGAGCCCTAGCAGAATAAACTGAAGCTGTTGCTCTACCGTAGCTGTTACAAAAGCTTGTTTAGTTTCAGACTAGAGTCTTGATCTTGCTAGCCGATACCTTGACAAGCTTTCTCACAACAGCTTTATTACTTTCCAGACTGCGTCAAGTGACTTGTTTAGTTCAGGTTTGTTTGCACCAACTACAGAGAACGTTGGTTTGACTTCAGTGACACAGCCAGGACCTATGCCAACTAATCCACTGGACCTCTTCAAAGCAAGTCCTACTACAGCACCTCCACTGGCTGGCATAGGTTAGTTCACAAAGGGAAACTCTTGCTCTATTCTAACACATCCATTGATACCAGTGTGGTGGTTCTAGCTCCCTTCATGTACAGTACTGAGTTGACATGCTTTTTCTGTCTATACTGGACTGTAAATTCTGCAATAGAACCCTGAATTCTGCTCTCTGAACTGGGTTTTCCTGGCTTAAACTTCAAGGACAGCTTGCTGGTTCAGTTGCACAAGATCAGGTGTGCCAGGCACAATTTATAAAGCCAGGGTAACATGACTAGGGTCTTATAGCTTTAGTCTTATAGACTTAACTGGCAATAATTGTACAGTAGATGCTTCCATGGCTAAATATGTTCTTATTGCTTTCTAACAACCTCAGGTCCACTAAGGACCAAAGGAACTGAGTAGAAGGTAGACATTTCCCTTCCCCGCCCCTAGCCAAATGGCTTCATTTTAAATATTAAGCAACAAATTTTTGTAAAGAGCATATGCAAAACATCTTGCTGGTACCCTCAGTGGAATGAATGCACTTCTGCTTAGAGTTTTCAAGTTGCTGAGTGTTGTGTAACCATCTCCCTCCCAGGTGGTTTACCAGTAACTTCATCACCATGGAATGCACAGACCTCTGCCTTCACTCAGGCTGCATCTGTCTTTGCTGGATCTATGATGCCTGCTCAGCCTACAGGATTTACTCAACGACTTGCTTTTGGTACTCAAGCAGTGTCAAGCTGGAACCAACCAGCATCTTTTGGTCCAGCATCTTCTCAGTCCCCTGGTCTGTGGGCACAGACAGCCCAAGTTCCATCTGCTCCATGGGCTCAGCCATCCAATGCTTCAAATCCATTCCAGAGTAGTGTATTCCCACCTTCAACACTACCTGCTCAGACACCATCTACACTGCCTTCCATGTCTACAACAACTACTACCCCACCTCAGCCACCACCTAGAACTGCACCTCAGAAGGAGCTAGCCAAGAAAGAGAGTGATGCCTTTATTGCTTTGGATCCACTTGGTGATAGAGAAATGAAGGATGTCAAGGAAATGTTCAAAGACTTCCAGCTGACAAAGCCACCTGCAGTACCAGCAAGGAGAGGGGAGCAGCAAAGCCTTTCAGGTGCTTCTGGAGCTTTTGGTAGTTATTTTAGTAGTAAAGTAGGCATTCCTCAAGGTAGGACACATCATGATGACTTGGAAGCTAGCAAGTTGTCTGACAATCTCTTCTACTAGTATAGTTGTATAGAGAGTGGGAAGGCTAGCCACCACCTTTATCAGATAGCAGACAGTAAATCATTTTAGCCTTGAAATGGTGGATTCAACTATTGTCTCCTCAGTTAACTTTTTTAAAAAAAACATAACCTGTAGCAGTGGCCAAACACTGACACCTAGTGACTAAACTATTTGATTACCCCATGCAAGTAAACTAGGTCCTGCCTAGAGTAAATGCACTGAAGTGAAGGCAGGACATAATTACTGCCCTATTAAAAGTAATGTGTATTAGACTAGCTGGGGTTGCTATAGAGACAGAGCTGAGTACATGTCTGGAAGGTTTAGTAATGCAGCAGTATGTCTCTTCTACCTAGAACCTCCAAAGCCTGCTCTTCGACAAAGTGCTTTGCCAGCTGATGACCTATTTGAAAGCCAGCCTAAAACAGACCTTTTCACCACCTCTGCTGTAAGTACTAAAAAGCATGTTTTCCCCTTATGGTAGGGGAGCCTGTATCTGAGGGCCAGCCCACTCTAGTTTTAGAAGCCAGAGAACAAAACAGTGTACATAGATATCTGAGGCTAATATCTAGCATAGCAGGGCATTACTTGCAAGACGGTTAACAAAGAATAAATTCCACTTGCCTTGGATTTGTAACCAGTGTCCTGAGCTGGGAGACACCACGGGGAGTCCCTCGCTCCTGTATTGTTGAGCTACTGCAAAATAACATGACTGCAAGAGGCATACCTGGGCTGTGTTTAGCTCTGCAAAGTAGACCGAATGCAGATACAGAGCTCTCATTCATCAACTGGGAGGCTCCTATGCTTGGTATCTTCCAGGGGAGGAAGTGGCTTAACCACATCACTGTTTAGGGGACAGCATTTGAAGTCCTGAATGGAAACTTTGGAGCAGTTCCAGAATATCTTAAGTCAGCATTCAGCAGTTGGCTAAAAGATCTCATTATGACGATACTGGCTTAACTCCAAATGGGTATTCATTAAGTGTGCAGGCCTTCCTAACAGATACCTTGCCTCAGACTAATAGATAACTACAACATGGCTTTAGACAGCCTTTTTCCTATCAGAGTGGTATGTTTGGTGCTTACATAATGAACACTCCAAAGTGTTTGGAACAGGAACTAGCTGATGCAATTCTCTAGAGCAAACCTGGTGAAAACTGAAAATGTGCTAACTGGCCATGGTCTTTCTCCTAGAAGGAATCTCAGAAACCACCTCCTGCTCCATTTGGTGATCCTTTTGGCAATCCATTTGCATAGATCAGGTAAGGCTTCCAGTAATATATAACCTACTTTGTCCTTTGAACTTTGTTCAGAAAACATCTGGCAAAGAGCTGTATAGAAGTGACACTAGCTTAACTAGAAGGCCCCTTTGAAGTACTGCAAGCACTTGCCCAGCTCCTAAAAGAACACTCTGATAGAATATGTCTATTAAAACTTGTAAAGGCTTTTTTCTAGGTAAACCTAATCAATGTCCCTTTCTTAGAAATAAGGATCTTGGTATTCTGTGAATTTAGATTTCAAGGCCAGAAGAGTTTTAGACTTACTTTCATTGAGGAAAAGTTAATGAGTAAACATGCTGCAAAACTCAAAAGTACTAACCTAAATACCTTCAGGTATTTCCTTAAGCATAGTGTTAGCACACAATGCACCACATAGCTATCTCCTAAATATTCAGGCTTTATATTCCACATGAGAGGAATTACACCATAAATGTGTAATTATGAGGGTATTAGTCATTAGAGACTAATGCAAGTCTGAAAGGTGTGTGTTTTGGTTTGTGGTTTTTGAGGGAGGGAGGGAAGGAGGTATGGTTTCTGTGTATGTGGTTATCTTTCAACATTGATCACAGAACTGCTGAACTAGCAATCCTATTCCATGTTTCTCTCTCTTATTTTTTTTTTTTTTTTCTCCCCCCCCCCCCCTCCCCTGAGCTAAGTGTTGGTCTTTATCACCTTGGTTTTTTTCTCTTAAAAGCTCTAAGCTTGTTTAGGATGGTTAAAAGTAATAGTTTTACTGCCTAATGTAAGTCCTTTTCACCATACTAGGCATGATCAGAAAAGGACAAACGGAATAACTGGATCTCTTCTCAACATGACTATTCTACTTGTTTCATTTTGCTGCCTGCTGCCCTTGCTGCCATTCCATGATGTCTGTAATCTAAAACATGTCCAGGTGGATTGAAAAATGAACCCTCAAAGAACACGCTGTGAAAATGATTCAAGGCAAAGCAATTGGGAAGTTGGACTCATGCTGCACACCCCAGTTCAATTTGGTAGATGGTAATTTTACTTTAGTCTTGGCAGTCTTCCACGGAAGAGCTTAGCAACACTAAGTCATTCTGTCTTAAATATGGTCACCTCAATTCCTGTTTCTGTAGCACTTACTGTCCTGTAATATAGGAACTGAATGTACCTGGGGAAGAAATGCTACGTTCACATGAGGGGATGGAATTAGTAGCTTAAAGTCCACATCTTCAACAGCTAGGTCAGTGCATGTTACTAAAGCAGCAGCTAGTTGTAAAGTTAGGTGGACACTACTCACTTCTAGTTGGTGACTGGACATATGACTTGGTCTCTGAGCCACAAGAGGTAAACTGTGTAGTAGGAAAAATCCAATACTTATCTATTCATTAAAAGGCAAAGTTAGCAATCTGCCATAAGCTTGTAACAAAGTGACTAAGCTGTGGGACTGTGGAACTGAGGAAACTTGCCCTTAACAGAGCTCTGAGGGTACTGCAAGTCTATGCCATAGTTGGGTAAGCTGAAGAGCATTTTGCAGAGCCTCCAGGTAGCCATGGACATTAAACACTGTCTTGGTGCTAATATGGCTTATTTTATTACTTTTTTTTTTCAGGGAGGGAAATCTACTCTTTTTTTTTTTTTTTCTTAAGGTGGCTTGGCAGACAAGTGGAACAAGCAGATAGGCTTCTTGCTTATATTTCAGTGAATGTCCCTGACATTGCTCAGTTTGAGTTGCCATGCTAAGTAGTGTGGCACATTCCCAATACATTAGAAAACAAGACAATCATGGCTTCACTCCATGCCTAGATTGCTTAGATGAATAGATAAATCACCTCTGTGCCTTCAATGTGAGGTAGTTCTCCATTCCTTTGAAAGCAGTGAGTGCCTTTGCTAGCAAAGTTCTTTACTAACAGACATTTAAATCAGTTGGTTTATAACCAACTGTAAGTTACTTACTTCAACAATGGGGATCGCTGATGTTTGAGTCTTTGTTCATACTAAGTATAAACTTGAAATAGTATTGTTAAATGTGTATGCTGAACTGGAGAGCTATAAAAATCAACTTGAAGACAGCCTTAGTACCCAATTCGGTCAGTCATGCAATTTGTCTTGTATATAAACCTCTTTTGCACTTTCTGTAATGCAAAAAAGCTATGAATTATTTGTTCAAACTGGAAATGTAGAAACTTATGGATGTTACACTGTTATAAGCTGTCATATCTCAAATGATGTTACTTAATGACATTAAAAAGAAGCAAATGTTCATAGCAAATGAATGCAAGTGTGGCTGTTGATTCTGTCCTGCAAAACTCAATCCTGTGGTCTAGCTGGCATTCCTTGTTCAGAGCCTGCTAAGAATCATTTCTGTCTCGCTCTTTCTTACTGTGGCTGTCTTATTGCAAAACTTAAGACCATGCTGTGATTTTTTTGGGTAAGTCTGAGTAGTCTCCTAGGCTGCCTCAGCGCTGTGTAAAGCAAGCTCTTACTAGTTCATCCCATTTAGCCCATGGACAGCTTGAGTTGGTCAATACTTCTGAAGCTAAAGATGCTTTCTTATCCTGTTCAGCAAGGCTGAAAGCCCTCACACATTTTCATAAACTGACACCACTTCATTCTTCCCATTCAGTTTAACTATTCCAACTGCTTGTAAGAGGTAATTGATGCAATGGAAACTAAAGGGCAGGGCAGGGGGGAGCGAAGGGGAATATCTAGCTTGCTCAGAAAAAGAATTTCTGATTTATTTTAATGAAGTTTGATTAATGCTTAGTCATTAAACCTACTGTTTTAGGCTAGACTCTAATACTAGAGACAAAACTGTCAGCTT
Source organism: Tinamus guttatus (assembly GCF_059628265.1). Classification (NCBI taxonomy): domain Eukaryota; kingdom Metazoa; phylum Chordata; class Aves; order Tinamiformes; family Tinamidae; genus Tinamus; species Tinamus guttatus. Next base: position 925,348 of record NW_028289083.1, on the reverse strand, counting down.
GACATCTAAGACTAGAACACGAAAGTGTCTGAGCTAAGCATCTAAATGCGTACCTGGCTAGCCAAGCTAACACTAACAGCAATACCATGACTTAGCAGTCACCATTCCAACAACCTAGCTTAAACAACTATTGCAGAACTGTGAGTTGGGTCAGAAGGACCTCTTAAAACCTGGTCAAAGATGCTTGCTGGTCTGCTACCTTAGTTTGAATGCCTGTTCACCTCATGAAACTATCCTGAGTTAAGAGTTAGGAAAAAATACAGCGTGCCCTCATCCTCTTTCACTTAAAAGTGAGTGTGGAGACAGAACCAAAAGTAAGTGGTGTTTTTTTTTTTTTTTTTTTTTTTTGGATCTACTCAGCATTGTCAAATATCTCTATACTGCATGATCATTTTAAGCTTGAGTCAAGATATTTTACTCTTAACTGCTAAACAGCAGCTTATTCATGAGTTACTTCTGTCTTATGACTGTCTTAACACATGATGCCTTAAGCCTGGATTACAGCAAACTTCTGAACAAGAATGCCTTCTAAGAAGTTATCCTGTGGTTTAGATTTTGGTGATAGTTTTTGTTTTGAAGGATCTTAAAACTCTGCTAGCTTTCATTGTGTGCTGTTCTCTTGTATCAGCTTCATGGCTCCCCAGGAAGTTTTTAAACATATTAGAACATGAACCTGTTCTTAAAAACAATTATGAACTATTAGTTAACTGGCTCATAAAAGCCAGTGACTTGCATGAGGGACAATCTTCTAATTAAACAGACTTTTTTTCCCCTGCTTTTAAAGATTCTAGGAAATAGAAACAGCTAAGAGTATTTTATGCATTTACCACTCTTCTAGAGGAAAAAAAGTAAACTTTAGCGCACTTACCATAAGTCAGTTCTGCCAGTAACTGGTTGGGATTTTTTTTTTTTGTTGTTTGCAAGTGCTGTTTTGTTTGTTCTCTTGGTAATAAATAACAAAAGGAACAAATAGAGAAGTTTCAGATACAGTTCTGACAATTCTCTACTTGGCTGCAAGATGAGAAGCATGCATGCTATTTTGCAGCTTATATCAGCACTCTGCATTTTAGAAGCAGCTGCCTCACTTTTGGGGGGGGCCAGAAGGTAAGTGTCCTTGGTCTTTTGCAGGTCTCTAGTCTAATATTTCTCCAACACAGAGCATCAATCTATAATCCAAACACTTCCATGGGTAATTTCTTTGTATATCTAACTAAAAGGGAGATGTCTTTCTCCCAAGAGGAGCCAAATCGGATCCATATAGGTACAGGGCACACCAAAAGGGGGCTTACAGCTGTTGGAATATTGTCCAGCAAGGAGGTGGAGCTCAAGCAGCAGTCTATTGCATGCAGAGGGTGAAAGTGTAACATCTGCCTCATGTCTGAAGGTGCTCGGTTTTCTGATGATGGTAGTTAGTTACACTAATATCTCAAGTCCCGAGCCTCTCTCTCTCTAATTCCTGAGTCATATAACTCCCTTTCCTCCTCCCCCCACTATAGTATCTTTAGGAGACACCAGGGCTTTAGTGGATATAAAAACACAGGAAGAGCTATACTGTCTGACATGTATCTGCCTAGTCTGTGTCTCACTTATGAGAATCACCAGTACTGAATGAAGTAGGAAGGTGCAAGGATCCCGTAATAGCTATTTGCAGCTAAGAGTAAGCTTGGATTCCTCTGCTTTAAGACTTGAACTGCAGGAACAAAACTTTATGATCATGTGTGAATGTTGTCTGGACAGCCAAGTGTTGTTTTGTGGGAATGGGGCGGGGAGGGGGAGGAAGGTGTCTAAAGCCATGGGTGGCTTTTTAGTGTCTGAAGTACCCAAACAGAGGGGGTACAAGAGTTTTCAGAGCCATAATATTTAATGTTTTGTTTTCATCCTGGTCTTTTGATAATTCTTATTGCTTGAACATTTAGATTCAACTAAAGCTTTCTAACTAATTAGTTAGAACATAGTCAGACATACTTCTAGCTGCTTGAGTACATATCCTACTACTGCCTGTGCTGCTGTGTTACGGCACCAACAGTTACAGCTTGTAAGGTGCCTTCACATGATACCAGGTTGTCTCCTGAAAGAGCTCTGCCTTCTCTGCTGACCAGTGCTAACTATCAAACAATGTTTTTCATGTCCTGCTTGATAACAGATGGACAAAATGACTGGTATCCCTGCCAAATCATGGGTAAAAGTGGGTAGCAGGAGCTTGTGCAGTCTAGGACAAAGTGCAAGGAATTCTATGCACTGATGCTGAAATGTTTGGGGTTTTTTCCTTCAGAGAGCACTGTTCCCTCCCCCCAAAGTCCCAAGTCAGGGTTAGCAGAGTATTTTAGTTATCAGTTCAGTTAGTATTTTGTCTCTGATGTTCTTCCTCCCAGCTACTGGTGTCAGTGATATTCTTCAGTACCTAAGCTGCTCTCCCTTCTCTTTAAACTGCACTTCTCCCTGGACTGGGGTTGTGGGTCACCACACCAATACCTGATGTTTTCCATACAGCAAAGTTGCACACTTCCCTCCCATCCTCAAGTTTGGAAGCTTTGGAAGGCCTGGCTTGCCAGAAACCCTAGCCTGTCCTAGTTTAGGATTTGGCAAGAGAGTATCTCAGAGGCAGTAGGCAGGGCTGGGTGAGAGCATGATACGCTGCTTCCAGCAGCAGTGGCTCTGCATGTTCAGCAACGTGCTTACAGCTCAGGGGCCTGGCAGCGTGAGCAGGATCTGTAAAGGGTTGCACAGTAAGCGTGTGACCATAGAGCTGTTTCAGATTCAATGCTGGAAAGTGACATGGGTCAACTTAAGCGTCTTGACACCATCTTAGTAGATATGCAGCATTAATATACAGTAAGTGGCAACAGAAGGCTAAACAGACTGGTGTATCTTCTTTGTCCAAACGGAAGATTTCTCAATTTCATGGAACCAGGTTACATTTATTTGGTCACCTGGCATGTTTGTATAAGGGAAAGGCAGGGTCAAGGAGCGCAGGGCAAAGCCCTGCCTGGAAAAAAGAAAAAAAAAAAATGCATGCCTCAGACAAGGGAGCTGCAGATTTACCAACATACTGGGCTCAGAAGTTCCTGTTGTAGAGGGCCTGGTATTAACCGGCAGAGTGCAGAAATGATTAGCAGGCAGTGAGTGAATATTCCATGTTAGACAAAAATAAATAAATAAATAACTTAGAGCAAAGTAGGCAGGTCAGACCCTGGTGTTTGACTTTTATTTTTTTTTCAATAAAATTGAATTTTAAACCAGCACGAAAGAGTTTATAAACTTTAAGTACCCCATGCTGCTACAGAAGTGAAGCCAGCAAGCAGCTTGAAGAGGCTCCTGAAATGTTGGCCTATGATTTGAGAACAACCACAGGCAGGGTTTCAGTGTACTGCCCCAGCACTGTACTGCAATGTCTTGTCTGACAGTTCTTCCAGAAAGCTTTCCACAGGGCGAGAAGAGAGCTGGATGCCCCATCCCCGATAGACTGTAAGCTGAGCGGCTGGAGCGCGTGGGGGCCCTGCGACCCGTGCACGTATCAGAGGGTAAGACAGAGCCGCCAAGGCGGCAAGCAAGCGGCCCTGCCGGCCTCCGGGGTTGGGGAAAATAGCAGCTTGCAGCCCTTAAGGTACATGCGTAATTTGGTAAAATTCATAAATGTTCGCGTGATTGCTACCTGAAGCCTTAATAATAAGGGAAGGCTGCATCCAGTGTACAAAACTACTTTCAAGCCTTCAAGGTTTTGTTGATAGAAATAATCCCCCCCTCCTTTTTTTTTCCCCCGCCATGGGGATGGTTCTATTAAGAAACTTAGTTTTTAATATTTTTTTCTCTTTAAGTAAAAAAAGATATTTTTGTCAAAATCAGATTTGTTATCTCAAGGAAGTTCTTCACATGAAAGTTCAAAAACACCCAAGGCAGTTCCTTGTTGATTATATCATGATTTTGCTACATGAAGTTGCAAGAATTCCAAGTCCCAAAATCTCTGCTAATTCCTAGTACCTTAAAAGTAGCTAATGCTACTGGTGGCAGATAACATTACAGTGATTTCCAGAGGCAGATTTACAAACTATGTACATTCATCCAAAGGTATGCAATCTATATGAAATTAATGGGCTAGAATTACCTTCTTCGAAGCACAGATTTGAAAGTATATAAGATATGATGTAACTTCCTCCTTGGATTTCTTGTAAACAAAATAGTGAAAAATAAGCATCTCTGTATGCTTGCTAAAACAGGTATTAATTAAATGTTGCTGTACAAGTATTTATTTCTCAACCAAAAATCTCACCAAAGATCCTTTGTTCTGGGAAGTTCAAAGTTCAGCTGGAAATCCCTTAGTTCTAGCTTTTTTTCTCTCCTCTCTCCAAGAAATGTTAATTCTGTTACCTATCTCTCAAGTTTCGATCCAGAAGTATTGAGAAATTTGGACAATTTGGTGGAAAATCATGTCTGGAGACTTTGAGAGATTCACAAAGCTGTAAAACCAGCCAAGCCTGTCCTGAAGGCCCAGAACCAGACTGTGGTACTGACTTTCAATGCACTTCTGGTAGGTTTTCTTTTCACATCATAATGAGTTGTGCAGTAACTCAGCAATCTGCTTCTTACTTAGTTCTAGGAAGAAGCTCAATCAATATCCATTGAAGCTAATAAGCACTAACAGATAGAGAGGTTTATTTTCAGTGCTTTGTTTTTTGGAGGGGGAAAGCTGACTTACTATGCGTTTCCCTCCTTTCATCCCACCAAGAACAGCACCCTAGTGTTTAACAAAAAATCAGTTGGAAAAACTAGAGCTGAAAGAATTTTGACAAAATGAGTTAGGGAGGTTTAGGTGAGCACAGCAGTTCTGTGCATGTCTGCTTGAGGTCAGAATGCCTCTAGATTCCAAGTAAAATATAAACTTGTAGAGCCATACGTGCATATGAATTAGCATAATCTTCAAGACTCACAAATCAAAACGAATAATGAAATGTTAATGGTTAAATCATTCTGAAAAGGAAAGATGTTAGGTGGATTTTATGTCCCAAGCCATTGCGAATATTAAGTGTATCTCAAATACTATGAAGTCCAAGTAGAGAAAGAAAAATTATGAAGTATATCATTGAATAGTAGTTCAAAGCTGTTCTGTGGCTGTGACACTCTACAGGCAAGCTAACTGATAGGAGCAAGTGTCTTTTTATTATGTCAGGCATAAATTTACTTCAAATCTTCAAATCATGTAGAAAAAATCAGTCTTTGCAAAACCTACAGTGAAACCCTACCTGACCTCAGTGTAATTAATGTCACTGCTACTTTAGAATACAAATCACTATAGTTCATGCCCTCCCAACAGCAAAAAATGAAGCATCTCAGAAATAATTCTTTGTTGATAACTGACTTAATATTTTCCTGTACTCTGATAATACAATTTTTAAAATCTAATAATCAAAGATGAATACAGAAGCAGTCCAAGGAAATAATAACTTCCTGCAAATGACAGCAGCTCTCCCGTCACTTAGTTTTCTTAGCTATCCCAGGAAGCTACTAAGTGAATTTCGTGATATTTGTTTTCTGCAGTGTGCTGGGTGTAGGATTCCATTTCCTTGTGACAATAAGGAAACCAAGAGGAAGATCTTAGTAAGGAATAGCTGGGGAGTGCAGGGAGAGAAGAAGAGGGAAGGAGCATCTTAGAAAAAGTCCATCTTGGAAAACAAAATGGATTCATCCAATGTTTTTTTCTCTGCTTAGGTCGCTGTATCAAGCAACGTCTCGTGTGTAACGTAGACAATGACTGCGGAGACTTTTCTGACGAAGACGACTGTGAGTCCGAGCCGCGGTCACCGTGCCGTAATCATGACATTGACGTGTCAGAAATCGGCAGGACTGCGGGGCAAGGGTGCGTAGCCAAGAAACCTCCTGCCAGCACCAGGCCTTGCGAGCAGAGCAGCCTAGGGTGGCTCAGTGCGCCACGGTGGACGGGCTGCTCTTTCCCCAAGTGGGGACTGAAGTTCTCAGAAACACTGTGTGGCTTTGGAAGAGCAACTCCCTATAGTTTTCGTTTATACAGATCGGGATGATTAAATACCTATTCAGACTACGGACACTAAATAAATCATTATGTTTATGGCACTTGTAAAGACAGTGGAAATACAAAGATTATATATAAGCATTGTTTGCTTATGCATGTAGATGAGGTTTCTATACATATGTTATTAATATAATAACAATTGGGAAGATTTAGCTATTCCCAATGATTTCACTAATGCATATTGAAGAGGGAAAAAATGCATCTTGCTTATTTTTCAGGACAAGCCACATTGCTGCCTGCAACATTTTTTCAGCACTGAATCCTTTACTTCTGTTTGCTGTTTACAGGAGCCTTCTCATTAATCTAAACTGAAAAGTCACTCTTCTGCTCTCAGGCTCTGATGGATCTCTCTTATTTTAAATAAAGCAAAAGTAGCACATACAGCGTATGTACACATTGAATAATAAGGTAGCTATCCAAACTGCAACAGACTAAAATAAAAATATATCATAGCACCACCTTGTGTTTAAATAAGAGGGTACATCCTCTAATTCATTTTGATACTATTGCAAGATGCTGCCTCTGTAACATGGAAGTGAGTCAGATCTATAGGCATTTTTAGAACTAGCTACTTTATTATTTCTATTATATTTTATTACTTTAGCTTCTCATGAGAAAATTCTGGATAGACATGCAGTTGTGATGCTGACATCTTTGGTGAACTGCTAGCTGTTTTCTATACCCCATTAGAAATATGGGCATGTAGCCGATGTAAATACTGTGGCCCCTGGAAAGGTCTCAATGTATAAAACAGATGTGGAAAGGCAAAACCTAATTAAAAAAAAAATCCACACGGAGAAATTGTTTTAGAACTACCTCTTGTAAGTGGGTACATAGGCAGATAGAGATATGGAAATAACGTGCCCTCTGCTACGGATTTATTGCAATCCAAACTTCCTCTGCCCTGCCCCAGGAGACTTCTGTTACTCCTGCAGGTCGCTCCCTGGAAGGAGAGCAAAGCCAGGAGGGGCTGTATCCTCCTTCTACAGGGTTGATGATGGGACTAATCTATGTTTGCTATTAAAGTTCCTATCAGCAACAAACTAATTTAAGTTATGAGAAGAAAAAAAAAGAAAAAAAAAAAGTATCTGTTCTGAACCTAGGAATGACTCCTCAAAAGTATATTCCTTAAAAAGAAACAGGCCTCCTTAAAGAGGCTTTTATGAAGTACAGCCTCTCTTGTGTTTCCGCCCTAGGATCAATATCTTAGGGATGCAGCCCCTGGCCAGCCCGTTCGACAATGACTTTTTCAATGGCCTGTGCGAGCGCACACGTGACGGCAACACGCGCACCTACTACCGCAAGCCCTGGAACGTCGGCGTTCTCATCTACGACGTAAGTTCTTCCTGAGAGACGGCTACGTTCGGCTGAAGGTCAACCCTGGCCTCCTCTCACAAGACCCCACATGTCTCTCGAGTCAGGTGGTAAAAGCTCTTTAGCTTTAAAAAGTCCACAGGGCAACAGGTTGGGTTATCTTTTGAATTAGCAATTAAACACAGTTGCACCAAGTCTCCATTGCATTTGATGTGGTATTTGCACATAGTAAATGAAAGTTGCTTTCTGGAATCTTTGTAGTTATGTAATATGATTATATAAATCTTGTTTCTTGTTGCATTCTAAGAATGATCTGGCAACTATTATTCCTGAAACATAAGGGAACTGTTGACATATATAAATTATGTTGACAGTGTTACATGCTGAGCCTTGCTATTCACTGAACCATCGTCCTCATAGTTTTCTGTTTATTTTTGAACCCTCTGAGCTGGTTCAGATGATGTTTAGGGGAGAAGGGCTGTATTTGCATTTGTTTTCATTTGTTAGCGCTCTGAGAAACAGTTCATGCCAATAAATACCAGAAACTGAACATATATGGCTTTTCTTCATAGCTTGCAAAAGCAGAAATCATTAAAATAGAATTGAAGGTGGGGAGGGAAAAGGGAGAAGTGGACTTGCTGTTAGTTATATCTGATGAATAGTCCAAACTGGGCAATGGTTTTGGGCATTAAAAGGTGCTTCTAGGGAAAAGAGTGGATATTTAATTTAAAAATATATATATTTAAAGTAACTGTCAGAAAGGCAGTTTCTGATGCAAGTGGCAAGTGAGATTTTTCTGAAACGTTATGACTTATTTCATCTTTATAAATCTTTGGGAGATTCTTTACCAGTTTGAGCAAATTAAATTCAAGTGCTTTCACAGGGTGCAGCTTTTTGGTTATTTTTTCCACTGAGTTGTGGTTTTGGATATGCAACATGGAATGCATTGAACAAATCCAATTTTCATAGGCTGTTTGCTCAGGTGTTTTGGAAAACAAAACAAAATTTTGCTGCTTGACTGCCCAAACACTGTAGAAACTCAAAGCATGGGTGATGATACTTTTGAAATTATGGTCCTTTACATGGACCATTTGGCTTCCACCAAACACTCACCATTCCAAGCCGCATTACAAGCAATAGGGCAGAGTCTGCGAGTGATCTGGGAATCCTCATGTTGGGACACATAGTACAGTGTGTTCACACAGGAGACACACAAGTCATCTAAGGAAAGTCCAGCAGGACAAGATTTTCATTAGAGTCCTGTTTGGATTACATCTCCGTTTGGACAGTATCATCTGTCCACAAAGTGAGGGATTTTTTCCATAACAATTCCTGGCTGCAGTGAGGCTTAACAGATGCAGCCAGTCTTGGGAGCTTGGATCTCAGGAGAGGCTGAATACACAGGGAAACCACATAAACCGCCCTATGGGGTTCTGGGAGAACTAACACAAATCAAATCAATGATTCAGCTGAAACACATTCTCTAGCTGAGTCAAATTATTTTGAGTTTCAAACATTTGCTTTTTCAATGAAAACTTAACATTTACCAGGAGACAAATCAACAGGTTGGTAAAGGTTGGGATTTTTTTTTTGCTGAAAAAATAATTTTCTAGTTCAAAATTGCACGTAGCTCCGTTGGGCCCTTCTGTGGAATGACTTTAGTATTCAGAGAAAAACTCAGTTATTTGTGTTATTCTATTCAAAGACAGTGCAACCACTATACAAAGTGACGCAGGCTTTCATCCTTTACGCCCATCTGCTGGGTTCCTATTAGCATCTATTTTATATATTTTTTATATTGATAACATAGATAAAATATACAACTTAGAAGTGCTACATAGATTTTCTTTTACTGTTGTTACTGTTTTTTAACTACTCATACAATCTTTTCATGATCTTTTTTAAGACAAAAGCAGACAAAACCTTCACAGCTGAGTACTATCATGATCGTGCAGAAATGATCCGAGAGGTTTACATAGAAAAGCAAAGACAATTTAACGTGGGTCTGTCTGTGAAATACACACCTACTGACGCACGTGGCAACATAACTGCACAGGGGAATTTCAAGTATCACTACAGCAAGAATTCAAGTTTAAGTTCAGTCCTGAAAACCATCACAGAAAGGGTGAGTTTTATCATGCAAACGGGCTTAAGGCAGTGATTTTACAAACAGCAAAATGTACATAATATCAGAAAAAAAGCAAAATTAATCTTTCTAAATACTGTTCTTGCTTACTAATTTTATGGCATTTATTCACAAAAATTAAATACTGGCAGTACTAGGATTAGGATTTCAGAGGATGCTAAAAGCCTAATCAAATCTAGCTTATTGTTTCCATCAGCTAGCAACCACCCTCATCTTCCCTGGGGCCTCGACATTAGGAAGGGCCAGAGATCTCTGGTCTCATCTTGATTACACAGCAGCTCTGATCTAGTGGACAAATTAGACCAAGTCCTGGGATAAAAAAAAATGCCAGTGAGTAGGCCTAAAGGTAGGTGAGCTTGGAGAAGCAAAATAGATGTAATTAAAAGGCCCTATCCCATTTTATTTACTAGTACAGAAGTAGCCTTAGCAGAATATATCTGCCTCAAGTGATTCAACCTTTCCAGCTTGTCAGCCTTTTTTTTTCAAGCCACCCTTCAGAGACCAGCAGATGAAATGGATTTAATGGAAAACTAAGATAAATTTTATAACTGGTTACTTAAATAATATTGAATACATACATATGAATACTGATATGGGTTGATTCTTGGGGAGGAAGCCCTTTGTGTTTGTTTAGAGCCTAAAGTGTTACCGTTCCACAAGATGTCCTGTTGTAAATGCAGCAGATTGACTTTAGTTGAGGTTATGATATCAAATCATCAGCAGCATAATTTATGGCTATATAGAGCATGAAACTCAAGTCAGAATTATATGTATGGATCACAGGTCCCAAAGATATTTTCTCCTAACTAATTTTCATCTTATGCCATTCAATCATTTTTTTTTCATTGGAGCAATGCTCTTTTTATTCAGGCAGTCTGAGAATAACAGAGAAGTGATTCCAAAAAGAGAGAACTTGGTTCTGTTCTGCTTATAAACAAAGACAAAAACTCCAGCTGACCTCAGTGTGCAGGTCAGAGCAAGCCATACAGTATTATTTTCTGTCTTATAAAATTAAGTCAGGAAGGCACTTTTCTACAGATAGTGCATTTAGTGACAAGAACATGTCATCAAATAGATCACAAAGGTTTACTGAAATTAACGAACAAAGAGCTTTGCATTGCTGACAAATACAGAAATTAACTAAGCTTCTTCCTACTTCCTTAGACCTCTACAGGATAGGACATTTTAGAGAACCTGCTGTTTCATGTGAAAAAGTTTGTCTCTGTTCCAAAATGCTAGATTGAATATGATATTTTAAAGCGCTACAGTTTCTTTAAATAAAAACAGAACTGCTGTACTGCATATGACAGGGCCCTCTCACCTCCTGCTTTCTTCTCCCTGGTGTGTTCAGAACCAAACCTTCCTGCACGTAAAAGGAAAGATTCAGCTCGGAAGATTCCAGATGCGAAGTCGTGATGTCCGTCTCACAGACATTTTCCTTGATGATCTAAACTTTCTGCCTGCTGAATATGATAAGGGGGAATATTTCAAATTCCTAGAAGATTATGGAACTCACTATGCAGTCTCTGGAACTGTAGGAGGAAAATACGAGCTTGTGTATGTGCTAGATGATTATGCAATGTCTCATTCAGGTAGGTGTTCTCCTGGCCTCACTCTGCTATGCAGGTTATCACTGTTGCACAGAGAAATGGTGAGGACAGACTTGTGCATGTGGAGCTTTCCTGCAGACAGCGCAGTTCAATGTGTACCATCAGTGACATCAGTATAGAATTACACCAGTTCAAGAGATTAGAATGTTTTCTAATTTCTAGCATTTTTAGTGGAAGTCTGCATTTTAAGCATGTCACTTAAAAAAAAAATCTTAAATAAAACTATTCAAAATATTCACAGTAGTGGTGGGGGTCTGATTCACAAGAGTGCTGCAAAGCCTAAGAAATCTGGCTGAAACATCATTTTGCCAGTCTGTATCTTCTTGGGTTGCAATCACTCTGCGTATGGCATTGGCACAGAATAATGGATAAATTGAACTTTCCAGAAATCACATGATATAGTTGATCATGTTGGAATTGTTTTTATAAACCTTAACATTCAGGCTGGAATTTTCCTTACCCTGGTTAAGATAGGAAAGCAGTAACTTAATCCTCCCTTGTGCAGTTCAGGCACATGTGGTTTTGTGATGCGTTTAAGTGATCATTCTGAAGCTGATTTTGGTCAGAAAATAAATAGCTGATGCATGAAGTATTAAGAATCTTATTGCCATGCAATGTTCAAAATATTTCAAAGGACATGGAGCAGAGATGTCATTTACGGATTATAGCATTTTTCTTTTCAAAACCTGAAGATGGTGCTGCTCCTTTTTTAAGATCCAAACTTAAGTAAGGTCTCTCTGAACAAAGGCTAAAGCTTCAGATCAAATGCTTGAGTCCAATAGATAGAAAAGATGTGCTAGAGGTAGTAGAGAATAAAGGAGGAATGTAATTTAAAAGAAGAGTGTACCTAGGAGATTAGTGGTGTTGATTACATGTACAAGTAAAAGAAAATCAACTCGTTTGAGGCTGGGAGACAAAAGCTGTAAGAACTCAATAATTTAGCACACAAAAGAGAGGAAATGATAAGCAGAAAAGACAAAATATCTACTTTAAAGTAGAAAGAAAAACATAAATGAGTTTTTGGAGGGTTCTTAGCATTTTCCTAATCACTGCATATCTCATCTGCCTCAGTGCAGCCACATGAATCATCCTCAAATTCATTATATGGAAGAGGAGAAAACATAAAAGAAATGGGCGGAAGAAACCTAGAGGAATAGTATAATTACATTCTTTACAGCCTTCTGTCCCTGTAATAATCATCTAATTATTTCCACTCCCAGGTATCACCGTAGAAGATGTAAAAAAATGCCTTGGCTATCATTTAGATGCCAGTGCAACATATATGGGATTGAGTGCTGATCTTAATATTAATGATAATAAATGTCAAAAGATTAAGGTGAGAGACAAATGTAAGTATATCCTTATATACATTTTGCTTAAAGAAAGATGATACCGTTTTAATCCCTGTATATAACTGAAAGGTCATTGTATAAGGACAAGTCCAGCAGAGGTGAAGCTACTCTAACTCCATGCCCCCCTTTCCAACCAATAGCAAGGCTGAACATGTATGGCTGGTTGGTGCACATACAAACACACATGCACCACACACACACACACACACACTCACAGCCAGCCACACAGATCCCCACAGACACAAATACAGCATTCATGGAAACACAAATAGCACCTATGGCCTCATCCTGTTCCCCTCTGTGGCTGATCAGGATGAAGTGGGAAATACTTAAATACAGACAATATTAATTTCTCCAACGGCTGCCTTAGACATTCAGTCTATCCAGTAACTGGCCCCTGGATCCTCTGTTCTCTGATTGCCACACACACACACGTAACAAGAGGTCTCAGCTGGCCCCCAAACCTTAGGGCCTCCTTAGTAGCTGACTTCTTGAGCTGCCTCACTTAGAAACACTAAGTTTCTAGTGTACCCAGCCCGATTTATGGCTACTTTGATGCTTGGCTCCCAAGCCATTTACCCTTAATCTTAATTAGTCCATACTCGCTCGACAGTAAGGAGGTCCGAGGGCCTCCACTGCTGTTAGCCTATGGAGCTGGTGATTGACCCAGAACAGCCCTGGGAGGAGAACCTAACTCCTCTGATTCAGTTACTCGGCTTCCCCTGCTTGTCCATATTCCTATGTCCTCTTTTGTGTGCCTGGAGATGAGGCTTTTACCGTAGAACTACTTCAAGATGAAGACTGAAGGGGTTTGTTGTTGAGCAAACAACAAATCTCAAGCTTGTCTAATGCTGCCCTGTTCTAAATTCTTGCCTGAGCAGGGGGGTTGGGCTAGATGATCTCTAGAGGTCCCTTCCAACCGTAACCATTCTGTGATTCTGTGATTTTTCTGGTCCAGCTCAGGTAATACAGCAGTATTACTCTTAATTTCTTTGGCTTTTTATTAAATGGCTAAGATCTACATAACCTATCACATGCTGATCTACCCACTTCTTTTACTTTCAGGTATACGGTTTTCTGATTTAATTGCAAAATAGCAAATTTCCTCCCACATAATAACTGCAAGCAAAGACAGGTGGAATTCCACCATGGCCAATAAGTAAAGGGTTCTTCTATCTCCTCTCATTTTAAAGAACTAGACTAGTTGTGCTAAGAGGTGTAATCTTCACTACTATTTTTCAAATTACATTCCTTCTTTTCCTCTCTGCTTTCTTTCTACAGTACACTATAAAGATGATGCAGTCATTGATGATGTCATTTCCTTAGTTGATGGAGGAAAGATTGATTTTTCAGTTAAAATAAAAGAAATGCTACTGCGAGGAGTAAGAACAGTAAACATAGAGGATTACATAGAGTGGGCTAAGTCATTGGTTGATGCTCCTGTAGTGATACAGCAACGGGTAAGTCTCTTCTAAGCTAAGTCTCTTGCCATTTTAAAGCTTTTTTTTTTTTTTAATTAGATGGAGGTGAGGCCCCAAGTTTATCATTAACTTTAAGGTATTTTATTTATCTTGATAAATAATAGCCTTTTTCTTCAGACATTTAGTTTAGTGATGTTAATATCAAAAGGAAGCAGAACTACCAAACAGTCTTTTATACATAGCCTATTTTCTTCTACAGCCTTCACCAATACATACACTTGTTCCAGTTAAGATGAGAGATGCTTACGTGAAGAAACAAAATTTGGAAAGAGCAATTGAGGACTACGTTACTGAATATAGCACGTGCAAATGCAAACCTTGCAAAAATGGAGGCACTGTTGTGCTGGTGGATGGAATGTGTACATGCATGTGCTCTAGCTACTTTAAAGGAATTGCTTGTCAGATTCCCAAATCTACACTAATTAAAGGTTAGTAAATGTTTTGGGCAGATTAAAATGAGTATGGTTATTAGTATAATATCCAGACAAAATGAGCCACCATATAAGGACATAAGGATGTTATAGCACCCCCTTATAGCTACTACTGTCAAATTCTATGGATAACTGGTAGTTCCAGTTAATCCATTCCATGGATTAACAGCAGTTAATGTAAGTTACTAGGACCTTTCTATGAGGAGGGCACTTAGTTCCACATACCTTGCTGTGTATTAGAATGACACTCCAAATTAATTTAAGTACATAGGAGCACTACTGAAGCATGGTGGAGTAACGGCACAGAATCAGGGCTGTAAATCAAGTCAAAGCAAAAACACTCTCACAATGACATAAGCTGGTTTGTCTCCAGCATCCTGCAAAAAGCATCATGCTTGCTAACACATGATCACATTTCAAATTTTCTCTGTTAACTTAATATTAGATTGATCCACAAAAGAGAGGAAAGATGAATGCAGTTCCACAGTTGACTCTTTAAAAATCTACTGTGCAGTAAATTCATTCCCTATGGCCAAGTGTTTGAGGTTCAGGTGGCAAAAATGTTGAATACTCCAGAATCATTCCTAGGGTGACAAAATTTTGAAACCTCTGAGAAGTGCTACTGACACGGAGCTTTCAAAAGGGAAGCCTGTGCAGATGGGATGTAGGCCAGAATATGCAATAATTTGTAGAATCACCACAGCTGAAAAAGCAAGAACTGAACCACGATCCATCTCATCCACCCTCAAAAAAAGTCTGTTTAATGATATCGCTGTTACTGCTCAGAAGTCAGAGAGATGCCGCACTAATCTTAGCATGGCAGAGAGATGCTGCACTAATCTTACCATGGTGTCTTTATATCAGTTGTCACCGATAGAGGCTGGAGCTGCTGGAGTGCCTGGTCTGCCTGCGTGAGAGGAGAAAGCACTCGAACTCGTGTGTGCAATAACCCTGCACCGGAAGCTGGTGGCAGGCCATGCCAAGGAGAAAGCATTGAAAAACGGCCCTGTGGTGAAGCAAAATAGCTACGCAGTTCAAAACAGGTAAGCAGCACCTCTCACATACTAATGTATTATTGCTGTTGAGAATGAATGGTCAGCCAACATTTGGAGCATTCCACTAACAATGTTGAAGATGCTTGAAGGATTTAGATATTTTTCAGCAAGAAGTTTTCTTCAATTTTGAATTTTAAAATAACCCTCCAAAGCAAAGGAAAAAAAAATGTATTGTGAGGACTGGCACAAGAAACTTGCACACCCCATGGATTTGAGAATAAAAATCTTCAGGTCCAGGAGAAATGGTTTGAGTTTTAGGCTTGATGGGTTACTAGAAGTTCCTTTGCCCCTGCAACCTACAACATGAAAAGAGGTGGCAAGATAGGGAGAGGATCCTGGGCATGCCATCATTGAAACATCATGATGGGAAGCCATGCAAAATGACCTCCACTGAGACCAAGATGCGTATGAGAAGATATCTTCTGTGCCAGCTCTATCTCATCTTCAGTAGAGTCCAGCTATGCCCGCTCCTCTACTTGTGAAGCACCCCGAAGAAAGCTGGGCACATGCTGACATTCAGGGAATCCAATAGGCCTAGGAGAATTACACACTGCTTTCATCAGCACCCTATCTCCAGGCTGTCAAAGCTTCTGTTTCCATAATTTATTTCAGGAGTTGGAAGAAAGGCAAATGAGGAAATAAAGTGCAGAGCTTTAAAATCATGAGTGACATGAGAAAGACAAATATAAAAACTAGGGGACCATAAATTAAACTATGCAGAAGAAACTGAAGAATGGTCCTTCACACAATATACATAAACTTAAGTATGCATTTTAAAAAGCTCAGGACAAATTAACACAAGGCTCTCAAAACATGCAGATAGTGACACTAGCTCTGCAAGATTCTGAAATGTCAGTTTTGGGGGAATGGGGAAGTATTCTGGAGAAGTATTTCTGTGTTTCCCTGTTCATGTATATTCTTCCCCAGGCTGCTGCCTGCTACTAGAAACAGGATATCAAATTTGCCTTTGACTGATGCAGTGCAGCTGTCTCTATTTTAAAATTCTCATGAACAGCTTAATTTTATTTCTGCAGTACATCAGAGATATTTATAGTCAGCCACCATGCTAAATAGCATGATAATTATTCATGACATACATATTCAGATATGTTTCCTCTTATATGGCTTAGTGAAGACTTTTTAAAAAATATTAACCAAACTTTGGCTCCTAAAATTTCAGACATGTTAGGCACTCATTCTTCCAACTGAAACTGGTAGAAATTACATACTCAAGGCTTCTGAAAGTCACAGTACCTGTTTTGACTAATTCTTTGCAAGAGTTATTACAACCATATTTAAGAGGCAGTGCAATCATTAAATATGCATTAATGCACACTGCCGCATATTAATGCATGAGTATAAATTCACCTAAAATGTTGAGCAATATATGCAAGTGTCTGATTTTGTTGCAGTAACTATATGCTATCATTTCTTCATTATTATTTCTTCTTTTTTAGACGAAACAAATGAATTTCAAGCAATTTTACAAATCAAAGTTCCTGCTGGACAGTAAAGCAATGAAACACCAGGACTTACAATCCATCCACAGCTTAAATCATCACTAATCAAAACAAAGTATTAAATCAATAAACACTTTAATGGAGGTGAACTGCTGCAGTGGCTGTGCTCCTTCTTTTACTTACCTGCCGCTGTCATTAGACCATGAATGAGCATAACGGGGCTCCCTTGTCCCTTGTTTGTGGTAGGTGTTTTCAAGCCCATTTTTAAGAACTCCAGTGTCAATATCAGAAAAACAAATGCCTTCGGCTGACTGATGGTATATAATTAGCATAGAATCTGAGGGAGTTGTCATTCTTCATAAATTGCCCTTGTGGATTTATATCCACATATATCCACATGTGGGTACATGTCTTATATCTAATTATGACCCTGAACCATTAATACTTTTAAAGACATTCGGCCTTACTAGAGTTGTTAGTCATCCAAATGTTTGCTGAAAGCTTCATATTGTATTTTGTATTATAGACTTTGATTCAAAAGCAGAGGTAAATCACAAAGAGATACAGGAACTGAGTGTTAGCAGCACTTGCAAAGAAATCAAGGCTGCATTGGTTTGTCAGTCTGCCTCAATAACTTTTTAACGTGATGGTCAACAGCAAGAAAATTTGGTTGCATGTGAGGAGGATGCATAGCTCTCACACATACAAAATTCCTAGAAATTTAATGAAGGGGAACAAAGTTAACCAGGCAGAAATAAATCAATGTCCCCATTTAAGAAAAGGCACTACTCTGACCTAAGCTATTCTACTAGACAGGAGGAGATCTAGATGGAAGACCCAAGAAAACACATTTATTTCTAAACGTTAGGAACAAGCATCTACAGGGTGAGCAATCTGGCGGGGAAGAAAGACAGAAGCTACCAGATGAACAAGACCAATCCTTTGCTGCCAGGGAGCCCATGTCTGGAGGAGTCTCTTGGAACATTCATTCCCCACCTCCTGCTCACCATAAATGAGTCCGAAAACTCTTACAAAAACATCAAACCACACAAAACAAAGTAGGATAGCATGAGTTCCCAAGGCCTCTACGGCTTTAATAAAGTTTGGCTTGCCTTCTACTCTCCAGTACACAAACTCTTCTCCTCCTTTCTGTGTGATCTGATTTTGCCCCAGAACCAGCCATACCATCCAGTCTCACCAGGTTAGGAAAAGTCCAGGTCATGCATCAAGGTTCCTGACACAAGTAACAGACAGGATCAAGCCCAAGACCTGAGCCTGCAGAACACTGCTGACAATCTCAGGAACATGCAGGAATTCCTCTTGTGCTTTTAAACTAAGACTACCTTGTCTACCTTGAAATTATTCTGACAGTCTTTGTCCTCTCCCCAACTTCATCATTTAAAATTAATAAAAGGACATTATATAAAATAGTCTGCTTAAATCTAGATAGATTTCATTACGCTTTACCTCAAGTGCCAGTTGAAATAGTTTTAAAGGATATTAAGTTATTCAGACATAACCCATCATTAATGAAACTTGCTAATATACTTACATATATCTGATATTCTCAATTCCAAATTGTTCCTTCAATCAAATCAGAGTTGCACAGTATTGTTCTTAAGCAAATAAGGCTGTGTCTCTCCTAGTAACTTTCTACCTTTTAGAAAATAAGCAATATATTTTCTTCTTACCACTACACAGTGGGTTCTGATGCTTATTTTGATATATAGTTTATTTGAATAATCAAAATCGAAAAGAGTTTGGAGCTTGCAATGACATGCAGCAGTTCTTTCAGTGCTTTAGTACTGAGACTGTGGGGAAATCCTGATTTCATCACAGAATGCAGCTCATGTCCTGCTTGTGCTACAGATGTCATATTTTCCACTATTTCACTATCATTTCATCCCCACTACTTCATATGCACTATAGTACTATTTCATAGTAGTTCCCCAGTGCCTCAGTCTTGCTTAATAGAAACTCGATGAGTTTTTACTTAATAGATGGACAACACCCAAAATCATCAGTGTTCTCCCTCCCCCAGCAAGCAGCTCCTCTTTCCTTCCTCTATCTCTTCTCATTCGGTGGCTGAAAAATACCTCTTTTTAGCTCTCTTCATTAGGCCCAACTCAGTGAGATTTATGGCCAAATACCCTTTTTCTCTTGTGCATAAGGTTGATCGTAGCATGACTTGAATTCAATAACGTGCTTGAGCAGGACAACCCTACCTTTCCACTCATGTTGATTATAAGGGTCTGAACAATCAGGGGTTAACAAACAGAAACATACAGTGCAGCTTATTAGGTGCAGAAAATGGCTTCAATTTTTAACACCCACAAAAATATGAGCAAAGAGGAGAGGTACGTGGAGTTGATAGTAAAGCCTAAATACAAAAATGCTCAGAGATTGTGAGTATGAAAATCTAGAACTTTTTTTTTTTTTTTTTTTTTTAAATTCAGGCAAAGTTTAGTGAAACATAACTATATGATTTTCTCATCAGCATAGACCTATTTTTTCATTATCATCTTAGAGGCCATAAAATGAATGAACGTTTATTCACTGTCATTTGTCCTTCACAGTAGAGCAGTGTATCCCAAACAAATGCTGTTAATTCTGTTAGGCCTCTGATAATATGCAAAACAAGGATTTTGCTGATATCTTTTCCTGTGAAGGCTGGATAGACCACATACACTTTCAAAAAAGGAAGTGCACAGTGAAGGACAAAGAACATTTTTGACTCTCCCTAGTACAGTGCATACTCTTTAGCAGACTTGTAGAGACAGAGAGGCTGAAACTATGGTAAGTACAGAGCTCTATTCATTTACTTTTTATTATGTGGCTGCATTAAATTTGGTACTAAAACCGCAGTGGATGTAACCAAGAAATTTTAAATGTATTTCTAATAACATGCAATTTAGTTCCTTGCAACTGACTTCCTGCTTTTGAGGGTATGGAAAAACTTTTCAATTTTTTCATCATGTCAGCCCAACTAGTTTATGTGTGTCTCACTGTTTCTACCACTCAATATTACAGAAGACAAAGCAGCTTATTTCAGAGACTAAGTAGAGAAATTAGTTTATGTATCTTCATGAATTCTATAGTCTTGTGTCAGTGTGAAACAAAGTAAGAAACTGGAATGAGATAAGAAGACCTTTAATTACATTTCCAGGAAGTTGTTGCACTATCCTATGTTGTTACAGAACGACTTTGTCACTAAAAAGAAGCTATCAAGATTTATGCTTTCTTATGTGCAAATGATCTGGATAAGTGTATTTTTTACTAGTCTTCAGAATTCTTCAGATAATTCTTTAAAATTCCAAACCTTTATATATGCAGGTGATTTTTTTTAAGCGTTACAAAAACTCATAAGCATTTTACTAATATTGAATCACTAATTTTAATGCAAGTAATTTTACAGGCAAAATGTGTGAAATCTGAATGTTTTTGTCCTGAGGAAGTATTTTAGAACTCCTTGAACAGCTTGTGTATTTTTATCAGGGTACATATTCTCAAGTGAAGCAATTTTTCTCTGCAGATAATAATGCAGAAGATGAATTCTTATTTGAAACTCAGTTTTGCCTCAACAAAAGAAAGGTATTGCAGGAAGCTTAGAGGAACCCAAGCTATAGAATGCACAGTTCTTGTGAGGAGAATTTTGACTTTGTCCATCAAACATATTAAAAATGACAATGTGAAAGTGGACAGAATACCGAATGCAGTTTGCATTTAACAAACAGTACATCACAAAGTTTGGAGGGTTTTGGCTTTTTTTTTTTCCATCTTACAAAATGATCAAATCCTTCTCAATCTGAAAAAAATGATATCACCAAAATATTAAAGTAACTCTTGGGGTATTTAAATTATAAACCAGCTATTTCTTACTCAACTTTTATTTACTTCTGTTACGAACACTCCACCTGTGCAAATCAAGTACTCAAAAGCAAATTACTACATTTGATCACACCAATAATTCAGCCTAAGTTTCTTGAGTTATAAATACATAACTGAGATCTGAATGCAGCAAGTTAGCACCTGATTGTGCTACCACCTGCTGAGTTCCTGAAAAATTCCTTAGACTAGATCTAGTCATTCAGGAGCCCAAATATATATATGAAGCCTTTGTATTTGCAAAACTCTCCATTTAAATTAGCAAGGCAAATGCACAGTTATTCTACTGGCATTATTCAAATGTCTAGCTGCAGCTGCTTTCACAAAAGGGTTGTTTGGAAGAAGTATGTAAATATGTAAATATGTGGAACACAGTATTTTTGCTGCTGCCAAATGCAGCTTGAAAGCAAGCAACAACTAACAGTACCACATTTTTCTCCAAATCTTTTTTAAGCTTCAGGTTATTTCCTCTGAATTCAAATACAATTGACAATTCAAAGTAATGCAAACTATGAATTCATACTCATATTATATATTCCTGACAATGTCATGGCACTGTGTGGAAAGGTGCCTTTTCATCTCTGCATCACAAGCAACCCAGATACCTCAAAGAAACGAATCTCGTTCTTTGATGCTGCAGGAGTGGAAATGAATGTTATAAGAGTATGAGAAGTCAGAGAGAAAAAAAACAGCGAAACAAAGCAACTGAAGAATTTAGAGTGAGAAGTAAAATAGGAAAGTATGATTTCAGACAGTTTTACAGGAGGCAGAGAACAGAGCTGTTGGGAACACAGATTAATTCCCTCTGAAAGGCCCGTGGACACTCTGATCATGAGACTAGGCATAATACAGCTGAGGATGACTCTGCTTTAACTGTGCACAGAAAGAAATGGAAGGAACAGAAACAGGTCTTGTAAAATCCCAAGATCCAAAGAAGTACAAAGTCAGAGCACCTGGTATTTAATCTCCAACAACCAAAAGGTAGCCAATTTTAAACTAAAATAGAGATAATATTAGCTTAAAAAATACTAGGACTGCAGTAATAGCTGGTGGTAGATGCACCTTACTGTGAGACTGAAGTTAACTACAAAAGGAAGAGGCACTTATTTTGACTTCAAGCCAAGATAAGATGTTATGATTCCTGATCTTGAGAGAGCATTTTATGTCTACCTTCTTCAAGTGAAACTGATAATTCTTAGATTTACTGTAAGACTGCCAAGACCCAGGCATACATAATATCAAGGAAGCAGCATAACACTGAGCAGCAAGGAAGGTCACTTTAAAAGTTCACTCTAGTTTACTCACTTATTTCCAGTACAGGAATCCCTATTTCTTTCCAATATCTCAGAAAAATATCCCAAATAAAAATATATCCCTAAATCTACACTTTTCACGTACCTCAATCTGAAATACAATCCCACTGCCAGCATTTGTGTCACCTTACATGACCATAGGAAAAGAAAAAACTTGCAACACAGGCAATTCTGGGAGAACACCTATTGTAGTATTACTTGGTACTCTGCAATAACTCATTCATGAGTCAGTGTTGCAGTCCTACACCCATCTTGGAAAAGCTCTTATCTGCTCCCAGGATGGTCAAGATATATTACCCCTCTAGTGACGAATATTTATGACAAAAAAATACGGCCATTTAGAGAAGTGGTCTGTTTTAATGCATGACCTACTCATGAAAACTGGTTACGCTGTACATTGTGCAGCAGTATTGGGAGCATGGACCCAGCACTTCCAAGTATGCCCTCCAAATCACTAGGAAGGGAGTTGTGTCCTGTTCCATATGTTCTTTAATGAACAAAACGACCCTTCAGATTATTTTGCAGGAGGGAGTCTAAATACGTAAAGACAAAAGTGGAACAAGGCTCAGCCTTTGGTAGATCCAGACACATAAGATGACATAGATGAGAACAATTAGGTCAGAGACAAGATCCCTGAAATGCTTACGGTTTTCTACTGTGATATTTGTGTGCTATTTACCTCTGGGCATTTTGAATGTTTCCCTTGTCAACCAAGACTGAATTAGATTCTGAAAGTTGCCTATTGCAGCACCTATGTCCATCACTTAGGCACCTACCTCTGTCACTGAAGGTAAACTTTTCAAGGATGTTATTCAGGTACTGCTGAATAGCCCTTTGTGCCTTAACGAAATGCCATACGGCATAATGCAATGCTATTCAGAAGTCCCTGATGAGACCCATATCTCTATAAACCAGAAATAAGCTTGTCAAGAACTTTGACCAATATCTCTAATCTCCAATATCCAAGAAATGATGAAACTTCCCTCCCTGTGACAGAATTTCTCCTTCTCAGTGCGAAGGGGCACATCATGAGCATCCAGCTAATTGAGCCTCTGTTCTTATCTTTCTCAGCAGTGAGGAGAAGGGCAGCAGCTAACCCAGCATCCAACATTTTGCCTGGCCTCTATGGTTTCCTCTGTCTTTCCTTTTGTATTTCAGGGAAGGCAAGCACTGAACAAATTCCACCACTTGGAAATCCCTCCAGAAGCAATATAAAGTTTTGTGCTCAAGGATGCAGTATCTAGTGCAGCCTATGCTCTGGAACAATCTGAATTACATTTTAAAATTGTAGAATCTAGTTATTATGGATTATGGTTTATTATCCAAGTGTTTCCCATGCCACTCATTAGCACAGTTATTCAGAGAAAAAACATTCTGAAAAAGGCATGATTCCCCCCCAGCACATTCAACAATACATCACATATTGAAAAAGCTCTGTTCTGTGGCAATTATTGTTATGCATAAAACTGAGAGGCAAAATTGGATGAATGACACAAGCCGGCTATGCAGAGTCTACAACATGTGATATCCTGCCTTGTCTGAAACAGAATTGCCCCACAAAAATAACTGTTTATTCATTGCCTCATGGATGCACAAGATAAAGCTGTTCTTTTTCAGACATTTTGAACAGGAATTTGACATAATCATAGTTTTTCTTTTCCTGATCATCACATTGCTTAAAGGGAAAACACTGAGGGATTTGCATGCAGCACTATATGAACTGTTCCTCCTTAACTGACCCTTCAGATTTAAAGAAGTCTGACTTTAAGCAGTAAATTCAAAAGCATAAGAGATAAAGATCTTAAAGAGTTTAAATTCCTTGGCTTAACTGTGGAAACAGTACAAGTATACAGTGCTTTTAAGTATACAAGTATACAGAGCTTATCATTGAGGAGTTCACTTCAGTCTAGTGTAGAAAATTCTGTTTGCTTTTATTGCTTATACTCAGGAATTTTCAACATTCCCTCTATTTTCCCATATTCATCTTTGAAAGCAGGAGGAAAAGGAAGGGCAATGGGAAAGCTTCAGTGCTAAGGAAATCTCCTTAGATTGTCATGCTAATTGCACATCTGAAGTATTAGAAAAAAATCCCAAGTTAATGAAGAATGAAAAAAGATTGCTTGGTCAAATTATACCATCTTTGTCACTGAAAGCTTAAGAACAGGTTATGCAGACTTAAGCTTTTGGTTACCCATTTTATGAAAGAGGCAGAGATTATGAACCTAGGTTTTCATTCCTTCAGTTGGTGTTAATAGTTCTGTAACAGGTGTAAACCCTTCACAAGCTTTGTCTAGGCTCTCCAGAAATAAGACAGAGGATTTGGAGACGTAAATAAAAGATGCATCCTGCGAAAAAGAGGTCTCAGATTCTGTGTGCTGGTTTAGAACGGCTAAGTAAGACTGAAGTTAAGGAGCCTCATGCCTACATCCACAGATGAGACATTGATGTATATGACCAACCCATACCTGACTGAATATAATTTCAACTTTGCCATAAAGTTGAAGTCCTGTTATGCAAATTCATTTGTTTAAGGGTGCTTGTGCCTCATTTCTGCCTAATCCTCAGTTTGTTCTGAACATGGGGATATTTCTCTATCTATCTCATTAGACTCAGCAATCCCATTAGAGATGACTTTACATTACCATTACAGAACAATTCAATGACACCTAGAACGGCACTGGGAGCAGTACACAGAAACTAGACCACCACGCTCCTAAGTCAGTTTCCTAACCACCAAGCTGCAGAGATTTCCCCCTTTCCTGAAAGGAAGAATCCTGACTTCTTTCCATGCGAAGTAAATCACTCAAAAGAAATGGATTTTTCACTACCAAATATTATGCACATTTTTCATGGTGATTAGGGCATTCTCCAGGTAGCTCCTGTTTTCCTGTAACTGCAGTGAATATTCTGACCACTATCTATAGCTAAGTAAATCTCAGTGTATTTAACATCATTGGTTTCACCAGAAATAAAACCAAGTATTTTAGTGCAGTACGCTAAAGCCAACTTTTGTATCTATCTATCTCAGCAGGGTACTATTGATTCCGCATAAGAACACAATTCTATGATGGTTATATGATAAGACATAACCACAGGTCTAACTGCACTTAAAAGGACTAATTTTGCAAAATACCCTGTATGAAGTCACCTCTGTTTTTCTGTAGAGATCACTGAGGTCACTGGACTGCAGATAGCTGCAGAAGTCAAACAGGGCCTGCAAAACAGAACACAGCAGACAAACGGATTTATGCAAAAATACCCAGCAATAACAAAACATTCAGGATGCTGCTGGTCTGTGTGAGCCAAGATCAATGTTCAGCATCTCAAGCCAAAGCAAAGCCTAATTAGAAGAATCTAGAGCTTTCAGCTACTTGCAAAAACATAATCAATATGAATGAACATCTGTCTCAAAGAAATCCAGAAATTCTTTTCTGCTCACTGTATACACATCAGAAGAAACATTCTAACAGTAAAGCTTGTCCAACAGTGGAGTAGCAATGAATTATCCAGAGTAAACTCCATGAGCTGCTTTCTGTGCATTCATAATGGCCAAGGATGCCTCTGACTTAGCAACCTGGCCCCATGCTGTGCTCAGAATATTCCAGTTGTCTGAGGACACCCTGCTGCACTCCCCGCCAGCTTGAGAGCCCAACAACATTATTACAGGAAACTACTGTCAAGTCAGAACCAGGTGCATTAAACCATGGCTCTCCTCAGCCCACCCACTGGCCTGTTTAAAAGGTGTGGGATGGACTCAGACCTTCGCCACCACTCTCTACAACCCAGGCAAAACATAGACTTGACATGGGTTCACACTCTTAACACTGATCACATACCTTTTCTGAACCAGGACCCTCATTCTTTATGGGTTCCTCTCTTCCTTAAAAAATAAAAAGAAAAAAGAAAATACTTCAGAAAAACTTTAACAGGACAGATCTTAATTGAAGAAAAATAGCATCTAGAGAACTCCTCAAAGCAAAACTGAAGTCCAGAGAAAATTAAGAGTGGAAAAATTACACGAAGTGCGCAAAATAAAAACTCATCATGTTCTTGTATTTAAGTTGTGAACAATGGCTTTTATACTCATAAAACTCATAAAAACTGATAAAAACTCATAAAAAGGGAAATTCCCATTAAATGTATTAAAAATGCAGCAAGTAGACTCAAATACTGAGACAGATCACCTAGAGAGGCTGCAGCATCTCCATCCTTACACATAGTCAATACCCTACTGATAAACCCTGACAACCTGACGGAAGCTGGCCCTACACTGAGCAAAAAGTTGCACAAGATTTCTTGTCCCAAAGAAGTCCCAAATTATTTTGTAAGACTGTTAATATGTAAAACAAATAGTTTGCCCATTAGAGGTCAGTATTGTGCAAGTACCTAGGAATGACTGCAAAGAAAAAATATATGTACAGTCATACAGTTATCATAGAATACTTAAGGTTGGAAGGGACCTCTAGAGATCATCTAGTCCAACCCCCCTGCACACGCAGGGTCACCTAGAGCACGTGGCACAGGACTGCGTCCAAGCGGGTTTGGAAGATCTCCAGAGAAGGAGACTCCACAACCTCTCTGGGCAGCCTGTTCCAGCACTCTGTCACCCTCACTGTTAAGAAATTTTTCCTTAAGTTCCTGTGGAACTTCTGGTGCTTCAGTTTCTGGCCATTTCCTCTAGTTTGTGAATTAATGTTTTCTGATGTCTCACAACTGTAAGCTGAGATCCATCCTTTCCCAGGTAGCAGGTATTGAGCTTAGGGTAAAAAAGGATAGACTGGGGTAAGCAGAGTGGGAAGTCTTGGGAAAAAAAAAAGACAGAAAGCATCTCCTTCTGGGCAGAAGGAAGATGTGTTCTTAATTGTGGTTTCATAATATGGGGGTTTATGCACACTCCCTAAATAAACTGATTAAGCCAAATGGACATTTTTCCAGCAGACTGTTTTTCTGCTGTGTTTGGCAGAGACACAGATGAAGAAATTATTTAACTATCAATTTCTTTCGTGGCTTTATATCACAGGTTGACTAGTCAGTTTAAAGCCAGCAGGCTTTGTGACCTTAGCTAGGGTTCAGGAGTCAGAATACATGGGTAGCCAAAACACTTTTTTAAAAGCCTAAAGAATTGTATCATAAAAGGTAGCATACCTTCTTAGGATCATAGTAGATAAAGTGTCATGTAAATACTACACAGAAGTTCTTAGCATTTTTTTTTGCTGAAACATTCATATTGTACTTGAAATTGTACTTTCATTTTTAAACTTCATCTTTGATTAGAACTCCACCAAAATATTCCTGAAGTTACTTTGTGTTTTGAACTGTAGGATTTTCTTTTTTTTTTTTTTTTTTTGGTGGTGGTGGTGGTTTTTAGGTCACATCATTATCAAGTTTGAACAGTTCTGTGCCTGAGCAGATGGTCCAGGAAGAAAAGTAACAAAGAACCAAAGGGTCCTATGGGGGACCGTGAATGAGGATGCTGGCTGGGAGGTGAGAAGAGAATCAGAAGGTTCTGTACATGAACCTGTGTGTGGCACAGAAATTATACTTTTTGATTATATATTTTTTAATAATCAAGGTAACTAACTGACTGTTTAAAGAGCTGTGTTCCTTCCTACCTTCCATCTTCTCTGCTGCAACCCTGGTTGAAGGACTAGACACCCAACCATTCCTGTTGTCAACCTGTATTTTTGAGAATTGTTTCATCCTGCAACTTCAACTATTAAAATGATCTAGATTGAAAAGTATCATATCTCCAATACCACAGTCCCTTTTTCTCTCCTCTCCTCCGGATTTTTAATTTATATCTTTTCAATGACATGATTTATAGAATAATCTTCAACTTCTATAGCAGAACAGCATGAGGAAAGAGAGAAGGACCTGGGTGTCATGGTAGATGACCAGTTGACCATGAGGCAGCAGTGTGCCCTTGTGGCCAAGAAGGCCAATGGGATCCTGGGGTGCATTAAGAAGAGCGTCTCCAGCAGGTCGAGGGAGGTGATCCTGCCCCTCTACTCAGCCCTGGTGAGGCCACATCTGGAGTATTGTGTCCAGTTCTGGGCTCCACAGTACAAGAGGGATGTGGAGCTGCTGGAGAGAGTCCAGCACAGGGCCACAAGGATGATCAGGGGCCTGGAACATCTGCCCTATGAGGAGAGACTGAGGGAGCTGGGCCTGTTCAGCCTGGAGAAGAGAAGGCTGAGAGGAGACCTGATCGGTGT
This sequence comes from Tinamus guttatus, assembly GCF_059628265.1. Taxonomy (NCBI): domain Eukaryota; kingdom Metazoa; phylum Chordata; class Aves; order Tinamiformes; family Tinamidae; genus Tinamus; species Tinamus guttatus. Next base: position 897,043 of record NW_028289083.1, on the reverse strand, counting down.
CTGTAAGTACCTCAAGGGAGGCAGTGAGGAGGATGGTGCTGGTCTTTTCACTGGTGGCCACCGACAGAAATAGAGGAAATGGCCAGAAACTGAAGCACCAAAAGTTCCACATGAACTTAAGGAAAAATTTCTTAACAGTGAGGGTGATGGAGCACTGGAACAGGCTGCCCAGAGAGGTTGTGGAGTCTCCTTCTCTGGAGATCTTCCAAACCCACTTGGACGCAGTCCTGTGCCACGTGCTCTAGGTGACCCTGCGTGTGCAGGGGGGTTGGACTAGATGATCTCTAGAGGTCCCTTCCAACCTTAAGGATTCTATGATAGGAACTTTTTACTCCATTTTTGCTATGAAAACCAGGCTCTGAAAATGCACACTTTCAAATTACAGTGAAAAATAGCAGAGGCCTTTACCCAGGATTCCAGCTTTTTGAGGAAATAGCTTAAGAGTGTAATTATGTGGTATCCTATGTACCACATTAACATTGTGAAAGTGCAACTTTCTCAGAAATTTAGTCAAGGTGACATAACGGTGTAGACAGCACAGACTCACTTTTTTCTATTCTGAATTTTCCAATATATATTATAGTAGGAGTTGTAGAACCTGTGCATTGGATGAGCAACAAACAGATGAATGACAATTTATAAGTAGAAAGGGTCTGTAACAGGCAAGAATAAAAAATTGCAATATGCAAGGCCTGCATGGGGGATTTTTATCTTCATTTGTACACTGGCGCTACCCTCTTTCCCTCTCTCCTATCATACGCACTCCCTTCCACAACCCAGACCCTGGTCACATGTCCTGATCCTCCTACTGCAAACCTTGTATTACATACCAGCTAGGATAACCGGACTGTTTCCTACCTCCTTACAACCTACTTTGTCACCCTAACTGCACCCTGTCACAACATCTCATTTCACTCTGCTTTGGCCTTGATCCTGCATTTTCAGCCAGCACCCAGGGTCTCTGCAGTGACTGAGCTCATGGGAGGAACTGGCAGGGAGCTGGTAGGCTAGTTGCACAATCCAGAAGTTTTAGCTGGTGATAGCTGCCTGCCTGAAGGTTCTCTTCAAGCATTTGCTAAGCACACTAGTCCCCTGGGTGGAAGCAACTGAGGTGAGGAGGAGACAAAGTCCAAACAGAAACAACAGCAAGCAAAGCTGAGTCACAGCAACATCCCATTTTGAAGTAGTCCCCATAGTGCCAATATAACAACACTTTTCAGGAACTGCTCAACATGGGTTCATACCACTTATGACCTTTGAGAGCAAAAAACCCTATAGAGAAGTCATTAAAGGGTCTTGAAGGACAAAAGTCTGAAAGGACTCAGCATCCTTCCATCTCTGGCCTTCACGAGTTAGCTGGGTGTATTAATGTCAACATTTTTTTTTAAGAATCTTCTCAAACCAAAGAACAAGAAGTTGAAAAAATGTGAAGACAGACAAAAATATCTAATGCTGGATTAGTAACTAACTGAGTTGTGAAACATTGCCAAGATTAGTTCTTGCTGTGTGCAGCTCTTAACTGTTGAAAAGTTTGTCATTAAGTGATTAAGGATATAATAGAAACCTTTGTACATACTCCCTACAGAAAAGCACTACTTAGTGCCAAAAAAGAAACATTACAGAATGATATTTGAGATTAGTGTTTCAACCATGGTGTTTGGTGAGCTCTACAATGCACCTCCTTCCTGGAAATGATCTTATCTTGGAAAGGATCAGGTTTTCCTACTTATCCAGCTCTTCAGTGAACCACAAGATTTTGAGAAAGGAAACATATTTTCTTAAACCTGTTCATGGTAGACAGACAGATAAAATCATACAGTCCTCAGTTGTGTGAGTGGATGAAAAACAGACTTAAAATATACTGAGAAGGTATCATCACAATACACTAAAGTTGCTATTAACATGATCTTAAATTGCACTGTTTTTAATCTGTTGCTCCCCTGTATGCTTTAGTACATAAACATACATATAATACATCATATATGGAAATTGAACTATAAAAATCTGAGACCATGAGAAAAGACTCTGAAATCATTGATAGCCACATTTATATTAACTATCACAGAAGCACCACAAAAGGGTACAGAGGCAGAATGGTGAAATATTACTGGCAACTCAGAATTTAACCAGAGCTTCCGCTTCCCCAGCTCTAGATGCTTTCAAATTCTAAGTTTTTTTTCTTAAAGCAAGTTCTTGTCACATGTACTTCCTTGAAAGCACCTGGAGTACAGAATGATGTCAGCTACATTTCATTAAAACACATTTTAGTCTTAACTTTGTCTGAGATTGCTTGATTTAATCAAAATCTACTATAGAACATTTTTGTTCGTTTTTAAGCATTTTTAAAGAAAAAGCAACCAACCCACTTCTGATATGACTTGGGCATTAACCTACACACACTTTTTTTTCATTTTTTTTCCCTATTTCATTTTTTAATTTAATACTAAGGAAATGCCAGAACAGCTCCTGGTGAGAAGTCACAAGAAAACATTAACAAAGCCCAAAGTGTTCAGATCCAAAATCTTTTCTGCAGAGGCTTAAGGAGGAGATTCGCAAGGACATTTGCTACCCAGACCTCACATAAATAACAACAGCAGCTCTCAGTGCTGTGCAATCAAGCAATGTGGTGCAGACACCAAGTGCAGGATCTTGCCAGGAATTAGGATGTCCTCCCCCCGGCTTTTTTTTTCATCTCTTTTTTGAGGCTTGAACAGATGACAGGGCTTTAATGGCAAAAGGGTGTTCCCAACAGACTGGGAAAGGAGGGTGTAATGTTTGGGTGCAAAAGCATAGGATTCTCCTCCCTGCCCCAACACACGAGTTTTTGCAAAAGCCGGTGAGAGATTTGCATGCTCTTGCACATTTGTTTTTTTTTTTCCCCAGGCAGAGGGGGAAGAACTTAGAGGAAAGGGAAGTCAGGGGTTTTTGCAAGTGCTGTCTGTTCCTCTTGCTTTTCCACTTCTTCCTCCTCCTGGTATCGGCTGCTCTGGGGACGCTGCAGGGGAAGCCAGGCTTGGTGGACCACCCCCCTGCCTGACCATTTTCACAAGGATACAGTGGGGAGAAAACCAGAAACTTTGCTTGAGAAGGCCAGTTCCTCCCTCACCATCTCTCCTTCCCCCAGCAGGCTTCCTCTCTTCCCATCAGTCACAACCCCACGGCTGACACAGCAGCTGCTGAAGGGCACAGCATTTCAGGCCCTTCCACCAAGCTAAACCTCATGTTCCCTGAGGAGGAGACACAGCAGGCGAGGAAGGCCCAAGCTGCTAGAACTCATCTACCCCTACAAGCTGCCACTACCCAACTCTCTCAGCCATCCTCCTTACGCCCTCTCAACCCACTTGTCACCATCTTCCCTTTCCTTCCTACCCCAGCTTAACCACCATCCCTCAGCATGATGGCTGGTGCTGCAACAGAGCCTCCTCACATCCAAAGCTCTCCAGTAGCAAACCAGCAGTAGGACCTTTGACCATTGCTCTTTTAAATGCTCATCATCTGCAGCCAATCTTGCTAGATTGTTTAATTCAGCTGCCACTGGCTGCAGCACAGACTGCGAGAGTTATTTCTAGCTTGTAGTTTGCACTCTGTTGAGATGTGGCCCTGAGCATGTCAGGGCTGCTGAGCAGCAGGATGAACCCTGCATTTCAAAGAGAATTTTCTGGTGTCTGCAGGCCTGTTTTTTCCTGCTCCATCACCCTAAAGCGTTTTCTGCTGTCTGGCCTCTTTCATTTCGCGCTGCACTTCTGCCTCTAAGCCTGTGTTCCCTGAGCACTGGAGTGCTGGAATCAGCACAACCGCAGTGCTTTGCATGCACGAAAGGCCTTATATAAAAGCCACTTGGTCTGGGCATGAGCCCAGAGGTAGCGGAGCAGGGAAGAGGTCAGGTCAGCCTCAGGGGGCAACAGGGGATGTGGTTGCACCAAGTGTGTAGGGAGGGCCTGGAGTATTCAAAATGAGCTGGAGAGGCGAGTATGAGGGCTAATATCCAAATAGAAGTTTGCAGACAGAGATGCATAGCCTAAGGCTTGGGACAAGAGTTTACTTCTGCAGTAGAGTTGCAAAAAAACAGACTTCTGGTGGTTTTTTTTTTTTTTCTTGTTTATTTTGTGGAAGACTCTGGTCTGTACTGTAGGTGCCCTGTATCGGATTTAGATGTTGGCTGTATGGACTATGCTTTTGAAGGAGTGATTTCTAACATTTCATACATCTAAGTAGAAAACCAGGAGCTTAACATTTTATACACATGGCACACACCATGAATGTGATGATCCAGAGTGCACTGGGTTTTCCTTGGAGACAGAATTGTGGCCTTCACCAATCATAGTTGGGGTAGGGAAACCCTCATCATTTTTTACCTTCTTTTTTTGAATTGGCAAATTTTGTCTTCCTCCAGTATAATGAAATCTAAGTGGCAGAAGCATATATAAATATAGTAATAATTTTGAACAGTTATAAGATTTTAAAGATTGAATTATGAGAATTTAAAAGTGAACTGACATTAAATTGAGGAGCTTTCAGGGGATCTTTTGTGTCACCTGTTCACAAAAAATAACTAGAAAGCATTTCAGAAAAAGAATAAAATGACGTGCATATCCCAGTTGTAGCTGTGTATGTGACAGTGCATGTAGACGGGGGAGGATTCTGTTAATTCCCTCGTGACTGCATTAAAGTTGCCAGAAACTCTAGAAGCACTATGAAATGGCAGCCTAATGGAAATGCAACAGCACATTTTTCAGGAAATCTATGCCTGTCTGCAGACACAAAGATAACATAGACCGTTCCTACAGGAAATGTTCATTTTCATAGGGGACTGTAATAATTGTAGGCAGAAGCTCATGCCAGTGTTCAGGAATATCAAATTTCTACAGAAATTCAGGTATTTTCCAGGATGATCCTGTAATGAAGCTTGTGCTTTTGTGGCTACCTGTCATAAAAGTGAGGTAGATGACATCTGTTCACTGAATTGCTGTCTTCAAGAAGTGGCACAGCAACTCTGCACAGGTAAACTCTTTCTCCTTGTCCTGGCCTTTGAAAGATGGGAATACTTGAAATGTTATATCCCTGAGTGGAATGAAGCTAGACAGACTATAGCTTGCTGAGTGAAAATACATAGAAATAGATTATCAGTTGAAAAATACATTCTGCTCCTACACTACCACTAGGAGGCAAAAATAGTATGGCTGTGAGAAGAGGAAGGGACAAGAAGAGAAGCTTGAGAGAAAAAATGCACTAAAATGGACTTCCTCTTGCTTGAGGACTCCATAGGTTTGCATTACACACAGCAATGCTCTTCCGGTATTGAAAGGAGACTGCCAAACCTTATTTAATACACCTGTCCAGTGGTATTCTTTTTAATGTATTATAACTATTACCCAGCCCAGCCAATAATTTCTGTATTTTTCTCCCGCCATTCTTATTACCACGAACTCTGTTGTGCTGTTTTGGCTGTTGTGAGATCATTCAGTAGAGCAGGACAGGGAAATGAATCAGATCCTGCACTTTATGCCCCCTCATTTTGTGATGCAACACAGCTGTGGAGGTAACAAGTGGCTAACCATATTCTTCAGTTGGGATTGAGTTTCAAAGACAAAGGTGTTCAGATGGGGCTATGCGGCATCTCGACTGAGCACAGGTGGATATCAGTCCATGCAAGATCCCATAAAGATCCCCTAGCACTTTCTGCAGTATAAGTGAGGTCGTTTTTCCCCTTTTTTCTTTTCTTTGTTTTTGGGCAGATTTCATTCTGAAGCAGTTACTTTTCCCCAAGGTATAAAACCTAAGCCTGCAGTGGTAAATATTGCAAATGGGGATACTAGCAAACTCTTGTTATACTGAGATTTTGATTCCTTTTTTGATCTATGCAGAGTGTGGAATGACATCGTTATATACAAGAGGCATTATCATTGTTGATATGTTGTGCTGAAATACATAATCTTGTGGGGTTTGTTTGTTTATATGTGAAGTATGCAAAAAAGCAAAACAGCTACAGGCTTGCAGAGCTTGTCCTTAGAATATTAATTCCATCACATTCTTTATTCTTCTAAAAATAGCCAATTCTCCAAATTACTCACTAACTTTCTGTACAGAACGAAGTGGAAAAAAAAAAAAAAAACAGGATCTGGGAGGTTGTACCTGCAAGTCCCTGCTTAGTGGGAGGGTGGACTAGGTGATCTCTCGAGGTCCCTTCCAACCTCAACCGTTCTGTGACATGACAGCCATGACAAATAAGTCAAGCTTTCAAAGCAGGTTTATGGTCTAAACTGTTATTTCCACAGTCTGTGTTTGAGATTTATATTCTAAAGATCATTCTACCAATTAGGGATATATTTATTTCTGTGCACTGGATAAAAGAGAAGACAAGGACTGTCTAGCATTGAGAGCTGCAGGGAGCAGCTCTTCTTTCATCCTTGCATGATTTATCTAGTGCTGATACTGTGTGCAAACCCTTGGAGCAGTGTCTAGCAGTGCAAAATGAGTATATTGTTTTAGCTAGCACTGTAAAACAGTCATGGAGACTGCCAACCTAAAGAGCAACAGTTACAAAATCTGATTTGTCCCTTAAATTAATGATAAATGCTTCATCATTAGTGTTATTTCCACAGAAAGAATATTTTTAAAAACGAAATACAGTGTATAGCAAAGTGAATAGCAAAAAATATCCGCTCAGAACTGAATTTGTCCCACCGAAAAATATGGCTCTGTATAACAAATAGTTATAACAAAACAAATAGTTATCATTGGCAAGAAAAATATGTGAAAGAGTTTTTTTAAAAATAAGAGTCATCCAACACTCTAATCTTCTGATCTAAGGTAGAAGTTTGGGAAAATGAAGTTGGAAATACCAAACACTTTCAATATTTTATTTTGACATCTAAAAGCCTTCCAAAGAAAAAGCTAAACAAGTTATGTAAAAGGAGAAAAAAATGATAAACAATGAGGAAGGATCAAATGATCTTGACAAAGCTCAAAGGTGCAAAACTGTTTCTGCACCATCCTCCCTGTGCAAAGCTCCAGCAGCTTCAATGAGCTGAGTCTAGTAGTGAGTTCCGCCTTTGTGGTTTGGATTTATCTTCAGCTCAAATGCAGGTTTAAAGCTCCTTGTAAAACTTAATTTCTCAGTGTTAATTTACCTATTCTGTGTCATCCTTAAATCTTTTGTTTGTCTAATGTATTTGGAGGCAAAAACGTATAAGAAGTGTACAATCATTAAAAAAAAAACTCTGTAAAACAAAAACTTCTTTTTTTTTTTTAAAAAAAAAAAAAAAGTGGCCAACAGATTCCCTTGTGATCCTACTAGCAATTGCAGGAGCAAACAAAGAAGGCAGTTAGATGATATTTTTAGTTGATATGTGCATGTTTTGATTCTTGGCAGTAGCAGGGGACTAGACTTGATGACCAAAGAGGTCTCCTCCTGTCTTTACACTTAGAATTGCTGCATCACCGGCATTTCACTAACCCATATTCTGCAAAGATGCAAGCTTGTAGGCAGCACTGTGCCTTCCCAAGACTCTGCGATATGGGCCAAGTGTGCAAATGCAGCTCACTTTGCTTTTAGATATGACACAGTGAATATTGCTAATGGTAGCAGCCTAGCAGCCTGAACACATTTTAGTTCCCTTTTCTCCCACCACTTCTTGCCTAATATCCTGAGGAGAGCAGTTTTCTTTACTGATCATGGTAATAAAACCCACAAGCGGCATTCTGATGCAAACCCTTGCTGAGAAAGGGAGCTCTTAGCAAACAGATCAGGCTGCTGATGTGGGAAACGACATCCCTGCATACATGTGAACTATGAAGTACATACATATGAACTTGGTTCATTGAAGGAGTCATCTTTTTCCACCTTCATCGAAATACTGGAGAGCTTTGAGGAATCCAGGTAAATTTTGTACATACTTGTCTTAGAAAGAAAACACAGAATTCCAGGAGAAGCTATAATCATTCTAGGATATTACACAGAACCTCATATATGTGGAAACATTAATTGCCGAGCTTACTTGCAATTAGTTGTAGATGATAACATATGGTAAAGCAAAGTCGACTCATTGCATATGAAAGCATAACAGAAATAGTGTCACCAGAAGCAGTTCCAGTGTTTCCTTTTCTATTGCTTGTGGCTGGTTCATTGGTGGGTGGGGTATTTCTTAATTAACTCCAGATTGAGAGACCAACTTAAGTATGTGTTTGTAATGGATCATGGAAGATATTTTTCTTTCCAGCTAATAGTCAGAATGATACTCAGTGATTAAAAATCACACAAAATTTCCTTTAAAATCATGTAGGATCTTCAAATTCTGGGAATAATGATAGAAAATTCTGAGTAGCAGGAACTTAAGCTTTTCTTGCTTCAGAACTCAGATGTTACATTATCTTCACTTGTATAATACTTGAATAACTAGAGTAAAATGCAAGATGTTTCTAAGGCAGTCGCTGTACATGCTGTGTATGTGAGCATGGTTCTCTGTAAAGAGGCATCTGTCTGCTTCATTTCTTGGCAGACTTGCTAGGAGATTTACAGTAGTCTGAAATCTTTTGATTAGTGTATGAAAAAATAATATTGAAAGCCTGAACATTAAATATTGTGAAACTGGATGTTTCTGCTAAGCCAAGTTTAAATATATTATATATATAGTATAAATATATATATAAATATATAAGTATGAAGTATAAATATATACATATAAGTATAAAAATATATTTTACATTTAATATATGTAAGTATAAATATATTTAACTATATAATATTTTAACTTTATATATAGTTTAAGAATATAAACTATATATATCAAAATCATTTTCAGAGGAGATATTAGTTAACCAGTTTCTACTAGACACAAAGTTTTGGTTGAAAATGGAAGCTCCCAGGCTTCAGTTGTTGAAGGATGTGTTGTCAATTGTAGCTATTGTTTTCTGTTTTTTGACATAGGAAAGTTTTAGAAGATGGAAGGAAAGTGAGAACTTAAGTGGAAGTTATCATTCCGTAAGCTGGAGACATGATCATGCATCGATAGGTACTTTAGTCTGGTGCGTTGGCTGTGACAACAATAGTTTGGGATCAGGCTGGGATGTCATCTGACTGTCTTGGTCTCAGTCTGACCTGGAGAGGATGAACTATGTTGTCCTGATACGTTGCTGCAATATGATGTAGTTGGTCTTATGGTAAAAGATGTAAAAAACAAGCAGTGACAGGAGGGGGAAAGCAGAGATGTAAAAGACTATACAAAGGGCTTGAAGAGTAATCAGACTGGAGCACCAGCTCCTACCTTGCCTAATTTTGACAACTGCATATCTTCACAAATATGCTTGTTTTGTCTTTCTGGACATATATTTATGTATGTTCATAAAGACATTCTCTTCTCCATCCCTTACATCTGCCTTTTTAAAAATCTCAGAGAGCAGGATGGAATAACCTGTATTTTCATTATCCAGTATATGTTGAGGGCTCATTTCTCTTGCATATCAACCATTGTATCAGTAAGTCCTTTTGTTTGGGCAGATATTGTCTTTCCATCTTCTTTTCATTCTTCTTCTATCTGCATTAGTAAGTACAGAGTATTGCAGCATTTGAGCTCCACTTTGCACATGCTGAAAGCACACTCCAAAGGAGTCTTCTTTAACCAGTGAAGACTGAAGGGGAAGAAAAGCAACTTGGAAATTATTTATCTCTTCTGGAAACAAATAAAAGAAAAGTATTGCCTAATAATAATTCTGAAGTCTCTCTGTCTGGAAAAGAAAAATAGTCAAGCAATAATTTATCATGAATTCGAAAAGGCATTAGTATCTCCTGCAGGCAGCCAAGCTCCCCCAAATCTGTTAATGTCAGCAGAAGCTAAATAAGGCCCCTATGTTGCAAAATGATTTTCATATCTCTATTTTTTTATAACTTTCAATTGTAGTTTTCCTTGACTTTTCTTTACAGTTCCTTATTTATCTTGTTCCCGGCTTAGAGCTCAGTTCTTTCAGCGGTTACTAGCTGCTGTGGATCTTTTGCTGTCATAGAATTCATGAGCATTCACACTTTTCTCTTGAAAAGTATATTTTTTTAATCTTTCTTTCATTAGTTTCCAGCAATCTCATCAAGATCAGTTTTCTTTACAAGATTCAGAGATTTTAAAAGGATTGTATAGACCTCATCACTTGGGAATATAAAGGAAAAAAAGTTTACGGGTGAGAAGGAAAAAAATATTTTTCCTTTATAAATCGAGTCTGCAGGTATTGTACGTTTCTTGTACAGTCAACAGTTACTTATCTTTCATTTGCTTAAGCTTTTTTAAATATTTGCTTACAAATTCGCTTAAAAGATTGTATGCATACATGTCTGCCATTCTCCTGACTGGTGCTGTTTTTCTGTTTGTTTTAAGCGCATGAGAGATGTGTGTGAAGTTGATGTTAAATGATCTTTTTTACTACAGTGAGACTGGAAAGTAGATAATGAGAATACATTTATGACCTTTATTTATTTTTCTCTCTCTAATTGGGCTGCTAGTAGGGGGTGAAATATTCACAGTAAACTCAGGAAAAATAAATTTAGTAGTTTTATTTCTTGAGTTTTCCTTATATTGTGCTTCTATGCAAACATGTGCACCTCTGCCGAAAACAGAGAACTGCAATTGTTTGCACTGAAGTTTAATTAAGATCTAGTGCTGCAAGAATTTGATACAACTGTATCCTGGTATCTGCGTGGGGCCTTGTTAAAGGCCGTGGAATGCTGAAAAAGGGCTGTCTTGACAAATCTCCTACCTGAATTTATGGCTTGAGAAACAAAAACTGGATATTATTCTATACTTGAGCAAACACATTGAATAGTGCAACCATCTCCTCTCAAAGCAAATATTGCATGCCTTGTCGGCTGCCTCAAGTTCAGAACAGGAGCTGAAAGGCCAAAATATTTTGCTTTGAGTTTCCCAATAGATGCAAACAGGAAGTTCAGTAAATAACCCAACCGATTATTGCATGAGGCTCTTCCGCCAACGGGCATTTCACCTTTAGGTGGGAAGGGTAGGGGTTAACTTAATCTAACTTCATAATCTTTTCAAGTTCCCATTTCATCAGCCACAGCCTCTTGTTCGTGCTAACAGAATGGGTAGCAGTCTGGTTCCCAGAATGTTTCCTTCTGGGAAAGGGAACAAAGTTGTGGGGATTATTCCATGAGCAGAGCCAGGAATACAGGATTTGCTTTTTCCCAGTTCTCTGTCTCTCTACCTGGCTATCAGGTTAGGCATCAGAATCCAGCATATGGTTCCTAACATAAAGCAAGCCTAATAAAAGATGAATTGGTGATATACTTGATGACATATATCAAAGAGAAACAGAGATTTCACAGATTTTCCTGACTTCTTCCTAGATTGTTTTATTTACTATTTGCTCTGAATAAATGAGAGCAGCTACATCATTGACTATAAGCCTTGCACATCCCCACTAGCTGTTCTTTCTCCTCCTGGAAGAACTTGCACATTTTCCTGGCTTTGGGAAAGGTTTGGGGTCTGTTCATAGTAGTGGGGAAAAATATTAAAAGAAATACATTAGCTGCATAGAAAGTAAATTGTTTTAACATGGCAAAAGTCAATTGCTCAAAGCATTTGAAAGTGTGTATTGATGTAATTGGTGTTGCTGCTGCAAAAAATGAGAAGACTGCTCAGAAACCATAGGTCATAATAAGAAAAATCTTCTTCAAAGCTATTTTTCCAACTTCCACAGGAGGTATTTGGTGAATATCTTTTGTCCAGAAGTTTCACATCGCTGTGGTTTAACACAGTAATTTTTCTTAAATTTGAGCTGGAACAAGCAACAAAACAATCCATTTATTTTTATAACTTCTGAAATAAATATGTCTGAGTTGATCAAGCATCTGATCAGATTATCCTTTGTAAGTCCTGAAGACTTTAAGTGTTTCTGATGGTTTAGATTTTGTTACAGAAAATTTTTTAAAAATGCATTACCAGAGTCAAGAGAGATCAGAGGTAGAAAGCTTTTTTTTCATATTTGGCAGTGCAGTTAGCTTAACTTTCTGCTTACGTGGGTAAAAGCAGTGCCTTTTGAGATGTTACACAGGAAATCTTGAATGATTGATGATACATGTGTGTATCTCTGCAGTATACGTGTGTGTGTGTGTCAACCAGCAGCTGAAACCTGATGATCTCTATAGTAAATGTGAACTTCTTCCCTTCCCTACATTAGCAAAGGAGATAACAATATGGTGCTCTGGGTTGAGATTTCGTGCATATTAATCTAGTGCTTCTTTGGGCTGCGTTTATTATAAGACTGAATTTGCTGGTGGAACTAATTTAATAGCAATTTTTTTTTAAAAAAAAAAAGGAACATAAAAGCCATAGGTAAAATAAAACTACTCCTACATGACAGTTCATGTAATGTGGTAAGGCAGAAGAGCTGACAAACCCCATTCAAAAGCATGTGAATGAAGGTAAAATTGGTGCATGACTGAATGTGCAGTGACCTCGTGTCCTGCACTGCCAAGTGAAGACAGTTCTTTCTATGTCCTAAAATTTTTGTTCAGTCCTTTATTTCTTGTGCTTTGTAGTGAAAGTCCTTTACTTTTAAACAAGTGAGTCAAAGCTCTTCCTAGTTATATTACCCCTGCTTTATACTATCTTTTTTTTTATCCAGTAAGTATTTTTGACAGTATCTGGGTTTATTGATTGTCTTCTTCCTGTTTTACTCCATATATTTTCATTTTCTGTCTACCCAAGCACTATTTTCAAGTTCAGAATGGAGAAGAGAAACGGGTCTAAGGAGGGGAAAATGTGGAAGAGCAAGGAAGAAAAATGCTGTGAAGGGAAAGAACAGTGAGCCGCCCTCCCAAACCAGAAAATTTTCTGTTTTCACAAAGACACTTTCAGTTCTGCAGTTCTCTCAGGGCTGGCAGAAATAAGAGTAGTCTGCTGCCTAATCCAGGTTTCAACCCAGTCCGTGCTTCTCACCGCAGTAGACTCCTGTATTTTAAGGATATCTTATTTTTAAAGTAGTGGCTATTTTCAATATGTTTAATAGGTGTTTGTCCTCAATTCCTCAAATAAACAGAAACTGTAGTATGCACAAAAGGAGCTGAATGAGCACCTGTAAAAGCTGTACCTGCACTGAAGAATACAAAAGATTGTATAGCCCCAGCAAGGATATAACAAAATAGTGAGCTGCTTTAGCCCTACAGGAAGATGTGCTACAATATCTCCCCAGCCAATCAGTAGTACTGCAAGCCTCAGCCCAGGAAACCCTTTAAAGTACAGTATGTGTGAACACTGCAACGGAGACTTTCTCATTGCTGCTCTTTCTGTTTTTCCCTTCTCTATGATCACAGGATGGCAAGGCAGATGTGAAAGCACTCATGGCAAAATTTAACGCAAGTAACAGCCCTGCAGAGGACGTTTCTGGGAACAACCGACCCTTCAAAGTCCCAGGACAACCCGTCCATTCAGGATTACAAGCAAGGAAAGCAGCACTTGAGAAATTTGCAAGTCAAGGAAATGCAGCATCTCCTTCAGGATCCGGTGCCTTTCACAAGCCTGTTCACTCTAAGCCTCCTCTGGGGGTCAAGCCTCCTGCTGATGATAAAACAGAAAAGGATCCTAAGCCCCCATATTTGAATCCAGTGGCACAAAGGTTTGGGGTTCAGCTTCAGGCAACTAGCAGAGAAAATGATGGAAAAGCTGGATGCCCTAAGACCCCCACCAAATACAGTGACTTGCCAAAAGAGCCAAAGCCTCTGTATCCAAAACCTCCAGGGAACAAGTTTCTTTCTCCTCAAGAGAAAGAAAAGCAGCCTTGGGGATCCAAACCAAATTCGAATTTTGCATCACAGGAGAATGAGCCAGCAGTATTTTCCAAAGTAGCTGGAGTTAAGGAAAAATTCACTGCTGCAACACAAGAAAATGAGCCTAAGCCTACTTTCTCTAAACCACCTCTGGCACAGAAACCTTCTGTAAACCATGAAGTCTCTCATAATGAAGACACTTCTAATAGAAATGCTTTTCTGCATAAAGGGACATCAGGCCCAAGACCAAAAATAAACTCATTTAGAGCAGCAAAGGAAGCAGACAAAGATAGTAACAACGCTGCAGAAGCTGCCGGCAGTCACAGTCATTCTTCCAATATGTCTCTGAAACCTACTGGCAATTGGACCAGTTCATCTCAAGTCACCCCCCAAAATGTGGAGGAGAAGCCTGAAGAAAAGGGAGTAAGTGCAGTCAAGAATATCTTCCTCAACAAAATCAACCAGGAAGAATCTGGTTCTTCTCCCGCCAAGTTCCTTAAGACAAACCCAGCGTATGCTGCAGGCCGGCTACGGGGGGGATCACAGGAAAAAGAGGAGAGAGACAAGAACGTGGCCACCCCGAAGCGGAAGGCTTTGCCCCCACTGTTCACCCTGGGGCAGCCCCCACAGAAGCCCAGCAGACCCCCAAATGTGGACCTGGAAAAGTTCAGGAAGAACAGCACAAAAGACAGTAAGTCTTCTCTGTTGTTGTTTTCTTGGGAATTTGTTTTTATACCCATTTAGAATTGTTGATTTAAGGTGAAATCCTCTCTTCTATCCAGATACACATTCTGTATGTCAGACAAATTGCTTTTAAAGCTGTAACCTCTGCTTGTGTCTCTTCACAGAATCACAGAATGGGTAAGGTTGGAAGGGACCTCTAGAGATCATCTAGTCCAATCCCCCCGCTCAAGCAGGGACACCTAGAGCACATGGCACAGGAAACAATTCAAAATCATATTCTCTCTCCCACAGTGATTTAGAGTGTAGAGGATGATTTCTGCATTTGGTTTGTTTTTTTTTTTGAAAAGTAATTAGATGTGACTGTAACTTATATCAAGCACTTTGAGTATTTCTCTTCACAGACACTTAAGTTCTGACTTCCTTTAAATGAGGTGTTGCTCTACCATGTTCTATTCTCAAAAGTCACTTCCTGGGCAGCACAGCTTGATGGCTATCTAAATGATATACTACAACTTGTAGCAACCACACTTTTTTTTTTCTTTTTTCTTTTGACAATGATTAATCACAATAAGAGCCTATAAAATGCTACATTTTAAAGCATGTCTAGAAAGCCAAACACTACATAAAGCTACAGAATCGAATGTTGCACTGCCTCCACATGGAGCTGCTTGAGTTTTAAAATCAAATCTCAGTCCAGATTCTATGAACAGCTTGTGCACTTAGTGTCTCTGTGAGATTTTCAGGATTTCAGCAGCTTGTAGCAGCTGGGACTCTGCCTCACTATTTCTATGAAGATGAAAGATTCTGAGCTTTCTCATCATCGGGATCCACGCATGAACACTCAGACTTGTGACTGGGTTTATGTAAAAACTGTTGTGTTTGAGATGAGATGAGAGATTCTTTAACACATTCGAAATATTTGAGAATATCTGTTTTCTTGTACAAGATCTCCTTAGAGTAACATCCTTCTCTGTGAACAAAAGAAATTGCTGTTACTCTGCTCCTTCCAAGAGTTCTGCTTCAGAACATGCCTTTCACCACATAAGATCAGTTGCAACAAATATATAAATTGTTTCTGGGGCACTCAAAAAAGCCACTGAAAATCTGAGTCCATAATTTAAAAATATAATTTCTTAAAGTTAGAACCAGAAATTTTGTGTCACTGTGTAAAAGGAAAGATGCATTTTTTGAAGATTCTCAATGTCCTTCACTTTCCTATCAAGCACACGCATTTAACATTTTGGTTAAGGACTCTGCCTCCCCTGCTAAGTATCTTAAGAATTCTTTGGCGATTTTAAAATCAGCTACCTATATCTCTAACTGGAATGGGTGGCTTCAGAAGCCACACTTCTATCACAAGCTTTGTGGTAGCCAAAAGGGGCTTTCTCTTTTTTTTTTTCTGAGTGTGTAGACCCTAGAACAATGGTTACATAAGAAACTTTGCAGAAGAAAGCTGTTCTTGATCTGACTGCATCTTGAGAAGCAAAGACAAAAAAATATTATTGTGTTTTGTTTTGGTTTGTTTTGTAATAAATTGAGCTGAGGAGCTCTTTTATCTAAAACAGAGAATATGTTCAATTCTCACATTATCTTTTAGTTCAAGTCACGTTAACAATTATTATGTTCTGCGATGAATTTTACCTGGTGATATATGGAGGCAAATAATTTCTGACAATGAAGGATGTTTTCCACTACCTTAAAGAATCGCCCTTAGTTAGACAGGTCAAACTTGGACTTTTAAATTATCAGTTTAGTCAGTGGATGAGGGAGATGGCCAATGATGTGATTCAGAGTGTGTAAGTTAGATGGAGTTGGTACCAGATGCTCTGAATAACCCCTAGGAATTCACATGTAATAAATAAGGTACATTAATGTAATTTAATTTATATGAATGTCTTTGTGCTTTGCTTATTTAGAACTTATCATTGCATGGGTTTCTGTAGTTTTCAGTTCACCAATGAATGGCCATGTGGAAAAAGAAGATGTTAAACAGCCTGTGACCAGAAAAAAGGTTTCTGAGTGGAGTCTCCCTAAGACAAAAAGCCACACTAAAAACTCAGAATATGCATGCAACCTTATACTCTATTATCTACTACTTAAAAATTAACAACATGTCAGTAACTTAAATGTAAAACTTAAAATGAATTACTCTGTATTTACGGAAATATTTTCACGAATTCATGTCCAGGGCCAGATCCTCAAACATTGTGAATTTGTGCCTCTCTGAAAGAGCTGTGTTCATTTGCAGCAGTTTGAGCAGCTGTCCCTTCTCCATAGAGCACTGTTCAGTAGGACTGGCTTCCCGCCAGTACCTAGGACTATCTTAAAATGGACAGAAAGAATTTTCAGCAACTGATACCAGAAACTGTGAAAAATAGTCCGAGAGATTAAACAAAAATAGTAAGAACTTTGCTAGCTAGAACTTTGGGAAACTATGATCAAGGCTGAAAAACACCCAGGACTGTAATTAATTGCAAAAAGCTGGTGTTTGGATTATTTTTTTAAATAAGAGCTTGTTTTTTCTGCTTATTTTCCCATGCAGCTTCTGTTACAATGTACCTTTCATCCTATTTTCTTTAAAATTGAGGAACAGAAATATATATTCTAGACACTTAAAATGTAGAGGTTGGTGTATGAATAAGGTTATAGGAATAATACCAGAACTATTGCCAGAAAGAGAATCTCAAGTGGGCACTGGCAGCCTGAGTGCGGCCACAGGCCACACGAGTCGCTCTGCAAAGGGGTGCAGAGCTGTGAGCAGGTTGCAGACTGCAGGCCTGCGTGAGGAGAAAGGATGGGGCAGCCATGGTCTTCTCTACCTCCCTCTCTTCTGGTCAGGACGAGACTGCAAGTTTTAGAAAGTGCTTTGATTTGAGGCTGTTTTTATTAGCCCTGAGCTTTTAGTCCATAAAGTCTATATGGTGGCCTTGATGTTGTGTTTGACTTCAATTAACGGAGGTCATTTATGTGGCCAGAACTCTATGGCCATTTTGTGGCTGTGACATCTTTGGTGGAGAAACCAAGTTTTCTCAAACAAATCCTGACAGACAAAGTTTCAAGTTGACAGAGTGTTATTCATCAGTGTTGGATTTCTTGGAACTGAGACCTGAATGACAAAACTACCTGCTCTAGAAAGAACAGACAGTTAAAGTGAGTTGCTTTCTTTTTCTTTCTTTCGTTCTTTTTTATTTATTTTTTAACTGTCATTTTAAGAATCAAAGCCAATTCAGGAAGATGCCACCCCCGCAGCACAAGATCTTTATGTTCATTACTTTGTCCTCACAAACAGCAGCTTGTCACAGTTGCTTTATTTTCTGCTGTGATTTAGGTCCCGAGTAACAAGAAGAGCAAGCAATGGAAATGGCTTTGTCATCTAGCAAGACTTTTTGAGAACTGAACTTTTTTTGGTGATCTCTACAAGGATAAAAGTTAGGCTTTGTGGTGTCCCTTGGGGGAGAAAAGCTCTGTAAGGGGCAATTCTTGTACTTGTGTTAGGAGCACATACCAGGGATACCAAAAACATGTACTGCCTAATTTTCACCAGGAGTTTACACTTGGCTTTCTCAGAAGTACCAGTTCAGGCCTTTTTTGATTGTTATCTCTTCTCATTGAAGCTGCTTACTGAGATTTCGTAGTCTTATAAATTCACTGATCATAAAAAAAAAAATTGTTCCCTGGAGGATGAAGTACCCACCTCAGATCCAGCATTTTATTCATGTGTGGGAGAAGCATTTAGATTGTCCATCACTCCTGCAGCAATACTAAGAGTTGCTCTTTTGGTGTTGGTCTTGCTTTTGAGAAGAAATCTTCTTCTGGTCCTTTTTTGATAAAACTTTTGTAGATACAAGTGCATGGCTGAAAAAAAAAGATTGATTCCTTTATTTCATTGAAGATAAGTTTAAAAAAAAAATCTTTCTGATTCAGTGAATACAGGGGACCCTGGATGGGTAAATTCCTGTGTTACATCAGACTAAAACCATTTGCCCTGAGAGCAGAATATAGTTGCATCAGCTCAGGATAGGGGACACACATACTTTCTAGATTCAGAAAATCATCATAGAATCATGGAATGCTTAAGGTTGGAAGGGACCTCTAGTGATCATCTAGTCCAACCCCCCTGCACACGCAGGGTCACCTAGAGCACGTGGCACAGGACTGCGTCCAAGCAGGCTTGGAAGATCTCCAGAGAAGGAGACTCCACAACCTCTCTGGGCAGCCTGTTCCAGTGCTCTGTCACCCTCACTGTTAAGAAATTTTTCCTTAAGTTCCTGTGGAACTTTTGATGCTTCAGTTTCTGGCTGTTTCCTCTAGTTCTTTCAGTGACCACCAGTGAAAAGAGGCCAGCACCATCCTCCTCACTGCCTCCCTTGAGGTACTTATAGACACTGATCAACCAAAAATTAATACAAACAGCTGGAAGAGCAAACAGGGCTTTGTAGAGTGAAGGAGAGAAGCAAAGTCATGTTGTTGGCAGCTTTCTAAGTGAGGCCATAGTCTGGCTTTCAGAGGGGAACTGCACCTGGGTTGCCTTCAGATGGCCACCCACACACACTGGGCTGAAGGTTCAAAGTCCCTGCTGCGCTAGGTACCTTGCTATACCTCAAGAACGAGCCACACTGGGACTTCTGCTAAGAGGAGGGTTTTAACTGCAGATGGAGAAAATAAGAGAATCTACCAATTTATAATTTGCGTTATGTTGGTGTATACAGTCACTGCTGGGGATCTGTTGTGTAATATATCATGTGCTCTCATAGTGATACACCTCTCTGAGATGTATAAATGCATAAGATCGAGAAAAAGCAGCAAGGAAAATTCGGAGTGTGAATTGCATTGCTGAAGACACTACCATACTCCATTAGCAAAGCAGTTATCAACTAATACCACTCCTGACTATGGCGAATGTCTTATCTATCTGTGCAAGCTCATTAGAACCAGCCAGTTATTGCTTGCAATAATTGTGGCAAAAACTTGTGGCAAGATTAAATAACAAGACTCCAAAATTATAAAGAATATTTATATATATATTTATTACAGGATGTCACTGCTGTTTGGGCAGCTTTTTAAACAAAAGAACTACTGTGTTGTCAAATATCTTAAAAGTTGATTAATGAATATTTTCATGCATAAAAGTACGAATTTGCAGGCTCCGTTATCTTTAGAATTATGCATTGTTGTGACCACTAAGCTAATGGCCAGGTATTTTATTAAAATACTTATGACTCATTTCCAGTATTCCCTACTGGAATATAATTATTCTTGTTATAATTCTTAAAACTCTTGCTATAATTATTCTATACTATTGCAGAAGTAGGACTGAAAAGGTCACTGTGGGTTTCATTTATTTTCTTCTGTGCTAGATTCAATAAAGTTACCTAACGTCTCAGTAGTAAGGTGTAAGGCATTAACAAGAATTGCAGCTTTGCAGCTTAAGGGAGATCATCTGTTTCTTAAGAGAGCTGAAACTGAAACTAGTCGATGATATCAAACAATACAGCTCAGGGTCGGTTAATAGTAGAAAATGTGATGTCTGTTTGTGTGTGTGAACTATAGCATGTCATAAAAACCTGTGCAGCTTAAGGAAGTATTCATGTGCCTTTTTTTTTTTTAAAGAATTGCATGATTGTGTGTAGCATAATGCCTTTATTTTGATTGTTCATTGCTAAAATATTAAGCTTTACCTTCCAAACTATACCAAAAAAGACATTGTAGATATTTGAAGAATTAAGATATTCAAGACTTTTTTGCCAGAATTTTTTAATTAGATTTCATGATGTTGATGTCTGCTGATCTTGGTCCACCATGGATTTATCCGGAAACTATGGATTTGAAGTTAAATTTATTACAAATATATAACTTAACTGGATCTGCTGACAGCAACTAAAACTTTGGAGTGGTAGTTGCACATAAACCCTAGTGAAAAGCAAAGCAGAAGCTCTTTGGCTTTATTCTAGGGATATGAGTCTCCTCCAAATGCAAGAAATCCCCAAATACTCTTTTTCAGCAGCTCTGTGCTGAGACATTGTGCATCTCCAAAAGCTAAGACAATCAAAATTTGAAGTTCCTAGAACTGAAATAAGATCCTCAGCTCAGATACAGTCGAAGTTGTGCATTTATCATGAAAATCAGACCACAAAGTATGAAATCCTCTAGCATACATATTAGGTACAAGTTCAATGACATCATGTGTGGTTCTGGCCCCAAATAAGTTGTCTGATTCATGGAATTGGTATATGATTTTCAGAAAGCAGGTTTGAATTACTTTATAATTTTAATATTATTTCTTTGGCCATCTCTCAGTAATACATTTTTCATTTTTAACAAACAAGTAGAATTAATTTTCCCTCTATCTGTTTGCTTTATGCTGGTATCTTCATTCCTAGACTGTAAATAAATGCGTCATAATTATAGAATGTGCATTTAAGAATTTTTTTTTCAATAACGGTGGCTGGATACATAGAGAAACTTTCAATAGAGAAAGTTTTGTATAATTTTTAAGAGCCTTGCAGAAAATGTGACTGTTAGTACTGTAGAGCATATTCTGCTCCACTGAAGTTTTACACGATTTCGCCTTAAGAGATTAAGGATTTCTTCTATGCTTCTGCTAAAATATGAGGAGAGATTACAGATTAAGCTGCTAGTATGGTTGCAGCATTGAGAAAGTTAAATTATTGCAATTTAAAAAATAATATAACAATCTGGAGTGGGAAAAAAATAAGGGGAAGAAACCCTAAAAGGACAACTTATTAATCTAAACCAAAATATAGATAAAATAAGTCTTGATTGAAAGCAATTTTTAGTATTTCGCTGGAGAAGATTGTTCTGGGTACAACTTGCTGTGCTAGTGCTAGTGTGTTAGGAAGCAAAAGTACACAAAAATTACTACATCTTAAAAACATTAGGAGTTTGTATTTAGACTCATTGCCTTTGGTTATTTCCCTAGTTACAGTGGTTTGCAGTATCTTTCAAATAAGGCAATACGAGTTTTCAGTTAAAAAGCAAATAAATGTATCTGTTAAAAAGCTGTCAAAGGACAGTTCATTCATAGATCCTAACTACCTTGATTTTTTTTTGCTAGACCTTCTATAACTTACTTGTTGCCTTCCAGAAGATCTGGTTGTAGTAAAATTACCACTAAGATGTGGATTGCTTATTTCATAGTATTAATGGCAAGCCCAGAAATATGTTTTCCTCATGTTTTCATCTGTAGTCTGTCTGTGTGTAGATTCTGGGGTCATTCCTGCAGCTGACTGTGCTGAATCATGTCAGTGGTTCTGCTGCAGCAGTTCTATCCACTGCCATGAATATTCTGGAGTTTGCCCCAACTCAGAAAATAATTTGAACACAAATTATTTGAAAAATTTAAAGTTAAAATTTAAAAAGTATGATATGGTCTGTCTAAATTTTTCTCATTTTTTAAAAGTTCTTACATATTTTGCTGAAAATTTGCATTGCAAATGATTGTAGCAATACAGTGAATCCAGAATGCCACATTACCTTGTAGGCTGTGCAGTAATGTATGGTACAGCTGGAAAAAGGTACTTGAAGATACTTAAAGATATTCTGGTTTTGAAGCTCTGGGCACATTGACAGCACTGTTTTTCGAGAGTGTAACCTTAAAGTTTTTAAGTTTAGCTAGCTTGAATGAATGCTTGGCATATAGCTTTATATTTAAATTCTGATACGTGGTGAAATTTCAAATTTCCCTTTTAGAGGGAAAGCTGGGCTATTTTTTACTTTCCATGACCAAACAAAAAGGAACAGACATGACAAGTAGGTCAGATTTGCTGCAGCAAGACTCGCAGTGCTCTGGAAAACCTTAGCAGCAATCGATGTTAATTTTATTGAAAATCTGTTTTTAAACAGATTTAGTTTGTCTCAGTATCCCAGTAGCTATCAAAAAAAAAAATGTTTAAGCACATCACTGTCATATTTAAATAGTTTAAGTAGGAAATGTTATTTAACTATGGTTGATTTGGTCTGTTTAGGGCATGTGTTCTGTAGAGGGGACACGAATGGAGTAGCTTTTTGTGTGTGCAAATGGAAAAACTTGTTGATAACGCTCAGTCATTCTTCTGAACAAGACTTTGCTCCATCTTGTCTCTCTCCCACACTCCTGAAGTTTCCTAGTGATAACGTTACTAATAACATAATTGCTAATAATCAATAACATAACTCTTTTCTTCCTGGGCATACACGGGCCTTATTTTTGCCTGATTACTTCTTGACCTTCAGCTGCTGTTTCTAAGCAGCTTTCCCAATGGTCAGCAAGAATCTCTGCCTGTCAATGGAATCAAAAATAACAGGTCCCGCCGGACAGCTCTAGGTGCGTATCGCTAGTCTGGCCCAGTGGTGCCTCCCAAGGTGACGAGGTCCCCAGCGAGGCAGTTTCTGCTGTCCTGCGCTCAGGGGACACTGAGCGCCTCACAGAGCGCTGGGAGCTGAGGTGGGAGCTGCCGTCTCCACCACAAGAAGGGGTTGTTAGATTCCGGTAGTTCATGCACAGTTTGCTTTCACGTTGGTCCCTCTGTGGTGAGAAGGGCTCCTCTGGCCAAGTTCTGGTCTCAGACGTCTGAGATAGGGTCAATATTGGATCACCACTGATTCTGTAATTTCTACTAAAAATGTCCTAAAGTTTATGTCAAGTTTTATTCTCACTATTCTGTATTTATCCTCTTGCACACAGAACTGAATGTTATTATTAGCAAGCAAAGTTAATAAGTTTCTTTTTATTAATATCTTCTCAAGGGCACAAGGAAGAAGGAACATTGAAAAAGACCATAGTAAAAAGAAGTCAAAACTAAACTGAAAACTCAGATTTTACCTTTTCATGGACTACTTTTGTGAGTCTAATGTGAAATGACTTTTTTTTTATGAAATTTTCAGAAAATGCTCTGATTGAATTTAATGAGCTATGTTATGGGAGAGGCTATTTGCACTGAACGTGGCCTTCCACTGAAATTGATATGAGAATCTTTTTTCTCAAGTGATGCAGGCTTATATAAGAGGTTTATATAATTACTATTTTGAAAGACAATAAACTCTTATGCTTAAATATTTATGTCTAGGCAAGACATGTTTTTCAAAAACATTACTTTTGTCATGGTCTTTTTATTTGGATTCTCAAAATCATATTCCTTTAAGGTTTGTTAAGTCAGACATCCAGACAGATCATGATATAAAACTGCTAGTCATTCTTGAAAGCCTTGATCTCAATTATTAAATACTAAAGTATTCACCACCGGTAAAAATAAACAAAAGTTTTAAACATTTCAAACATTCCATAGAGAAAGAAGCTTCTTGAACAGTATTCTAAAATTAATCCTAAATTATTCTTTATCCTAAAATATTCATTTTGTTAGTGAACATTTCTGCTGTCCTTAGTTGCCACCCAAAATTGACCCTCCTCATGTGTATGTATTTAGAACAATGATCGTCCTTTTTGCAAGTCTTCCAGAGAAAGTGTGCAAAAATGCATGATTTGAATGTAAAATTTTGTTGTGAGTTGTTGTTGTTGTTGTTGTTGTTTTTACATAACGCAAGTTTCATATAGAATATCAATGTTTATACTCATATGACTAGTGTTTAGCCAGAAGTGCATGCTAATGATGTAGGTATTTTTCAGATTGAAAATTGGTTAATGAAATTATCAACCTCCTCCTCAGTTTGTTGCTTTGGAAAATATTTGGTCACATTTTAAATATTTTTTTTCCAGTATATCTCCTTTTCCCTGCCTTTTCCTCCAGGCACACATTTTTTTGCCTTATTTTTCAAATATGCTGATTTATTTTCAGCTTTTACTGTCTTACTTGCCCTCCATTTCTGAATACTTCCTTTTATTAATTTTGCATATGAAGCAGCAACTGTACGATATAAAGTTAATTGGCTCATGTTTATAAGTATTTCTGCTTAAAAAAAAAGAGAATTGTTACAATTACTCATCAGACAATTAAGTTTTAACTGTCAGTTCAAAGGGAAGTTAATTCTGTGCTGTCCCTTAGTACTGCCTCTGAAGGACAGGTTCCTGCATGTGCTTCCACATCAGCAGCAAGTACTTCACTGCTGCCCAGCAGCACTGCACGAGCTAAATGCACTGAGAATCTAGTCATGTTTTTAGTTACCAGAAGGCTCAGTCCTGCAAGCTTTTATGTACCTGCCCCGAAAGAAAAACCATGAGAAGTACTGTGATACACTGAGACATCCATTTTCTGATGTCCTTATGTCGTTTTGAGAATATAAGGCACCGAGCAGGTCCCAGATATTTAACAACCTTGAGGTAATCTCTGCAAGTGCTGTTGTTGGAAACAGGAATGACAAGCTTTTCATAAAAAAAAAAAAAAGAGGGACACACTCCATCTGGTCTGATCATGTTGTTCTTAATGTAGGAGCAAATATCAGCAAAGTGATCTTAAAATGGATGGGGACTTGTGCTGAAGAATTCCCCTTTTGTGGGAGGTAATTTCCTTTGCACAGAGCTGAAAGCTGCAGCTTACTGTCTTAGCTGGACTACCCAAAGGCAGAAGAGCTAATGAGAATAAAAGGGAAAAAATGAAGAAAAAATTGCACTTAGGCATTCCTTAAAGCAGCATCTGGACTGAAAGAAGACAATAATAAAAATATTGCAATTTTTGTTTCTGTTCATGAGCAGCCTCTCCAATAATCTTTGTGTCTGTGCTGCTACAGAATGTCTGAGATAGATAATCAAAAGGATTGAGCTTCAGTAATCTTGCAAGTGTAGCTGTTTGCTTTGAGCAGCTCCAAAGAAGTATAAATATGAAACCTAAAGTAATGGCTCCAATTTAAATGAGCTTGCAGCTTAAGGAAGCAGAGCATAGAGCAGCTCTCTGCAAATTATGAATAAAGTGGGAAGTGGGTGCTCAGCTGCTGCAAACCTTGCTGCAGTTTCTTAGCAAACTCACTATAAAACCCAGAAAACTTCCCTGAGCTTCTTGCACATAGAAATGCTGAAGTATTTTACAGTAAAACTGAAACATCATATTGCATTTGCAAAATATTGCAGTAAAATACTATAAAAGTCCATTCAGTTCTTACAGTTCTGTGGAGGTTTCTAGCCAAAAAGTGATTTGAATCAGTAAAATTTAAATCAAATCTCCTGCTTCCAAAAATGACTAACATATTTTTCTTACCTTGGAAAGGGAAATGTCTAAATAATCCAGTAACTACTATCCATTTTTTTTGCCTCCAATTCTTCAAGAAGCTGACACTTCCCCCCGCCAGCATTTATGCAGCCTCTTTGTGATTTGCTTTGTTTCTTCCAGATTCTCCTTGATTTTACACAAACTGCAGGTACCCTGGAGGAAAGGCAAGTGGTTCATACATGTAATATTAGTCACAAAACTGAGTTCCACAGAGGAGTAGTAGATGTGTAAAGGATTGAGGACCCAGCTTGCCATAGCAACTCTCACCTGTGGAACAAAGACACTCAAAAACATTTTGCTTTAAAGAATTTTTCTTTCAAAATCTAAAACTTTTGATCAATAATGTAACTGCTCAAAAAACCTCACAAGCACTTTTTAAAAAAAAAAATGAAAACTGATGCCGTGTATTGAGAAATGCATTGAAAATTCCAAACATTTTTTTTTTCTGCAGAATGTTTGGAGTCTCCCTGGAGTGGCTAATCGTTGTCTGATTTTCTTTACATTAATAAAAAGCAGAAGGGATTGGCATCTGATCATTAGCTCAGTGATCAAAGAGAAATGGATCAAATGCATTTTCTAGACTAGAGAAAGAAGGTGATGCACTGCTCCTTAGACACGAATTGAAGACAATTCTCTCCCATGAGATGTTCAAAGGGCAGTCTTGTTCTGGTAAAGAGTTTCTTAAATACATATGTTGCTGTATAGTCATGGTGAGTAGGACGAATCGAGGTGAATTTGGGAGGGAATCTACTGTGGTGCGTGTTGCTATTCAACTCCATTTTTGTTTAGCATGCAATTTGAGACTAGAAATTTCTGGTCCAACCAAGGGATGACCTAGATGCTACAGCTTGATACATTAACCATAAGTCAGAGTCAAGTCTCTGTAACTAGATCTGTGCTGTGCAGAGGATGGAGGGTACGTTAATGCATTTGTTTCTGAGATGCACTACATTTGTTCTGAACCGACTGGAATTTCTTAACCACTGATGACTTCAAGAGCACATATGCACTATTGCTGCAGTCTAGTCAAGATGTGGCAGAAGTATGAGTAAGAAGCCAGGTCATCATTTGCCAGGATGGGATAGTTTCCTATTTTATGGGAGATAATAATTATGTTTGTGTTTGTTGCAGTATAAAGGCTTAGTGCCAGGGATTCACATACTCTTGACATAGAGGTTGAGTTGATCAGTAGGATTGACATCTTCAACCAAAGATCATTGAACTATAGATATGAACGCTTAAAAATATATTTCTCTGATTGCTACTGTTCTACAAATGTTCACAATGAGATTGCGTTCTCCATCTGTGAGCCAGTTTCTCATCTAAGCAGTGAGACGACCTTGTATTTAGGGAGGGAATAGAGATGTGACATTCCACATTTGTCAAACTTGAGTTCATATCACCCTTATACATAGGTCCAATCTTTCTTGTTTTTGAAAAGGACCAGGGAGACCTAGTCCTGGCCAAGCAGTTTCCAATGAGATTGCTATCACCTCGCCCTGTACTGCATGTATTCCTCCAAAAAGTACCTACCCCAAGCTCTGTTGAGATTTCCCTCCTGACCTTGCCACACATCTCAGGCATGATACAGCACCTCGTGAGAGTCACTAGGGGTTCCAGAATGGTGAGAGTGGATGTTTTTCACGTTCTGAAACTTGTTGTCAGACTCTTGTGACCACATAGACTACACAAGGTCCAAATAGTTAGGATTGTTTGGGGCTTTTTACTTATTTATCTTCGAATGCATTTAGGAGATGTGGAAATTATTTAGAACTGTTATATTCAGGGTGATTTATATTCAGGTTCAACAGAGGCTGTTGAACACAGAAGATATGAAGAAGAAAGGGAAGATGGGTTCTTTCTCTAGATGTTGTGTTAGCTACTGAAGAGGCATTGCTACTTCTCTTTCACAAGCCAGGAATGGCAAGGGTCAAAGTCACCAGTTATACATCAAGGCGCTTACAATGTCTTCAACTTCCTGAAGAGAGACTGTTCTACAAGAAAACATGTGACTTTTTGGTTGTTGCATGTGCAAAGATTGAGAAGGCTTCCTAAGACTTCTTTGCAACATTTTGCAAACTATAATGCAAGAGTGCTAGGATTATAAAAGAAGTTACCGCAGGTAACTAGCTCTATAATGTGATATTTGATGCTTTGTATGGGTAGTTTCTACAGCATGTTTCTCTCAGCTCCTGCGCAGCTGCACAGCTTTGGAGGAACTCGTTCCTTTTCATTCTTCTTTTTTTTTTTTTTTCTTTCTTTTTTTTTTTTGGTTAATCTCCTAACAACTTCAGCTTCTGCATCTGTTTCTTCAGCTCAGCACAGAATCTGAAAAAGCTGGGTATCTCAAGAGGGGAGAAGAGGCCATCTGGAAACCAGGGGGTTAGTGGTCAAGCTAGTGCACAGCTGTGGTCCTTAACAGTTTCCTGTGGTGTTTTGGGTGCACATGAAGCCAGGATGTAATATCAATACGGTATCTCATTCTGCGTGTCCTGAACTGACTTCAATTCCAGCACCGGTGCAGAATCTTTCTATACTCTCAGTGTAGGTACTAAGAGTCTCACATACACAAATAAACAAAAACTATTGAAATATTTTGCTAGCTTTGTCTCATTGAGCCTGATAATAACAGCTTTTTTATAGTGAGTATTGCCTTCTTGTCTAACTCATCCCATTTTCCCTCTTTTCCCTTATCCCTCTTTTCAATATTAAAGTGTTTTATACTTACAGTAGACTCAGTTAGTGTAAGTCAGACAATTGCACCTCTAAAGGCAGTTCTATAGTTAGGAAATAGGAAACAAGCAAACAAAGTTTCCATCATGACCATCCTTTAGTAACTGACAGATTCCAGCAAGATATGCAGATGAAAAGGGACAGGCTCTTCAGCCCTTTTAAAATAAGCACATAATCTAAAGTGTACCTGGCATCCTTTCCTGCCTTAATTTGCTATTGCCCTGTTCTGGCTTTCAATAGAGCTCAGATGAAAGAAATACAAGGCAGAATTTTCCTCAGTCCCACAGGTTAACCACAATGAAGTAAAAATATATGGTGGCATAATACATATATGTAATTAGGCATACAATTTTTGTGCACGTACACAACTTTATATTTGGACTATATAAATAGACAATGGAAAAGTGACATAGAGTTCACTATATTAAAGCACTAAAAAGTGTAATTAAAACCAATTAAAATTGCTTTTACAAAGATCGAATCTTTCTGTCTTCATTCTTTCTTTAGAATATATGTCTAGTCAAAAGAATTCCAGAATTTAACCCCATGTATATGCTAAGTTCTTCAGTACAATCTATCATTGTTATCAGTGACCTCAGTACAATAGGAAATTACCCCAGATAAAGTCTGAAGATAAAATAAATACTGCAGAGAGTTAAATGAGGACAGGGAGTCATGCAGAGGGAGCACAATCATTTGTAATCTCATCTTATTCAAACAAACTGTGTCTTTACTCAAAGCAAATATTCCTTAGAAGAAAAAGTAATAGAAGCAGAAGCCTTAGAAAGGGCTAAGATGCAGATTTTAACAGTAAGGAAACTTAAGTAAAACAAATGCTGTATCATAGATTCTCATATTTTCTGGAATATTAGGATGTCTTTCTGAAAGAAAAATTTCAGTCAAAATTACACATTAGTCTATCTTTAGCTGTTGAGCTCAACATATGTGTTAAATGTCATGTCTTGTAAAATACAGAGCATTGGAAGACACATAAAGAAGTTATCTAGTCTGAGATATTGTATGAGTATGTTGTATGACACTTAGAGAAAAGTTTAAAAAAAAAAAAAAGGGTTTCAAACACTAGGGCAGGTTGCCCAGAGATGCGATGGTATCACTGGAAATAATCAGAACTTGATGGAACACAGCCCTGAGAAACTTCTTTGAGAATCGCTAATACATAGAAACCAAATCTAGCTTAGGCAGCTCCCAAACTCCACAAAGTGCCAGATATCAACTTATGCCATCAATTCAGTCATTTGTATGTTCTTAAGTTTGTTCTGGTGTTCTTTACATTAAAAAAAAAAAAAAAAAAAAAAAAACTGACCTAGTATAGGACCATCTCTCCCACATCCATGTTTTTTACTTAGTATAAGAGTGTAAAAATAATGGTTCTCATCCTCTACTCTGCTTTCAACAACAATCTGAAGTGGATGCCTAGAGAACGTTACAAAAGGAGGGCAAGTAGGTAGTGATACTTCCTCACTGTCTTCTCCCAGGAACCAAAAAATTGCACATGTGGAACTGCTTGAGCCAAAGGTGTCATATTTAATAACTGTCATTGTGTTTTTCTACTGCGACTTTTTCTAGTCTCTCTTTAAACCTGGCATTCAAAATCTCCTGCCGCAAGGAGTTCCGTAGATTGTTTACATATTCTGTGGAGTCACCACCTTCTTCTCTCAAATCTACATACTTATTTGATTCTCCCCAATTCTAGTAGCAGAGAAGATGAATAATAATAATTTCATTTTCAAAAATTTAAGTATTCTTATGGTATCTTTCCCCTGTGTTGTCTTTTCAGGCTACACTGCCCAGATCACTTCAAATTCTTTTATAGAAGGCATTCTGTATTTTTGAACATCCTAGCACTTTCAAATTTTTTTTTTGAGATGAAATGACCAGAATTCAGGATTTGACAGTATTCAAGACAGTGCTATGTTTTTGTACAGTGGCATAATCATGTGTCCTGCTTTGTCATCTTTCCTATGAGGTCACTCTGCTAGCACATGGCAAAGCTTCTCAGAAGGAATTTACCAATGTCGCCTATAAAAAATCCCAGTGGAAAATTTTGTTGCTATTGTCTATTATATTACACAATATTGACTGTTCATTTCTTTGTA
The DNA here is from genome assembly GCF_059628265.1 of Tinamus guttatus. NCBI lineage: Eukaryota > Metazoa > Chordata > Aves > Tinamiformes > Tinamidae > Tinamus > Tinamus guttatus. The sequence continues at coordinate 866,588 of NW_028289083.1, read as the reverse complement.
TTCCTGCATTTTATATATTCCTCTTTTCATGGAAAAATGGGGCAAAGACTATTTGGTTTGTCCTGTGTTCAGTGTCTGGCAGAACGGGCTTCTGGAACCTCATTGCATTTCTTTCTTACTACACATCAAAATAAAAACAATGTGATTATCTCAAAAGGGACAGGTGATAAACTCCTAATACTCTTATACATACATTGTGGACAAATTGAAGCTTCTTCATTGCTTTGAAAAGTTACGAAAATACAATCTGTAGTGGATTTTGTTCCATGGGATTTCAGACTCCCAAACAACTAAAGAAAGCTCTTGCAGTGGTTTTACAAACTTTGTCAGAATATTAAGCTCTACTAAATATTTTTGTTGTGTTTAAGCCACTTTTTCTACTGATTTGAGGTTTAAGAAGATTGTAATCTTCATTATACACATGTGAACTTGTAGAAAGTCTAGAGAAGATCACAAGGATTTTTAGATTGTTATTGGTTTAACTGATGTGTGAAATTGCATCTCTCTTTTCTCCTTCTTTCTCTTCTCTTCCTTAGATTTTGTTGGACTTTCTGCCAAACAGCTAATGCTATTTTTTCCCAGTTGCTTTAAATCCACTAGGGATATTCAAACTGAATTCTAGGTTCAACATTCAAGCACTGATTTCACTTGCTCGTGTGTGAGTGCGGCCTCTGCATGCGAACTCCCAGGGAAGCAGACCGTGAGCGTTGCTGTGGTTTTCTTTTCCCTTTTTTTTACCCTGGTGCACAACGCGTGTGCAGCAGCCCACACTGTAATCATGGCTTCTGGGAGGCTGGTGCTCCGACTTGTTTTTAAGACTGCACCTGTTTGTTGAGAGCATAGCATCCCAACAGCCACTTTTCTAGTGCAGGCTTGCAAGTGTAGAAAATTGAGTCCAGTCTTTCACAGGTTAAATGACAAAAATATTTGACAATATATGGGAAGCCATGTACAGCTCTTAATTGATGCCAAATATCTTTTTCTCTCTCACACTAACCAAGAAAAACTACAGCTAGGCTGCATCTGTGTTCATGTGACGGTGTGCAGCTGGTCTTCGCAAACATTTGCAGAATTAAATGGAAACTTAGTTTTATTAACAAATTGATGTTTTTGTGTCTTTTCCACTGATGTTTTTGTGTCTTGTTTCTGGCAAGACAATTTCAAGGCCTGCTAGTAGTAAGTTCTTCTAGGCAGCGGCTCTTGATGGTGCTAAGTTAAGGCACTAAATATATCTAAGCAATAGATTCAACAACATGCTCTGTAGACTGTTCAGGTAAACAGGGAGTTTTTATCTTTGTCCTTGAGCCGTTTACTTGATAAATGAATCTGTTTTGTTATTTTCAGGCCCACAAAAGGAAGGTTTCAAGCAGCAAGTGCCTTCCTCGGCAGCGCTCTCGCCGCCTGTGCCTCCCCCACACGCTGCCACGCAGTTGCCACCTCTTCCACCAGCCTCTCACCCATCGCTGCAGGCCCCAGCGGCCCCCAGCCTGCCTCCCAGAAACAGCAAGCCCAGCTCCGAAGCGGCGTAAGTGAGCATATAAATCTGCAAGTCTATGTTATCTCGACGTTCTCTGCCTGTTGCTTCGGTCATTCTGTAGAATGGAATCATAATGGTTGGAAAAGACCTTTAAGATCAAGTCCAACCGTAAACCCATCAACATCATGCATGTTAAACCAAGTCCCTAAGTGCCTCATCTAAATGTTTCTTGAACACTGCCAGGGACAGTGACTCCATCACTTCCTTGGACAGCCTGTTCCAATGCTTCACCACTCTTTCCATGTAGAATTTTTTCCTTATATCTAACCTAAAGCTCACCTGATGCAACTTGAGGCCATTTCTCCTTGTCCTATCGGTAGTTATTCTGGAGAAGAGATCGACCCCCACTCACTACAGCCTCCTTTCAGGTAGTTGTAGAGAGCGATAAAGTCTCGCCTGAACCTCCTTTTCTCCAGACTGAATAACCCCAGCTCCTTCAGCCACCCCTTGTCTATGTCCAAGCCCCTTCACCAGCTTCATTGCCCTTCGCTGGACATGCTTCTGTGCCTCCGCATCCTTCTTGTTATGAGGGGCCCAAAACTGAGTACAGTATTCAAGGTGTGGCCTCACCAGCACCGAGTACAGGGGGACGATCACCTCCCTGGTCCTGCTGGCTACACTGTCCCTATAAAGGCTGCCTCCCTGGATTCTGGGGGAATGAGCACAGAATCACGGTATCACGGACATACTGGGGTTGGCAGGGACCTCTGGAGAGGATGTGGTCCAGCTCCCTGCTCAACCCGGGTCACCTGGAGCATGTCTCAGGATCACGTCCAGCCAGCTTTTCAGTATCCCCAAGATCAGAGACACCACAACCTCTCTGAACAGCATGTGCAAGGCTCGGTCACCCTCACAGTAAAGAAGCCCTAGCATGTTTGGAAGTCACTTTTAATAGATTGGCCCCTCCATCTATTTCATTGCTGTCAGGCAGGGGAGTCAGATCTCTCAGCAGGCAGCTGCTGTGCAGGAAGTTTTGCAAGCCTGAGGAACGGCAGCGTTGGTTGTGAAACCACCATGAGATGAATCGCTGCCTGCTGCCATGACATCTGGAGCCCCTATTGCACATTTCTTTATCCATCTACGAAACACAGCAAATGAGAGGCCAACCCTTCTGCAAAGAGTTAAAAGCAGTGGGGATCTAGTATGAAGAGAGACCAGGAGTAAGTTGTATATTAATAATGGGCAGCTCAGTGGCCAGCAGCCTGCTGCAAATAGAGGGACTATATAAGACATCAGAGAGTTTCCTGTGGCCACACATAGCAATGTTGTGACACCGTAGCTGTAAACACTCCTCTGGGCTCTGCAGAACTCAGCTGATAAAGCAGGAGAGAGGAAGGAGGGAAATGCAGTCCCTGCCCCATCTAGCGGTCAAAGCACGGGTGAAGGCCAGCAGCTCCCAGGGCCCTAGTCATCATCTTATTATTAGTGAAATGTTCCATTTTTTATTCCTCTCAGTTCAAGGTAAGTTTTGAAACTAGCATCAGAGCCCATTTACCCAATCTAACCTTCTTGCCTTTCTTCTGTGTCCCTCATTTAGACTTTATGCTAAGTCAGGGAGCAAGTCTTATCTATAACATCGTGCAAAAGTCTGTTCTTCTGCTTGCGCACTGAGTACACCTGCAAAGATGGTTAAAAAGCCTAACAGATTCTTTCCACTCAGTCAGCCCATCTGCCTGTTGTATTTCCTGTTTCATGCTCATCTCCATGGTATGGGAGCACCTTTGGCTCATTTGTTTTCTTCTTTTATACTCAGGATCAAGGTTTCCTTATGTAAAAAATCAAATTGCTGTCAAGAAGAACAATTGAGAGAATCTCTTGGGTACTTTAGTAGCATATAGGATTCAACAAGCTGCCTAGGCATGGTCTAAAATAAGTGGGAAAAAAAAGCACCAAAACACTGGTAAATGAAAACACAGTCATATAGACCATCTTCATAGGTTTCACATATGCCATTTTTTCTTATTCACAGAACTCCAGACAATGAAGAAAATTATGATGATGTTGAATTTGATTCACAGAGTAAGATGGGTATGTTTTAATTAACAGCAGATACTCAAATCTGTAAGCATACAGTATTTATAAGATAAGCAAAAGCATACTGTATTCATAAGTGACTTGTGTAACTAATTATACTGGTACAGCAGTCCAATACATGAAGAAAGTTGTCTTATAACACTATTTGTTCTATAATTAATATGACAGACTCTCAGGAAGTGCCTTAAATATCTTCTCTACCCCCCGCCTTTTGGTTAGAAATATATCAGGATGTTATGTTACCAGATTTTCAAATCCAATCGAAAACAAATGCTTCTCGTTTTGATTTAAGGTTGTGTGTTCTGGCGGAACAGGAATTGTTTTGTACTCAATAAAAAATAAATAAAATAAATCATTGATTGTGCTTTTAGCACAAGTTAAAACGCTTTGTGACCTGCCTTGAATAGGCAGCAGAGGGTTGCAGGGTTGTGCCAGGAGCAGCCGGAGGAGCAGATCGTGACACAAAGAATTTCAGTCTGCCTTCTGCTCACTCCTCAGGAGGATCGGTCCGTGCCAGGCGCCGGATGCATCATTGAGCATACTGGCCACCCTCGCTCTATGGCTCTGTGGGCTGTGGAGCTGAAACCAGCTCTCCTCCCACCCAGCTGAGGAAGAAACAGCTTCACAGAATCCTCTCCTGCAGTGCAGGGCAGAGCCTGCCTTGGTAGACGCACCCTTGAGCTCCTTACTCAACTGTGGGGCTGGTGCGAGCAGGGGTTTAGTTGGGTTTTAACAACTATTTAAATAGACGTGTTAAGGCAGGAGTCTACATATACTTCTAGTTAACATCACCTGTGCTATTAGCAATTTATAAATAGTTAGCACTGGAATTGTTTTCTCTGTAGCAAAAATTAATACCCTGTTTTTACTTTTGGTCATATAGGTCATGGAAGTATAGAAGAGGTAAGTGTTACCATCCATGATAAACTGAAGAACTTACAATTTTTATTACAAAGCTACAAATTTAGTAAAATTATTTCAATGGTTTAGTAAAATTTATTGCAGAATTATCTCAGTATATTGCCAGTAAATTGCAGAAGCGCTTATTATGAAGGACAAAAATAAAACAGAGTATGTAGAGCAAACTGGAACTAATTATTAAAGCTGGCTAGACACCAAAAACTGATATAAAAAAACCCCTTCTATTTCTGCTGACATTTTATTTCACCAAAATTTTCCAGAAACAAGGGCGCTATTTTATTCCAGTGATAAATCACTAGTTTCCAGTAAGCACAGATTTGTCCTGCTGTCTTCCAGTACCTGTCTAGATTAGAGCTAAGCCAGTCTTTGGGACCTTAGTCTGGGTTCCACCTAGGTCCCTTGCACTCCATTTTACCTACTCCTTACTCTGTTACCCTGTCTTGGCAATGCAATCATCAGTGCAGATAGATACAGTCTTTCCAGAACTAACACTGCAGCCTCTGCTTTGGATTTAACAATATACCAGTGTGATGGTAGCAGTCTGGAAATTGATAGTTATGGTATGATAAGCCTGAAGTCAGAACTAACATATAGTGAGTTTGGGTTTGGAAAAAATAAATGAATTTGTATTTTGCTGTAAAAGTTTCTATATCATTTATATGAAGTTTACATAGCAGGTAAATGTTCTTCATTTCATTCCAAATGTATTTAGGCCATTGAAAACTGCATTTTTCTTATAGGGCCAAGAAAGTGCTGAAGAGATGTATGAAGACATAAATAACGTCAGGTAGTAATTTTAAAACGTATGGCCTGTTGTATCCGTTTTTATCAAAGGCTTGCTGACAAGGCATTTGGCACTAAAGTGTGATTGATGTCCCTGGTAGGCATTAATTTCTTCATTCATTTTACCTAGAGAAAGTCAGGTTGTTCACAGGTTATTTCCCACATCGATGTGATATGTCCTGGAGTGGAAAAAGTCTTGTGATAAAATAAGGTAATTGTTGTGATCTAGGTAACAGAAGTATCTGACTTCTGATAATATGTGGATCAGTATTTCGAATTACAGCCTGTGAGGGAAAATAAGATCAGTCCCTAGGTACTTACAGCCTGGATAGATTATTAAGTTGTGGTTATTTTTCGTGTTTCCTAGATAAATGTATTTAGAGCTCTTAAAGCTGCTGGTTTTATAATTCTCATGATCAGAGTCCCCTGGCATATCTTCAGAGTCTGAATGTGAGCCCTGCTCAGTCTTTTGCCTCAAACCCCTCACCGAGTCTCTCAACCTACTGCTGAGAGCCTAACCTAAATGTTCCATGTTGTCACCTGACAAGACACAAAGGAAAATTCTCATTCTTTGGCACAAATAACAATCTAAAATTCCCACTCCATGTTACCTTGCTTATGATGTGAAATGACTTTCAACAGTAATTTATTGTGGAATTGCTATGAACATGGATAATTTAGAAAGCAAACAACTGAAACAAGCACACCTCATTCAGTCTATTTTTTGAACTTGGGTATATCACTTTAGCAGGGGGATGGAAAAAAAGGAGGGGGGCGCCTTACTCAGACCAGTTCCGTAGGGTTTGTAGCACATGGTTATTCCAGAGAAACCCTTGGCAACAACCTGCAGAGCTTACCTACAGTCCTGGCTGCATACCAGGGCTCACACCTCAGTACCATGCAGCCCCTAAGGCACAGCATGCAGTGTGCTCTGGCAGGTTAGGTACGTTCTTGATGCAGTACAAAAGAGTGGCTGCTGCTTGTATAAACATAGCTGCAATAGCTTTTAGTTAGGTTTAAAACAGCAGTCCAGTCGTGGCTGCATCAGGCTCCTTCAGACCAGGCTGCAGCAGTCACCACTGATGGCCCCAATAAAAACTTAGCAGTTGCAGACAGTGCCACAATGCCTGGACTGCTACCAGCTTCCAAAGTTGCTTGCTAAAATTAGCAAGTAGATGTTTGGTCGTGTACTTGCAGAGCCAGTCTTTTGCTTTCTGAGAACCCTCTGCCATCCTGTCATCTTGAAGAGACCAATGTAAATTATGTGTGTAGCATAAGAGAAGGTGCTCTTTCCTCTGTTGCAGACCAGCCATACTGGGGTATAATATGTCCTTGATATCACTGAAATAAATCTTTTCCCATCACATACATTTTTTTGTCCACCTCGGGTAAGAAATCTCTAGTGAGACATGTTTCAGTGCTGCTGAACCCAACATTTAGTCCCAGCAATGCATTTTTAGATCAACAGAAAAAGAGAAGAAGAGGGACAAAGAAGAAAAGAAAAGAATGGACCAAGAGAAGAAAGAACAGAAGGAAAAAGAAAAGAAAGAGCAAGAAGTCAGGAAGAAGTTCAAAGTAAGTTCTTTGTTTTGTAGTCCAGAAAAGGGTATGTGAGAAGCATTATTTAGCCATGCCCAATTTGGAATACAGACTTCAGAGAGCTCAGGAGCCTGGATAAATTCTAGGTAAAGGTTTAATTTAACTGTTTTTATGTTTGGCATATACTTGATTGCAAAGTCTATATTGACTGAAAAGAGTCAAAGAGTTTTTATTACATTTTCTGTTAAATCCTCTTCTGTTCTTTCCATAAAAAAAAAAAAAAAAAAAAAAAACCTCTAAGAAATGTCCCTTTATTTTCTATTTCAGTCATTTTACTTCACTAGAATAGCATCAAAAGTGGGGATTGGAACCCATACACTTAATGTTTTTTGTTTAATTAGAGCCAGATATAGTAGGATTCTGCCCTCAGGAGAACTCGGCATTAGGAGTGGCAAATCTGCCAGTCGTTTTCTATTAGCCACTGCCTGCTCTTAATCTGCTGCTCAGCTCCTTGCAATCTCAGAGCGGGTAGTGGGTGGCTTTGTTTCACTCCCTGTCTCTTACACTCTGAACACAGTAAAGTCAAAGTAATTCTCTCATTTCATAGCCTTGGTCTGGCTGTGGAGAGACCGACATGTGACAATAGTTGAGGAAAATAAAAAAAATTAATAGTAAGTGATAATAGTGTGGTCTACGTGGCGTTTTGCAGGGTGTTGGCCTCAAGTCTCCTTGATAGAGCCTTCTCCCACATCTGAAAAGACCAGCTCTGTGAAGTGCAGACATTAGCATATTGAAAGATTTCAGACTGCAGACTGCTCTCTTGTGGACATTAAAAATATAGTATTATTCTTAAATGGAAGGAAATACGTTTAACTGCACATTTTCTTTTCTATTGCCACCTACACAGGATAGATATTCCTAAACTAGTCTATAATTGTCCACAGCAACATCTAGAAGGCCTCATATATCTTACAGCCATTATACATTGAAGTAAAAGGAGTTTCTCTATGACATATGCTACAGATTTCACGGAGAAAGCTGAATTCTAGTAAACAGTATGATCATCTCTTGTGGGTACTTGTGGGACCATTTGTAGAGCAGAAATGTAAACACTGAACATTATGTGGTAGACTTATGTATGTTTATGAATATTTACTCATATTAGTGGCCCCACTGAAACTACATTGAGCCGTCCACTGGAATAAATACATACTGTTTTGTGAGGGAAGGTTTCACAGGTGAACCTGTTGGTTTTAGTGTTAGTATTTCTGTGATTTTGCCAATCACTCTGTTAGCTAATTTATTGCCCTGTTGTAGCCCTGCCTTCACATCCTCGCTTACCAGTTTAAATTGGGGATAACAAAAATGCTCATTTATTTGCATAGAGTGTTTTAAATGTCAATGAAACAAATAATCATCATTACAATTATTTTATCTTTTGCCAGAATGTTGTGAGAAAAAAATATTTTCTCCACATCTGTGATTTATTCTGTCACTCCTTCTATGCAGTTAATGGGACCCATTCAAGTCCTTCATCAGGCACGAGCTTGTACGGACTACAAGGGAGGAAAGAATGAGCTGACTGTCAAACAAGGGGATCAGATTGAAATCATTCGTCTCACAGACAACCCAGAAGGAAAGTGGCTAGGCAGGATAAAAGGATCTTGTAAGTTCTGCTTCTTCACTATGTTCCTGAATGTTTTCAGTGTGCAACAGCAAACCGGTGAGCACACGCAGTATAATATAATGCATGCTGTAATGCAAGGAGTAGCATTAATGAGGCTGAGTCAGTGGCTACCAAAGCAAGTAATTACCACAACTCACACCACTGTGCTTACCTGGCATGTGGGGCTCACTTCATGGTAGGAAGTTATTTTTTAATGCAATGCAACATCTCTAGGCACAAAAATAAGTCAGGAACGATATGTTAGTTCATGCAGCTATTGGGAGATAATCAGATTTCGAATTGGCATTAGGACTTGGCTCTGTGCAGATAATGATGTTGACTTTCTCATATCTTTGCCTTAAAGTGAATCTACCACACAGAACTGAAGAATATAAGGTCTTGTTCTAAGAACCTAAGAACCTTAAGAATATAAGGTAACAAGCTTATATTCTCAGGTCTATCCTATTCCTATTGTAACGGAAAGATTCTAACTCTCAGTTAAGAATTTTATCCTGATTTCTAGCCTTTTTTTTTAATCTTGAAAACCAGGATCTCACCAGTGAATAATTATGGTAGGATACACTCTTAAAACGAGACCTTATATTCTGATGATCCGACTCCTGAATTAGATCAAAGACATTAAGACTGATCCATAAAATCAATGAAAATCATAAAATTCATCAAAAAGCATTAAAAACACTTGCTTGATTTTTAAGGACAGTAATATGACCATCAAGTTCAGTAAGACTGTTCATACATATGGAAGTGGACAGTACAACCTGAGCATTTTGCAGTGCTGGCTGTAAAAAGACATACTTGGAGTTTTGTAAATAAGTCTTTTGCTCTGATCGTTTTGTAAGTGAGAAACAAATCTCAGTGAAGGCTGGAGGAAGGGTATTTTCTTGAGCACATGCAGTTAATTAATTAATTTACACTATCTTTTCATAAACTGATGTTTGCTTCAGCTGTACCAGGCATGATGTTTTATCAGTGCTTAAGCATTAAGTGTTCACAGGCCCATAATGGAAGGTCTGAATGGAGATTAAGCAACAGAGGAAAATAAGTTATGATCATTCAAAAGAAGTGAGAAAAAAGATGTTTATTATTTGCCACCAAGTGTCTATCATTAATTAAATCTAGTTAATTATTATTCACATGAAGCTTATGGAGAGGGAAGCACTCTAGGGCTTATTCAGAAGTAGCAGAGTGGGAATTTTTCTATTCTCGAGGACCATGTGAGCATTTTTCCCTTTGAGAAAATACACTCCTGCCCCATTTTCATGCAGACAGCATGTCTGCTGCAGAGAGTTACCAGTTTCAGGCCAGCTGCTCTGCTCCAAGTTTCTCCCAAACCAGCGTGCTCAGGATGGGAACTAGATCCCCTTAGTGAAGCTCCGCAGGGAGAGCAAGATAGCTCCACTGTGTCTACCAGACCAAAGCACAATCCATGCAAGCCAAATGTTTCTTCCTTCTAGTGATCTCTCAGGATATTTATGTCAGGGACCATCCTAAATTATGATACTAGACTGCAGTGGTCCCGAGCTCAGCACACAAAAGGAGCCTGTGCCTGCCTTGCTCCCTGGAGTCTGCACAGTGAACTCTTCTGCTGTACCTGAGAAGCAGAGATAGGTGCTGTTAACTTTCACCAGCTGAGGAGGGTTTGGGGGGATATCTGAGACAGATATGGAATTTGTAGGTGTGAAGATGGTTGAAGGCTCTATTGGAGACTGTTTAAAATAAAATGGTTCGATTAAAGTGATCAGAGATACAGAACAATCCAATCATACTGATTCTGAACCTGCTGTTTCACTCACCAATCCACGATGATCTTTTTACTGGCTCTGCTTAATTATATGGTTTCGTTCATTTAGATGGATACGTTAAAACAACTGTGGTGCAGATTGATTATGATTCTTTAAAAAGAAAGCAACAACCAACTATCAGAACCGCTGTGAAACATGCAGACAGTGACCAAGAAGTGTACGATGATGTTGGAGAGCAGGACAGCATCAGCAGGTACGTATAGAGAACATATTCAAGGGAAGTAATGATTTACCAGAGTTAGCCTGGACAGGGGAAATCCTACAACTGCCAACCACATTCTTGTCATAAAAGAAAAGTAGTCATTTATGTAGGAAGTACATAATCATTTTATTAATGATAAAGTAGTTAGAGGAACAAGAATGGACTCTGGAATCCAGCATCTAAACACTCATATGTGGGAGGAATTGATAGCACTGGAAACAAAGCTGTGGTAGGAAACAAAGCTGTAGTATTGCAACCCAAAAGAAAATGAAAGCAAAACATACAAGATTTTACAACTCACCCACAGGAAGCACAGTTCTCTGCCCTCCATCTCTTTTCTTGTACTCTGTCCTTTGAGGTCACATATTGTCTTTTCTAACACGCAAGAATAACATACTGTAAAAGCAAAAGAAACTTACTTGCACAGAAAGCTCCTTATCACCCTCACTGCTGTAGAACTTTGGCCTCTTCTTTTTGAGGAGAAGGAAATTCTGGAAGTGTGACTAGCATGGCCCTTGGGGCAAGACTATGGTTAGCATGATTAGTTCTAACAAAAGGCCAAACAAACCCCATGAGATGGGTATAAGTTGTTTTTTGACTATATCAGAAACTTCTCCTGCAATCTCCTGTGCATTTGCAATGCAGTGCCACATTACAGCCCCTCTGCTTCAGTGTGCCATATTATTGAGGTCAAACTGATCTGCAGCTGGGGAAATGTCATCACTGGCAGGCTGCCATGTTTGCTTACAGCTAATATCCTAGTGGCCTTCTGACAAGAGGCTATTCTGCCACATGCCTTAGTGTGATGCTGGTATCTTTGGTACCTGATGTCACATAAAAGTCTACTTCTGTCACCTGATCCAACAAACCAGCATTCATTCTCCATGATGTGTCCTAAAACAGAATCTTATGCACTAGGATTCAAATGAGACACCTGCATGTAGGTGTTGAGGATTGTAGTGTACAGCATAACCCTCTTGAAAGACTCATCCATTGCACCAGTGCATAGAGTATTTCCAAGAGCCTTTGCTTAGAGGCCTGGCTGGAATAAAGAGATCACAACTGGCTGACTGCTGGGTCCAGCAGGCCCTCAGCTGGGACATCCAGTGGGATGGGGGTGAGGATGGACAGCTCTGTGAGTGCCAGGAACAACCTTTGGAAAGATTTGCCTTCAGGCTGGCATTCTTTAAGCAGCCGATAGAGTGATGTGATATTCTTGCAGGTTGCACAACATCAGTTTCCCTCACCACACATTGATCTCATATCATCATAGCTTACCCAGAGGCTTAAATCAAGTTACATTTGTTGTTCCAGGCTGTAGGTAATCTGAGTATCAGGTACTACATTGCAAAAGTATCTTGGGTCTATCTTTTCATTATGGCTAGTATTACAATTAACCACCTCAAAGCAAAGTATGTAGAAAATGCTTTAAATTCAAGCAAACGAGTACTTACACTGTTGTATATGAAAGTAACAATATAACGAACTTGGATGAATGAATGGATCAGATTCATTCAGGACTTTTTGGCATGGAAGTGTAGCCAAAGCCTTGCTTCAGAAAGTTTAAGATCTGAAAATAATTGCAGTTACTCTGAATTTATCAGTTTCTTTATTTATCATTAAAATATTGGGCTAATATGAAACTCTTGAAATGTTAGAAAGGTGCAGCTGGAGCTTTAAAGCATCATCCAGTAAAAGCTAGTTGAGCATTAAGTTCATTTGTTTTGTCTCATGAAAATCCCCTCTTGAAGGGGGATATAAGGAGATATAAAGATCTCTAAGAGATATAAATAGAGTGAACTGTTATAGATATAAGAGACTGTTAATTTGCTTCTCTTTGAAATCAAGTGTCTTTTTATTGGAAATTGTAACAACATTTTAAGGATTTATGAGTAAATGTACTGCTCTGGTGAAAATTCGCAGCTCTATTATCTCCAATGTATCTGCATTAATTTGTGCAAATACAGAATTTGTATCAGAGCTTTACTTACAAAATTCTGTGTCCCGATCCCTTTTTTGCATTATCTAGAGAAGTTATAGGTAACTCTCTCTTACTCTTCTTTTAATTATTGTGAATCATGCTTCATAATCTTTCTTCTGTTTTGTGATGAATTACTTCCATGAAAAAATCAAAATATTTTCTTCCCACTTTACCTCAATCTATTAAAAATTAATGCCTCCTCATCTGACAGCTAATTCACTCATGAATTGGAAGACATGTTTTCTTTAGCATTATTGAATAGGCAACTACAATTTGTGCCTAGAAACCAGTGGGAATGTGGTAAAGACAGAGAAAAGAAGAAATGGCACATGTAGTTATTGCTTATTTAAAACATGCAAGCACGTGCCTAAGCTTTCAGTGCAGAATTTGTAGTGCCCAGCTAGCAATGTAGGCAAAAGGTTTAGAGGTAATAACCGCAAATTGATGGGTGATTGTTATGTTTTGTTTTTTCTAAATAGTGACTGTTTTTCTTTAAAATCTCTCTTATTTTGCTTTTCAGCCAGACTCCTGGTCAAAGTGGAACTGAAAGTAAGTTCTGCAGATGCTTGGGTTGTGAGGGTGGGAATTATTTCTGTGCATTGCTTGACTTCAAATCCAGACCTTTACAGCATCCAAATAATGAAGTAATTTCCCATAAACATACCAAATGTTAACTGGCAAGAAAAAAGGACCTAATGGCCAAATGCGCTTTCTTTCCACCTATCAAAACTCAGATGAAAAAAGTTTTATCTTGAGATTCAGTGAATCAGAAGCATGCCAGTAACTTCAGATCTTTTTACAGATGTTTTTTTGAGATGGTAAATTATCCTCCAAAACAGCATAGACATAACTGGAAAAATATTAATATGACCAAGAGTGTCTGTGCAAGAGAAAGTCAGTTCTGCACCAGCCAGCAGTATTGGCAATCATCCTCCACTTCCAGCAATATTTTAGTGTCTTAATCAATATGACTGCTGTACACTGTACACTGTCAAAAACACACATTCAAAATAAGTTTCCCTTTTGGTAATGCATATTTTCATGTAGCGTTCTTTGCTGATTATGAGAACACAGCTCATCTTCTTAGCTTAGAGTTTAGCTACTCGTCATGGGAGAGGCATCCCTAGCACTGCGGGAGGAGGCTGCTGCCAGCCCAGCAAAGGTTTCAGTGACCGGGGCCTTCGTTTGGGCAAGGGCGGTGAGCCAGCCCTGCACTGGAGGAGGTGGTGCCCACAGGTCAAAACTGAGCCTGGAAGGGGAGCTTGCATTGCTGGTGCTTCCCTGGATGAACACAAGATGTCACTTGCTGAGAATGTTGTCCTGGCATCTTCTGCCATCGCTAGAGTAACACACAAAAGTTTAAAAGCCACCAGTCATCTAGTAATTTGGCCCCAAAAAGCCTATCTGGCATTTCAAATTCATTTTTTTTTTCATTATTCGTGTTTTCACTTTGGCACTGTCATGTATAAATGCTGTGGACAAGGTGTCCTAATGCTAAGTGTACATGGCTCTTTTAATAAATAACCCATGCCTGTTTACAGAAATGATCCATTTACAAGCCTGCTGCAAAAACATTTATCAGACACACTTATAAGGCCAGTAACTAATGCTCTGCTTTAACAGCATTAAATTTAATTGCATTAACTTGCTGTTTGATCTGTTGAAGTGATGTTCCCTCCTCCTCCTCCTGATCAAGAAATTTATGATGGGATTGATGATGAAGATGTTAGTATTCGGTAAGATTTTATATCATTGAAGTAATTTTTTTCTTTACCAGACTACCATTGTTTTGTCTTTTAGTATTTTAAAATTTGGGATAATAATTAGAAAGTATTGGGATGATCAGCAAATGAGTATATGTCAGAATGGATCCATGAAGCTACAAAAAAAAAAAAAAACTTTAAAAAACCTTCTAGAGAAGTTTGTTTTGTAATTAGTTTGGTGGATATGTCAGCAAAAGTAGTGGCAGTCATGAAAACCCCCAAATCCCTGACTGATCAGTACTGACACGAAAATAATAAAATAAAAACCTACCTTGGTTATTTGAAACAGGAAAGAGGCAAATTGCTGATAAGTATCTATACCTGTAAATATCTCTAAATGACCTCAAATATATATTTCCAGCTTAGTATTTTAAGCAGTAAATATACTCATCTAGTGATATACTGTGTTGTCATTGTTAAGAACTATGTACATTGGTGGAGAATTGAAAGTGGACCTTTTAAAAAGGATGTTACATTTTACATTGTGATAATTGCGTGCGTACTCCAAAGGTCTGTATCACAGGATGAAGATAAGACTGATAGCTGGTCCTGGGGAATTTTGAAGAGACTAAAGGTCAAAGATAACAAAAAGAAAAGTGTACGAGAAAAAACAACCAAGGTCAATGGGGAAGAAGATAAAGGAGATTTGTTGTAAGATTCTTCCAGGAAATCACAGTGCACTATAACTAATTCTAATAAGGCATTGATCACATGCTACTAACATGTTCTCACAGCAGCCTAATAAATCATGCATCTGATTGCACCTCAGAGCAATACTTCACCGCAAAAATACTGATCTCCTTTCTTTTCATCTTCATACTATATTTTTTTGTTGCATGAGGCCAGTAACTAAAATATAATGATTTTTTGTGTGTGTGGATAGCACTGAAATAATCCATCATCTTTATGCCAGCCCAATAATATAAATTTGCTCACTAGTACAATGTAGCTGGGATAAAGTGGTAAATCTAGTGCCATTAACCCAAATTGTAGGAATAATGTGCCAAAGAGAAAAATGCAAAGATTTTTCTCTGCCCATCTTACCTAGATGTTAACTCAGCAACTGGTGTTTTCACTACCATCTTTTCCCATTCAATTCTGAAATACTTTAATTCAGTGGTAAAAATGTGTTTATTTCATGAGTATTTTTAGTGTTAGCAGAGCTTCACAATGTCTAGAGATTACTTGGCCATTGTGTTGCAAGTTTTTTTAAATGATGTAGATCACGTGAAAGCCTATTAATATGAAACAAATAGTTAATGAACATCTTTTCTTTTCAGCGTGACTTCTCCAACAAAGCAGGATGGAAAAGGTAATAATTAGTCCTTTTTTCTTTTTCTCCATATAGATTCCCGATTCTTTTTTTTTTTTTTCTGTATATATTGCTATATATCATGCTAATCACATAAACACTACATCCAAGGAACAAAACATGATGTCCCAATGCTTATCCAGTTCTGGTAGAAAAACTTCCAATGTTATGACTCCTTTGGCTGCAGACAGGGACATACTGATATAGTGCAAGCTCTCTAGAAAGAAGCTTAAAGTGCTTTTTAAGAAGTCAAAATTTTTCTGTGCGAGAGACTTCCATAGATTCATTTTACTGGACATTCATTATGAACAGATGCATTTGGAAAGAAACACTTACTGCAGACTTTAAAAATAAACAGATGCTCATTGTTATTTTTAACACTTGCAGTCTCTCTGTAAGATAACAAATGCTTATAAATATCAATCCCGTCATGGAATAAGAAGCAAGTTCTTAAAATTCTAAAGGCCATTGCCTGAACCGAGTTCTTAATATTTTATCTCCTACTGTGCCATTTTTAGCCATGGATTTGATGAGTTCAGCAACTGTTTTCCTTCTTCAAAAATGCTGGATATGATTCAAAGTATATTCTTGGGGTAAGAATACTTTTCATTGCTTTGGCATTCCCCTATGGCCTAAAAGCTAACATATGTAATTCATATCCACTTTCGGGCATGTTTACATTGACAAGAATGCTGTAGAAGTGCATGAAACCCTGAAAATATACTTTGATACAACACAGTGGGAAATAGCCTAATTAAAATAAAGATTAAAGGCTATTGCATTAGCCAACATGTGCTAAAACTTGCTTCAGTTTAAGAAGATTAAAATATCAGTGAATACCTGTTATTATTAATAGAGTCTTATTCTGAAAAGGGTGGTGTATGTTTTGCGTAGCACACTGTGCAAAAGGGAAAGCTGAGTTACTACATATGATTAATGGCTACAATATTTACTGCAATTTCTTGT
Organism: Tinamus guttatus; assembly: GCF_059628265.1. NCBI lineage: Eukaryota > Metazoa > Chordata > Aves > Tinamiformes > Tinamidae > Tinamus > Tinamus guttatus. The sequence goes on along the minus strand of NW_028289083.1, from coordinate 850,061 downwards.
CAACTTGGCTATACTATGGTAGATTGCAACACACTGTGTTCACTGCTCAAGGTTCACAGAATAAAATTCCATTCTTTTTTACACTGTTCTTTCAGACTGTGGAGACAGTGATGTTTATGATGACGTAGATTCCTCAGACTTCCCTCCTCCACCAGCTGAACTCAGGCAAGTGAACATGGGAATTATTCCTCTCATTAGAAATCTTTAAGACACTGTGATACATATTCAAAGTATTTACTAGAGGCAGGTTGCTACCGTTGTACGCTTTGTTCAGTATTGTCGCGCTTTGTCATTCTCATAACTCTACCTTTGACAATTACAGATGTTCTTTCCTTCTGTTTTAAATTGAAACAATTTGAGTATTAGAATAAATAGACATGCTTTGAATTTCCGCAAATTCGAATCCTGATAGATAAGACGCGCAACTGAATGCATGAGTTAAAGATCCTCCTTTGAAAGTGCTCTGTATGCAGTCCTCTTCCTGTAAAAAATTGAGGACTGCTCGGATAAGCACTGTATTTGATGTCGGCTGCTCTTGTGAGAAAAAGAGATAGTGCCTTATGTTACCAGTATGAAACACATCTGAAGTGCAAAGTTAAATTCCAAAATCTTTTATCCCTGGACCAGGAAGTTAGGGCCACCTTAGCAGCACAGATCTATTATGAGCACAGGTGAATATCTGACCGCAATTTGTTGCTTTCTGCCATCACTGACTTCACTCAGGGGAAGCTGCAAAGAGTGCAATGCAATAACCTAGTCCAGAAGCATCCAAACAGAGAGAGCTTTAACTGTGTATATCCAGAGGAAAGGATACAACCCACCTTAATGTAGGCTATTCAAGCACACTCATACCCATTCTTCATAACGGGAGCTGTCATCTGCAGTTCTAGGCAAATTAGGAAACTACAGAGTCGGACCTTAAATTCCCTAGTACATGGTGAGGAAAGGCAGTTAAGGAATTGAAGCCCTGCCATGCCCTTTGGCACAAATCAGCATGGATGTGGAAAAAACGGTAGAGCTCAAAATGGATCCTTAGTTTTGTACATGCCGAGCACTCCCTGGAGTAGAAAGGACTTATATATACACATAGGTATTATGGCAGCTATTATATAAATATATGTAAAGGATAAGACAGTCCAGGTGCCGCCACAGTGGGAAATCTTATATTCAGCCTATTGTAGACTTCAAAAAAATGGTCTCTTGCCTAAAGATTCTAAAATGATGTGTGTTATTTATAAAATTTTTGGTAATTGTAAAGCTTCTATTGCTATATTGACTAGATGCTTTGAGAAGATACACATATTTAGTTATATAGCAAATATATTAATGTTAGAACTCCTGAAAAGATAAAAGTTTGAAAAAACCCTCCTGCCCTCCAAAATCAAGTCTCTATCGTATTATAATTATCTATATTAATTTTGTAGGAAGAAAAGAAGATATATATGAAAATAAATAAAATTTCACTGAAATTATCAGGAAATTTGTCAATATCTCGTATATATTGCTAATTCTGTTTTATCTGTAAACTTGTGTTTTAGTTCATCAAAATCATTCAGCCTTGGAAAAGGTAAACAAGATGAAAAAGATGCACGAAAGCTGAAAAAGATGGAAAGAGAAGAAAAAGAATTTAGAAAAAAGTTCAAAGTGAGTTTTGTTCACACACAATGTAAAGACCTGTATGTCTCTAATTTGTTTCCTTTAATTTGCAAAAAAATCTATCATTAACCTGTGGATTGAATGTTCAGATTTAATGGTAGGATATATACCAAACTTACTTTTTTAAACGGATTTTAAATTCCTTTTTTTTTTTCTGTTAAATGCAGCTCTTGCAAATATTTTCAAAAGAATATAATTGATTTCACTGACACTGTGAGAGCAACAAAAAAATCCTCAGCTTGTAGTATAAAAAACTACGTTGTTTAAATTGATATTTGATAATTTGATAAATTTGATCGAAAATTAAATAGAATGTCACCAAAAAGTAGTTTAAAGCTGTGTAGAAGAACTAACTCAGCAAACATCTATAATAATTCTAGGCATTTATGGCTTAGAAAAAAAAAGGATAGAAAAAGACAATAATTATTTGGTTCTCAAAATGCTTCCCATTTCTGCTGTGGTAGGAAAATATTCCTGATATTACACATGCTCAGCACACAGAAAATTATGATTTGATCAATTTCACATCATACATAAAAAGTTAGTACTTAAATTAAGACTTTGCAGGATTTATAAACTGTGGTCAGAGAAGAAACTGGCTTGATCTAGAATTTGGTTTTCATCTACCACTCTTTTTTTTTTTTTTTTGCTGATGTTAACAGCCATTAATAAGAAATCATGTGCATTTTTAAAATTGTTTATGTAACTATTTCAGCTGTTTCAATTTAATGCTATATAAAAATGTAGAAACCAATGTAATTCTACACAGGATAAACATGCAAGGCATTCATCACTCATTCAACTTCTCAGAAAAGTTATTTTCAAAAATCAATTAACACCCAGAGCTTTTGAAAATCCTAGCTTTGAAAACTACAAGTTTTTACCAGCAGAATTTTTGTTTCAGGCTTGACACAAGCAAATTTTCATGGCTTAAAAAATGGGTGGGATTTAATATTAACAATACAATTCACAATGAATTATAATTCATAACATTGTCATATTGATATACAAACCTTGTAAGAGATCATGCACCTGAGTAATAGCCCAAACAGATTTCATGCATTTTGTCAGTGTTAAGACTATGTCATGTAGAAAAAGGAAAGATGGTTTGTTTTTCATATAAATAATATTTATCTCCTTTGTGAGAATATGGAAGCATAATACTTTTGCTTTCTCAAGTGGAATTTGTGGAATTTGGCTAAAAAATGAATAAACTTCCCAACTTGGAGATGCTTTCAGAGTAGGGGACAAAACTGACTAAATAGAGACAAAGAGTGAATATCTGATTTTAGATTCTGGATCCAGATTGGAGCTATCATGCTTTGACTTTGTACCACTTTCTCATTTGTAATTGTTTCAACAATCTGATAAATAAGCTGGAAATCTCTTAGATGAATAAAACGTACAACTTATATCCTTGCTTAATTAAATAACACCTACAGTTTATATCCTTGCTAGGGATTCGGATCTTCAAATCTCTGACAGTCAACATGACCAACAAGCCTCAAAATGATCATTTGTAAGGGCTAATAGTGAGCATGGACACAGACACTAGAAAGCATAAACAATTTTTCATCTAACTTTCAGAAAGTTAGCAATAAAGGGGGCTATATAGTTATAAAACAATGAATCAAGATCGTAGTTTTTGCATTAATATTTTTATCCAGCATCTCTTTTCTTTATTTTTGCAGTTTGAAGGTGAAATTAGAGTTCTTTACTCCACCACCACAATCCAGGATTTACCTCAGAGAAAGTGGGGATCTAAAGATTTACAGGTTAAACCAGGGGAGTCTCTTGAAATTATAGAAAATACAGATGAAACCAAGGTCCTGTGCAGGAATGAAGAAGGAAAATGTAAGTTTTGTTAAAAGGCTAGTACAGAATGCTTGTGCTATGAATTAGACTGCTAGAGACGATTGTTCAGTGCACAACTTGAATCAGAAAAAAATAGTCTTCCCTGTCATGCTTGAACTAACGCATGTGTTTTTCCTTGTCTGATGGTTTGTAATAGGTAAATTGGGGTTACATTATTATTATTAATGCTTACTTCTAGCTCCTAGAGTAGTGTTAGAAAGCCTTACCATAAAAAGTTTACAACTCACATAGACAAAAAGGAACAAATTACATAAATAATTTGTCCTTCCTCTTGCATTAACTAAGATTAACCAGTTTTTTCAGTGCTTTTGCCTCTCACCAGTTGCCACGCAGAACATCATAGCTGTGATACCACACACAGTCTAGAAAAGCAGTTGCTGCACCTCTTAGAAGCACTTGCCCATTGATTCCAGCCAAGGGAAATCAGTGGCAGTATTCCTACTAGCTCTTAGTTTGCATTGCCAGAGCTGGAGTTTAATCATTTCAGCAGGCTGGAGAGGAGAAGGAGTCTTCCCAGCCCTAGCAGCTCCAAAATACATAACCTCACTGGTGCGCGTGCCCATTTGGGAGCTCCACGTCCTTCCAGGACTTCTTTGGAAGCCATGGCCAGGTTATGCATTGGCAGAAGCTGCTGCATTCTTTGGAGAAGTCTGGACCGTCTACTGTTGTTTTTGATTTCCTAATATTCCTCTGCTACAATACGTTTTAAATCTCCCAAGAAGAATTCAGAGTACGTTCAAAGTAACAGCTTTCTATGTAAACAGCTCACCTGCGTCGCTCACCGCTGCCCTAACTAGAAGGCGGTGTGATGCCATATGCCTTTGAAGTGGATTTAGTAACCTCTCTATTATTGTTCTCCCTGGGGTTCCCATCTGTTACAACTGGAATATAGCCGCCGCCTTGGCAAACTGGCAGGATGCAGGAGATTTTCTTGCGTAACCACACATTGGTCTTTCAAAATATGGATTGACCTAGTGTAGCCTCTTCCCCAAGAGCAGCTTTCAATACCTCACTTTTTGAATTAAGCTACCAACAACAAAGCAGAAAGTAGTTCAAGTTGTTTGTTTTTCTCACAGTAGTCTTCAAAGCCTTTCAAAGAGTGACAGAACCTACTGCTTTGCTATGCATAAAAGAGTAAAACAAATAAAAATATCCTCTCTGAAAAACTTTGAATAGATCTCTGTCAAGTTTCACATTAATTAGTAAGGCTCTGAAACTGACAGTTTCAGTTATTTGCTGTATTCGGAGCAGACTTATATCTTAAAAGCATAATTTAACTATTTGAAGGCCAGACAGACTGAAAACCAACAGCTAAAATTATTCTTGATTCTTTCTTGCATATGAATTCTTCTGTTCATCCTTTACCTTCCATAGTTTCTATGCTTCCACTGGCAGTGAAACAAAATTAGGAATTACGTTATAAATTCCTCCCACCTTGTTGAGCAAGGACTGATGAGCTTAGGAACATATTCTGCCATGAGTTATTTTTATAGTTACCAAATGATTTGAAATTCCAAGAAACTGATTCTTGTTTATTCTCAAATCCCTTGTTACTTCTGCCTTGGTTCAATTTATCTATCTTTTGAGATACAAAAAAAAATGTTCAATTCACTTTCATGGCCTTTGCTTAAGCATTAGGATAAGGATGAATATCAGTGCTTGAAAATGTAAGCTGTGTCCCCTCCAGGCCTACTTTGTGCTACTGGAAAGCCATTAGCATCACAGCCCTAGTTATGCCAAGGAACCAAGACTGAATTTTTCTGACCTGCACCCGTATTTTGTAGCTTCAGAAATATGAATGAACTAGGTAAACTTTGGACAGGTAATCTTGGAACTTTGTTCCTGGTGAGGCAGATGCTGTCTGAAAAGTATCTGGGGGCCGAAGAAATCTAGTCCTGGGGCTCCTGCCTCCAGGCTAACTCTTGCAGTATTAGGACTGTTGTTTGCTATGTAAGCCTGGTTTGCAAGCATATTATGTTTGCATACCATGACTGCAGCAGAGAAAAACTTTGCTTTTGTATATATTTACATGAAAAAATGAAAATTAAAATCAGAGGAGATTGGCTGAGTGATTTTAAAAGACTCCTAATGAGCCTTTAAGAGTCCTGTAAATTGTTGGGCTCTGCTTTAAAGAGAATTTTTTTTAAATGGATGTATTTAAACAAAACTCCATTTCCCTGCTTTTATGCCAGATAAAGCATGAGAAAAGAGAACAAGGAAAAGAACATGCTGAACAGACAGGAGCCAATGTGTACGGGTTTGAATTCAGCTTAAGAAACTACACGGATGACAGAAAGATTACTTGCAGTTTAACCATATTGCTAGACAAAAAATATCACAGAGTTTTTGCGAGTATCAAATCTTCATGAATACAGACAAATTAAGCATCTACTTTATCTAATACAGATGCAATCAAATATTAAATGCATAGAAATACTTTCCCATTTGCTTAGCAACGAGATTATTTATCTTTTTTTTAAAGGATACCTGTAAAAATTTTTAGTTTTGGATATTGTTCTAAGTAAGAAAATAGGTAATTTATTCTTTAGCTTTCTTACAAAGAGAATAGTTTTATGACTAATTTAAAACATGATTGAGCTTATAGAGACCTTACCTAACACATTGGTTTATGTGGAGGGTTAAATAGATTATTTTTCATTCTGATTGCATTCATTCGACTGGTAAATCATAAACAGAGTTAAATCAGATTAGTGTCAAATAAAATATTATTACATTAAATTAATGCCTTTTAGATACCATTCAGCTGTAACACAAGCTGGAATTCCTTTAAAAATGCATTGATGTTAATGTATTATGGCCTTCACTGAAGAATGTTATGTAAGACAGGCAATCAGTATCACACATTCTAGAGAAACTATTAATATTCAAGATTTATAGCAATGTTTGCCTGTATTTTAAGATAAAAATACACTGACTTAAAGTGAATTATACAATGTTTCTTTAGATAGAAAAGTTCTATATAAGAAATAGTTATTTATTACTATTTATAGAATTATTGTTCTATATTGTTCTATTGTATAAGAAATATTATTCTTATCAGATAATTTTTACCATAGTCCGTATTCGAATTCAGGGCTGTTTTACATGTAAAAATATCTTCCAGATGAAGACTGTAATATGCTTTTGGGCATAGTGCAAGGTCACTGTGTTTGGTATTGATTTGTGAGGGACAGTAATCAAGTTATAAATCTTTAAAAAGGGCCATTTCAGCTGGAATAAAATCAGCAATGGATTGTAAAAACGGTTTAAAAAATATACAAAATATAGCATTCTTTAGGTGTGGGTTTTTATTGTTGTTTTGGTTTGGTTTGTTTTGTTTTAGAGGATACTTTGGTATTTTGTGTGTCAGAAAAGTTCAAAGAAATAAGGAATTCCTCTGTGTTAAATAATAAGATCTGACGGTTGATATAAATGCTCTTGAAATATCACCACCAGAAATGCTACCAGAGAAGTCTTTTGTTTTTCTTTTCTATACTATGCGATCGCTTCTCTAAATAGCAGCTCCATGCAAAAAATGCGAAGAGATCTTACAAATAAAGCCAGTTAATTCATTCTACGACCTGTGAATATGGTACAGTACACGAATCTTTGAAAAAGCAGCTTTTAGTGTGACTGCGACTCAATAAAAGAAGGATTATAACGATTTCATTATTTATATTAATTTATAAATCTATACTTTATATATAAATATATGTATATTATATTTTAGTTTATATGTAAATATATTATTTTTATAATAATTTCAAATCTAATGAAAAATGACATGTCCCCTTTAAAACTGTTTGCACAAACATGCTAATGTTTACCTACAAATATGTGATTATTGTTATGGGTTTTGCTTTGGTTACGTGTGTTATGCCAATTGACAGGCAAATGCATCAGTAAGGTCTTTGACCAAAGAAAGCAAGTTATTTTTTCAAGAGATTAAATGAGTTGCAGAAAAATATATGTAGCTTTGTCTGACTTTATCAGTAATGCAACAGGATGATACGTTAATTACCTGGTGAGGCGGTATTCTAATATCTTTTCATATTCTATAATTTTTAAAATCAATTAAATATAATTAAAAATGCTTAAACAATTATGTTCAATAGTAATTAACTGGTATATACATCTTGAAAGACATTTTTGTCCCATTCAGAAGCTATACATACTTCTTCAAATCCCGTATTATAGCAATGTTTTCCGTTTATATTATTATCCTATGTGAAATGTGTATTTCACTACACCGAGAATATACATATTTCACTAGCTCTAGAAACAGAAGAAATATCATGAATATTTAAATTTAACTTAATTACATATATATTTTAATTTTACAGATGGCTATGTTCTGAGAAGCAATTTAGTTGAGAAGTAAGTACCAAATGATCATTTTGAAAGGCTTGCTTTAATACTACATATTATTCTAAACCATTTGTTAAGTAAAAGTGGAATTTAATTATTTGTGTGTGTGGCGCTGGTCCTGTAAATGCAAAATTTGGAGGAATTTAGCTTTTTCAAGAACTGTTCACATACATGTACGCTGAAAAAAATCCAAGGCTCCATTGCTAACTCATAGACTCTGGTTTGAGACATGTAAAATAACTTAAACTGAGTATTTGGGGGACTGCGATCTATTAGTAAACTGCACATTAATGTAACTAAGTGCATTCAGGCAAATTCAAATGTTTAACTAAAAATAAACCATTTTTGCTTTAGATTTATTTTTATTTCAGTCTTGTGGGAATGCAAAGATTTGGTGTTTCTCAGAATAATTGTGTGGAGTTCAATGTTTAGGATCCAATCCAAAACCCTTGCCAGACAAAGCCTTTCCATTTCCTTCAGTGGGCTTTCTGTTAGGCTTTTAAATGTTAAATCAGATGACTGTTTTAGAATTCAGGCCTGCAAACATTTATGTAACTGCTCAACATATGTAAATAGCCTTATTGGCTTCTGTGGGACTATTCATGTATCTAACTAACACATTTTGAAAAGTCCTACTACTCGTGGTGCCTATATCATATATAGGCATTACCTGAATTCATTATCTAGGAAGCTGTTCCTCCAAAACCATTGTCACGCTGCCAAGTATAAGAAAAAATAAACATCGCAAGGACATACTGTTTTTCTTCACTTTTCTTACTTTGATTCAAAAAAGAAGAGTAAGAGTTTCATTTTTAATGGAAATATATCTGTGAGTTTGTTAAAAAACCCACTAGAAAGAAATATATATACATTAATTCTGCTAACAAAGGAAGCCTATCAGTTTAAAAAGAAATGTATCCAGCTCCACCCTTCACTGAAAATTCTTTGACCTAACCATCTTACGCAGTTATCTAAAATTATAGTATAGCTAAAGTATAGCTCAAAATTTAGCTAAAACCTTTTAACGAAGCTGACATTTTAGCAAATGAATTATTTCACACATATCTAAATCATGCTGCTCATTTTATGCTTGTCTGCAAATAGAAATATTAATTTATTAAACTTAAAGTGAATTTTAAACATATTATTTTTCCTTCTTCTTTTTTACAGTGATGGAGAGATTTATGATGATATTGGTGATGGTATGTTAGTCATTTCAAACAATATTAAATTCAGTTATAACAAATAACTTAATCCCTGAATCATGCAATCCCTGTTTCTATTTCAGGTTGCATCTATGATAATGACTAAGCTGACTTCTGTGAGTTTAAGAGTTACATTGGGGATCAAAATTTGTTTTGAACTTGCATGTTGTTGAAGAAAAGGAAATGACCAAAGTTCGCTGGCTTCAGGTTAATGGGACCCAATCCTGTCTACATGAACAAAGTTTGGTTAGCTGTTTTTTGTAACTTCAGGGTTTTGTCATCAGTTGCTTTATATGAAATTTTTATTGCTATCAGAGCACTTACTTAAAATACAAGGAATATGAGCTAGAGCCAAAGTTACCATCTTCTGCTTTCCTTCTATATTTGCCACAGTCCACATAAGATCAGTCCCTCAACTGGCTATTCCCAAGGAGGCCAGTGTGGGTCTGTGGGGGATGCAGAGGGCAATTACCCTCTGTAGCTCTGTTCTTCTGAGCACCAGAGACTGCCACCCTGGGGAGGACTCTTTCACAGGGTGAAAAGAAGTGCCTGTTTTTGGTGCTAGCATCCTCTTGTGAAAACAGGATATAAACAGTGGGTATCAGAGAAGACAGTTTGTTGCTAACCTGCCATCCCATTTGTAATAGTGTTAGCTACACTGACATGTACAGCCATGTACCCTCACAGCCAAAGTTTTATGTTGCACTAGTAATAGAATAAAGGTTTTCTAAAATTTGCTTTATTATAAGTACTTTTTGATTAATATTAATAGTTCCACAGTAAGCATAAATTATATCTGTTACACACAGCACTCTGAGATATTGATCGTGGAAGATTCTAATTTATAGTATATTAACACTCAGAGTATTTTTGGAATGTTTAGGTGAAGCTTTATTTTTTGTTTAGTTTAGATATCTATTGTTGTCACTATAGTTATTTGGGCATTAAAATGGAGCATAAAGTTATGATAAACTGGTGGGAAATAACTTCTAGAATAAATACATATATGTGTGTACAATAATCACACCATTTTGATGTGTTATGTTTTTAAGTATTACTATTTTACACAGGACTTAGCTAAATTAAAGTATATAAATTAAACATATTCATGCTTATATGCTTCTACATATCTTAACACACCCACAATCATTAGCAATGCTGTTATTTGGAAAATAAATATAAAATAAAACAAACCAATGAACCATAATAATAAATGTCACTTTACATTTACTCATATATCAGGAGCCCCTTAAAATCAAAGGCAATTTACAGTGAGCTTCCAATAACCAGTGAGATGATGTACAGAAAAGGGAAGATTCATTGTGATGCTTAGGCTATAGCGCTTGTTATCAATAACCTGTCACAGCCTGTGCAACTGAATCAGTGCAGATAACTCCTCTTGATAAAGTCTGCTATAATCCCCAAGAGAGGTGAGATGCCCATGCAAACCAGTGCAATGTAGCAAGCTAGAAAGTTTAGATTAAACACAAGTGGGTCTTTTTTGTTTTGTTTTGTTTTGTTTTTGATGGTTGAAAATTGATGGTTCCAACTACAGTATATCTCTAGGGAAGTATAATCCTATGAGGTTATCAAACGTTCAATTGACTGTAGAGATAACAGCTGGTAAGCTATTTTGTACTTTATGTAAAATCATGGACACTGTGCACTAAGGCCAGTATTGAAATGGTAAACTTGAGTTTCCAGTTCTATATTTGTTATTAAAACCAGCATCCAAACACACAAATAGCAGTATTATATGTGTAAATATCAGCACCAGGACTCAAACTGAAAACATGACCTTGTGCATTAAGTACAATGAATGTGGCTGACTCTTCAGCTGCTGCTGTTTTTTTTATCTTTCAGGGAAATTCGAGAGGCTGCATACACAAAATTAGTGCTATAAAATTAGGCATTTAGAAATACAAGACTATCTGTCAGTTAATAACCGGGTAAATATGTTCATAGTTCCCCCAGTGAAATATTTCAGAAAGAGCTTATATTAAATTCCAAGATACATGCCCAATCTTGTTTCAGTTGTAACTGATAATAGAACTTTGCATGTTGTAGTAGGACCAGCATAGGAACCTTCCTGTTGTATAAACTTTATTTGGTATTAAAGGTCTTGGGCAGGACACAATCATTTTTTGTCCCTCTGCACAAACGTGGATTTTATTCTGTGTGGGATTTCTGATTATATTTTTGAATACTCTTTCTATTTTTCTTAACCTTAATATGATAGATGTAGATCCTGTGCTTCCTCATTGACTATACTGATAGTCATGATACTGACTCTGCCTCATGATACACTAAACAACATAAGAAACCATTACAAGATATGTCATGATAAAAATCTTGCACTCTACAAAATTGAAGGTGATTGGGATCAGGTATGGAAATGGGTTGCAAGGTATTATAATTTTACATAGAAAAGAAAATCACTGGTATCATGTATATTTTTGACTGCTTTAGCAATGAATATAAGTATGCTTTCTCACAAGAAATATAGGTACACAGCTTCTGCCAAAGTAGAACAGCACTATCTGAAAAACAACTCATGAATATTATCCCTGTGCAGCAGACAGAGTGAAAATTGACTCCATTACTGCTCTGATGGTGGTACAACTACAGTGTGGCATTTATTTATCAGTAATTGCTTCTCAGAATGTGAGCTGTAAGGAGAAAAAAACTTCCAAATAGCTAAATATAAACTTGAACATTTAAATCAAGATTATATTCTAGGCATTTCTCACATGTAAGGAAAGAAAAGGAAAGCTGTTCTTCCTCTTCCCCCCCCCACCCGCATTTCCAAACTCAGTCTCCAAACCTGGAATTTTTGGCTGTGTCTACTAAAGCATTCAGCAGCATTAAAACAGTGACTCTGAACTTAGGCTTTGGTGTAAGCAGAGGTGGTTTGCATCCATGTCCTGCCACTCCAGTGTCCCAGCAAACAAGCTAAGCAAAACAAAAACTGGAAGGGTGAAAAAGACTCTTTTTTTTTTTTTTTTCCAGTTCAGTAGCTTTAGAGCATTTTCTCTGCTTTAACCACAGGCTCTGGGCTTTAGGAATGCAGCTGATCTCCTGTGCATTCCTGCCTAAGAGGTTTATGTTTTGGATCCACATAATTGCCGATCCCTTGGCTACTCCTCCCACAGTGGTAACAAAACCCTCCTCTATGTGTGATCTGGTTGCATAACCCACCTCAACTGGGAAAATCGATGCTTTGGTAAAGGGGGGGAAAGGTAGTGTGAGAGCCTAGATTCACATTCTCAGGGATTAGCCCTTACTCTACATTCGTTCCCAAAAGAAAAATGGGTATGCAGGCGCATGAGTGTGCGTGTGTGTGTGTGTGTGTGTTTATGTTGATTCAGATGAAATAACTACAGAGAAGACTCATGGAGAAGTCCCCTTAGGAGCATATATGCCAGTCCCAGACCAACTGGCATGGAAAGAGTCTCAAGTGCAGCATCACTACAAGTATTTGAGTGTTATAAAATGCAAGAAACAAGTTTGTATTTGCACCGCCTCAATTCTGCCTGCTTGTGTGGATGTGTCTTTAAAAATGTGCCCGGAGTCTATAATTACAGGACAGCTCATTATTTTTTTCCACAGGATCCCTGTCTCATTTCAGCATGGGCTGGGTGAGAGTTAACAGAAAAGGCAGTTGTTCAGCCCTGTTCAACTCCCGGCTGCTCCTTGCCTGCTGCAAATCTTCCTAAGCTTCTGCTGTGCCCACAGATAGTGGTTTCTCATGGGTTTGCCTACAGCATTTGTCACATTGATATCTCAGGTCCCCACAAATGATGAGTTTATCTTGTGAGAGAGCAAAATATTTTATCTCCATTTTTACTACATGAAAGGAAGACCCAAGCAGAGGACAATTTGTGAAACATATCCCTTAATTCCAGGTTTAACAACCAAATTGCTACAGCTAAATTGATGATATTTTTAGTGTTTCCCTAAATTAGAACTGTTGCTCTTTTCACTTTCTCATCTTTGCTTCTCTTTGTTAAGAGGAGACAGCACCAACAACTTGTGTTTAAAAAGTATTAGCAAGCAAAAGTTGTGGTTTAAATATGCTATGTTTACAGGAACAAAAAAGCGTCTGATAGGGGATACCAATTAACATGATGTTTAAATAATGGCTTAGATGATATTCTGAAACTTCATAAAAACTGGGGACAAATTCTAGATTTGCATGGTCTAGATTATTCCTTACATTTATGTCCTCTGCTTTCTCCAAAGTCCCATGTAGACAACAAATTTGTTCACATGGTTTTGAGTCAGGTCTGTGACTTCAGCCAAAACCAAATGTTTAAGTGTATATGGTCTGGAAACATGCCAGGCTCAGAGACCCAAACGAATTCTGGAAAAAAAAATAACTTATTTATCAGGAGCTATTCATCTAGAATAGTAATGTTGGAGTAACAGCTCTCCGCCTTGGCTACTTGATTTTTCTGAGCAGCCAAGGCATTGGTCCAGCTGAAGGGTCACCATAGGTGGTTTCTGACATCTGTCTGTCTGGTGGGTGGCTCCACGTCCCTTGGGCGAGCCCCAGTGCAGCAAACTGACACCTAAACACATCCGGAGACCTGTAGGAAGCGGCAGCTCGATAGCCCCAGGTCCCCTTCTTTGGCTGGGTGGAGCAAAAGGAGGGTGATCTCACCCAACCTTCCCTCCCTTTGTTTAAACCCAGCGAGCTGCCTGCCGAACACGCATGGAATTTTTAAAAATTATCTCTATTTGTCTCCCTCTAAAGCGCTTTGACAGAGAGGATTAAGCTTTTATTAAATGTACAGCGTTCCAGACGTGAGGCTTTTTGTGTTGGGAACCTTGCTGAAAAGAGTTGGGGAAACAATATTTATTTTCTTTCTTAACTCACAGCATGTAGAAATGCCGCTTAAACTTAATATGTTCACTGTCAGGCAGAAAGGAAGTATGCAGAATGTCAACACATATGTGAATGAAATATGAATTATATGGATACCAAAAGGCTTTAAGAAATGCTCTACTATTTGGCTTGCTTCAGTACCATTGCCAAATCCTACAGCTCAAGCATCATAAGACAAAGAAAATCAACACTGGCTTTTTTTTTCCTCTCTTTTAATGCTTTTTTTTGGCCCAATTCCCAATTTTCAAAATCCTAGCAGGAAAAGCTGCCTGCTCCTTCATTTATGTGTGTGTGCATTTCAGGCAGAAAATGTACACAAAACACAGACACAGAAACCAGGAGCCCTGTCCCCTACTCCTGAGGACAGCAGGGTCACCCTGTCAGGCTCCCTTCTCTTCCCCCTCATCTCAGCTTCTTTCCTGCTCTCTTGTCCTGGACAAAGCTGGCAAATATTTTCCACCTTCTACAGGTAAGCACAGTTTTAATTTCTATATTGATTCAAAGAGAGAGTGTTTTTCATGGCCAGTGCCTTCTTTCACTGCCTGCGACATTATCTTGTTCTCATCTCCTCACTTTCTCTATTACTTCCTGTTCTGTACAATTATTCCTCTTTTCCCTGACTCTTTGACCGTGCATTCTGGTCTATGCTTTTTTGCTTCCTTGTTCCTTTCTCTTTTAATTGTTTTATACTGTTCATCTACTTCTGTATTCCTGTCCCTGGTACTTTCATTTTTTATCTCATTTTTAAAGGCTGTTCTGCTTAGAAACCCATTTTTTATGTGCAAAAATCCTAACTCTATGGGTGACACCAACAGAGGTTTTATGACTCAACAACCACTAAGAGCTATAATTCTTGTATTTTGAGTTCTATAGCATTTATCCCATGGTGTGTAAAATTAGGCCAAATATACCTTCCTTCTGCCATCAGTGCTTGGGGACCTTGCCTCAGTGATTAGGCTGCGGTATTATATGAGAGCAAATCTCATTATGGCCAACTTAAATAAAAAATAATAGCTATCTTTTTTATCCAATCCTTTTTTTTCTGCTCCTTCCAGTTCTGATAGTTCATAGCAAGCTTCTACGAACCAGGGGAATGTCTGCTCTAGTAACATCTACTGCCTGCCGAGCAGCTCAGAAATTCAGATATTCTATGACATACAGTAATATTTCTGTTAAAATGTTAGTAATTCTCTGTCCGACAGTGGTCAAAGGAAATGCTAAGGGGCTTGCTAAATTTCAAAGAAGATTTAAATCTATGAAGAATTAAAAAAAAATAGTTTCTGCTGCCATGAAGATTTTGAATCAAGTTCTTTACCAATTTAAAATAATAAATTATGCTTTCGCCCTATAGCTAGAGTTTCTCTGGACTGAAATACTTAACAGCTATGGTTTTTAAAGACTTTTTTTTCCTCAGGTCTAATTAATATGCCAACCATACAAAGAGTCAACACCTGTTGCTTTTCACAGCTTCAACAGGATTATGCAGTGCAGAATGCTGTGAAAAATCTTACATGAATCAGTGCCTAAATGTGAGCTTGCACTAATTAACAATCCAGTTAGCAACCTGCCCAGTTAATCGGGAAGACTTGTTGCATCGCTTGACATTCTGTTATTTTTCATTTTGTTATTGTTGCTTTAATATGCTGCTTATTGCTACTCTTGCATAATTTGCTGCTTTACACTGTATGCTCATTTTTAAAATTATTTCTTCTATTATTGCATACTGACATTTTAACCAGTTGCAATTAATTTAGATTATTAGTCCTTTTTATTCTTAGGTGAATTTAAGGATACTGTATTCTCAAATAACTTAGGTCATGCTGTTTTCCAAAATCAGCAGCTTTCCAGGAAAAAAAAGTTTACCAATTTAAAAAGTTTTGAGGAAGTTGGTTTTTCCCTAGGCATATTATTTTGGTCTTGCAAACTGTGTTAGTCATATTTAAAATATCATACATAGAATCCTTTTTTTTTTCATACAATAAATGTAGACATCTATTCATTTGCATTTGAAAAGGCTAAGAATATATGTAAGAATATATATTAAGAACATATATAAAAATATATATTAAACATATACCATAGTAGCCTAGAGAGCAATCGTATTGCTATTTCTATTGGAAAAATCCAATAGCAACAGTCTCTCTGGGGAGCAAGGTGCAATTTACTATTTCATTTTCTTGAAGCCACTTGTTTAACATGGGACCAAAAGGGACAGATCCAGTGAAGGAATTAACATGCTGTGAAGCCTTATGGACACCTTAGAAGCTTTACTTAAGAGAATGTCATTATCCCCATAAACTTTATGCGTTTATGCCCTACGCTCCTCTTTCTTTGGCTTGATCATTCTATAAGTCTTGAGCCATTCAAGGCTGAGGAGTTTGGCAACCTCCTGCCTGCAACCAACAGATCTTCTGGCTACATCCATACTAAAAAATTTAAACGGAGCCAGGGACATTCCTCAGCAACCAAGGCTGCACTGTGTAGGTCTGCTCTAAACCTGTGTGCTACTTCAGGTGGCCACCAGTGCTATGTTACAGCCAGTGACTTCACTTGTTATTTTGGATTTGTCAAGCTGTTAAAAAAGAATGGAAAAAAAGTTTTGGTGAGTAAGATTTGATTGTCTTAAACTGTACAACTTCTAAATCATCAGCCATTTCATCATCACCTGTTCTTAACCCAAGAGATTTTTATACTTCCTGAATTTTGTAATTGTGAGATGCTGATGAGCCATACATTTATACCTTTTGAGAATTTTTAGTATGAGGAAGGGTCATTTCAAATAGCAAATGGACAAACAAATGTCTAATTATCTTTGTTCTATTATATTTAGCCATGTATTTGACCACGTAGTTGATTCCTTTGATCAGTGGTAGTTTCTTTATACTTTTCTTATTAATGTTTCTTAGCAGCTGAAAATAGAGCTCAGGTCTTACTCCTTCCTAGGCAGTTTCATAGTATTCTTGTGAAGGAAAAAAATATTCAAATAGAATGATTGCACTATTCTTGCTAACAATAGACCAATAGCAAAAGAAAAATTGATTTCTTGTTCTTTTTAAACCTTATGATCTAATTCACTAGATTCTCTCTTCTTCCTGTTTGTCCCACCGTCATTAAGGATTCAGTGTGTATTTAAAGCCAGTTTTATCATTTTAAATTAAGAAAAATTGTTACAAATTGTTACAAATACACTCATGTAAAAGAAAACGCTCAACAAGAACAAATTACTGTAGCTCAGCTGATTTTCAAGAGATTAACTTCTTATCTACATAGTTTGATTCAAGCTCATGGTTTTTTTCTCCTTCTATGTGGACATAAAATCACAAGCTGCTGTTGGTGTAGATTTCACATCTATATGAATTCTCAGGGAGCCTTGGCCTTAACAATTCTAACTAGCTAAGGCTCTGCTCCTAACTTGTCCCTCACACATATTATTTTTGTTTAATATAAATCAAGTTAAGAGCTCTTCCCTTGATATTCATGCTAAATTTTAAATGTTGAAGATTTATAATTCACATTGCAGTATCCCAAACAGCATGTTGCAAAAGCAATCTGAGGTTAAAATGTTTTCTGCAACTAGCAAAATCTCAAGGGGCTATGGGGTTAGAAATACCAAATCCTCCAG
This sequence comes from Tinamus guttatus, assembly GCF_059628265.1. Classification (NCBI taxonomy): domain Eukaryota; kingdom Metazoa; phylum Chordata; class Aves; order Tinamiformes; family Tinamidae; genus Tinamus; species Tinamus guttatus. Next base: position 832,447 of record NW_028289083.1, on the reverse strand, counting down.
AGAAAGCTGGAATAAAAAAGTTGATTCATGAAACCTTTACATATACAAGAAAAAAAAAATGAAGCTTATCTTATTAGAAGTCCCTGACCACCATTGAATGTGTTGAAATATTTTAACATACTTTCCAGATGAAGCTGTGCAAACCTCCAGATGACAACACTGTTAGGTCCTTACACTAATGTGCTGCGTTCGGGAAAGCAAGTAAGCAAGAAGCTTACTGTTTTAGCACTGAATCCCTAGCTTTATGAGACTTACCTACACAGAAAAGTGAAATTTATATGAAATTATAAACTAAGACATAAAGTTGAACTGATCTGATTTCCCACATGGGCATTTTTTGTTCAATTTACAGTGATCTAGAAATCAAAAGACAAAAACAATAAGCCAAAAGGGCTGCCTTATTCTGGATTAACTTTGTCATGCAAAGTGCATTGCATAGCAAAATTGCCTAGCGATATAACTTTACTAATATATTTCTAAAATTGGGCAATTTCAGACACAGACAGGCTAGTGAAGTTCATTTTCTCTTTTAGCAATAATTTCCCCCTTGACAGGAACAAAAAAGCTTCTCTTTTCACATTTCTTCCCTCTGTACTCAGGAGCAATAGAAGCCTAATCAGCAAGTTGCTGATGAAAATATGTAGGAAATTTGATACGTAAGGAACCTTTATCTTTTTTTGATTAAATTTCTGTGATCCTCCCCCCACATTTAGCAATAGAACAGAGGAGGGGAAAACCGACCAAAACAGATCCCGAATTGTTCCCTGCTCCTTCTCATGGGCGGGGAGCAACATATTACTGTGTTAAAGCCAATGCATTCTAGCTGTTTTCGGTCACCATAATAGAAACGTTATAGTTGTTTTTTTTGTTTGTTTGTTTGTTTTTTTGTAATTGTGTGTGATATTAATAATTCCACAATCTATCTTCAGTGCAGCCTTGAGGGCTTGTGTAAGCAATTTGCACCTCACATTATGACACTATTTTGTGTGGCATTGCCATAGATTACTTCTGTTTTGTCTAACTCAAATGTGACTCTGAAAGAAGAGAAAACTGAAGCTCAGATAATTAAGGGAAATATTTTAGTGATTAAATGCTGTCTTCTGTCTGCAGGGACAAAGTGACAAAAAATTATGCTAGAGTTTACATATATTTTTTTTTTCCTAATCCCCATTGAAAATATTTTCTGGTACTTTTAAAATACACTGGTTTTAAATCTATACAGGAAGAAATGACTGCCATACATATGGCACTACCACTTAGCATGAGGAACAAAGCATTTTATATGTAGATTACAGATTCTAATCCAATCCAAAATCCTAATAAAGGGCCAGTTCCTAGTGCTTCTCCAATATTTATGTGAAATTAATTGGTCTCAGTGGCATTTCTAATAAACAGGATACAGTATTGTTAACATAAGTAGCTGGTAACTTAGCATTTTCACAAAGTCAAGGTTCCCTGCATATGCAACTTTAAAGGGTAAACCTGAAACAATTGAGGTAATTTGTTTTTGTTTTATGGATAGATGAGATTTCATTATCTAGACCTCAGCTTCATTGGGAGCATTAGTTTCATACTAAATAAAAATTAAAATAGGAAAGTTGCTAAAAATGTATTTTTTAACTAAATACACTTGACACAACCAGCAAGACAAGACTGGACTATAACAAGATTCTTACACGTGTATCAAAATCTGAGATGTTAAAAGTGATACTGCTTTTGTTTTTCCACTTTGGCTTTACAGATAATTTTTTTCATCTCCTAAGTTACCCTTAATGTTTTAGAAGTGTAACCAATGCAAAAAGAATGCTTTACAATTTTTCAGATGAAACAATTTTTCAGATGAAACAACATACCAGAATGTTTAATAAAATCAGATTTTTATGAGTAAAGCAGGATCTGACTTGAAAGACTATAGGTAGGGAAAACAAAAGTAGAAAATGACTGTCTACAAAGCAGGAAAACAATTATCTGCACTAGTGAAGCTATTTTTACAGCTGGCTATAGCTCAGCTTGGCTATGACTTGCTGTTTTTGTTTCTGGGAGTTTGGGTGACAGAAGTTGTCTACTCAGTGGCTGTCTTGAGCTTTGAGAGGAGCTACGAGGTCTATCTGCTTATTTAAACCCTTGTTTACACAGGACCAGTATGTGTAAACATTGCCTTTTTCCTTTTTCTTTTCCTTTTTTTTTTTTTTTGGTACAATAGCATTGTTTTTCCTTAATGTGTTCATTTTTATAAACACTGATTTATTAGAGCGCCGTAGGAAAGGTGAAGGTGAGGAAGTGATTGGCATAGGAGGCTGCGGACAAACCCGTAGAGGCTCGGAGAAATCAGGGAAGGTTCGCGGTTCCTTTCGCTGTTTTTCATCACTCGAGGTATCAAATAAGGGGGTGCCCCGCGCGTCACGCCAGCGGTCACACCGTGCCCCTGAACTGCCACCTCCTCAGAGGGCAGGGGCAGATAAAAAGAAAAAAAAAAAAAAAGGAAAACTGGGAAAAAAAATCATAAAACCAAAAGCAAACAACACAAGGGGAGAAAGGGGGGAGGGGTGTAATTTGACGACTAAAAGTCTTCAGATGCGACGAGCGCGCGGCTCAGCAGGGGCCGGGTTCCCAGCAGCGCCAGCTCCGGAGGAGGCGCCGGGGGGCCCCCTTTTCTGCTCGCAGCGGGCGCTGGGGATAGAAGCCCCGGCGGGGGCGCGGGCCCCGCTGCCATTTCGCACCTTTCCCCCCGCGGCCGCGGCGGCGGGGCCGGCCCGGGGCGGCGCTGCCCCCGCGCCTGGTCAGCGGCCTCCCGGGGGGGCGGCCGCGTCGCCGCCGGGGCCGGGAACCGCCGCGCTCCGCCCGCCACCGCCCCGCCCCGGGCCGGCCCGAGCCGCGCCGGGCGGTGGCGGCGGCGGCCTCGCCTCCTCCTCCTCCTCCCGCCGCGCCCGCTCGCGAGAGCGCGCGAGGTTTCCGGTGTTGTGACTGCGGGCCGTAAACATGGCGGTGAGCCTCCGCGCCCGCTCGCTCCGGCACCTCCGCATCCGAGGTAAGGGCCCTCCCGGGCCGCTGCCCGGCCCGCGCGGCCGCCGCCGGCGCTGCCGCGGCCGCTCGGCCCGCTCGGCGGAGCGCGGCCGCCCCGCTGCCCTCCCTCCTGCTGCTGCTGCTCGCGCAGCCTAACGCGCTCTCCGCTTCTCTCCCCGTCCCGCAGGCCGGAACGACAGCGGCGAGGAGAACGTGCCCCTCGACCTGAGCCGAGGTATCGCGCCGGGCGGCGGGGCGGGCGGGCGGCGGCGGGGCTCCTCGGCGGCGCTTCGTGGGGGCTCCGCTTTTCCGCCGGTGCCGGTGGGCCCGCGCGGGCCCCTCGCCGCCGCGCTCGGGTGCGACCGGGCAGGCAGGAGACAGGCAGAGGCCGCGAGGTGATGAGTTGCCCGAGGGGTATCCCGGGGAGCCGCGCAAATGGCCGGGAAGAGCCCGGCCCGGCCGCCTGCAGCACCGCTCTGCCCGCACTCGCAGCACGGGTGCCCCCCGCGGCGCCCCCCGAGGTGCCGCCGCGCCCGGGCATCCCACTGCTCCCGGGTATCCCGCGGCTTCTGGGCATCCTGCAGAGCCTCCCGAGATCCTGCTGTTCCCCGGGATCCCGCTGCTTTTGGGCATCCCGCAGCGTCCCCTGAGATCCCACTGCTCCCAGGGATCCTGCTGCTTTTGGGCATCCTGCAGCACCCCCCGAGATTTCCCCGCTCTTGGGCATCCCGCAGCGCCCCGAGATCCTGCTGCTCCCAGGGATCCTGCAGTACTCCCGAAATCCTAATGCTCCTGGAGAGCCTCGTTAGGTCCTTCTTACCAGGGGGGTAAACTGCAGGGAAATTGCAGAGGTCGGGAGGTAACAATAGACTGTGAGAGGTGATGGAAATATCACCACGAGCAGCATCAGTAAACTTTTTTAGCTTAGTATAGGGCTGTAGCAACAATGCCACCATTTTTTTTCCAGCTATGATCTGTTTTGAGATGTTTATTCTTATCTATCTCTACGTTTGGCTGAAAGTGATTCCTGCATATATATATATACATATATATATATAATCTTGTTTAGAAACCAATTTTTGTCAAAAGGTCTGAGTTTTTTATTTATTTATTTTAAGCCAATAGAATCTTATTTCCCACCCCCTCTGTCTCCAGAGGTGTGTGTTCCAGTGTGTTCCCCTCGTTGACATTAAAAGAATTAAAACCTTTTCTCAAAAGAAAAAAAAAAAAGCATTACGAAGGCCATAGCAGTTCAGACACAGGATGCTGTGTATGTAGTGTTACCTGTTTATGAAACTTAACTGCTCATGTAACTCTTCCTTTTGTAGCATTTAAAATTGTTTTGATTTGAAAGAATTAGACACATGGTTTAAATGCCAAAGTGGTTATTTTCGTATATGGTCCGTTTGAGGTGTTTTGCTCAGAATTTAGAAGGACACTGTCATAATGATATTATTTTTTTTTTTTGCAGTGAGATAGTTTAACCCACCTATTGATCTCATGAGACCTCTGGTAGTAGCAGTAAAACTCCTTTTGTATTACATTGTATAAAGGATACCCTAAGATAAGATGCAAAATATATTTGTGATCATATTTGACTTGACATGGCTATTTGAATTGCTGGGCTGTTAGGACAGTAATTTTGCAGAGAGTGCAGATTTAATTTTGCAGATTTAATTGCATTTTTTATATGTATAATTGGGGGTGGGGGTGAGGGGATTTTTGCACTATGACCGGTTTTACAGCCTATAAAAATAAGTCATTGTCACGTGATGGCAGGTGAAAAGGGGAGCGCTCTAAATGTTATTGCATGTCCCTTCTCAATGAAACACTTCCGTTGTGCTTTTGTCAGAGAAATGACAGCAGACTTACCAGTGCTGTCACTATCTTTAACTTCATTTGAGGAAGGATAAAACCAAAAAAACAGTGAGGTAAAGAATCATGCTAAAACAACACCTCAGTCATAGTTTTAGTTGTCTTTCTATTACAAACGTATGACATTAAATTGCTATTGTCCTGTTCTAAACAGGTTCATGTTCAGTGTTAGCTTGATGACTTGAACACATAATTCAGGACTTCAGTAGTCCATAGCCAAGAGGCCAATGCTGGTTTTAAGTATTTCTGAACTATTAATAGATACAGGGAGGATCCTGGTCCTGTTTTTACTGCTTTGGGTCCTACTTCTTCCTGGCCTCTTGGGCAGTAAGACACCCAGCACTTTGCTGGACATAAAACTAATTTGCTTTTCTCTGCAGTTTTTCTCTCATTTTCCCTGTTGCTGTAGTTTGATTGCCCAGGTTTCCCAGAAAGCACCATTTTGGCTTTTTATTACATATTTTTACTATGCCTCTACAGGAGGATTTCACTCTTCAGGGCTTTTTAGTGCTTTGCAGCTTCAAAGAATGATATAATAATGTACATAAAAAGTATTTATAAAGTTTATGATATATCACACTGTATGTGCGTGTGTGAACTCTCTCCATAAGTTAGCATATAGTTAAAGAAGGAAAGAAGGGTTGTGTGGGTGCATGTTAGAATTGTTGCTTGTGATTGTTAAGGCCTTCTGTCTTCTGTTAGCATCAAAATTGCAATTAATAGTTGAAATTCAGTGCTGATATTTTGACCTTGCATTCTATTACCTGCTCGGAATAGAACAGACAAGGAAAAGGAGGGCAGATTCATCGTCAATGCAACTCCCATTGCAGTCATCTGGAAGGAATTAGCAGTGGGATGAGGCAGACTGGTTTAATTAGACTACTGAAATCAACCTCCTAACTTCTTAAGGCTGCAAAGGACGTTTGGAATTATTGACCAAATTATCCACGTTCAGTGAGAACCTTGTGTGTCAGCTCTTGCTTCTAGTCTAGTCATAGCCTAGTCTAGCCATAGTCTAGTACAACCATGCTATAAACTTCACATTTTTTAACATAACTCATTTTGGGCTTTGACAGTTTTACAGGGATTACAAACTGAATTGCAGGACTTCATGAACCTCCCAAAGGCCTAGGCACTTGGTTGCAGTTTCAGCTGTTTGCTTTAAGCTGTGGAGGCCTAAATAGCTTGGAACTTGTCAATTTGAGAACTGCCTGTTACATTGCTTTGCCTGTAGTCAAGTCCTTTTAAAGACCCTTCCCTCAGAGATTGCTGTATTTTGGGATTCTTACTCTCTAGTTCTGAGTCTGCAATGGTTGAACATACTGCCTATTAGACCCACTTCAGTTTGTCTCTTTAATGAAGTTTTACGAGATACAGGTGTGCAGGAAAGATGGCTGGTGCTGGATGCGACAGAGTGGTGCTTGTGCCTGTCTTGATTTTCTCTTCTCTGAGGGTAACAATCTTTGCATTTTGACAGGATTTTTGAGGTAAATAAGCAACACAGTATCTCCAGACTTAATGCTTTCATTAACAAGTGCATTACACAGTACTTTGATTTATCAAGTTTTCTCATATACCCAATTCACTCCATTATGTAAATGCTGGGTCTTCTGGCTATAATACAGGACAAATAAAAATAAAGTAACTGGGACAACTGGCTTTTTTTTTTTTTCTTCTCCTAAAGAGAGTTTCACAAAATTGGTTTAGTGCTAGCTGAAAAATTAGCTTTCTTTCTACTCTCATAATCTTGCTACTTTCTATCATGTAAGCAAAAATAAAAGATTACAAAAAAATCTGTTTGACTTTGCCTGAATCTGAATTGTTTTGTTCCTATACTCACATCATTTTAAACCATATTGCATTTGATTCCACGTGCCGACATGGTAAACCATAACCCATTGCATTAGGGGAAATGTCTCGGGATGTTATGTGTAGTTTATAGCCCACAAAAATGTTGGGTGTTTCTAGGGTTTCTTTGAGAGATACTCAAAGGAGGATGGATGAGTTTTGTTTCCAAATTAAGCTTGTGATTTGGTGAGCATGCCGTTTGCAACGTCCTCCATCAGTTTGGAGGCAGCGGAGAGGAATGCTGGGCACCTGTCTGTTCCTGAGAGCTCAAGCAGTGCCAAAAATCCCGCAGAGGGATTGCCCTAGTGTTTCAGAAATTAATGTACTGCTCTTGCATAATTCTTTTTATACAGTTGGAGCCTAAAGGGGAAGGGGTTGCAGATAGCAATCAGCCAGTTTGAGCAATATGTGTCCTTTTAGTAGGTCTTGACAGCAAGGGAGCTAAGAAATGTTCAGTACGTGCACTTCCAGATCTAAGACACATAGATTCCCTTTTTGCAACCTGCTCTTCCCTTGCATACTGGTTTGCAATGATGCAGCGCACGCTTCTGCTCAGGTTTGCAGTGCTTGCTAAGGTAGTACTGCTTTTACAATTAGGGGGATCCTCAAAACTATTAAAATGGTGCACACTTGCAGCAATTTCAGTTTCATTTCTTGGAAACAGGAACAATATTTTTAATGAGGGGAATGAGTTTAAGGATTCTGTGGGAGGTGGACGCTACAATGTCTTTCAGGATCTGTGCACACTTCTCTGTTTTGAAGTTTCATGTACAGCACCTCAAAATAAACTTGGTTTTGAGGGCTTTTTTATTTTTTTCCTCCTTTTTTTCTTTTTCTGCTCTGGTTCAGATTGCTTAAAAATGTCAGCACTCTTCTGAAGGACAGAGAAAAAAATGGCTATTCTAATATCTGTGGTTTCTACTTGTGTTTGTCAAAGGGATTGTTCTGGGATTTGGATCAGTATAAATAGATGCTTAAATGTTCAAGTGACACTATTTCTACAACAGAATAGTTGTTGGTCTCTAATTTTTTCACCCTCTCTTCTGTAGCTTAGGTCTTAAACTGTAGAAATCCTGAAATTTCCCGTTTTCCTTGACGTGACATTTTTACTCTCTGCCATACACAGCCCTGAAGTTTTTTCTCGTCTCTTCACTGCTATCACCATGCCGCATTCTCCTGATTAATGCAGTGTTTAGCTTGGGGAGTTTTTAGTCAGAGCTTGTCCATGGTAGATGCTGTGCAAAGAAGCACACCTGTAATTGTAATTACAGTAAACAGAGCAGCTCTGTCAGCAGTGGCCTTTCCAGAAAGAAATGCATCAAGTTGTTGTCCCACCTCATAGTCTTCTTGTGTACTTTACCAATTGCCTTACAAACTCGTAACCTTTTTCCTAGTAGCCTAGAGTAGATGCTCAGCATCAGACAGAACTTTAATCTCAAAAATGGGGAAAAAGTGAAGTGAGAGAGTAAATTGGAAAAAGGGCTATTTACAAACTGGTTATAACCACGCAAATACAAACTTTGCAAAAGAGGATAGTGTTCAAAAGGGCTACAAGAAAACCTGCTTGTATGATGGCTTGAGAACAGATGTTGAAACAAGATGAGTAGTTTGGGGGAAATTCCTGGGTTTTTACTGGGGGGCGTATGTGTTGTTTTTTTTAATAATAGTCAGGGACGTGACCTTAAGACTAGATTGTGGCAACCAAGACATAAGCTTGTGACGTGAGGGTTTGATAACTCTACAATAGACTGTAAAATGAGAGCTTTACTTTGCATTGCAAGTGTTCTGTATGGCACGCAGCTCAGGCAGATGTTACTTCCACGCTGCAGATGACTTTATAAGCAGAGTAGCACTAGCATGGAGTGCTTTAATACAGAAGGGAAGCTGCTGTAATGCTGCCACTCAAGGGATGGAAGTGTTTGATGAGATTGCTTTAATTGGAGTGCTCATAATTTGCACTCTCACAATAAAATGTATTATGCTATACTGGTTGAAAAATCTTTACTATTAGTATATTCAAGTATATTGCAGAAGCAGTATTTTCTTTGTGGCGATGGAAAATGGATTAAAAAAAGAAAAGCAGGAGTTAGCGTAATTTCAGAGATGTGACTAATGAGTAAACTCATCAGATCCATGCAGCTGGTGAAGGGGAAAGCTGCTGAAAATGCATGAGTGAGAATGCAGGAAAAAAAAATACTTAGTTGTTTTTTCTTAGTCATATACCTGAATTTTACTGTTACAGTGCTACGAAACTCTGTGCAATTTACACTCAGTTTGCCTGTAGCAAGCTGCATCTCAGCAGTGTCTTGAACAGATTTGGGTGACTGTTACAAGCAAGTCTCCTTGTGCAAATTCCTGCTGAACAGCAATATCCTCAGAATCAGTGTTAGTTATTAGTAAATTAGTCTGAGTGTTGAAGCTTTTGTGGGAGTTTCATTAGAAAGTGGGATTTTGTTTTGTTATTTTTTTAGATCTACTGTTTTTGTTCTTGACCATGCGAACACCGCTAAGCCTCTCACTTTTCTTTCAATGCTAGTTTTTGTTAGTATTTGTTATTATTTGTTATTATCTTTCTCTCTACCTGTCTTGCCAAATTGCTTTTCATGTCTGGATGAGCAGACTGGGTGATCCTGCGTCTGCTGGTGTTGGAGGGCTGTTACTTTTTACTTGACATCCTATAATCCTGTATAACAGGACATGCTGGGAAAGCGGCTACCTCCTGACAACCTGGAGTTTATTGGTTAGGGACATTTAGTTTGACAGCAAGTACTCCTCTAGGTTGAAGAAGACATTAAAATGATGTTGAATAGAGTCAGAAGGTTGATATGGGAAGATATTCTTGAATATCGTATTTCTCACTCTCAGATATTTTCTTTTAATGTCAACAATATTCGTGTCAAAATGCTCATCAGTTCCTGATAAAATTTGAAGAAATACATGGTCAGAGTTGTTACATTTTTCTTTTTTTTTTTTTCTTTTTAGGAGTTTTGCAAAGAAGCTTGTGGAGTAGTTAACGTATTTATTTTGTTAAAGCGACCAGAAATCATGACTGACCTGAATTTTCTGTTTGGAATTGTTGTCAGGGAGGAGTCAAAGATTATTTTTTAAACCAGTATGGTAAACTTATATCCCCGTTTAAGTTTGTTATTTGGTGTTTTAGACGATAGTAATTCATTTTGCATGCTAACATAATCAACCTAAAGAATGTGGGAAAGGCTTATTATCCTCTTAACCTTTTATCTGCTTGATAAAGTGGTAGTTGAGGACAGTTGTGCAAGGTCAGGCTAGTGTTGTATCCTGGCAGACATAGTCATGCTGCTATGCATCATTTCCCATCCTCCATTAATTTATGGCTTAGTTTCTCCTCTTTTTGATTATTATTTTAGTAATAAGTAAACTCAGTGTTTTGGAGTAAGTTCATATACAGTTTAGCTTTATATTCTGGAATAATTTCTCTCATTGTAATGCGGTAATGATAGAAATTTTATTGGGAGATTGTAGTCTCAGCTTGGTTTTTAATCATCAGGGCATGGTACTTATAATTCTGCATTTCTACAGTGTTAAATACTCACATATATGTGGGTCATAGGGAAATAAGTAATGGAATCTACAGAGAGTGTATATATTAATAATGGTTGCTAACATTCTTGGCTTTAACCATCATTGCTTCCTGATACTTGAGGACCTAATTTTAAGTTTATTCTAAAATTAAATTTTCATAACTTAAATTTTCATTTATATTAAGTATATGCATCTGTTTGAGAGACCAAGCTGAGGATTGAAGCAGGCTCATTCTCTCCAAACAGCCTCCTTCTCTATGAACACCGAGTTACTTAGAGTGGCAATTTTTGAAATACGTCTTGGTACCATGTTTAACCCTACATTAAAATGTATTTCTATAATCTGTATTTGAGGAAACTCATTAGAACACAGTAGTTTGTATATGTTTGTATAGTGTTCGAGTTACTTATGCGCCATCCTCCTCTTCCCCTATTTCCCTGCTACCCTCCTTCTGCCTCCCCGCCCTCCCCCCCCCAAAAAAGGTGGTAGGCATATCCTTTGGAATGGGCCTTCTTTTTTATTTTTATTTATTTATTTTTCCCCTCTTGCTGTTTTCAAAGTTTAAAGGTATTTTAATCTTGTCTCTTCTAATCCAGAATTGTATGGCCAATCACCAGCTTTGTTGTGTGCTTCTGTTTTGGCACTAATACTGTAGCATTTCTACCGGTCTGTTTTTCAGAAGTTTTAACTGTAAATCAAGGTTGTCTGTAAGTTTGTTATACGAGATCATACACTGGAAAGTAACATTATTCCAAGGATAAGAATATAAGCCTAGGATGGCTTCTTTGTACATACAACTTCAGTGTCTTGCTTTGAGCTATTATTGCAAGAAAGGAATTTGGAAAGAAAGTAGTCTGCGAAATGGTCAGTGTTCCTGACCATTTCATGGTGTCTGCAATATTAGAATGTGTTTTTTCGTGTGAGCTTTTTCTACCCCCAGAGATTTTAAGGGGGAGAAAAAGTCATTTAATTTACAGTCTCTTAAGCAGATTTGTTAAAAAGAAAACTGTACGGCTACAATGAAATTTAAAAGTTTCATATTCTTTTTTACAGAAGGATGAACGAGTAAGCCTACATGTACAGATTTAAAAATGAAGGATCAGCTGTGTAAATGTAACCCTGTTACAAGGCGGCTACTTCAGCTCGCAGGTTTCTAGTGTTCCTGGATCCTCTTTGGATGGGCTGTCTCTTGTACTGCTTTTGGGTTAGCAGGCACTGCTATAAATGTGGGGGTTGATTTTACCCGACTGATGTAGAAAGAAGAGCTCTTCCGCTTTTTGCTGACTGCCATGGAAGAGCAGGCATCATTTTCCCCTGTTTCTGAGTTGCTTTCATTTATTCAGGTCTTTCTTAAGCAACAACAGTGAAAATAACCTCAGTTCTTCACTTTTGTTTCCTTTCTCTTTTCATGGATTTGAGACCCTGGAATTTCTCTTTTGCTGTGTCAGCGTACAGTGCTTTAACTCTGAAAGATAAAGGAATAAACTTAAATGAATCTCTGCTTACATTCTGCAGAAATCTCTGGTTTTGGTCACCCTTTAAGAGGATGCTCTTCATTATAAGCTTAAGAGTTGTAATACCCTGCATTTTTTTTTAATCTGAAGTTTGTAAGAATTGCTTTATTTAGCAAATCTTATTCATCAGGCTATACCAGCTCGAAGGATGTTCACTTTACTGATTTAATTGTGTAGTAACAGTTTTAACACTGATACAGAATGTCTATGTAGTAGTCTATACATTTTGCAACATTGTAGTAGCTACATGAATTTGTTTCTCTGTAGTGTTTTTACCTAGAAATTGATGCAGATGAAGATAGATAGTGTAAATGTCTGTTACTGAGTTTTGGTCAACGGTAGGCTGCATGTGGCATTTCCAGCACTGACTTTTGTTTTTTTATTATTGTTTTTTTCATCTCTGGCAAAGTGCAGTTTGGTCTTGGTCCTTCGCATGTCAGCATTAATAAATTCATGAGTGAAATCTGTGTCACGCAGTTCTCTTTTTTTATGTAGCCTTTCTCTTCTTGTGGTGCTCTCCGTGGTGTTCTGTGCGGGTTCTAAATTTTCAGTGAGATGTGAATTCAGAGAACTCGATGTTGCTAGAGAGATTAGGTAATTGTCCTTCACTTTTTTCTTCTTCCTTGCAAGGAGTAGGTAGTGGAAGGATCTGCTTTTTCATCAGTGCTTCATTTCATCGTTTAAGGTTCTGATGAAGGTGTGTTAGCAGACTGATTACCTGTCGTCTAGGCTTGCATAGACTCCTGAAAGTACCTGACTCCTAATGTTTTGTTGCTTTTAAAACCCCGTAACCCGTGATTGTTTCGGTGGGAATGGTGAGCGCTGCATTAAGGTTCCCGGCTGATCCCTGTTTCGCTGGGTGCCCTTCCTTGGGGTAGCCTGCAGTTTAAGGAGTCACTAAAAGTACCTTGCAGCACACAACTGCACAGCACTTAGACTTCAGAAGCCTCCGTTAAATGTAAATGCCTGTTGTAAGTTAACCAGCACCGTCTGCTTAGACTGCGATCCTCTCCCTCGGTAAGAGGAAGGCAGCTCTTGTGGCGTTGTTCTTAGTCAATTATTAAATGCTTAACTGTAATGAAGTAAGTGTTATTTCTTTTAGAGAAATCACTGGGCAAATTCCAATTTTGTCTCACCTTTTGGTGTTATAATTCCAATAGATGCGAGAGCAGCTGCAAGTGTTGCTGCTGTGTTCAGGTGCTCTCCTGGTGCCGAGGAAGCGACGTGTGTTAAACTCCCTGCTCCTCCGTTTGACTCATCCCGCCTGCCTTCAGACTCACTGAATTATTTGTGTGCTAAAGGCTCCTGCGCTTCCTGTTTGCTTTTTATTGCCATGTGCATAACAGGATAGTGCACGGGCTGCCCTCCGGAGCGCCAAACAATGAGGCTAAATCTGTGGGGGAGAGGAGGAGCCAGCGCCAACGCGGCCGCTGCCGCTTGGTGCCCGCGCTCGGCTGGGCCGCGCCGGCAGCCGCCGCTCTGCCCTGGCCTTGCTGCCTCTCTGGAGAGCAGGATCTGTCAGATCGGATCACGGTTCGTGCTGGGGAAAACAATATCGCAGGCCTGAAGGGGTGAAAAAATGAGTCAGGCCTGACAGGTCATGCGGGTGTGTGTAGGGCTTTTTTTAAAGGCAACAACAACAACAAAACAAATTCAGAGGTGTTCTGTTTGTTTGTTTGTTTTTTAACTGTGCATGCACCTGTGAATTACCTTGAGGTAAGAGAATCACTAAATTCTTGAGACTATGGCTTTGAGTCGATTTTAACCTGTTCCACTGAGAAAAATAACAAAACAAAACAAAATTCTTTGGCAGTGATAAAGGTTACCATTAGATCTGAGGGGTCTTACTTGGTGTGCACACAGTTGCAGACCAAGGACTCTGCTTTTGGTGCAATATGAATAGTAGCCCAAAGATAACTGCTTCTTCAAGGTACTTGCTATCCATAAAGAAAGGCAGAGGTGTAGAAAATGAGACAGTGATGATCAGCACATTTAGGCTATTGTATACCCCAGAGTGGGCCACCCTAAAAGTGTTATATACTTCAATAAAATAATAATAATATTAAAAGTTGACATCTAAGTCAAAGTAGCTGTGTAAATACAAATAAATGCGTAAGAGAGCCTGAGTAATATTAAATGTTCCTTGTCTGGTGAAAAGGGCATGTCCTGCTTCCAATGCTCTGCCTGTGAGCTTCTTGCTGGCAGACACAGTGTGGGCTGATTCTTGTGTGACTCTGCAATAATCCAGTTTGACTCAATCTAACACAAAACTAACACAGGCAGAATGAATAAAAAGCTGCCTCCTGCGTTAGTAAGCAGCATCATTTTCATGTGAAGTTGATCAGCACCGGAGTAACACAAAGGATGTGGTATCCCATGGAGTGAGACAGGGCAGAAGGAAGGAAAGAGGAGAAGGAATCACGTCCTTTCTTCTGAAGAGAGCTGTGGGGTCAGCTCAGTCACTTTGCACAACTGCACTCTCAGAAACTCCATGGGAAACATGTGAAGATGCTTGGATGTCATTATAGGCTACTTAAAGTGAATCAGCATCTTAGTAATAAATTAGGTAAGCCAGGAAAGAATAAGCTCTTAAGGGGTCTTAAGTTTACTATGAGTAGCTTCTCTTTCCTTTTTTTTTTTTTTTTTTTTTTTTTTTCCTCTTCCTGGATAGAAAAGCAAGAACTACTGAAGGGGTGGAGAATAAGAGCCAGTACAAGTGAAAAGCTAAGAAATCTCTGCAGCTTGAGTCTGAACTGAGTCCATACGAGGGAAAAAAAAAAAAAAAAAAGGTGCTCCTCAACACCAAGATGAGATGTTTAGTTTGACAGTGAAAAGTGAAGACCACTGTACTGCTCTATTCTGCAGATTAAATCTCACAGATCATGCAGCGGGTATTTTTCACTTCTGGATTAACCCTTGCTCTTCAATGCCATTGCATAAGATTTTGTGGCAAGATGTGCAGTACTGTATCTGTTTTTTGATTTAAGCGAAAGCTGTGTTATTCAGTAGCATCCATAAGGTATTTAGTCTATTTACAAGTCTATTTAAATTTAAAGGACGAAATCCTGGAGAATATATCTGTATTTGTGAAGTCACATTGTTCTCTTTAAGTTCTTACATCTTACATCTGTATTTTGTAAAATTGTTAAGCCTGTCTACTTTCCCTATTGGATTTATTCAGAATAAAAATGAGTCTCAATAAAGTAATTGAGTAAATTTTCTACTTTTGTAATATATACTGCATCTCCAGAAGAGTAAAATTAGGGTAGTCTTTTGTTGAATATAATGTCACAAGTCTTTTGTTAATTTTTTCCTAGAGATTCAGAGATTCTCTTAAAGTTTAAAACAAGGCTTGATCTGACCAGGACAAAAGCCTTCCGTAAGTTTAGTTCTTTCTGAACTAGTGTGCCATTAAAGGGTAGTTGTTTCTTTTTTTATTTTTTTCTCCTCTCTAGTGCATCTACTGTTTATTATCTGTGTATATACTGTATATTGTCAAATCTGTGAGATACTCGCTTTGTTCATATCATCAGTTTGATAGTGGGAATGACTGGCTCGTTCTCAATTTTCTCATTGTTATCTTATGCTAGACTTCCCATTCTGTTTTATTTTTCTGGTAGTAAAACTTTTGGGAATATCTTACTGCTCTGCTAACCCCCGTAAAGACTTTTTTCCTCAAACTTTGTATCCCTGGGAATGACAGTTTATCGCTGCATAAAGAGGCCAGTGTTGCTGTACGTGCAGTTTTGACACACATTTACAATAAAATGGTTCTAATGCATATCTTAGGCAGACTCATTAAAAAGGTGTATATATTCTATTGTGATAGAATTTTTAGGCTGGGAAAATAGAGAAATATCAATTGTCTGTGGTGTATCAGAGGTACAAGGGTGTACAAGATTTTCTGTATGGTCTCATGTTTTTTCTGTCTATAATAATGAGTTTCATTTGTATTTATATTGGGTAACCACTGCACTTTCAAAATTAAAATTTTGTACTTATTTCTGGCCACTTTGGAAAATTATTCTTACTTCTGATCCTTCAGAGAATTGAAGGAGAACATTCTAGAGAGCTAGAAACTACTAAGGGACAATCTTTCTTGTGGCATAAATGTGAATGTGTTACAAGTCCAAAAGTCCTGTGAGCCAGGAAAATTCCCACCCACCACACGACAAGCTCAAGAGCAGAAGGCTGCTAAACTGTATTTTCAGAGAAACCAAATTATCAGGAAGTTATTTTCCTCTTTTATTATGTTCCCCTGAAATTAGAGGTTATGGTATAAACTGTTTGTAGTGCCATAACTTCCCTATCATAGTTGTCTGCAGTGTTTCCCTGTATGGCTTGTGATATTGGAAACCTCTGAGCCCTGGAAAATAAACTATGTAGAGAAATCCTAAACATGGGATGGATCTATTAGTAAAATCTTGTCTCTTAGGAAAGCTGTAGGTTGTTTTTTTTTTTTTTGTAAATGGGTATAAATGTTCCAATTTAAATGTAAAGCTTATTGGATATTAGCTTTAATTAGACACATTGTGCTAAATTACAAAGTAGTTGTGGTTGGACCTAACAGTCAACTATGCTTATTACTGGGACTGAGGTTTGTGGAAGAGGATAGTTGATACCAAACTGGTTGTGACTGAAGTCAATGCCTGTATTTAGGCGTCTACATTGTAAATGTCTGTCTGTATGTATATGTGCTAACTTACGTATGTAAGGTCATAGCTCATAGCTAGTGAAGGTAACTGTAGGCTTCATTACCTGTTGGACAGATTTCCATTGACTGCAGAAGGACCTGAGACATATAGGACTGGCTAACCTCACTTCAGGTGTCTGCATGTAGGTGTCTGAGTCTGTGAATAAATGCTGTCTTGTGTGCCTGGTGGTAGAGTAGGCACAGGCTTCTATCTTTCCAAATACATTCTGGATATATCCTGATAAAATCATGCTTGGTAAGCATGTCTGTTTTTTTTACAAATTTTTACTCTTTAAGCTTTTAAATGACAGAATTGATTTATACAAAAAGAAAAAAGCTTGTAGATAAGTAGCAAGAAGGTTGCATCCTTAACGCTTCTGCAAATTCTTGTTTCCTTCTGATGTCCTTTCAGGATGAGAGGGGGATTGAAGCTTGCTGCATTTTCAGCCATAGCTGTTCATGCTGCAATAGGGAGCAAAGTTCTTCTGCTATAAATTAGTATGGAACACCACACACAGCCGTCTTCTTGCCCCTTTCCAGATGTCTAGTAATTAGACTCCAGTATTTTGCTAAAGACTTTGTTTTATGTAATTCCACTTTTTTCTCTCTCTCTCTTCTTGGCCAATGGAACACTTTTCGTGTCTCCAGTATGGGCTCGGTGTTCCTCACATTTAGAGCCGGGCCGTGCTGGCAGTCATCCTGGCGACCTGCCTGTCGCAGAGTGAAGTGTCTAACCCCAGGCTGCACAGGAATCCTGCCGCGAAGCAGCTCGCTTTGAAGGCCATCCTACCCCAATAAGACCGTGCACTGAAGTGATTGCAGTTTGTTGTAGTAGTTGTCTGGGCATCAGTTTGTGCCAAGTCCTGCTCTGTGCTGCTCAGTCCTACTTTTCCGGTATTCCCAGCCTTATTCCCTGAGGTGGGACAATGCCGTCTCTTTTCGCCATGTTTGGCAGCCCTCTTCCATTTCCAAGCAGGGCCAGGTCATCAACGGGAATCTGAGTATTGGCGTGTTTGTTTGTTTGTTTTTGTTGGGATGACGGATCCTGAGGAAGAAAGGGAGGGAAGGAGGGGAATAATTCCCAGATCTCCTGCTCACCTTGAAGTTTGCTTCATGTCTTGCTGGCAGATCACAGTGCCCTAGTTAAGTTTAGGGTGACTGTGGACACAAGTTGGTGGGGAGAACAGAAGAGAGTCTTGTCTACCCAAAATCCCATTAAGCCTCTGTCTGAAAAAGTTTCATAATTATGTGGTGTGGTAGTAACATAAAATATCTTTATTGTTTGCTGCCGAGGAAGGAATATTTTGCCTCTTAAGTTACAAGAGGATTTCAGATAAAGCTGTTCAGATGCGAGATACCAGGAATAGAGTTTCAATCACTCAACAGCTGCCTTTGTCAACTGTAAATCTAAGATATTGATTAAAATCTGCTTTAAAAATAGGAGTCTCTCCCTTTCATGAGCATTTGTTCTAAAAATACTCCTGACTGATTTTGGACATAAATCAAATTGATACTCCGTAAAGGAGAACAGTCTGCATACTTAATTAAAAATAGCTATTTGAAATTTTAACTTCAAAAGTTTCTATTTGGAAACTCACCTATTATGTTTAGGTAACTTGGATGCTGAATGCAAGTTTGGGCTTTTGTTTTTTAACTGTTTATGCTAATAATATGTTTTTCTTTTGCAGAACCCTGTGATAATATGAGAGAGATTCTCCAAAATGTGGCCAAATTACAAGGCGTTTCAAATATGAGAAAACTAGGTCACTTGAATAATTTCACTAAGGTAAGAAGTTAAGTAGTGGTATTGGACATATGATCCTGTGTGCTAAATATTTTATTGGTACTTTATCAGGTATTGGTCAGAAGCTTCATGAAATAGTTTAGCAGTGTGAAGCAGTAAAAGGAGTCTAGATGCAGTGAGAGAGGAGAGGAGAGGGGGGAAAAAAGTATAAGCAAACGTGAAGTTAGGGTCATGGCGAAACTCTTTTTTTGTCATGCTGTTGTACTTAAAAGTCTGAATCAAATTTCAATTTGTGGGTTAGATTACACAAATAGAAGATGCTTTCTGTGCAGTATTGAATCACAGGTTTGAAATGCCAGGCTGCCTGGATATAAACTGATGAAATACAGTGAAGGGACTGTGCTGATAAGCAGGATGTTGTAGTGATTCGGGCACTTCTGTTGCCCTAGTCAACTTTCACTGTAGGTTTCTTAGTGAAAAAGACTTAAAGGGCAGATTCCTAAATTACCCATGCTATAAATTTTTTCAGGTGTTTTTTTCCAGATGTAGACTCCCAAATCATGGTAATGTGAAGGGTATTTGCCTAAAAGTGTGATGGATGTGTTGGAG
The DNA here is from genome assembly GCF_059628265.1 of Tinamus guttatus. Lineage (NCBI taxonomy): Eukaryota > Metazoa > Chordata > Aves > Tinamiformes > Tinamidae > Tinamus > Tinamus guttatus. Next base: position 813,600 of record NW_028289083.1, on the reverse strand, counting down.
GTTGACATTATGAATTGACAAGAGGCAGGAACTAATAAGCTACAGAATGAGAGAGGATAGATTATAGAAGGAAATCATGAAAGGCCTTTGGAGTGAGAGCAGCTACCATGTTTTGGTAGATGAGGAACTGATAGGATGAAAAAGAGCACTGATGGCATGTGAACATTCAGTTGGGGAAAAGGCTGTGTGTTTGAAGCACTCTCACTGTGGTTGGAATGGTGTTGTAGTTGTGGAGCAAGGGAAAAATATGCTGTTAGTAAACTAGGAGAAGTTGGAGTTTCAGAAACAGATAGATGGAGAAGGCTATTGCCGAACGATCATGCAGAAGGAGCTAGTTAGATGTACACATTTCTGCTGGAGAGCCACGGATAGGGGTCTGTGTCTGAAGATAAATTTCAAATTTCAGTGGCAAACATGATGTATCCTGTAGTCACCAGCAGTGAAGAAGGAACGTAATGGTAGAGAAATAAGGGAAAGTAAGGTTGTAGGTGAGTTGATAGCAAGACATTGAGTAAGGTAATTAGGAGGCTGCTTGGCAATTTTTTTTATAGAGAATTTCAAGTGGAGGAGAACAAATGCTTAAGGACAGGTTTGGGGACTTACTTAATGTGAGGAGGACAAATGTGTGTCATAATGTTTGGGACCAGCGTGCTCCTTGGCTGTTGAAAGCCCTTCTCACAAGACTTGGTTGGCTATGAGATTCAGCTGGTACAACAGTGAATACTGAGAACAAAATTCCTAGGAGATAAGTTTAGTTGCCATCTTCAGCGCTTCGGTAAGCGATTTGTATGTGCTCTGTTTGGGGAGCTGATTCAGCGTGCGTATAGGAGTGCAGCCTCACTGAGGAACTGAACATATTGAAATCTTGTCTTGAATACTTGTACAGAATGCCGCTGGAGTTACTGAGATTCCAAATTTTATTTCGAAGGAGCCTTTCATTTCACTAGAGGAGAGAGTTGTAGCTGTGTTTCCTTTTTGCGCTTATCTGGTAACTTACGAATGCAGGTGTCTCCAGATGATTCTCCTATTGATTTAAATTAAAAAAGAAGTAGTTTGGATTTGTAGGTAGGTGATTCCTAGTGAAGAGCCAATATTTGAAACTACAAATCTTAAAACAGTGTTGATTTTCATATTAAAAATTGTTAGATATTAAGCATCTATAAATTGGATAAATTAGTAAATATGCAAAATGTAATTAAAGGTAATGAACCTTTATCTGGTTCATTCATTAAAAAGCCAATTTTGAAAAAATAGTTAATTTCATAATTAAATATTTGAAGAACTTATTATCCTTCTTTATCATAGTGTTAAAATGGGAGAATACGTACAAAAACACAAAGTTTTTTTAATAAATGTGACTGAAGTGTGTCGAGAAATTATAAGTTTGTGAAAAACAAAACTTGTAAAATTAAATACAACTTTAGAAAACAGGGTCTGTAGTTTGTAACCTACTTTTGATCCTGTATCAAAAAACTGTGTAGTTGAATCATTTTATTTTGTTTGATATTTAGCACTTGTTGTTATATTGGGCTCCCTGTAATAAGATCTTAAAATTGTAAGCTTATAGGTTTGATTGTGAAAATTGCTCCTGTTCTGTTTGAATTTAAAATGCAGTTATGAAAACATGATTCAAAAAAATGTATTGCGTTTTCTCCTTTGTGGTTGGAACGGTTCTATGTTTTTAATTCCAGTGGTTAAGAGTGAAAGCCTGGAACTCAGCGGAGATGATTTTATTTTGTACTTCAGTCTTCTGCCATGTATTGACATAATCTCAGTTCCTTCTTAGTGAAATAAGAGTGTGGGAAAACAGTGGAGTCTTGTGATGTTAGATATGCTAAGACCTGAGGATGTTTATATCCTTCCTTGGAAACACAATGGTGGTAACAAACTTGATTTTTTTGTAAGTTTTCACGTTTTATGGCTCATGCAAAAGGCTATTGATTATCTAGAGCATTTATACCATGGGAAGGGAAAGTACCTTTGAAATAGTTATTCATATTTTATATTTCTGATTAAAAAATACAAAAAAACTTATCAACCAACTTTTCTGATAGAAATATTGTTATGCTAAAAGGAAAGGGTAAGAAAAGTCAGTACCAGTATAAGCAGTTGTTCTCTATCTCAACATCTTTCTCTCTGAAGAGTAGGTAACTTGTACATTTGAATCACAGAACGGTTGAAGTTGGAGGGACCTTTAGAGATCTTTGAGTCCAATGCCCATATTCAAGCATGTTGCCCCAGATCCCATCCATTACAGGTCATCCTTCATTGATGACCAAGTTGAACAGGATTAGACCCAGTGTTGACTCCCAGGGTGCTTCTCTAGTTACTGGCCTCTGATTATATTTTGTGTCACTGAACACCACTCTATGAGTGTTTCCATCCCACCAGTTTTCAGTCTACCTAGGTGCTTACCTAGCTCATACCTCACCAACTCTGGACACAGTGCTGAAAGTCTAGGTGAAGTCAAGGTAGACTTATCACCTATTACTGGAAGCCACAGTTCTGCAAACCGGAATTTTGATCAAACCTGAATTTTGACTTAAAAAGAGCTTGAGGAGTTAACCTTTAGTAAATGGTCTGTGACAGCCTCGGTCATCGCTGCAGTTCCTGAGTTGGTCAAGTGTCTGGAGCTTTAGCAAACAGATTAGGCTAACCCCTCTCGACTTGCATGGCCAGCTAGCTACGGCAGGCGCCTGCAACTTTCCCAGCTTTTGCTTTTGCTGATTAATACCAAAACCTCTTGGTTATTTCTTTGGGTTTTTCCCCACCCCCATGAGAGTTAGTAAGTGCTACATTACTGAAAACCAGAAGGACTGTAAAATTGCAGATACCTAGTGGAAAATAGGATTTAAATTTGAAATACTCATTTAGATAGCTTTTTATAGAGGACTTATTCTACTGTTAGTTTCTGAAAGATCCTTTATATCTTTTCAAACTTAAAAGCACATTTAAATAGTGCAGTGAAAAAAAATAGAGTTTTTAAAATATCTTTAATTCAAAGAGAAAGTTGTTTCCTTAAGGACACAATGAAACTTGACTAATCATTTTAGCTTAACCTTAACAATGTAATAGCATCAAAATGTTTCTGTTGTTCTTTCAGTGTCTTGACTGTCATTTGCAAAGCCTCAAACTGTCCTTGAATCTGAATACAATATTGACTGACCATAAGGTTCATCCAAAAAGCAGCACCACTGTGGATAAAACCTGATACCCTGTGGTGAAATACACAGCTGATAAGAATAAAACATCCCCTTAGGAATGCTCAGCTGTGAAACAGATTTTAAAAGCAAATGGATGCAAACCCAGAGTCTGTAATTTCAGTAAGGACTTCCCTTTGATGCAACAGTGATATCAAAGATTTTTAGAAATCAGTATTTTAAATCAATCTCTTTAGCTTCTTTGGAGTTTCCTATAGGAAAAAAAGAGAAAATGAGAAGCTGTAAAACCTGCTAAGCAATCTATCACTGCCTGTGGTGGTTCAAACTATTTCCAAAATTACAGTCCGTTAACTGTAATTGTACAACAATTGGACCTATAGAATAATATATTTTTACTTATTAATTGCTGTGAATATTGCTACATAAAAATTTGAGCAATTTCTATGTATACCCAAGTTGTATATGCTGTTGACCTCCTGTGGTTTTGTTGTTTTGAGCTACTGTTTCCAAGATATGTTGATGTGTTACTCATATTGCTATGACTCATCCAAGTAGCATGAAAAACTCATAGCTGACAGTAAACATGAGAAGAAAAAAAAAAAAAAGCTTCACTGCAAGTTACTTACTGCTTAGCTTAGAGTAAGTATAATTTTGTGCTAATATTAAATAATTCACTTAAGGAGCCTGTACTACTCCTGTTCATCTATTACTTTATTAAAAATGTGAATTTTAGAGTTGATTTACAGGCAACTTTATCCAAAAATACAAAACAAAAACACAATTTAATATTTAAAAAATGGTTATTTTTGTTTAATTCCTAGAATTCAAATAATATCTAGTAAAATGCTAAGGTGCCAAGCAGACTTGAGTGTTCTTGTTCTGCTTGCACCTACAGACTCATACTACAATGACATTGCATATTAATTGTTACATGTTGAAGTCAAGAACATGCTCATTCTACCTGACTTTGTTAGGAGTTCAGCTGTCTACAGAAATCACTGCATTTAGTGTAGAATGATTAACTTGCCTAATGTTGTTTGAAGGTAAAATGAGAAGAAAGTGCCAAAGTTAAGACCGAATTTGACACTAACTCGCTTGGGTTTGTAGTGTGCTAGCAGATCACGTTTCGCTTTCTTCTGCAGTTTGGGAGGGGAAGGCTGTTGCATTCATCCTGCACTTCTACAGATGTGGTTCCACTCACCCTGCCATGATCACCTCTTTCTTAAATGCACCATTTTATGCTTGTATCTTCAGGACTCGTTTCAGTTTTTCCACGTCTGCCTTGCTGCGTGGTGCCCTCAATGAGATGATGCAGCATTCGCTTCACTAGTTGTTATTCTTATCCAGTACAGGCACTCTTGTCAATTCACAGAAACATTTTCAGTTCTGATTTTTCAGTCCCTCTCCTAAATTCTTTTATAGCTGTAAATTCTGTAGCCCATTATGTTCTATTGACTGTTAAGGAAGGTGATACAAAAGTAAAGGGGGCCTTGCCATGCACACACACACACACACACACACACACACCCCCTGCTAATAATAAATTTTGCATATACTTTTTTTCAGTCAATTTTATCTATTCATTCTCTTGTGTACATACGCACTTAATTATCACATTCAGAATTTTGCATCAGTGCAGTTTGTTGGTCGCACTTAGTCATAACTGTTATCAAGTTTCATGGCTATGTTCAAGTTTCAAGGTAAGATCAAGTTTCTTTCTGTACTGGCAAGGGGGTGCATGGGAAGAGGAAAGCAGTTGGTATGGAGAAGTTAATATCCACACTAAATGCATTTGGTTGGGAGTGGTTACCTTGGACTAACTCTCGTCTCGTCCTGTGAACTGAATGCCCTTTAGCAGTTGGAGCCTGTTAGGGGAATTCTTGGAACACATCTTCTTTAGTTTCCTCTCAAGAGACAAACCAAGATTCAGTAAATGGAATGACAGGAGACTCGGTTCAGAAGTGCACTCATGATCCAAATGAAAATGATAATATAGTTGCATTTCAAGAGTTCTTTGGGGACCTGAATAGCAGTCTATGGGCTGCTATAGGATGCACAGCAGCTTCAACAGCTCTACTAATTTATGGCTCAATTAAAAGATATCTTGCAAACCTTTCAATGTTTGCAAGTGCTTGAAATTAGTCATCCGTCAGGAACAACAGTTTGGCTATATTCCTTGCAGATTGCTTTTTGAGAAAAAAATCTGCTTTTCTAGTTACAGTTTTGTTTGCATAGATGAAGCAAGTCTGTGCACCTATGGGGACAAATGTGAAACTGGTCCAGGTAATCACTAAAATAAGCTATGAGTGCAGTTTTTCTCATTTTTATGCCAGTGTTTTGGTCTTAGTGGGACACAACCATTAGTAGATACCAGAAGGGAGATAAACAAACTGATAGCTGCAGAAATATTCTTCCAGTGTCTTTCATGTGCCAGATGTATGTACGTTTTCTTATCTATTTGTGAATACTGTTAGTATTTAACTAGCAAAGGGAATGGAGAATTAATGATAGAAAAAAGTCTGTGGGGTGAGATTTGATTTTGTTGGAAAAACTAAATTAGGATGATAAACATAGGTTTTGCATAATATAGTTCATAAATCATTCCAAATATGAATGTCATCGAGGGAAATTTGGGAGAAGTGTATCTGTAAAGCACTGTTACTGATGTAGATTTTATAGCTGTAAAATAAATTTTTTTTTCCTTCTCAATATTTCTGTTTATACTGTTATTTTGTTTGGGACTAGGCAAGGTTTTGATTTTCTTCAAATTTGGGCAGCAATGATAACCAATGCTAAGAATTCTTCCCAGTATGAAGTATATTGATGCCTTATATCTATATAATCTATATAATCTCTCTCTTTTTATATATAATCTAATGCAGCTAATTTATATATACATATAAATATATAGATCTATAAGGCACTTAACTCTTACAAATACTTATTTATATCTATATGTTAATATATAGATATATAGATTTTTTTTTAGTTAGTTTCTGTTTTGGTGGTAGATGTCTACCCGTAGACATACATATACATTTTTATGTATAAAAAATTCATGTGTGTATATATAGCTTATTCTCTTTTTTATTTTGATGTAGCAGATCTTTTATTCAAAAAGTAACCAGTTAATACAGGAATTTTTTATGTATATCTTGTATGTACGTGTTTTCTAAAACTTTTGCTTAATGCTTGCCACTATGTATTGATTTCTTATAACCTCCCCATTCTCTTCTGCTACACATTTGGTAGTATATTGCAGAAGTGTTAAAGATAGAGTAAATAGATAGAGATAAAAGAAAGTTGAAAGTAGTGAAGAAAAGTTGAGGTAAAATTAATAAACAAGTGAGTCATGAAAAAAGAAACTATGATTAAATTGACCTGGTTCTAGAAAGGCATTAGTTGAACCTATTAAAAATAGATGTACTGATGGCAATAATTTGCATATGAAATAATCTCTCAGATAAAATGACATTAATATCGCGGTATAATTTTCAACAAATAAAAATTGAGGATTTTGAAAGACTGAACAGTGTAATATTCTAGACAAAAATGCAAGAGAAACCATTTCAAGTCCTTGTAGCTACTTGTTGTGTGATGCATAGTGAGGGTAGAAGAATTCCTGGGGGGCTGCTGAGCTTTAGGAAACACATGTTCTTATTTGGCTCTCATGGAAAATGGAACATACATCTCTTACTCTTAACTGTTTGCAAAGATAACATAATATTTTCTGCAACCAGTTAATACTGTTTTATGTGACATAGCCATTAGCTATGGTTCCTGTTGAACTCTTACATTAGTGTGTAAGTGTACATCACCCACAGAGTACAATACCATTCTGAAAACAGAATTATGAAACCCCATTTGCATTAAGGTAATGTGATTCCTCTTTACTGTGTAAACAGAATTATATTAACCTCTATTACCGCTGAATCGAGACTTAGAAACTAGTCTTAAAATCTCCATCAAATAAATGTTACTGCAAGATCAATGGAATGGACTAACTAAGAATACGGCAAACTATGAATATGGCAATTTTCCCTTGTTTTACCTTGATAAACAGTCTTTTAGTTTCTATTGGAAGGTTTTTCTGCATCTGATCTGTAGCTAATATATATACTTATAAATAAGGCAGATTTTTTCAGCAGTGGTCCAGTCTTTATTTGAAATATGGTATTGGAATGACTCAAGTTTTTCTTCTGCATTGTGTTTGAAAGGATTTCACTTATTTTCACCTGTTGCTGAATTGAATCTTCTTTGGAAATTGTTGTATTACTTATCTCTCACTTTCCAGAAACATACTTTTATCCTACTTTGGAAATATTATTCAGTTCTTTTAAGTAGGGAGGGAAAAAAGGCTGTTAAGGGTAATGTGGTTAGAACAGGATTTCTCATTTGCGTGTTGTATGAAATGATGGGGAAGGTTTGGATTTGTAAACAATGGGCCTTGCTACCGCTTTCTGGAATTGAGCAGTGAAGTATTTTTGCTCACTACCTTCCCACAGTGTTTTGCTTACACTCTGCTAGCCAGTTTTTACAGTTCATAAGATGTCAATAGAAATGCTAAAGCAGCAGTGGTGGCCTTAGGCAGTCCGACCACACAGCATAAAAATAGATTGATAGTGGGATGTGACATACCGTCATAACTGGTTAATGCAGGCAATTGCCTGCTTTTATTACCATGCTAATTTGAAAGGTGGGGAAAAATAGGTTTTATGATAACTTCTCATACCTTTTATAATCACCTCTGAGTATAACCATTGTTATGAAAAATGGAAAATCCAACATATTGCGGATAGCTAAGGTTATATGAGCCGAAACACGGAGTGGATCTGAGTCCATTTATTAATGCATGTTATTATTTGCAGTTGTTGAACACAAACTTGGCAGACTATGCAGTTGTTCACCACAAACCCCCAGATTGTTGGTATTTTAAACCATCCTATTAATGAAATCAAGTTTACTTAAAAATAGGGTTTTGGAGCAATATGCTGGTTTTTAGGTGGAAGTTATCAGTGGGATGGAAGCATGAAACACTTGGCTGTTTCAGATTTAGCAATTTCAAATTAACTTTTCATTTTTTTTAGCAGGTTTCTTATTGTTAGTGGTAAATATATAAAATGAACATGGCACAGAATTGTTTTTGTTGCTTCAGGGCAGCAGTGTTAGCATAAATACTTGCTGAATTCCTCACTGAGGAGAAATTGTTAATACTGCACTGCTTTGAAATTGAATGTGTGCTTTTGGGAGCAGCAAGGGCGAAGTGCACATCCTGTGCGACCAGCATTCGTCACTAGGGGCTTTGAAAGCACTTGGAAAAGTACTTTGGGATTTGGACCTAGTACTAAAGCATTTCATAACACAGCATAGTGAATGAAATTATTAGGAATTTTGCTGCTGCTGTTCCAAAGGAGAACAGCTTCAGTTTTTCTTAAGGAAGAGACTGTTTTTCTTTTCTCAAGTTACCATGCCCCTATTTTCTCCTTTGGGATTGGCCTTGGACATAAATGTTGTACTTGTAAGTCTCCAGTCTTGTGCTCAGAACTGACAGAGAAGGTTGACTTGTTCTCAGGTTGCTACAGGTTATGGGTGTCTCGTGTGTGTGTGTGTGTGTTGTGTGTCTGTGTGAATCAACTTTCTGCACTGTGAACCTGGCTTGTATTTGATTCTGCAGGACTCATGGATGTTTTGTACCACTGAAAATCGAGGTCAGTTATGGAGCACTTACCGTTGGTGGCTCCTCCTGAATTTTTTCACGTGCCTTTGCTGTTGCAAAACACAAGCATGGTTCATGGGTTTCTTTCTTCGCTTGCAGTCCTGCCTCTTTTTGAATGCAAATGTCATGTGTACTTGGACTTCAGTCCTCTGCCTGTGTTCAGGCTGTTTACCACTTTCCCGTCTTCTGAATAGAGCTCGAAGGCAGCAAGGCGAGTAACCTCAAATAGGTGGGGATTAAAAATGGACCAGCAGGCAGCTTAAATAATTGTGCAATCTTTCATCTAAAAAGAGAGGCCCAAGGACTCCATGTGTCTGGTATGCAGATGAGTGGAATACCAGCAGCAAAGGCTTTCAAGGCAGTGCAAGCCTGGCACACTTGCTGTGTCAGTGAATGAAAGATGAATTTAATTCCTCAGGTTTCTTTGAAAGCGTTACCAGGTATTTTTCAATTTTTTAGCGAGTTATAAATAACAGATGCTTTCTTTTATTTTCAGCTTCTTTGTAATACTGGCCATGCTGAAGAAAAGCTAGGTTTTACTTATGACAGCATCATAATATGGTAAGTTGTAAAGAATACTACATTAGTAGTAGGGTACTTGTTCTAAGTGAAGTAAAACTAATTTTATTTATACTCTCAAGCTACCTTTTTGTAGTTCTAATGTATTTGAATATTTCATTATACATATAAATTAAACCTATAAAGTACAAATATTTTAAAGGGTAAAATGAGAATATATACTACACTGTTAGAGGACGAAAAAGAGTCAAGGTGAAGTTTTTAGTTCTGTATTATATTCCTCATAAATTTAAAAATACTTCTAAGGATCTCACTAATTGCAGAAAACACTTTTCCTAAAAATGTAATCTCATAGAACGTGAAGCAAGCTCTTTAGGGAGAATCAGGATTTAAAGATAAACTTTTCATATAAGTTTGATCTATACGACTGGGTTTGCAGCATTATTTCTTGCAAGTAAAACATTCTTTGACTAATTTTAAAACACTGAATTATAATAAATTAATGATTTCAAGAAAAAATGCCAGTTTCCTATGAAGTTTTTGAAGTTTTGATGGTCAGTTACCTTGACAGAATACTTAACCAAACCAAGCATTGCAATTGGTCTTCAGTTAAGAATCTGTTTTTTAGAGCCCTTTTTTTTAAAAAAAAAAAAAAAAAAAAAAAGTTTTTAGTCCAGGTGCCTGATAATAGTTTCTTCCTGCCAGCAGATGGAGATAATAGTGACACGTTTTGTTGTCATTCCCAGTATAGATGGGTCTTGCCGGTTCCCAGAGCATCATACCAATGACACCTGAGAGGAAGCCTTGAGCCATGAAGAGTTGGAGTGTTGGTAGGCCTCAAACTCCTGAGGTCTTTTAGTAATGTGCCAAGAAGCCTTGGCCATAAAAGCAAAGTTCAGTATATTCTTAATTACCTGACTGAAAGAAAGATCTGTCAAACCACTCTGTTGTGAGTGGACAAGATGCTTCAGGAAAAAGGTGCAAGCATGAATTTACAATAGGTAGTTAATATTCTATTCCATCCTTTGTTAGTTCTTCCAGACTTTTAATCAGTCTTAATGATATCTTATGAAATTCTTTTTATTTCTACAGCAACTTAAAATACTGGGGCAAGGGGTATTATACTTGGTTAAGAATATACTATGCATTTATGTATAAACATGTCATATTCTTGGTAAAGCTCACTCTCTTTCACAGTCACAATGTTTCTTTGGCTCTTGCAGCCACAGATGCACAATAAGTGATCTACAGTTGATATCAAAATCATTTCCTTGATTGGATGGCTATTTTAGAATCCTATAGTATGGGTAAATAAAACATTTTTGTCTTGTGTACTTAGTCACATTTAACCATCTTGAATTTTCTTTATCATCTTGCTTACTATTCATACATATTATTTTTAAGTTCCCTTGAAGTTTCTCTTAATCCCATCCTAATCTAATTAACATAAATAACATCATCTTCTTTAATATTTCTCCCCTCCCTATTTCTTCTCCCAAATAGGAATCGTGTATTAACTGCTGTCTACCAAAGGAGATTGTGGTTTGCTCATACTAAACTGTTGTTAGGGTAAAAATCTGCCATTCATCTCTACTCTTTGCTATTCGTCTTTCAGGTTTTGATTTGTGAAACTACTTTTTATTGCCTTATAACATCCTTATGCCTTAGTACAGTCTTAAGTAACACTTGCTTGAAGGTTTTGGTTGCTGAGTTATGAAAGTGGTTCCTCTATGTACACCATGATAACTCCTTTAAAGAAGTCTTTCAGTAACTAGTGTAATACAGTTTGCATAAACTATTCTGGTTTCTTCACATGGTTCACTAGATTTATTTTAAGTATGAGCTTCAAAGTCTTTTTTTTTCATAGGCCTTTATCACCTTTTGGCATGGCTATTTATAATGAGGTGCTTGCTGCGCACAAACAGTTCATGCTTGTGTTCTTTCTGGATACTTAGATGTGTAACTTGGTGGGTTATGGCTAATACATGCTGATGAGTTTTCTCTAGTTGTTTAATCACTTCCTCTTCTGCAACTAGCTTGTCTTTAATATCATTAAAAAAGATTTTAGGACGGGAGTTTTCATGTAGATCTTCAAAGCAAAGACTTAGCACAAAGAAAGTTTTCATTTTTCCTGTCATACTTCAGTCCATTTTATATGCCGCATTCCTTCCCTCCTTTCTTTCTGCTGATTCGGTGCATCTGCTTCATCTTTCAAGTTTCCTGCCTGTGATACACTTGAAAAAAAGGAAACATACACATCTGGATACTCCTCATATTTTTCTACTTTTTTTTTCCCTTTTGGCCTGCAGTAATATATAGTAATTGAATTTTCATAAGGTCAGATTACTCTTTTTGCTTATACTATGTTCTCTGAGGTTTTAAAGATGTTTTGTTTTAATGTGAAGGTTTTGTTCAGCCTTGTATGTTTCTATATATCATTACTTCATTTATGCCTGTATGAGTTTTATGATCTTTGTTAGAGCTAAGTCTTACTAGTTAGTACTTACCTTATATTTTCATTGTATCATCACTTTTTTGAAGATAGTGACACATTCTTTTTTGATATCTGTTTCTTCTGGATTTTAGATCTTGTGATAATGTTGCCATTTCTTGTGGTTTCAGTATTGTTGATTCTTTAGTTCTTGACCACAAGTTACGAGTCTGTTTCTCCAGCAAGTTGTAGAATAAGTTTTCAAAACACTGGTTAATTTTGAAAAACTATGTGTCTAAAGATCATTTTGTGGTACCATTCAAGAAGAGTTCTTGTCTCCAATATAAAAATAAATAACACTTTACTTGATGATAGAAAAAAAAATCCAGATTCAGAATTTCAGAATTTGGTTGTTCTAACAGGAAATTTGTAATGGCACTAGTAAAGGCACTAATTCACTAGAGAGTGAGCAGCCTTCCATCTTTAAAAGAAAAGCAAACAAACAAACAAAAAAACCCCACAACTCAAATGAGACTTTTAAACTGGAGTATCCGAACAAATCATAAACTCTAAGGCAGAAGTCCAATTAAGATAAGTATTGTTGAGGAGACCTAATTCTTTTGTACTCATACTTCAGAGTTGCCTCTGTGTAGATCTGCAACACGACATCATTCATGATCCAAAGCATGCCTGTGATCTACTTAACACACTTGAAGAGTTATTTGTCTTCTCTTCCATTTGCTAGTGGTTCGGCTTGCAGTATTAAAGACAATTAGTGGCACTCTTCTCATGTGGAGAATCATATTTCATTTTTACAGCAATGATGGTCTTCCTAAAGAGGGAGCTCCTTGGTGCTGAAGGTAATAATTAGTTCATCTTTGTTTGCATATAATATTGTAGCCCTTCTGCTTTGTCTTGTCATGTAGAAGTAGAAACTTTTATATGAAGTGATTGGGTCCCCATAAAGTTTCAGAATATTTGAGCCTTGGAATTTTTGATTATCCTGCAGCCATTGCGGTTGATTACCATTAGCAATGCAGAATAAGAAAAGTGATGAAACGATCCTATTTAAATACATTGTTAATTGTTGGGGATTTTGTTTGTTTGTTTTGTTTTGTTTCCTCTCCTGCTTAGCCAAGAAAAGGAGCAGAATCCTATGGGGGCCTTCAGAAGGGCAATTTGCCTAATTTGTCCATTTATACTTGCGGTTTCCATCTCTGAAGATCTTCAAAAGCTCCTGCCTTTCTTTTTACCTAGATAGTGAATGTAAGCAATTAGATGATGGTCAGTGTTTTGTTTAGAAAAGCTTACCATGATGCAAGCAAAGTGCTCTCATAATTCGTATAAAGAGAAATACATTAAAATAAAATGTTGAAATGAAATCTGTAGCAATTTATTTTGTGTAGAGTTGCCTAAATTTACCTTTGACTCTTTTGTAACATTTCATGTAAACACTGAAACATTGGCACCATACCATCTTTAAAGCATCCTTCATAAAGCTACTGAAAGTATAAATTTGTCCCTACTAGATGTCAAGATGTTTCTTTTAGGATTCAGGCTTATGGACTGACAGTCAAGTGGACGAGGAATATTCTCCATGTTAACGTTCTTGAAAAATGCAGTTAGTCCAGAATTTCTTCGGGGGTTGATGTTGTGCCTGTTTTGTCAAGTAACAAGTCAGGTACAGGGCTTGGTCATATAAAATTTCACGGATGTAGGAATTATTGTTAAAAGATTGGTTTTTGGCTTTCTTCAGATTAATATATTGTCTACATCTGCTGGCAAGGTGAAGATTTCCCCTGTGGGCTGCACAGGTACACATCTCAAAGATACAAAATTAATGCAGAATACTTCTCTTTAAACATCAGACTTTTTATTTTAAATTAGTAGGTACTAGCTGCCTCTCAGGTTGTGAAGTCTACCTGCTGCTGTAGAATGATTTTCCTGCTTTGTTTCCGTCGTTGCAGCTTGCGGTTGGCTCTCCTGAACGAAGCGAAGGAGGTGCGCGCAGCAGGGTTGCGAGCCCTCCGCTATCTCATTCGAGACTCGGGGATTCTCCAGAAGGTGCTAAAGCTGAAAGTGGATTACTTGATAGCCAGGTATTTTTTCTTTCATTACAATCCTTGGTCTAAATCTCTTGTTTCATCAGGGCTGAGAGGTGAGGAAAGATATTTTCATGTCTGTTTACATTTTTAATACGTAGCTTTGTAAATAACTTTTATTCAATACTGAAGGTTTTCTTCAGCTTCTTTCTTTAAAAATAGAGGGGTAATACATCACACTGTCTAATGCAGATAAAATGCTATATGAATGTACAATATGCTATGCGGAAACTAAAACAAAATTAGAGGGAGTTAAATTTAAGCTAATTTTGAGCTGTATATGGTACTAATCAGATTAATCTGTGGTAGTGTTAGGAGATTGAAACCTTTAAAATGTTTTTGTCTTGGCTTGTGCTATGGCATTTGTCCTGATTTTTTTTTTGTATGACTGTAGCGTAGCACTTAGGAGTACAAAGACAAGGGAAGAAAACAGTTCATGCCCAAGAATTCATCATCTAACTATATCCTATGACACAACAGAAAATACCAGAGGGCAAACTAACTATGAGATAATAAGATCAGCATGATGAGTACATCTAACTATTATAATCTCTAGTGCTTGTTTTGTTAAAATCTTTTTGAATTTAATATACTGATGTGTGCATGTATCTGTATATACAAATATATACTATATATACTATAGTATCGATTTATAGTATATACATATTATAGTATATACTTGTAGAGATGATTAAAAATGGATGCTAAAATTGAGTGAGAGCATACATGCATTAGTGTATATATATGCAAATGTGTCTTATGTATTATATCTAAAATATATGTATATTAACTGTAATTATGTTGGGGTAATGGGGCTTTTATGAGGTGACATGCAATGAATGTTAGTATTTAGTTGAGTCTCATTTGAAATGGCAAAGGCAACTAGCTCATATTTGCTGTTGAAGCATTTTCGCCTCATCATTGTGTATTTTAGAACATTATAATTTAGTTATGTGATGACTGAAATACTAAATATGCCTGCTAAATGGCAGAATTTAAAAATTCTTTATCATAATACATTTTTTAATGTTTACCCGTTTGAGTAAATATAAACAGTGAAGTGTTAACAGTTATGGTGAAAGTTGTTGTCATTAAAAAAAACACATTTTCTTTACATTTCATTACAGGTGCATTGACATACAGCAGAGTAATGAAGTAGAGAGAACACAAGCACTTCGATTAGTCAGAAAGGTGAGCTTTACCAGTGCTTAGTGTCTCTTGTTAGATATGCCAGGCAGCTATGCTGGATGCAGGCTCTCTCCATCAGCAGTTCTCTTTCTCGCAGTCTCTAATTCCTTACCTTAATTATCATATGAGTAGCAATTATAGCTGGTAATTTATAGAAGAACAGGAAGGGCCCTGCTGAGGCTTGTTGTGATTTTAGTCTCTCAGCACTGACAGTCTTGAGTGGGCTAGTAGAACTGTGCTAACCTTTCTTTGATGAAGATCAAGCTGAGCAAGATTTATGAGGAAATTATTGAATGATGAGTGCTAGGATATAAGAATCACACTATTACGTTTATCTATTAAGCTTATTGTATAGTGTGTTTAAACGTATGTGACTTAAGGATGGGAGCTTTTCTATGATTTGAGAAATGAGGCAAAATTCCATTGCTGGAATAGTTCAAAGAACTTAAGGCTTTCAGCCTTATTGCTTTATCCATGGGTGTTGATGCTGTCCATAGTTCTTTTCTCAGATTCACAGTCATACCTAGGTACTCTTTGCTAGTTATTGTTCTGTATTTTAATTTGCCACTGGATGTTTGAAACTGTCATAGCATCATTTTCAAGCCTGTCTTGGAGATTTTGGCATGCACAAATATTAAACCTCTTCTTTCAGGCAATGTGCTTTTTTACTCTTTGTACTGAAATTTGCTATTCATTTTCTTGCTTTTACTCTTCTGTGGAACATCTCAGAAAAATTACCGAAGACTCACATGATATTTGAAGTGAATGGATGTTTTTCCCCAAAAGCACTGTGTTTAATCTCAGTGATTTGCACATATATATGCATGTGTGTTGTAGGTTTAAAATATGGAAGTTTAATATGCAATCCTTTTTCTTAAAAAAGGCATACTTGGTTTCTGACAGCAATACTGAGACAATATTCTTGATTGACACAACTGTTTAAAAAATATATCGCGAGGAAGAAAAAGGAGGAATCACCTATATCAGCGTCATATGTCTTTGAGGAATTTGTACTTTAAAAATATTGCTGACTCTTCTTTTTTAAGAAGAGCTTCGGTGTAGGGCTAGGATAACTGTAATAAGAAATACACTTATAATGAATTGGTTTAACTGGGGCCAGACATTTGTCCTCAAATTTCTGTCTTTTTTGAGCAAAGACTTTTGCTGGCTTCTTGAAACAAGAAGCAAGAGAAATAAATTTCTGACCCCCAAAAATAATTCTACAAGATATACTAAATGTTATTCTCATTCTATTTCTTTTCATTATGTACCCAAAGAATCATGTACTTGTATCCCTTAAAAGAATGCCCTAGAAAAGCGGCATTTCTACCTTCTTTCAAATCATACAGTGAAACTAATTCAGTGCGTATCCAGGATTAAACAATACATGGAGAACCTGAATTTATGCAAATGAAGAAGGAACACTTTGAAGGAATTATAGATCCATCTGATGTGTCCTTTGATTGAAGCTGCAAAGCTCTTGTTGGAGAGTTTTCTGTAGTTCCTCCAGCTCTGTTTTGATGCTGAGAATTGCATTGATCAATGATGCTTCTCAACATCTTTTGCTAAGAAACTTGTTTCTTAAAGAAAAGCGCCAAACAAAAGCTCCCACCCACTACCCACCTTTTACTGGCCATCAGTAAAGGTAACATCTTTTTCACATCCTTTCTGGACTTCATCAGTTAAGTACACACTGGCCCAGAGCAGCCAAACACTAAAGTTTCCCAGAGAACACTGTGGTGCAGCTCCCAACGGGCACACTCCGTATCCACACTTGGTCTTTTTTATGCCTTCTCTTGCCCTTCTGCCATCACTTCTCATCTCCCTCAAGGTCAGAGTCAGTGGTTTGAGACCAGGATTCCATAAAGATTACTGGGAGTTCTAGGAGTGGGGAGGGAATGCCAAATACAATCATAGGACACAGCTAGTTTGCTTATGCAGAAGGTACTGTACTGAGGAGCCACTGAAGAGCTGAACTGGGTTTCATCTGCGTCGCAGAACTATTGTTGTTTTCTGTTCCAGAGTCTGAATGTGGTTCTTTAACCTTTGTTTTTTCATAGGGAAAAATCATTCATAAGAATACCATAGATATAAAATTCTAAAACATTCCCTTGGTTTATTTTCTTCCTTTCCATGGAGTCAAAAAAAACCCCCAAAATATAGTATGTTTATCCTGCTATATGAATTCCTAGAAGAGATTTAATGATAAAATAATTAAAAGAAAAAACACAGATAGTACAGGAAGAGAAAAGAAAAATTACTTTCAAACTTTTTAAATTAGGCTTTTTTTAAGCTTTCTGTATACATTTTTCCTGTGAGTGAATGTTCTCTGAGGCAGTATATAGAATATCACGTTTACATGTTAAAGTGTAACCTCGAGAAGGCTAAATTCACAAAACATTTCTTCATCCAATGAAAGTCTTATTTTTTTAATTAAAGTGGCAGAAAGTTTTATTTTTCAAAGCAGAAGTCAAGATAAGATATAATAAACCCACCTTCTTTCTTCTTCCTTTTTAAAGAAAACTTTAAAAATTGCCGTAGTGGTTTCATAACCTGTTACATTTTTCATCCTAACTCCTTATTAGTAGTCTTGTCTTGCCTGTCCTTGACCTTTAGAACTTTATATATGTAAAGTGGAAGGAAGGAAAATGCAAAAGTGGTATTTATTCTACTAAAATGCTTGGAATTTAACCTTAAAAGAAAAAAAAATCCTTTCCTCCTCAAAATCAAAGAAAAGCAAAACAAACTTAGGAGCTACTTGTGTTCTCAAGCTATTATAAGTCCATATGCACGTTCATTTTGAGTAGAAAGCAAAGTTGCGATTTTGTAGAGCAGATAAGTACAGCCATTCTCTTGCTAATTCTTGTTATTTTTTGCAGTAATAAAAATGAAAGACTGTGTAGGTGGGGAGGAGTTTGGGTTTGCTTTAGAGTTGCTTCAAGCTTCCTGTTTTGTGGGTGAAACATTATATATGACAAGAAGTTTCTCAAAAACATGTCACAAAAATAACTTGTTAAAGCGTTCAATGTATTTATGTAGTAATGGCTGATTTCTTCACATTTTAACACTATCTGAAAAGGAAAAAAGATAAGCCTCTTGGCTGAGCTGATATCTGTAAGACGTATAAGGAATCCCTAAAATGAATGCAGAACAAAATATCGGAAAAATAATAGGGATAAAGCAATGAGTAATAGCAGTGAAAGGGATCTTAAGGCTACTGATGGAGGCATTTTGGGGTTTTTGTTTGTTTGCTTGTTTGTTTTTAAGGAAAGGTTCTTTTAGGTATTGAGCACTGTTTCACAACTTCATTTGATTCATTAATAGGAGGAAAAAATAAAAGTGACTTGGTTTAGTGAGCTTTACCGAATCATACAACTTTGTTTTTAAGCGCTCAGACTACAAGCCTATTTCCCCTTACTAACTTCATCTGTTCATATTTATTATCGTCCCTGTTACATAGGAGGCAGAATATGAATATTTAAGTGAAATATTAGAAAAGTAAACAGGCAGCTAGTCAGCCTTTGCTGTCAGTCTCTTTCCCTTTAATATGCACACAGGGCCTTGCTACTTTATCTAAATTTCACTTTTCTTACGCCAGCAGGTGAGGATTTCCATTGCCCAGGGGAGCTTCACTAGTGTGAAGCAGCATTAGCCATTAATAT
This sequence comes from Tinamus guttatus, assembly GCF_059628265.1. Classification (NCBI taxonomy): domain Eukaryota; kingdom Metazoa; phylum Chordata; class Aves; order Tinamiformes; family Tinamidae; genus Tinamus; species Tinamus guttatus. Next base: position 794,821 of record NW_028289083.1, on the reverse strand, counting down.
CTGCTCTTTTTTTCTGCCTCTACTGTATTGCAAATTATTTTTACTTTTCAGTTGAAGAATGGCTATTGATTTATTAGTGGAAGCAAACTTTGTTTTATCTTTACTGTTCATCGGACACATGCAGGACCTGTGGTTTCTGTGGCATATCTTTATAACCTGTCATGAAATTGGATTGTGCTGCAGTTCTAGGAAGATCAGCTGCTATGCAACTGGTTTTGGGTGCGTTACTGATACCTACCAAATACCATAGCAGCTTCTTTTTTTGACTGTCCTTGCTTCTGTAGCCTGCAGCACAGTCTGCCCTCCTGTGTGCATAAGGAACTGTGTACCAAGAAGAGATTTATTCAGCTATTAACTATCCAGGAATAGGTCTTGAAGAATCAGTGATGCAGTGTGAGTTTACCTTCTAAAAGAGTTTATAAATCTACTGTTTGTCTTTCTGTAGTGTTCTCTGTTAATAAATAAATTCTTAGAAATATATCTGAAAAAGGCAGCAATAGTTCTTTCTGGTATATGTATCCTTTTTAAGCTTTCTCATTATGGTAAAATAATACAAAAATAAAAGCTAAATCAGGAGGAGAATGGTAAATTCAGGACTTTCAAGAACAGAAGGAATACTTTTGAGGATTTGTGTGATACGCAATAGACTTCTACATATTAACTTGTTTTGTTGAGGAAACAGTGTCTGGTCTCAGTTATGTATGTAGAGAAGTATTATGACAATTTTATTTATTTATTTTTTACATTTTTTGGCAGATGATTACTGTGAATGCTTCACTGTTTCCCAGTTCTATAACTAACTCTTTGATAGCAGTTGGAAATGATGGTCTTCAAGAAAGAGATCGCATGGTGCGAGCTTGTATAGCCATTATCTGCGAACTAGGTAAGATGTCTGGAAGCTAATTAAGAATTTTGACAGGATTGTTGTCAGTTTTCTAAGAGTTTCTCTTCTGCATGTTCCTATTAAACAGCTTTATACAAATAATAAAGGACATGTGGTCAATAACTGATGAGGTAGTTGTTAAATGTTTTTTAATGTGCATTTCCTAAATGTAATTACTAATTTGATCATACAGGAGAGGTATTGGGGTATTTTATCTTCCCTGTATGTTTTCCCAGAGCAGTTGATGTTTCCAGTTGTTTCAGCTTATAAACACTAATGAACTGAGAATAGTGAGAATACCATACCTGAAGTGCTGTTAAATGTACAGAGAACTACTAAACACGTTTCTTTAAAATTTTTAAAATGTATGGTACTGTATTTAGCTTATAGAAGTCAGTGTCTGCATGTGTGTAAAGATGTGGACAGTAGTTTATACTTAATGCATATGCTTCTATATGGTTACAAATTTTTAAGGTTCTTTCATTTTTGTATTAGCGAGAAATTACCAACAAAAGTTCAGAGATATGAACAGTTTTAAAGAAATGTATTTCTTTTTTAAAAAACTTTCTATTATAAATATTTTGATCATGTCAGTCCAGTGAAGTAAAAAACCTTTTTGTGGTGAAATGCAGACTACTTTGTAGACGCTTGGTGAGAAATTAGCTAAGAAATGTTCGTACTGGTGACTGACTGATAATACTTCTGTTGTTAGCAAATGTAATCCAAAATCTTGATTTATCATTAATGTCAGTCAGTGCCAGTAAAACATGCACCTTGGCAGTGTTCAGGAAAAGAAGAAAGATATCTGTACTGTATGGACTATGAGTTTTACTCATTTTGTATTTGTAATAGCGGGCACCTTGAAATGTCTTCTTGTCTATCATTCAGTGAAGTGATGTGTCTATTTTTTTCATCTTTTTTAGCACTTCAAAATCCCGAGGTGGTAGCTCTCCGAGGAGGTTTAAGCACCATCTTGAAAAATGTGATTGATTGTCAGCTAAGCCGAATAAATGAGGCTCTGATAACTACAGTTTTGCACCTCATTAATCATCCAAAGACCCGACAGTATGTGCGAGCAGATGTAGAGTTAGAGGTGGGTTCCCTTTTATTTGTTTAGTGACAGAAATTAGCAAGTTATGTTACTAATTAAAGTGTTTAATTTTCACTTTGTATTTCACTCTCTGTCTTAATACGAAGTGTTTAAAATATAAGTTAGGCTAAGAGCGTAATCATTTATAAAGCAGAAATAAATGACAGATTGGAGTGGGACTGAGGAAAGGGCAAGACCCATTAACTGTATTGTCATGTGAAAGTAATGTATGTCTTTCTTTTGTTTAGCGAATTTTAGCTCCTTACACAGATTTTCACTACAGGCATAATCCAGACACAGCAGAAGGACAACTCAAGTAAGTGTTAGTGCTGCTGTACTTGTGCTACCAGTTATGCATGCATGGTATTGTAATTAAACAAGTGACAAAGTAAAAGCAAGGTACTAGAATGAAACTTCGTAAAGGTGCGTGTGATAGCACCTTACGATGCAACTTCCCAGTATATTGCTAAAAGGGAACATGTAGTTTTATCCTTTTTCTCCCTTGTTATAATTTTTATTTAAAAAAATACTAAAACATTATTATTATTACTTCAGATGTGGATTCCTTTAGACATCTACAAGGAGTTTGCATTAGGGCTGCTTCTGTGTTCAGGGGTTGCGTGTGAGGCTCAGGGTAGTGGTTAATGGGTTGTGCTGTGCCTGGAGGCAGGTAGGGCACAGACTTGAGGGTCTGACTGGTTGGGGAGCAGCTCTTGTAAACAGTAAGTCTTTAGCAACGAAGAAAAAAATAGCAGCAATCTAGGCTGTCTGAACAGGAAAAATAGCCAACAGACTGAGGGAAGCAATTATTTCCCTCTTAGCACTTACTAGACCTTATGTAGACCCTTGTGTATGGTTTGGGGCACCTTAACTCAAGAAACATTATTTTGAAACAGGAACAAGTTCAGCAAACAAGAAGCGACAAAGATAAATTGGAGAAGGAAAAAACGAAATATTTTTCAGGAGAACAGTCAAGCATTGGAACAGGTTGTCCAGAGAGGTTGGGTCTCTCTCTGGAGAGGAACCTAGAGAGGTTGGGAAATGTTAGAGTATGAAGACTGCACAACTGGATGAAACCTTGAGTAACCCTGTCCACTGATGTCATTGCAGACACCTGTGTTGTGCAGGAGTTTGGGCTAAGAGCCCTTTTTGAGGTCTGGTTTCCACATGAATTCTATGATTTTATCTTATCAAATAGCAGTCAGTGCTTAGGTTTAGGTAACTGAAGCGAGGTCCAAGTATTTTGGCCCTCACTCTAGTCACACTGTCCAGGGAAGCTTGAGTGATTCATCTCACCAGCTCAGGGTATTTACTTTGTGATCCTCTTAAAATAGAAACTCTTCTGAAAAAAGAACAAGTAGCAATACTCAGTTCTAATCTTTGGATGTGTGCATACATATTGAATATATGTACAGGCACCTCAGCAGTGTTATATGCAATACAGACACATTAAAAATTTTTCTTGGTTTGGGTTTCATTCCCCACCTTAAAATCTCAGTTAACTATTGCTAAGTTAACTATTGCTATGTTTGTCTTATGGTAATGTAACTATGTATTGTGGCATTTGTGTTTTTAATAACAGGGAGGACAGAGAAGCCCGGTTCCTAGCCAGTAAGATGGGAATAGTGGCAGCATTCCGATCATGGGCAGGTAAGGTTTGGTTTGTTTTTTCCAAGTTGCATGATTGGAGGGCACTTCCACCTTTTGCAGTAAAAGAATGGTTTATTTAAACACATAATTTGTCTCTCTTGATCTGTCTTCTGTCAGTACCTTCCTACAGTTGAGGCTAAGGCATTTTTTGATAGGATACGTACATAGTTTGCTTTAACTGATTCTGCTGACAAGATATGGCTTTGTCAATGTGGAATATTGCATCTGTTGTTCCTTGATGGTTCCTTCCTTCTGCTTGAAGATAAATCCCATTATGAACATAGTTTGAGATTTTTTTTTAACTGCTGTTTTGCATTTTTCTAAGTCCTTTCTTTGCAATAGTGCAGTATCTGACATGGAGCTGTTACCATAGGGACTGCTCATTCTCTCTCAGGAGAGTCAATGTCTCTAAAATAAACTAAATCACTTGCTAGGAAATTTTACCAAAATTTGGGGCAAAATCTTGCAATTTGTCCTTGCAACAGATACATATGTATAGAAAGCCTTTTTGCTTTTTAAGACTCTTTGCTTTATCTTTTAATCTTCTGAAAATGATCCGTAAGCTTAATTTGGTGCCCACATGTCCTTCAATAATTTCCTCACATACAGTCCCATTGCACTGGTACAGAAACTTGGAAAATTTGTCACAAGTTTGAACTTTAAACTTTGAAACTTTAAATTAGCAATTTCCGTTTGGAGTGTTGGTGCGTCTTCCCTAGTTCAGGCCTTTGAAACTGATGGCATAAGCCTAAAAAGTTTTAAGTGATTCCAGAAACATTTTCTTGGAACATGCTACTTATCTTGGTACTTATATTGTTGTGCTTTCTTCGCTCTTTTTTTATTATTACTTGTTATACTTAATAATATAGGACGCCTAGTAAAATCAAGGATGAGTGATTTGTTTTTGCCTGTCTACACTTACTCATCACAGCTGATTCCTCTGTCCTTTATTCTCATGTTCTGCCACATCCTTACAAATGAATTTGGACCATGCAGCAATAATTGCATTAACCTAGATCTATTCCTCCCTTGCAATTGGAATGTGGTCATTATAGGGAAAGGCCCCTGGAAAGGAGGCCTGTGAGGTGAATGTGGAACATACTTGGAACATGCACACTTCATGTGTATGGGCTCACATGTGTTAATCATAAGCTTTTTTGACAAGAGAGTTCTGAGCTTGAGGAATCTTCCACATAAGACATTTGCTATTTAGTTTAGTATTAATGAAAATAAATGGATGAGTAGTCAATAATTACCATCTTCTGGTAATTAATGAATGGAGATTTGGGCTTATATAAAACGTGTAAGACAAAGATGGGTTCAAGCCTGGCATCTTTTCTTTTTGTTCACTTAAGTTTACATTTTTTGATTAATTTGTTTCCTGAATAGTGTTACTGTAAGCTTTAACTACTGTGATATGGGAGGGGAAACGATTTAGGAAATAGAGCTAAAATCTAGAAATAGATAGAAATAGAGTCTCTAGAATCATATAGACTGTGACTGTAACTCAGTGTAATCACTAGCTTCAGGCAGAATTTTGCATCATCTAAGAAAAATCAAGGTTTTGTCCTTTAAATCTAGAAATATTTTATTGAGTAGAGCATAATTTGAAAGGAACAAATTGTAAGAGAATCCCTGAAATTTTAGGCAAAGCAGAATCAACTGTGTTGATTAATCTAGAGATAAGATCATCTTGGCAAATATGATTAAAAAAAAAAAAAAGAAAAGAAAAAACACACACACAGGAATGTTATTCGAAGGGATATTCACATTTATTGTTTAGAATTTTTCTAGATTAAATCAAGCAATTTAATTTATTATGTTAAAATAGAGCTTTCAGTGTAGAAGCTGCTCACAGTTTTGTTAAGGTTACGCAGATTTTTATTTTCAAGTTTTTTCACAGTCCCCCCCCGCCATTTCCTCCATGTAAACTTTGTTATCACAGGTAACTGGAACGTACTGTTCACAGTAGAAACAGCAAAAGTTGTAACTGTTACTGAAGGAACAGTGTTTTATAATTAGAATGTTTTGTGTTAAGCATATAGTACTGATGAGAAAGAAGATGACATTAGAAAGGTGAAAAATGTTTATAATTAAGTCATTCTGTCATCTGTGCTTGCACTCATTCTGTGAAAATCAAAGTTAATACTATATCTCAAGCTTTTTTTTTTTTTTTTGTGAAGGAGTATTATATATTTAATATTTTCTAGGTATTATCAGCTTGTGCAAGCCTGGGAATTCTGGGATTCAGTCTCTGATTGGGGTACTTTGCATACCAAATATGGAAATACGGGTAAGTGGTAAATATTTAATACTAGAATATGGATAATATTGGATGTTTTAATTACACATTCTTAAAATTCAACAATCTAGTGGTTTACATACTAATTCTATTTTTAAGGCCCCTATGTTGAAGTTTACACTATAGTCTGCAAGCTTAATCAATTTGTTTGCTTTTTCTATATCTAACTCCTTATCTGTAAAATAAGAATAAAAGCACACCTTCTGTATCTGACAGGAAGGAGAAGAGAAGAGGGGATAAACATATCAAAAAATCAATATATACTCAAATGTTATGACACTAAAATAGCTTATAAGCTGTCAGGAAGGAGGGTTAAGTTTTTGTTTTGTTTATGTTTAGTCTGTTTCTTATTATCTTATGTAGATCTTGAGCTCATTCTGTAGAATTTCCATTATGATTTAAAAGCAATTTAAAAAAATAATAATTAATGCACTGTGAAGTTGATACTGCCAGGAAAAAAGTTTAATAGCGTCCAGCAGTTGTTCTTTGTTTTAAGTTTAGTTTCTCATTCATACTTCATATGGTGGGAGTCTTGGATGTCTCCTATCATGGAATCACAGAATCATTAAGGTTGGAAGGGACCTCTAGAGATCATCTAGTCCAACCCCCCTGCACACGCAGGGTCACCTAGAGCACGTGGCACAGGACTGAGTTCAGTCTGCTAATATTTAGAGACTAAATGCCTAGAAGACATTAGGGAAAGTCAACATGGAGACAGACCAGACCAGAGGTACGTAAACGAATTTCTGTTTTGGCCACAAGTCAAAACAAGCACAAAGGAGCTGTAGGTATGATGAGCTTAAATCTGCAATGTGAAAAAAATTGCTTCTTTCAAGTAACTGGCTAAACTTAAAAAAAAAAAAAAAAAAAAAAAAAGTTGTTGTTGGCAGAACAAAAACAAAACCAAAAAAACCCAACCTACCTACTCAGGAAATATGCCAGTATCTTGCTTTATAACCTTTGATAGACAAGATAATGAAACTGTTTGTATTTCTAGTACACAACTGTGCATTAGTTTGATTTTTATTTGCATATTGGGAAATGCTGAGTGGATAATTGAATAATCATTAACATCTCTCAGGGTTTCTTAATTAAGTGTAGAAGAGCAATCTGCACTTTCATGGTAGAAATTGTACAGTCTTTGTTAGTGCACTGTTTGGTGGTGATAGTAATGTATATGGCAGTAACATCCAAGATGCTATTTTTGGAATTTCTTCTGTACTATTTTAAGTAGAAAGCCTATAGAAAGCCTATAGAAAGCCTATAGAAAGCATCTACTGAATATAGGAAGACTTGAGAGTTTTGTTTTGAGCAGTGTTGAAAAATAGCAATTAAGTAGAAATTATGCTTTTAACTTAGTAACTTCTTCAACTGATGTATTTCAAGTACCCCAAATTTCTTCAGCATTTATAATAATGATGGATAAATAATGATGAATAGTGATGAATGGTGATAATAAAGCACACCTTTGGAGTAAGCAAGCTCTTGCCTTCTCCTTTTTTTCTCTAAACTCAGTTAGATTATGAAAATAAGTATATTCTAACCTGCCCTCCTCCCAAAAGAAAAACTGCAAAACAAATGCACTGATCTTAACAATTTAAGGAAAAGTGAACTTCAATATTCAATTTCTTAATAGTTTAATGGAAAAAAGACCATTTTTATAAATCAATAAAATAGCTGCTACTTTCTTCTGATTTTCTAGCGAGGCCTACTGGAAGTTCTTTATGATATATTTCGCCTTCCTCTGCCAATTGTCGCTGAGGAATTTATTGAGGCACTTCTCAGCGTAGGTAAGTATTTAGGACCAGTTCACAAAAGCATTCTGTGCGTTCATTTGCTCTACAGTTTGAACCCTTGACTGTTTCCTTAATAATGACATTATCTACAGTATGAACTACTTTATCACTGAATTCTTTGGGTGTTCTCAGGCCCTATTTAAAGTTTTGTCAGCTATTGGGCATTGAAGATGAAACCACTAGAAGTCTCATTTTCTTCTGGCATCCTTACTGCACTAAGTTTGATACAATAGGTGTAATGGAGCATAATAAATGCAGAAGACTGTAATTACGTTGCAACAAAGTAGCCTGCTTTGATCATGAAGTGTTAGATCTGTGTCAAAAAAAGGAAAAGAAAAAAAGTCTATTTCTATATACTGTGTATGTAATAGCTCTTTACACTGTGCTTCAGCATGCTTAGCTTTCCTAAGGCAAGGTTGCACCAGTTTTATGTCTTCGTATTTAGCAAAGTCAGGCTTTTATTTTTAGAATTACTTATTTGCAACCAAAAAATGAATCCTCTCCCTTTATCTCATAGTACAAAACCATTAGCTGCATGAGGAGCGAGTCTTAGTTGTAGCTGTTCCGGGCATTCTCTAGAGTCTGGTTTTAAATGTCTGTGATATAAGATTGATTATGAAAAACCGTAACCATCTGTCAGCAGTGAAATCATTTTTTCTTGCAAACTTGCTATGTTGCTGTATGTTGCTTTATAGAGATAAGCACTTTTTTTTTTTTTTTATTAAACAAGATGAATGTATATATGAATTTGGAAATTTTGTTATCTTGGTTGTCCTAGTTTCAAAGTTAGCCTTGCTTTGCATGAGAGTATGGATTAGATAACTTTTTGGGGTCCGTTCTGATGTAAATTTTTCTGTTTTGAAATCTGAAATGGCAGTTATTGTTGATATAAGGGCTATTTCTCTAATGGTGACTCTTTAAAATAACACTATGAAATACAGCTTATGCAGTGTGATAATTAGCATGCTCCATTTTTTTTAATAGATCCAAGCAGATTTCAGGACTGCTGGAGACTTTCTGATGGCTTTGTGGCTGCTGAAGCTAAAACGATATTACCCCATCGAGCCAGGTCAAGGTGGGTATTTTATGAACAGCATCTAAACTGTTGGGTTTTGTTTGTTTGTTTGTTTGTTGGTGTTGATAAAATAATTGTTGTAACCTTGCAGATAAAATAAACACAATGTACTTTCTAAATTGTTTCCATACTTTTTCTCCTTAGGCCTGATCTCATGGATAATTATTTGGCTTTAGTGCTTTCAGCTTTTATTACCAATGGACTTCTAGAGGTAATTAATGACCTTAAGCATAACTTCTTATTTTTCCCATAAGAATCAAAATAAGAGGATGTACATTAAATTCTGTAATTTTCTGAACCTTTTTTTTTAAAGGGCCTGGTTGAAGTGATTACCAGTAGCGATGACCATGTATCTGTTAGAGCAACTATCCTTTTAGGAGAACTTTTACATATGGTGAGTAGAGACTTTCTGCTTAGAACAAGTAGTATTAGTAGCTCTCTGTAAATTGGTGTTTCTGGTTATAGCCTTGAATATATCTGTTACAACCTGGAGGCATCCCCTCTTTATAAAATAATGTGCTATCTTGTAGTACATCATATTGCACTGCATAGTTTAAAAATGGCGGGACTCAACTAGGAAGGCAGGACTGAAAGAGAGGCTTCTGCCCCCGAGCTCTCAGGCTCCCACTGACACTCAACTTTGCTTTAGAAGCTGGTTGTAGTTTTAATCTGGAGTCAGGCAAACTCACTGCTCAATTACTGTGTTTGGGAAAAGGAGGACTATGCTTTATTTTTGCCTTTATTTCAGTATTAGCAGCCTTGTGGCAGTGTGTTAAGCTTTCTGTTTAGAAGGATAGAAGGTATTTATTTATTTATTCATATTTTTTTTGCTGCAGCACTTTGTATTATTCATTCAGGCAGCTCCAGCTTGGTGGAGCCCTTTTTTAGCAGTTATTGGCAGCTCTTACACACCATAGAGAAGCCGGAGGTCCATCGCTTGCTGCCTCTCCTCTCTTGCAGTAGCTTTTCTTCTTCCTTTTTGCAGCATCCAAACAACTCTTTATCTTTCCATTCTTTGTCTGTTTATTCTTATTTCAACAGCAGAATATGAAAGGAAATTCGTAAATTCGTTCCACTGTATTTTTCTTATTCTGATCTCTGTAGCCTGCTTAAAACGAGTGGAAACAGCCTGCTTAAAGAACAGAACTTTTGAGCAGAGGCTAAATTATTGTGCTATAGAGGTGATTTTATTGTTTTCATGCACAGCAGTGTATGAAAACAGCCTCCTTCAACCTGCTGAGAAGCTGCTAGTGATGTATAAAGTGGTGACATGCCTTTCTTATGAATGGTTCTTTTTCACATCCTTTCCTGAAGGCAAGAATAGCTTATACAGAAGAGCTCTTTGATTCTAGTACTTTTGTATGAGTGACTAGATGCACTGACTTTTGAGCATGCTGCAAGCATGGTACATTTTCTGTTTTATAAGGGGATCATTCCCTAGAATGTCTCTGAGATGAGACTGTTTTTCAAAATACTGAAAAATTATCTATACTTCAGTTAGTTTTAAAAACATGAATAAAAAATATTTCTCTTTATGTAAATACATTTGAAAGCTATAAAGAATAATATACTATTTTTCAAAACAAAACCAGTTCATCGACTACTCACTTAAGAAATTATGTGATTGAGTTCATCAGATAGTCACAAGAATGTTATTTTTCTGTGCAGAATCATTAGTTGTTGAGCGTATTAAATGAATATCACTAAATAGATTATTTTGTATTTTTTATTATACATTTTCGTACTTCAAAGCATATCAGAATGACTGCAACCAAGCACAATAAAAGTTGTATTTACTACTTCTGTATTTGTTTTGTTTATTTAATAATGCTTTGCTTGGCAATGTAGATGAGGCACTTGGGGCAGTGATTCAGTAGGCATGGTGGTGATGCGATAACAGTTGGACTTGATGATCTTAAAGGTCTTTTTCAACCATCATGATTCTATGTTATTCCATACTGTCACTTTAACTAATATCAGCCTGGGCATGAATTAGAATGCTCTCATGCCAAGTCTGTGTCCTAAGATTCTTAAATTAGTTTCTACTGTATTTTAGACTGATGAATTTGAGAAGTTAAAGATCTCGTGTTTGATCATCGCTGTCATATTTTACAAAAAGCAATTTTGATGTTATGCATTTTTGAAAGTTTTGTGAGATGTATAGACACTTCAAATGATTCTTACAGATGGCTGAAAATGTTGTGATAAGTTACTCTACTTTTTTGATTTGTTTGGTTTTTTTTTTAGGCAAACACAATCCTTCCTCATTCCCACAGCCATCACCTGCACTGCTTACCAACGCTAATGAACATGGCAGCATCTTTTGACATCGTGAAAGAGAAAAGACTGTGAGAATGCTAAATTATACTTCGAGATTAAAATACATATGTCTCCTTCTCCCGCCCCAAGACGTGTATTTACCACAACTGCGCACAAACCTGCATTACCTGTTTGTTGGTTGGTGAAACCACTGCTGTCTTTATTGCAGTGGGAATGCATATGGAAATGCTCTTTGACCTTTATTAAAGAAATGCCCTTTCCAGTGCATGATTCAAAAAATGCATGATATTTGCATGATTTAGTAGTGATTCTGAAATTCAGAAATCCAGAAGAGAATTTTCAGTGGTAGTTTTTGGATCATGCTTTTTTTTCTGCTAGCACTGTTTTGTGAGTAGCTGATTCTGACATTGTCTGATGTCTTTTTTATCACTTCCTGTCTTGAGTGTCCCTTTCTTATGTGTTGTCCCTCAGATGCTTGGATTTAAAGAGCAGAAAATATAATATTGATACCCCCACTACCATCTAGAAAAGAGAATTTACTTTCTGTGCTTACTGTATACTGTATGCTTATAGTTACTGTATAAGACTGAGTGGTATAGGTGCATCAAAAGTACATCAAAACCTAAAAGTTTGGCTTTTTTTTCATAATTGCTTCTTCTTAGTTGATTCTTACTTGAGCTATGCCTGTTAAACTGAAGATTTAGCAAAGGTGTTATTTATTTGTGTAACAGTCATGCATTACTGATTATATTTTTCTGTTAGACGAGCGAGTGCTGCACTCAACTGCTTAAAACGCTTCCATGAGATGAAGAAGAGAGGACCTAAACCTTACAGTCTTCATTTAGACCATATTATTCAGAAAGCAATTTCAACCCACCAAAAAAGAGATCAATATCGTGTACAGAAAGACATCTTTATTTTAAAGGTATTACCATTACTTGTTTTCCAAAGTCTAGTTTGTATTTGGGAGATTTTCTTTTTCCCTTCTCAGCTTTGCTTTCTTTAATCTACAGTCATTTTTTTCATTTAATTTGACCTCTAGCTACAATTAATTTGACCTCTAGCTAGTCGTTGGGGTATATGTGGATTGCACTTTATAGAACTTATAAAATGAAATTACAATATTTTTACTGGTTTCTGGGGCCATTAATGATCTCTTACTGTTAGATTCTAGTAGCAGTACCGTAATCGTGCATTGTACTCTCAAACACAAAAGGCCCTTCAGTGAACGTTACATGAATAGTATATCCAATGACAGTACTGAAAAATGATGCAAGGAAACTTACTGTAGTTTTTCATGTGTATATTACAGGATACAGAAGAAGCCCTTGTAATGAATCTTCGAGACAGCCAGGTTCTTAATCATAAAGAAAATCTTGAGTGGAATTGGAATCTGATAGGGACCATACTGAAGGTGAGCAAAGAAAGTGCTCTTTAAAAAATGATGGTATTCATTTCACATGTGAGCTTTGTCTTAATAATATAGTGCTATACACGATAATCTGTTTTATTTCAGAAAATTGTGATGTCATGTGTTTAATCAATGCTTAATCAACACTTTTTCATATGCAGCCTCTAAATTACATACAATAATACAGTAGTTAAACTATCAGATTCCTTAATAAGCTTACATTAAGCTTTATATAACATTTTGCGTACATAGACATACACTTTATGAAGTGATACAATGATTTTAAGTTTGCATAATATGTTAGACGTAATATGTTAGTAAGGCATCAACCTGTCTGGGTTCATTGCATTACTTTTAGAGGATTTTGTCTTTTTTAAGCAACAGACTTTCTTACCAGTTAGTAGTTGGAATAATCTTAGCCATCGTCTGAACTCCTGTTTTCTATGCATCAAAACTGCCCTCCTATTGATGTTCACGAACAAACTTTACTTATTATAAGCTATATTTTTGTAAATATGATAGAGTACAGAAAGGATTACTGGTAACAGATATATATGATCAAGTGACAGACATATCAAGATTATATTAAAAAAACATGAAATGAGAAAACAAGAATTTGTCTAATATGAAGGACTAAGTAGGTCTATGACAGTAATTTCTTGCCCTGACAAATTTCTCTTGTTTGCAGGCTTTTGTCACTATTGCTATATTTACGTTAATTTAATGCGGGATCAAAAGCAGAAATATATATGATTCATTTTCAAGAAACTATTTCTCACAATCTCACAGCTAATCTGTGTAACCCTTTGTCAAAGGATTTTTTTTCCCCCTTTTATGAAATTTAGAAACAGAAGAGCTTCTCAGTCAAGCCATCAGTTACCCTGATATCTAAAACATTCCTGCAGTAAGTTTTCTAGTGACCAATCAAACAATTTTAAATGTCTCAAAATGAGACTTCCGTCTTTCAGAATGAGAAGTTATTGTGCTTTCTGGTTAAAGTCTAACCACTTCCCTTCCTGTTAACATTATCTCAGTGCATGCTGGTGTTGTGCAGTTTATCAGAGTGGTCCATCTTTAGCCCCAGACTGAGCCGGATCCAGTTTCTGATGTTTGGGTTTCATTATCTCATGTGGCAACATATCTTCTCCTCACTCAGTCAAAACTTTATGGCTATTGAACACCAGCTTTCCTACCACCTCACTATTTTATGTTTCATTTGGTCTCTTACAGCCTTTTTAACTTGCTCGTCTTGCTGTCTAAGCTGCAACAAAAGCAGCAAAGTTAGCAGTTGTCAGGATGGAAGGATTTACTTTGTCTGTCAGCAGTTGTAGACAGTTTATATTTATTCTGACACCCATGGAATCAATGTTATCAGTCTGGTCAGCTTTACTGATCATTAACTGTTGCACTACCTGTCTTTAGAATATTTGTATACCAATTTGCAATGTGGAACTGAATTTCTTAGATAGGAAAAAACAGTGTATTTGATGCACTCTTTTCTGCTCTTTCAAAGAAGATACTAGTAGCAACAAAAACAAAAAGTCATAGATAACAGCTGTGAAAACAGAAAACTTAGTACGGAGAAAGGAGAGGTCCAGAAACATCTGACACAGCTTAATTTGGTCTTATTTGAAACAGTTTTTAAAGTGTCAAGAGGACTTTAAATACCACTTTAATAAGGAATATTTAAGTGAACTGTAATAAAATAATGGCTATTTCAGAACTCATCTGATTAATAGTGAAAACAAACAAAAGTTTCCTTTTTAGATGAGTATTAAAAATTGTTTTGTATTTGCAAAGGAGATACTAAGCATAATTATTTCTTTTTCATTAGCATGTCATAGTTTGGTATTTATATTAGAATTGTGGTCATGTACGTGTAGCACGGAGCCAGCACTTGCTCTCCTTCTCTGGAAAAAGTAAAGCAGTCCTTGGAGCAAGAAGAGTATGGGCTTTTCAGTAAAATAAGTTGTGTATTTTTTTTTTTAATAGATTATATTAAAGGCAAGAAAACATATAATTATTACATGAACTTGACTATGATAGAAATGAGTAAATATTAGTGACTAATCAAGGCCTGCTGTACAAGTTTCATATAATGCTATATTTGCTGTTTTTCTAGTGGCCAAATGTAAATCTAAGGAACTATAAAGATGAACAATTGCACAGGTATGTCAAATTACATAGACATCCTTTGAAGAAAGAAATTTGGAACAACTGTGTATTGCAATAAACTATTCCTTGGATATGTCACGTTTCTAAAACTTAATATATAGATAAGCATTAAAAGCAAAATTTTAAACAATTAGGCTGCAAAACTTGCTTTAAATAAAAAGGTTTAAGATTTATTGTGAGGTTTTGATATTGTTGGTGTTTTTTTGATTGTTTGTTTTTTCTTCTGTGCACTCTGTGCATCTATTCCCTAAACAGGAATCATGTCATGCAAAATATCTATTTCATTTTAAAATTTTTAAAATTTTAGTATTAGTCTTCAATATTTCATATACTAGTGTTTTGTATTAACACTTGGAAAATGCAAGCAGAACATGTTTATATTTGTAAAGTTATACAGTTAGAGCCTGAATTTAAAGAAAAAAAAAAAAAACAGCTATTTCTAGTTGCTGTTAATGGTAAGGGAAGCACAAGTGTTTTGGAAAAGCAAACAAAAGCCAGCTTTGGTTCTTTTCATATCTCTTAATATTATAGCACTCCTAATAATCTTTGTGCATATGTGATAATTAGTTCTTGGATGTGATACTTAGGATGCATTTCAGGAACTTGTTTTGAAGAGTAGTTCTTTAATTGTAGGCATGGAAAGATATTTCTCTGTGAATTTTTAAGGAAAACCTAAAGCTAAAATATATCCTGAAAGGCTCTATGCTTCATCTTAAATTTTTATAAGAAGTAATCAGGCTAATTTTATATAGTGCTCCAGCATAAGTGGTAGTCCCATTGTAATCATAGTCATAATTTAATTTTGCATTTTTTGCCTGTTTTTTTTCCCCCTTATCTGATCATTAACTGCTAATCCGTGTGGTAAAGGATTATTTTCCAGATCCTGTAGTTAACAACATTGCTTCTGTAAAGGAATGTCTGCAAACCTGGCCATGATCCATGTGTGTGCAGACACTTAGACGCACACACACTGTTTCTGTGTTTTGTGTGCAAGTGGCATTCAGTGGCTACGTGATTTAATGCCAGATAAATCTGAAAAACCTAGGACTTGATCAGTATACGACTTAGGCAGTTAATTGATCATTTCTGCAGCTTGCAGCCTGTGTGCTTTAATCGCTGTGAAATCCTTTTTTAATTATGACAAATGAAACCCCAATTATCTCTGACCACAATAGTTTTTTTAGATGTTTTGTATTTTTAAAAAAATGCAAAAGGTATGTCTTGTTTTATGTTTTTATAAGTTATTTTTACTGTTAGTTTATGATCTTATGTCTGTTTCTAGATATTTTTAGTGTAGGTTTTAATACTGATTAGCTCAAAGGAGAGCTGTAGTTATTCCTAGCCTTCTGTAATTTTTGAGATGCAGTTATGGGGGTACGTGCACGTGTGTGGGTCTGTGTATGTGTCACTATAAATACACACTTAGGCATATATACATATATGCATACCCATACAAATATAAGTATGCTACATATGTAATTCATGTATTTAGTAGTAACTCAGAATCAAATATTTTTCATTTCACAATATCCAACCTAACCTCCACAAATTTTTTTTGTAATCAGTCCTGTGTTTGGACTTGAAGAGTGATAACACTTTTTCCAACTAAAGCAGTGCTTTAGTTAATCTTTCCTATTACTTTAACCTTCAGATAGATTTAGTGTTTTTTTTTAAGCAAATGTTTGTTTATTTTTTGGGTGAAGAACTAGGTGGGGAGGGGAAAGTCCTTTCCTGAAGATCTATTTCTCTGGGACAAAATTCAACCCATATTGCTTAATGTGGTATTAGGAAGCATGAATGAGAGTCTGCTTTGTGATTACCCCATTGTTGAACTGCATAGGTTTTTCTTTACAGTTTAGGCTTAAAAAGAATAGATAGTCTTGGAAACTTATCACAGGATGAACAAAATGAATTAAAAGCATAAGAATGAGAAGGAATGAGAAGGCTTCTAAGACCATAGAGATTTTGAGTTCTTTTTGCTTGTTTCAAATCATGGCCTAGGAAAGCCTTTGTGCCACACACAGTACAGCTGCGTTTCTGAAATCCTCTGTGGAAGGACTTACTGCTCATACCTGCTGCTCTCCTTAATAACTGAAAATTATTAACAGTGAGCTAATTTACTGATAAAACATGTTTTATACCTGTATCATTTTCTACTGTTAGGGATTCATTGAAACTGAAAGTGAAAAATAACAACTTCTCTTCTACTTTCCATAGGTTTGTAAGGAGGCTGCTGTATTTTTACAAGCCTAGCAGTAAACTTTATGCCAACCTGGATCTGGACTATGCTAAGGCTAAGCAACTCACCGTGGTGGGTTGTCAGTTTACTGAGTTTCTTCTTGAATCCGAAGAGGTGAGAAATTTTCAGCTGCAAGACTGGAGATAGAACTAGTAATACTGCTGCAAGCCACTTAGAGAAAAAATCTTAATTTTAATAGAGACTTCATTAGTAAAACTTCAGGTGTTAATCTTAAAATGATCAGCATAATTATGAAATAGAACTTAAAATGCTGAAGTATCTAGGTGAGAGACTGTTTACCACCATGTTTAAGTAGGGATTTTATAATAAGTACAGTTATATTAAGTATAATTTATTTTTGCTCTGCTCTTTCCTTTCTCTAACTCCTTTCTTCTGCCATATTAAGATTTTTATGCCTCAGGCCACAGGGCAAGAGAAGAATGTCATTAAATGATCCCTTTCTTGGAAAGAATAGAATGAGTCCTCAAATGTCTGCGAGCTAAACTCATTTTATTTGTCTTGAGCCCTTTTTGTTATTTTAAATACTGTTTGTCAGCCAGCACTTCTATTTTGCATCTTTATTGCTTTTGTATGTTTTAAGTAATTTACAAGAATGCATTTCAGTAAAGAAGAGGGGGGCAGTTCTGCTATTAGTAAATACTGTTACTCTTCCTTTTGATAGGATGGACAAAGTTACCTGGAGGAGTTGGTTAAAGATATTGTGCATTGGCTCAATTCATCATCAGGAATGAAACCTGAACGTAGTCTTCAAAATAATGGGTTATTGAACACCCTTAGTCAGCACTACTTTCTGTTTTTTGGTACTCTCTCTTGTCACCCTCATGGAGTGAAAATGCTTGAAAAATGTAATGTATTTCAATGGTGAGTGTTGTTCTTTTGAATTGTGCTTACAGATACTAATCCTTATAAAACGTGTAAACTGGATCACTCTATAAAGCTGAAAAAAAAATCTGTTGGTTTACTTTGTACTAGAGCTTTTTCCCCTCTTTTTTTTGCCCCTCTTTTCCCCTCTTTTTTTTGCCCATTTTCTTTTAGCGATTTGACACGATCACCCATATCTTTTCTGTAATTAAATTTTCCTGTCCCCACCTAACTGACAGAAATCAGTATTAGGGAGGATGATACTGTACTTAAATGCAAGAAACTGTCAGGAATCATCCTGTGTGTGAAATATGACAATGTGTGTTGTACTTAAATTTCAGTCTAGTATACTTGAGTGAAGCTCCAGTGTTCAAAACTTTGTGCCAGTCCAAATTAACTTGTTATGTTTTAAGAGTAAAATGTTTGAAAATTTCTAATTTCTAATTGCCATTTATTTTAAATACTGTAACTATGTCTTATTCAAGTTGTCCATTTTTTTAATTGCCATTTGCATTGCTTATCAGAATGTAGTGTTGATTTTTTGGTTGGTTGGTTTTGTTCTTTGTTTTTGGTGACTACAAAACCCTTCATTATTTAATTAAATCTGGACTGCTGAAAGGGCTAACTTATGTCAAAGTCTGTACACAGAATATTTTACAATGCAAAAGTATTTACAAAGCTTTCTGAGCATTTGTTTTTGTACAACAAAAATAAATTTTGTGTTTGTACAACAAACGCTAATACAGTCTTCTTGACAAAATTGTTGTGAAACAATTATAAGAAATGTTAGTTTGGGTGTCCCATTCCCAACCTTCTCTTGCTGTCCAGAGTATTATTCAGCATTCCACGGACTCTGTGAACGTCTGCAGCAACTAAGATGGAGTCACTCCATCTTGTATGGGAATGTGACTTGTATTTCTCTGCATTATAAGGCTGATTTAGAGTACTTAAATTTAAATTGTTGATCGAATAAATAATGAGTGGGTTCAAACACTAATATTTTCTTTTTACCTCCCACATGCAGTCTTCTTAATCTTTGTTCTTTGAAGAACCAGGATCATTTATTGAAACTGACTGTTTCCAGTTTGGATTACAGCAGAGATGGATTAGCAAGAGTCATCCTTTCTAAAATCCTAACAGCAGCTACTGATGTAAGTTCAAATCAATATACATTCTGTGTTTGTTTGCAATTAGACATTTATTTGGTTCAAGATGCATGATTTTATTTTGAAAGTATTATATATTCAGAAAGAGGGTGGTTTTTTTTTTTTTCTTTTTTTTTTTTTTAGAAATGTAACTCCTATTCATGCGACTTTAGAGCTTTCTATGGACTTCACTCCTTGTAGTGTTTTTATGGTCAAGATATGAATTCATTTCAAAAAGTTTCTCCCATATATGAGAGTGGTTAAAATCTTAAAATGAATGCATGAAATGTAAATGCATACACCAAATGTAAACAAAGATAATGTTACTGTCCAGATCAGTGCACATCCTAAATCAATACTGAAGGCATTGTTTTCACAAGAAGAAATGTGGATTTCTGATGTTAGTATAACTTGTAGTGATAGATATTCCTTTAATAATGATGGAGATGGCTGTGCAGAACTTTGGAGACGCTATAGTTCCTAGAATGGCAGAGGGCTCTGAAGTAGAGGCTGGGTTTGGTGCTTCCAAATCAAAGGTAGTGGGTGTGGATAATACACAAAGTATCAGGAAGGAAAGCTACTAAACCTTAAAGAGAAGATAAATCATTCCAGTATTACATGGTGGACAAGCAAGCATTGATGTCGGATAAATGAGAATTAAATAAGTTGCAATCTTAGCTAGGAAAAGGAATTTAAGAGGGGAGCGCTATTCTGTCCACTGGACAAGACAGAAATTTATGCTAGAGTGAATGCAAGAGGGTAAAGAGTCTGAAAGTAATGAAAACAGTTGATGTAAAGGAATGGCTCACTGAAAGTGAGCATCTGTGTGCTTTTTAGGAAGAACAGGATGGTAGGGCGAAGTGGTGCAGTTGCACTTTGTTTAGAGAGCAACTGGAATGCATGGAGCTCAACCTGTGGGTGGATGATGAGCAAATTGAGAGTTTATGGGTAAGGATTAGAGGGCAGGCTAATGTGGGAGACAGTGTGGTAGGGATTTGCTACAGGCCACCTGATCAAGATGAGGAAGCAGATGAGGCCTTCTACAGACAGCTGGAAGTAGCCTCGTGGTCTCAGGCCCTGGTTCTTATGGGGGACTTCAACCACTCTGACATCAACTGGAAGGACAACACAGCCAGGCACAAACAGTCCTGGAGGTTCCTGCAGAGCGTTGATGATAACTTTTTAACACAGATTGTGGAGGAGCCAACAAGGAGAAGTGGGCTACTGGACCTCGTGCTAACAAATAGAGAGGGACTTGTAGGAGATGGGAAGGTGGGGGACAGCCTCGGCTGCAGTGACCATGAGTTGGTGGAGTTCAGGATCCAACGAGGAGGAAGCAGGGCTGTAAGTAGCCTTGCAACCATGGACTTCAGGAGGGCCAACTTTAGCCTCTTCAGAGACCTCCTTGGAAGAATCCAATGGGCTAGAGCTCTAGAAGGAAGGGGGGCCCAAGAGAGCTGGTTAGTTTTCAAGCAGCCCTTCCTCCACGTCCAGCAACAGTGCATCCCTGTGTGTAAGAAGTCAGGCAGAGGGGGCAGGAGACCTGCATGGATGATCAGGGAGCTTGTGCCAATGCTCAAGCAGAAAAAGGCACTATACAGAAAGTAGAAAAAAGGACATGCTCATTGGGAGGAATGTTGTCAGGGAATGCAGGGATGTGACAGGAAAAGCCAAGGCACAATTGGAATTAAATCTGGCAAGGGATGTTTAAAAATAATAAGAAGATCTTTTTCAAATATATCAGTGGTAAAAGGAAGATTAGGCAAAATGTGGGTCCACTGGTGAACAGCGTGGGTGCCCTGGTTACAAAAGACACAGAAAAAGCAGAGTTACTTTATGACTTCTTCACTTCTGTGTTTACCAAGGGCAGCCCTTTAGAGTCCCAGGCACTAGGGACAAGAGAAGGTCCCCAGAGAGAGGAAGACCTGCCCTGGGTAGGGGAAGATTGGGTCAGAGAGCACCTAGGGAAATTTGACATCCACAGATCCATGGACCCTGATGGGATGCACCCCAGAGTGCTGTGGGAGCTGGCAGATGTCATAGCTAAGCCACTCTCCATCATCTTCGAAAGGTCCTGGAGAACAGGGGAGGTGCCAGAAGACTGGAAGAAAGCCAATGTCGCACCAGTCTTCAAAAATGGCAAGAAGGAGGACCCAGGCAACTACAGGCCAGTGAGCCTCACCTCCATCCCTGGAAAAGTCATGGAGCAGCTCCTCCTGGCTGTTGTCTCCAAACATGTGGAGGGATAAGAAGGTGCTCAGGAGTAGTCAGCATGGATTCACCAAGGAGAAATCATGCTTGACTAACCTGATAGCCTTCTGTGATGGAATGACAGGCTGGGTAGGTGAGGGAAGAGTGGTGAATGTCATATATCTGGATTTCAGCAAGACTTTTGACTCTTGACTTCCGGAAGTGTGGGTTAGATGAGTGGACGCTGAAGTGGATTAACAACTGTCTGGATGGCAGAGCCCAGAGGGTGGTGATCAGCGGTGCAGAGTCTTGTTGGAGGCCTGTAGCTAGCGGTGAAAAGGCTGAGAGGAGATCTGGTCAGTGTATATAAATACCTTAAGGGAGGGAGTGTAGAGAATGGGGCTGGCCTCTTTTCAGTGGTGGCCACCAACAGAACTAGAGGTAATGACCACAAACTGAAACACTAAAAGTTCTACAGGAACTTAAGGAAATTTTTTTTTAACAGTGAGGATGATGGAGCACTGGAACAGGCTGCCCAGAGAGGTTGTGGAGTCTCCTTCTCTGGAGATCTTCAAAACCCGCTTGGATGCAGTCCTGTGCCACGTGCTCTGGGTGACCCCAGGCGTGTGCAGGACTAGATGACCTCTAGAGGTCCTTTTCAACCTTAAGCATTCTATGAAAGAAGAAGGTAAAAATCTCTACTAACTACTTTCCTAAGTAGTTTTTTTAATGAAATGATGACTTTGGCATTCTTTCTCCATAGGTGTGTTATGCCTAGTCTGAGCAGGCAAGTGGAAAATAACAGGTTGTGAGGACACATGTCTGTGTCTATTAGACTTCAAAGCTTCTGTGAGATGATGGCCAATTAAGACCAGTTTAGACAGTGGAACTTCATTTAGCTGTTTCCACTGAGACTTTGTGTCAATAGATACCACCCCCACACACACCCACCAGCAATTTTCCCTCTCATAAAAGAGGCTACACAAGGGGGAACAGTATGCCAGCATTTCAGTTGCTTCCGAGTGCAACCACTGAGCAATTAAAAATAACTGCAGGCATGTTGTAATGATTTCTTCGGAACCTCAAGTACAGCTGTGTGCAGCTCAACGCTATGAGCAATGCATAGCAAGCGTTTCTTGTCTTTTGGATACAAATGGGATAGACTTTGCTCTCTAGCACCCTTGTAGAGTCCTCAGGTTTACCTGATTCTGTTTCAGACAGTTGGGCATCCTGAGAAGGATCACAGATAAAATTTGGCACTGAATGCTGGAGGTAATACCACTGAGGTCTATTAAATTTGAACAGGTGAACACCATCGAAAAAACTGAGACACATTCTACACATTCAGGAGCTTAAGGACTTAAATTTTGCAGTTTAAATAATTATCTTTATATTATGAGATTAATATTATGAGATTATAAAGATTCATTATCTTTAAATAATTGTCTTAAAAGGAAGAGATGCCTCCTGTCAGACATTGATAACTTATCATGTCCCTGATGTTTTAAGGTCTCAATCTATGTTACAGTTTCACTTTCCAGTCTCACATTGATAATATGGATCTAGCAATAGTGCCTAGAAGAGCATCAGAGATTATGTAAAGTGGTTATTTTTGGCAGTGTTTTGAAATACCAAAGATAGAAATAATTAAGATATATCTTCTCAAGCACTAACACTGACTGATTCCCTGAGTGAAAGTAACTTGTCTTTTACATGCCCTGGTTTGGGTCAGCAGTCCTTAGCATTGGCACTGGTTGCAAGTCAAGGGATCTCTAGACAAATTCACGACTGAGATGTGTTGTGACTTAAATCCTACCAGCCTAGATTTTGATATAGCATCTAGTTGCAGTGGATGAGATTGTGCTCTGATTCTGTAGCCTTCAGTACCATGAGAATCCTATCAATATTGAAAAAGAGATTTATGATAATAAATTTAAGAAATATGTGTATTTTTAAAAGCTTCTTTGTTTATCAGAAATGTATAGGAATCTTTTATATCAGAATAGTGGAAAGCAAGGAAAAGACACTGCTTGACTTCCTCCACGGTATCTCTTGAGAATGTGGGGTAGATAAAACAGGCGTTTTGCATCCTGAACCAGTTAACCTCCTTGTGATTCTTAGCGTTCATAAGGAAATACCTTGTATTTTTGATCTTAAAAAGGAAAGCACAAGTAGAATAGACTATGGAAGGAGTTGTATTAGTTTATAACAGCAACAAAAGACTTAACTTCTAAGAAGTTTTGTTTGTAGGAAAAAAGGTAATTTCCTGAAAGGGTTCTTCCCATCAAAAATTCTAATTTCCTGATTTTTTTCCTGATTTTTTCAATGAAATATCTTATTACTAGTTCTAGTTCATTTGAAGAGCTGAAGTTGCTCATATTTTAGGTTTAACCATGATTATGACCTCAAACACAGCTTCTCAGAGCTGTTGTTTAGGTTTGTTCTCTGTTAATGAGCATCTCAAGAGTAATGAGAAAAGCCACTTCTCTAGTCACTGTAGCACTAGAAGGAGAGAGTGGATTTTGGGCTGGCTGAATGCAGTAAAACGTTTACAGAGCAGCACCCTTGAGCAGTGAAGATTCGGTGAGCACCTCAGCAGGCCTTCGTATGTGCTCTGGAGACTCGTGCTGAAGGAAATGAGTGCTGCTCAGCTGCCTTCTGCCACTTCATGGTGGAAATAGCAGAATAGGCAGCAGGTCTTAACTGCTGCAGATCGTATAGCCTAACATTTTCTCTTAGCCACCCGTGAGGGTTTAAGGTGGTAGACGCATCCTGTGTCTTGTGGCCCCAATGCTGAGCCGTATATAATTAGGTGAATGTACCTTGCTGACGTATGGCTTCCTATATCATCAGGTTGGGGCCTTTAGCAGTAAACATGAGGAACCCCTGGCAGTTGGCTGGTACAGGAAATTATCTTCAACTTGTATGTAGCCTGCACTTGGAGGGCAGGGATGTCTGTTTCCTCAGATATCTTCTTCACTGGTTTTCCTTTCATTTCTTCTCAAATATAAAATTATTTCAAAATGTCACTTCAGATGGAGACCCAGTGCTGGATTGCCCCTCTGGTTTGGGAAATACATTCAAGTGTTCTTATTCCATGGAGGCTGTGGTGTGGTTGAAGACTTGGAGTAGGTTGAAAAGTAGTGTTTTTGCAGCCCCACATCGGAGGTTCTACAGAGCTAACTGATATTACCTATAAGGTCTTATTTGTGGGCTGAAAGAACTGGCTTGGAGCCTTTTATGTTTGTAAGCTTGTAAGGTTTGATTTATTTATTTATTTTCTCTTAGTTCATCATTTCATAATTATCTGTAGGAAACTTGCTTTAGAACTTGGGGGAATTTATTTTGATGTTTGCTGGTTATTCAAAGTGTTTTTCAAACCATTCCATACCAAGTATTTGAAGTTGTCCTGGCTCTTTACAAGGCATTTTCCCTCCATATGCTGCTGACTTTCAGTATAGTAGCATCACAGTAAGTGACTAACTGGTACAGGCTTCTGATGAGACTTGTAATGACCAGGTTGCTTGTGATCTCAGACTTAAATTCACCATTTGGTAAGACAGAAATAATATACTATAGTTTTAATGTCTGAAATGGGTATCACAGTTACGTGCTATGAAAATGCTGTGATTGAAAATGTGTTTTTGATTGAATCAATAGCATTAGCTATTTTTCTTCCATTCAGACAAGCATTTCCCTTGATTCTTGCAGAGCTGCAGGTTGTATGCAACGAAACACTTACGAGTATTACTGAGAGCAAACGTAGAGTTCTTCAGCAACTGGGGGATTGAGTTACTGGTGACCCAGTTACATGATAAAAATAAAACTATTTCTTCAGAGGCACTTGATATTCTAGATGAGGCATGTGAAGACAAGGTGAGCATCCATCTACCTTTTCAACTTGTTTTGGTATCAACTCCCCAAGTCTTTTGTTTTACCTGAGTTGGAGATAAGTTTGTATGTATAGCTATCTAGATAGATATATCTAGATAGATTTTGTGTGTGTATCTATATCTATCCACATATGTAGATACTATATAGATGGGTTGATGCAGAGATATATGGATATATCCAAGTAGAGATGTGCAGTAAGCTGCTGATGGTTTGCTTCCTTTATCTCCTGGGCAGCATGCTGACCCTGCTTGAGCAGGAGGGTTGGGCTAGATGATGTCCAGAGATACCTTCCAACCTCAACTATTTTATGATTCTCTTATCATTGGTGGCCTCCATCATAGTATACACACCGCTTGCTAAAAAGACTGCAATATTAATGATAAGAATGAGCAGACATGTAGGTTATGACTACTTATAAATACTACTTCTGGTAGTATTTGTTTGATAATATATTTTCTTTTGTAAAGTTATACAAATTCAATGACAAAAGCTGCCTAAATTTGCTAGTATTAGAATAAACTTAGTACTGTTTGATATTTCCTTCATGAAACACTTGTTACTTTACTGCTGTAGTTTTCTGTGATATATTGTGTTCAGATGTTCAATATGCATTTTTATTTTAGGCCAATCTTCATGCCCTCATCCAAATGAAACCAGCTCTTTCTCATCTTGGAGACAAAGGTTTACTTCTACTCCTAAGGTAAATGTTTCACTTTAATCTGGGAAAACAGTAAGAAAATTCAAATTACATTATTTTTCAGTAGAGTAC
Organism: Tinamus guttatus; assembly: GCF_059628265.1. NCBI lineage: Eukaryota > Metazoa > Chordata > Aves > Tinamiformes > Tinamidae > Tinamus > Tinamus guttatus. Next base: position 769,040 of record NW_028289083.1, on the reverse strand, counting down.
TGACTGTCTAATGTTACTTTTCAGATTTCTGTCCATTCCAAAGGGGTTTTCCTACTTAAATGAAAGAGGCTATGTAACAAAGCAAATGGAGAAATGGCAAAAGGTAATATAAAGTGTACATTCACTTGAAATTTAAAAGCAGGAAGGATGTGAATACAAAGGTTTAGGAGGTCAAGGGCTGTGAGAAATACTGTACATTCACACATTTACTGCTAATGCTAGTACATTTACTGCTTCAGTGATTTATGATTTTGTTGAAAAGGCCAACACAAACTTTTGTTTCATAGCTTCTCTGTACATATATGCTTTTGATTTAACCAGGCTTTTTACTGAATTTGGTATTCTAGCAAAAATCTAGAGATGGCAGTGGCTTACTGAATTTCCTGAACAGTTTGTTATGTAAAATTGTATCCAAAATACTGCAGGGAAGTTTACTGCTTTTAAGACAGCTGTCACCCCTGTTTTATATCATAAAAATTCAGCTAGTCAGTGCTGTTAGAAAGTAAATAGAAAAACAAATCTCACCAAGAAAAATGTATCATGCTTATAGCTAAAGAAAGCCTATTAATATATTAGTTTATATTTGATCATATGTGTGCTTTGTTGAGGCAAGAATGCCATTGTAGTGATATATTCCTGTTGACTATTAGACAATTCTTTGAAAAAGCTATACAAAAGCTAACACTTATGTAGGAATACTGAAATGTATGATATTCTGTTAAGATTATTCAAGTTAGAAAAAGGAGAGAGATGTTTTCTTTATTTCCACCCTCTCTCTCTGACAAATATCCTGAGCTAATTATGGAATTAGTTGTAGAATCTATGGAAAAATATCATTATTAGGAGTCTGACTTCAGAGCATTAAAAAACGGAGCCTTCATAAAGGAGCCCTTTGTTTTACTCTTTTCTTGTAAAGTACCATACTATAGAAACTATGAGCTGTTTAGCTGTGTTGTATCAATCTGTCTGTCATCTTTTAGGAATATAATTTAAAGTATGTTGAGCTAATTGAAGAACAACTTAATGAAGCACTTACCACATATCGCAAACCTGTTGATGGTGACAATTATGTTCGTCGGAGCAACCAAAGGTAAACACTCACCAAAAGATTTTTCTTTCTCTTAAAACCCAGAGTAAATACACCATAGTGTAATGTATTTTCAAAGAAAATTTCTTGATTACTATGAAACCATATAACTTCTTTCTACCAGATTACAGCGACCACATGTCTACCTGCCCATTCACCTTTATGGCCAACTGGTGCACCATAAAACAGGCTGCCATTTATTGGAATCTCAGGTCAGATTATTAATACCTTTTGCAGTTAGAGAACTGAAATACTTTTAAAATAAATTTATTTTAAAAGGTATCATCACTTAAATGGTCAATGCGCAATGAATAAATTATGAAAGTCTCATATTATATGAATATCAAATTATATTCACAAAAATTGTGAAGACAGGCTTTTGTCATCTAGTTGCATGTAAAATTCTTTTCTAAAAATGAAATATTAAAGAAATACTTTGCAATGTTTTTCTTAAAATGGGTGGCAAAATATTAGAATGACAAGCAACTCAATAGTAGAAATAATTTTTCATTCTATATTAAAATATATACAAATGAATTCTGTAATGAGTATTGTCAAGATGTGGTTGTTCTTTATAAATGTAAAAAAAAATGTAGAGAGGTTAGACAAAAAAGTTTCTGTTCATTATAAAAACTAACAAAAAGTAGTTTTTTTAAAACTAAGTTTACAAAATGATATATTGAATTGTATATACTTGAGAATTTCAAGAGAGCACTCTTATTGTATTAATTTGATGAATCATTTTTTCCTTTTTAATATGAATTAAACCTGATGTAGTCAGTAGTTAAGGTTTTCAACATAATTTCAATTGCTGATGATTTATCCTCATTATGCTAGAACTATCACTCTTTGTTATAGGGTTCATACTTTAAAAGCGTGCTTTATACTTAGTAAAACTGCAGGTGAACATGCTTCATTGGAGTCTGCTTTTCATTATGAAATAAGGGCTTTTTTTGTTTTTCTCCTTTAGAGTATTGTTCCAGATCTCAGTTACACTGTTCGTTCCCCAATGCTAGATAAGTGGGAAGGAATTAAGCAGCTCAAAGCAGCTCTTTGGGCTTTGGTGAGTAATAGTCAGATTTACAAACTTGCAGCTGTTTCACTTCTGTTGTGACTTTCTGATACTGGAATAACTAAAAATTTCTTAGAACAGTTATTTAGGGATTTTGTCATAAGAGGATATCATTTTCCAAGTTGTCTCTGTATCCTAGGTGGACTTTCACATGAAATTCTATTAATTTGTACCAGTTTTGTTCCCTCTTTTTTGTATATATATATTTTTTATATAGTCACTGTGGTGCTTCTAAAAGCTTGCCACCCTGTTGATGCATGTGAATATCATGAGAACTGTGGTAGTTGTGTAACAGGGGAAACCTAGTGTCTGTACCAGTCAAAGCTGTACTTGTAAAGTTGTTTTGACACGTCAAATGTTTGTCTGTCCTCTTTCCTGTCTTCCACAGTTTATTTTGAAACATTTGGTCAAGCTGGTTGTTAGTGGAAGTCATTGTAAGCATGTAATGAAATGCCTTTGCAAAAAGAGACTTACTGCAGGCTTCAGCGTGACTGATAAGCTGAGGGCTATGTAGTAGTTAACAATAACTAGTTCTAGGTATTATACGTAGTGTCCTGAGTCCTTTATTGGATTTGAATAACTAGGAAATAATAGAAGGATACATTTCAAATTTCTAATAGCTTTGAGAGGATGTAGATTGAATGTGTGAAAATGAAAGGCTTTTTGTTCAGCAGTGATGCAGATTTAAACATATTACACAAACTATTTTGTTGCAGGGCAACATTGGATCATCAAACTGGGGTCTTAACTTGCTTCAAGAGGAGAACGTAATCCCTGATATAATGGCACTTGCCCAGCATTGTGAGGTTCTCTCAGTTAGAGGGTAAGTGTATTTGGTTTTAAACAAAACTTACAGAAAGTATTCCAGTAGGTTTTCAAATAGACTTTCTTTAAGATATATGAATATCTTACCACTTATTTTGAAGTCATTGGTTTATTAGTTACTGAAGGTCATCAAAAACAAACTTGGAGAGAATTTCAGAATTGTGTAAGAAGGTTAAAAATACAGCCAGTAGGGCAAGGAAGCTATAAAAAAAAATACAGCTTTCCTTTTTATCTCTCAAGCAATCTAAGTATATACTACCTGTATCTCTCTTGCAAACAATTTATTATTCTGCCATTGTTATTCACTATTATTTTCAAATCTTTTAGGGAAAGCATAAGTAGATATTCTTTTCCCTAATACTGCTCCCACTTTTCTGTTTGTCCTTTAAAATAATGCATATTTCAATTATAGATATCTGGGTTTTGTAATACTTAGGGTTTATTTTTAAACAATATGTTTGCAGATATTTTAGTGTATTATTTAAGCTTCCATTGATTTCCAATAAAAAAAATAAGATCAGCTACATACAAAAAGCTGCTTGGCAACTTTGTGAAGTTTCTACTGAATTGTTTTGAAACTATTCCTTTTAGCACAAATAATTTTAGTTAAAATGGATGCTATATTGCTGCTCTCTTTTTCTCTATGTACACTGAATACAGCACCTGTGTCTACGTGCTTGGTTTAATTGCCAAAACCAAACAAGGATGTGACATTTTGAAACATCATAACTGGGATGCAGTGAGGCACAGTCGTAGACAGCCTTGGCCAGTGGTCCCTGATGACATGGAGCAGCTCTGCAATGAACTTTCCTCTATACCCAGCACTCTCAGCTTGAACTCTGAGTCCACTAGTTCCAGGCATAATAGTGAAAGTGAATCTGCACCTTCAAGTAAGTGTAAAAAAAAAAAAAAAAAAAAAAAAAAAGTGTTTTTATGTTCTTACCAACATTTTGGAAGGTGAGGTTAAAGCAAATGGTCTAGAGGCGCTAATGCAGGAAAGAAGGATGTGATGAAAGAGAGCAGAACAATTTGCATTTGACTTCGAGGGTCAGAGCTTTTAGTGTTAGGCTGAATGACTAGTTCTGAGGTCAACACAGGGCAGCTTGCTGTAATACCCCACCGAAAACTCCATACCTGAGTATAAAGATACATTTGCTTCTATGTACTCAAATCTAAACAACATTATATGTATACCATATTAGTATATTTGTATTCTTAATACTTTTTTTTGTATTTAGTGTATTTTAATATTGCAATTGACATTTGAAATTTATATTCATAAATACTTAGGTATCATTAAAGGAGTGCATTACTAGTTTTTATCTCAGCTGATGGACATCTGCACTGCAATAAGCCACTGTGCCTTCGTTTTTGAAACAATGGAATCTTTAGCTCAAGTATTCCTAAACACATTTAATTTACTGAGTCTGCAGGAAAAATGTTGGCTTGAAAAATGCAACAGAATTCATATTCTGTAATTTTGACTTCTTAGAATAACTTAGCCTGCTGCAACTTAGTTCATACCTTTTGAAGAAATGTTTGATTTCAGTAACAAGGATTTTGTATATAATTTCAGGTATGTTTATTATGGAGGATGACCGTTTTGGCAGTACTTCCACTAGTACATTCTTCCTAGATATTACTGAAGATGCAGAACAAATATTTTATGACAGACCTGGACCTTCAAAGGACAAGGATCGTAGTCCCTTTCCATTTTTTTCTTCTAGCAGATTTGTGAAAAATCGCATTTTAAACTCGCTTACTCTACCTAATAAAAAGCACAGAAGCAGCAGTGACCCAAAAGGTGGAAAACTGGCATCATCTGACAGTAAATCAGGCCTGAGGCGAAATCGTACTGTAACAGAACCTTCCAGTAGCCTCGACTTTACTCCTGGGGAGGAGTTCAACCCTGCTTTCAGAGTTCCTAAAATCCAGACTTTACGATTAGAAACTTCTTTTGTTGGAAGTAAACACACAGAAGACACTGATAGTACCCCGAGTATTGGAGAAAATGACTTGAAGCTGCCAAAAGGTCTTGGAAACGAAAATCACCGGGATAACACAAGCAGAGAAAGGCTAATAGGAGATGGTTCTACACAAACACATTTCAAGAGCCGGAGCTTAAGTTTTAATACAGATACCACAACAAGTGGCATAAGCTCAATGAGCTCTAGCCCTTCTAGGGAGACTGTAGGTGTGGACACTACAAACGTAGACACTGACTGTGGGAGTTTGAGTACTGTGGTTAGCACAAAAACAGTTAAACCGAGTCACTGTTCAACACCACAGTCTAACCACCTGCCTCTCTCAAAATCAAATTCTGTATCCCTGGTACCCCCAGGGTCTTCTCATACACTTCCTCGAAGAGCCCAGTCTCTTAAAGCTCCTTCTCTTGCTACAATAAAAATTCTTGCTGACTATAATTTTAGCTATACAAGTTCTCGAGATGCGTTTGGCTACGCTACACTAAAACGCTTACAACAGCAGAGGATGCATCCCTCACTGTCCCATTCAGAAGCTCTAGCATCTCCAGCCAAGGACGTGCTGTTTACTGACACTATCACCATGAAGTCTGGCAGCCTGGACTCTCGGCTAACCCCAAGCCGGTAAGAGATTATTCTCCAATTTGTTCTCATTTTGCTAAGAATTTTTTCGAATTTCAGCTAAAAGTGACAGCCACTGCCTGGTGACTGCTAACTTCACTGAAGGCAGTGCAGATATTAGGAGACTAAGAGGACAGTGAGAAGACTGAACTTCTCACATGGGAGAAAGGGCAGAAGTTACAAGTATGTTAGTCACCTCCTTGCTGTACTAAAACCAAACACCTGGATTTAGTCCTAATTTTCTTTCCTTTTGTTATAAAATGACTTATTTTCTTGTCATTCTCATATCATTTTGAATAGCTGTTATGAAAGATAGTGTTTTTTTTTTTCAATCTTTTATTTTGTTTAGCTAAGTTAGAAACAGGCTGAGTGTCTTGATTTAATTAAGGACGATTCAGCAGGTAAACTGCGCTCGCCTGGGTGATGGAAAGTGGAAGCACCATTCCTTACTTTGTCCCAGGCTAGCGCATGGGTTTGGCGTAAATGGCCGTAGAGATGAAGCTGTGCCTGTCATTGAGTTGTACCATCCTTTGGGATCGTGTTCTTGATGTGCAAAACAGCCTTAGTGCAGTGGATTTGCAACGTAATACTAAGGGTATTCCCAGGGCTTAGCTGTTCATGATCTCGCTTATCAGTGGTTTGATGCAAGGGTTTGAGCTGACCTGCTTAACGCTGAACTGAAATGATTGGGGTACTTGCAGCTCCAGTGATGTTTTAAGCTGTGATTTGAGAAGGTTAAAACAACTTAACCTATACAGAAATCTATATAACCTATATACCTGTTCTATACATAAAACAGCCTATATAAAGATGTGGTTTCTGACCATGTTAGTGCTTCTAGTCCATATCAGGAAAAAGTGTCTGCCTCCTCCTGGGAAGGCAGTCACAGCAGTGTTGGGTGCTGAGTTAGGTTGCATGTGAGCTGATAATATGAAGTGTAACTGGTCATGTGGACAGTTTCAAAGTCCCCGTGTCCCAGTTTTCAAAGTCTCAAGGTATAAAACAGGAATCATACTATTTCTGTATGCACAGTGCCCAGCCTGCTGAACAGTGTGATCTGAGAGAAATAATTATATAGCAGATCTATGTTTATGCATTTTATGGCCCGCATCTCTACTTGGTAGTCTGTAAAATTTGGAATAGTACTATTAGACTTTAAGGATATTGAAACCAAGACCTTTTCTCTAAAAATAAATAAATACATAAAGGGCAGACTAAATACAACTCATCTAATGAATATGTCTCCTTTTGTAGTATGTAAGCACTACAGTCAATACTAGTGTGTCTCCACAGGGTAAGCCTTATTTTTAATTCTCCAGTATTTTACAAGCAATGGATAGGTATAGTTCATTTCTATATTGAAAGATCAGTTTCATTTCCATATGCAAAGAATATAATAGAAAACGAGGGATATGCATCACATACAGTAGGATGTGATAAATTAGGATCATTCAGCTGGCTTGCAACTCAAACTAAAAATTGGGAAAAGTAGTGACCCCTGGTAAAATCTTTTATTTAATAAATTAATCTTTGTCTTATATATATATATTTGACAGTAATATATTGAATTTGTGGCTTTTGGGGAGATGAAATCAACTCTGCAAATTAGTTTTTCTTAAACATTATTCTTCCAGTAATTATGTTAGTGTTTTGTTTTGTTATGAGCTTTCCACTTGTACCATAAGCAAAGCAATGTTCCCGTGGGCAACTGCTTAGCCATGTCTTGCAGTCCCTTTCGGTGCAGGGTAGTCCTGTACTATGTGTGCTAAGGTCATAAGCCAGATGTAAAAATAGTGTATGACTTTGCAGTTAAATGCTTGATAATACTATGCTGAGGATGTGTAGTTAGTATTTTAGCACTTTTTGTTTTATCTTTTCAATGTTAATGTCCTTTCAACATATCCCATAGTGTGGTTTTCTAGATATGTGGATTTTTTTTTTCATTTTTCAACAAACCTGAAGAATAATGATGATGAAAAGGAAGAAAAAATCTGTCCTGTGTTACACTGACTCTTCACATGGTCATCTCAGAGTACGAAGCTTTAATCCACCACAGCTCATCCATTCATGAAGCCTAACATGCACAGGTTCTCATTTTTGAGAATGAAAATGAGAGGTGGCCAAGGAAGTTTCCCATTTCCCTCAAACTTGGTTTCAATTTTAATTCATTAACTTTCAGCTTACCTGGATTTTATCATTACTTCCTCCCTGCCCTGCGTGCGCCCCTGTTGGTCCCATTCCTGTCATTAGGGCTGTGGTCAACACTGAGGACTTCAGTGTCCAAGTTCTGTAGCTCCTTCTCTCGACAGTCTCATTTTCCCCATCAATTTCTCTCTAGTCCTCCAGGCTGCTTGTCCCAGTCAGCTCTGCTCAGCCTGGGCAGGCTCAAGTTCCTGCATGGCTGCTTTAGAGTGCAGGATAAAAAGCTCCTTGTTCCCATCTCTGATACTCAGCAAACCCAAACTTTGCAGTTGCAAAATGCTGAACGATTCTGAAAAAAAAATACATTTCAAAATAAGGCAGTTGCAGTTTAAAAGTCTAAATCTTTCCTGATTGTGGGGGGGTGTGCATGGTTTGTAAATTTTCAAAGACTGGTAAGTTGGTGAAATCTTTTTCTTTTTCTTTACAGGGAAGGCTACCCCTTAAGCAAAAGTTCCATCCTACTATTCATCAAAGTCCCATCCCAGGACTTTCAAAGAAAAGATCATAAGATATTTTTCACTGAGGAACTGCCAAACCGTGCAATATGGCATGAGGCAGTACAATGCACAGAATGAAAGAAATGAGCCTAAATAGCTATAATTTGACAGAGAAGCAAGTTTTGACAGAGTAAAGAGTCTGGGTTTTACAATGGGAGGATGAGGATAGTCTTTGTCAGCAGTCCTTCTTATTTGTAATATGCCAAAATGAATGATTGACAAAGATTGTGATTTCCTCTCTTCATGTTGCAGGTTCATGAAAGCTTTAAGTTATGCTTCGTTAGATAAAGAAGACTTATTAAGTCCTATTAACCAAAACACACTTCAGCGTTCCTCTTCTGTTCGCTCCATGGTTTCTAATGCTACATATGGTAGCTCTGATGATTACATTGGCCTTGCGCTCCCCGTGGATATCAATGAAATATTTCAGGTATTTATATAATAATTTAATGCATTTGAACTTTCATTCTGAGTAGTGACCAACTGTGGCATTTTTTTCCAAGTAGGTAAGATTGCAAAAAGAAGAAATATATGTTGCGATATTTAAATGCATTTGGGAGAACAGGAGGAACTTCTCTAGCCCTGTTTACAGAAAAGCTGCACTCTGTTTTGTGTTGGCATCTCCATATGTGTTGTTAGGCAAATAATGGAATAGAACAGGTTAGAGAAGTTTTAAATGTTAGTGAAATAAATATACTGTCATAGAGTTCCTGTTGACAGTTCTTATGCTAAAATTGGCATAGTTTGTGGACTTTTCTAAATATCTGTTTAGCCAACAAGTATATATGTTCACTAGTCAACCATACAATATATATAATCCCACAGTAAACTCATCCTGCTACTGTGTTCTCTTGATATAATACTACAATAGGCACATAATTTTACTATACTCTGCATTACATTATTTAATATCAGAGATGCATATAAGTTAAAGTAGGTTATCTCAGTGTCTTATCGATTCTCTTCCTCTCTCTACTTAGTAAGTAGACACTGACATGTCACAAGGATGAACCATCACAAACAGGACATTGTCTATATCAAAAGTAAATCAGTGTCTTTACTCTCTTTGATTTACTTAGTCTTTGTTTTTCAATCCTAAATTCCTTTCTTATCTCAAAAATTGCTCAAACTAGAGCAAAGGCAAGATCTTCCGTCATTCTTGCTTTTATTCCTCCTATATGCAATTGCTACTCTTTTTTTGCTGCACTTCCACAGTCTTCATGGCCTGTTTCTGTTTCCTCAGTTTTCTTCCTCAACCCCCCCTTTTTTTTTTCCTGGGATGACTCTTGTTTGTTTTTGATCTGCTGTCCTGAGACATCTCCAGTGTTCTGGAGTGATCAGGGACAGATCATGAAGAGGAATTTCTGGATCACTAATTTCCTTACAGCCTGTCACCACTGCCATTTACTGAGTATTTATAAGTCTTGCTTTGAAAGTGCTTGTTTACAAAAGTACTTTGTTCTGATTGGCTTTTTTTGGCATTTAGGAATCCATCCATCCCTGACTTCCACTTCTAATTACAGCTCTCTTCCTGCAGTTGTCTTGATTAAAGTGATTTTCCTTTCTATACAATTATCATCTGTGCTTATTTTAATTTTTATTTGAACATTCCAGGTAAAGGAAACTCCGTATTTCCAGAAAAAGACCACACCTCCATTTGATGACCGTGGAGCTCGAGTCTTTGCACCTGATGCGGGAGGTATTTTTTTTTTCCTTTTCTGTACCTTTCCATATTTACTTAAATGTTTGTTATTTAGGGACTTGGGGTAATATATAGGGTTTTTTTATTTTAAAGAATGCTATTTTTTGCTGGTGTGTTCTGGCTTTCAGACCATTAACTCCTTGTTCAGTGTAGTTCAAGACAGTGGGATGTTGCTTGAAAGCAACATAAACACAGTCCACCTCTAATAAACTAAGAAAGAAAGTCTGCATATCTTTTATTATAATATAAGCTGTTGTTAAGCAAACACTGGAAATTAGAGTGGATTAAAGTAGCATATTTTAAACTAAGATTAAAGTAGAATGCTGAATACATACTCAACTATTACATTTTGACTCCCCTTTGATTACATATGGATTTAGAGGTACCAATAAAAACGTCAGGTATATTTCAGAAAGTAAATTTTGTCTTTCTGTGATGTTTCTGTGCCAGCTGAGATCAGCAGAAGTGATGGAACATGGTACAAGAGAATTGCAAGTGTTGTGTAATGCCTGGCTTGTTCTGGAGTGCACTTCCTTTTTATTCCAGAGTAGTCAGAAGCATGTAGGACATCAATATGTATGTTTGTAGTAGGGCAGCTGAAAAAGAAGCCTTGATTCTGATTCTAGGGTAGTACAGGATAGTTGCTGTCATGCTTGTCAATCATCTGGAACATTATCACAAACATACGGAACATCCAAATAGACACATCATAGTGATTTGTTGTTGTTATTTGTTAATGTAATACATAAATGTTAGTTTCCTGAAGGTGTGTTTCTATAGTGTGTAATTTTTGGTGTAGGGTAACTTGTATTCAGAATTGTGTTTGTTCTTTCTTAGGAAAGAGCATGTCAGTGAAGTGCCAACACTATATTCTTGTTTTATTTTGTGTTTTTGTTTTCATTTGTGCACATCTCGTTTATATACATCTGGAATATATAATCTTGCTGGATAGTGTGAAAATTCATAGCATAATATTACGTGATTATTACTAATGTTGAAATAATGTCAGATTTTTACCACATATTATGAGTGCTTATAGGTTTAATTGTATACATTGCAAACGTTCATCATTTAGGACTAAAATGCTGTGTTTACCTCCGTAATGCTGACAAAATGGAGCTTAACGATTCCAAAAAAATTTATCTAGACTTTTTTTGGCTCAGTCATTAAAAGAGAAATTTTAATTCAACTAATATTATACTAGCTGATGGTTGTGTAGTTTTGTTTTTTTCTGATATTTAATCGCTTATCTGCAGGTCTTCCATCAGGTACCAGTGATGTTGTCAAAAGTCCTTTCCAGATGCTTCGACAGCAGATCAGTCTCACAGAAATAATGAATACAAGCCGTTCAGATGCCTCTCAGTTTCTAGAAAATACAGAGGATACTGGACTGCAGGAGCACACAGATGAGAACTGTCTTTATTGTGTCTGCATTCAAATCTTGGGTTATCAGCCTAACAACAAAGTGAACTCTTCATATAGTCGTGCAGGTTAGTGTTCTCTTGTGGGCAAGTGTGACACAAGTGAAGAAAAATTTTGAATTATGTTCATCTTTAAAGATGATTAATCTGTAGTTTCTTCTTACTGACTATACTGCCTTGAAATTAACTTTCACTAATATTCTATTTTCACTATTATTCTTAATATTTTTAAAGTATAAAATGTGAAATTTTAAACCTTAATTAATTCTTATAAATCAATGCCCTAAAATTTGAGGCCAACTTTCTGCCCAAGGAAAAGTCACTTCAAGACCTTAAAACAAGAAGGAAATAAAGCTCCTTGAAAAGTCTGTTGAAGTTGTGCAGTAACTTCTGGATTTGGTCTTCTATATTTCTTCAGATTCGGAGATTGAAATAGAATGATAAAAGATAGTTTGGTCATTTTCCTTGGAGCCTGCTCTGCAGAGCTTGCAGTTACATCCTTTTTACAATGACCATAATAAAAATAATGGAAATCCTGATTTGTGCCTAGTAGGAATCCTCACTATTTTACTACAGGGATATACATTCAGTTAGTAACACACTGTCACTCTCACATCTGTTAAATGAGGGCAGGACTCAGTTTTCTGGCAGCCTGGCGCCTTTCATAATTCTTGTTCATTTAGGCTCTTCTACCTTTTGTTTGAAGCAGCTCATCACCCAAATGGGAGCTGCATCTGCTTTTCTGTGGGAAGGGAAATTTACTTTGTACTTGATTTTTTTTCTTTCTTTTTCTTTTTTTTTTTTTTTTTAATATCTTGATAGGAAACATGGGCGTCTTCTCTTTTCTCTCCTCTTTTTCCTTCTGGTTTGCATAAAAAACAGTGTGCCAGCAGTTACCACGCTTAGTGTATCAGTGTCTTGCAGACATAACTATGATAAGAGGTAGGATAGGCATTTGAAATGAGGAAAAGCATGAGTAGCAAAGATGCAACATTTGTTTCTGTCAGATTTTTCAGACATTCCATATACTGACTGGTGTGGGCAGGCCATACACAATCACTTGGATGTGCATTCCTCCAAATTTTCTGGAATTTCAGGCTGTAGCGATGCAGTATCCCATGGTTCAGCTAGCAGCACCAAGAGTACAGAGCTTGTCCTAGGTAAGTTTACTTTATGAAAATGATTATCATAGTCATAATTGTGAATATCTGAAAGTATTTTCTTAGATATTGTGGAAAAACAATATTAAATTTATGCTTCCTGCAACAAACTAACGTGCATTACTTGTGAGCAAACCGATAAAACCCATTGGTGCCCTAATCATTATCAGTGAAAGCCTGTGTTTAAGTGCAGATGGGAGAATGTACTTTCATACTCTAATCCCTAGGCTATATGACATTTTTGTATGTAACCTAGGGAACCCTGTATCATATATCACAGTAAAATTATCTTTTATTTCTAGTATTGGTAGGTTAAAAAAAATACGTTGCTGAATTTGTCTTTTATGAACGGCCTTTAAAGTATAAAAAGAAATTTGCATTTCTGTAAAGAGAAGACAATTTCTTCTGTTTGAACCTATGTTCAACACCTGATGAACCTATCATAATTTCTCATAAAGGAGCTCGTTGTTGATTTTAGCAGTATCTTATAAAAAAATTATTTCATAGTATCATTTAGCACTGTTATGCAATATTACAGTGACTTCATTTTTTTCCAAATATTTTCTGGTACCACTAATATAACTTTCCTAATAACCACTAACTTTTAAAAATATGACCTGTTAAAATTCACTAAAATATATATATTTTTAACTTTTGATGGGAACATTTGCTGGTATTTTAAGAAAGAATATATCATACGTACATATATGCACACGTACGTACATGTATAAATGGATTTATTTAAAGCCCTGAATCTCATTCATCTGACGTAAGTGTAGTGCAAAGACTATTCTGGTTAAATCTCATACTGTTCAATTTGTTTTTCAAGGAGTAAAATCAATTCCAGATGATACGCCAGTGTGTAGGATACTGCTGCGGAAAGAAGTCTTACGTTTAGTGATCAACTTGAGCAGTTCCGTAGGAACGAAGGGCCATGAAACTGGACTCCTGACGTAAGTTAGATTATTTTTTTTAATTACGATTTTAGCACCATTCAGTTGTTTGCATTCCCTTATGATCTTATAGAGGCTTTCATTATTTCCAACAACTCTTAAAAATTGTGAAGCAGATTTTATAGTATGTTACTGGAGTAGTTGAGCACAACATACAAGCCAACTATTAACTTTAGTGCAGCAGTAAACTTTGCAGCAGATGTAAGTGCACTTAGGGGCATCTGTTCTATATTTGCATTAACAAGTAGAGGCAGTTTCTTATGATAAAGAGTATCTTAAGAATTTTCTTTTAAATATTCCTGCTTTGTCTTTAATATCTTATTCTTTCCCTTTCTTTTTGAAAACATAACTTAATCATACTGATGCTTCTTTGGATATCTCTGTGAATATAGCTTTGCATGTACACGCATATCATTAGAATTCTCTAATATGTGATGTATTTTTACAAAAGAAGCAATAATCGGTTAGTTCTTCTGTTTGTGCCAGATAAAGTGTATCAGATAAACAAAATAATCTCAAAGTAGCTTCTTAAGGAACACCATTCTGATTTAAGCGGGAGTACAACTGTTAGAATTAATTTATAGAATATAGAATTTTAGAATAGCTCATGTTACAAATATAGAAATACAAATCAAGGGATAAAATATGATGATAAAAGTTCTTCTGGACTGGTCTTGTTGGAAACTGATAAGTGACTGTTAAAATGTAGGAATCCTTGGTTTAAAAATGCTGACAAGTATGAAGTTATCTTTGCCATTGTTACTTATATATTGATGCTATGCTTGGCTGCCACTTTTTTGATACTCCCTCTGCTTCTTACACCTATTATTTTAAGCCGGTATTCTCAGATACAATATGCAACTTTCAAAGTGGGTAGTTTGTTTTGTCTTGTGAATACAGATTTCCTGCAATTTAGTACAAAATAATGTACAAAAATTTCATTGAAAATTGAAGATATATATCTGTCTGTGTGGGATTTTAAAACCTTTTTGTTTCCTGTTGATCAGAATAAAGGAGAAGTATCCCCAAGCATTTGATGACATATGCCTTTACTCCGAGGTGTCCTACTTGTTAGCACACTGTACATTTCGACTACCGTCTCGAAGGTTCATTCAGGAGCTATTTCAAGATGTACAGTTTTTACAAGTAAGTTGCACCAAAGTGTGCCCACTGGGTGCAGGGTTCATGTTCTAAATAGATGTCATCCTGGCATGTCATGCAGGAAGCCATTTTATGTCTTTCTAGAGAAATATCTAAAGGCAGCGCTGAAAAAAAAAAAAAATGGAAATCCATACTTTTCTTTTAGATGCACGAAGAAGCAGAGGCTGTTCTAGCAACATCAACAAAACAACCAGTAATTGATGCATCAGCTGAATCCTGACCTCTGTCTCAGGCAGTGTATCATATATGGACTTAACTGAAATCCTCAAACAACCTCCAATTGACTGGATGTACTACTTTGGAGCATCATCTTCTAGACTGTTCCAGAAGCTACTGGTACCAGAAGAGTGAACTGAAAACCTTTCTTTTCCTCAACCAATTACTGCCCCAGTCTTTTGAGCCCTTTGGGGAGTTATTAAACATTACCATAGTTTTAATAATAGTAATTACCAGTGTATGGAGGGGCCGAGCACTGAACACCTCTACAAATTTTCATTTCATTTTTTAACATACATAAAAAACAGGACAACGTGCAGAGACATCTTTTATGACTGACTTTCGAATCTGTTCGAGAGAAGCAGAACGATGCCTTGCTTTTTAACCCCTGGATACCGGGAATCGGACTATCTGAGGGTGCATTCCATTGGCAGCAGTGGGCAGCCGTGCTGTAAGCGTGGACACCAGGGGTTTAATGTTCGCCCTTCTCTGTTCGTTTTCATACTGTTTGTAACACTATTTGGGGGATTTGTAGCTTCAGACAGCAAGAAAAGCCTTTGTGAATCTAAGGCATTCTTTAAGTTATTTTAATATTGCTATAGTTGTAAATCATTTTATTAGCAGTATCTCCAGTTTCATTGCCTTTACAAATATGTATTTTATCTGAACCAGTTAAGGATTTTCACTACAGTTTGATTCAAAAACAAATCATTTAAACTTGAGACGCTGAAGTCAAAATTGTTTTCCCTGATTGATATGCACGTGTTTGAAGTTTTTTGACTCATGCTCATATGGTATGAATGTTGGTCATATCCTTAACTGAAAACTTTTGACAAGCATGATTTTTATCAGATAAATGAATATTGTATCAAGTAAACTTGAAAACATTTAATCATTGCTGCTCTGTGAGAAGACATAGTAAACAAGCAATTTCCATGCTCCATGGAAACAACCTTCTGTAAAAACTAAGGTTTGCTTGAATTTCAATGTGCAAGTGATCAAGCATCAGGTAGTACTAAAATTGTAGTGAAAAGCCTTAAGAACCAAATTTTGAAGCAGCAGTACTTACAAATTTACATTGGTATTGAGACGTGTTGCGCAGTGACTGTTAGGGGAAGACAGTTGCCATTATCATGTCACTAGAGAGGTTGTTAAATTAACGAGTGCAAGTTTAAAGAAATAATTATCCTTACCACTTGTCATGCATCTAAAGATTCAGAAGCCTCTATAAAAAGGTAGTATAAATATATGCAAATATATATATAAGTAGCATGGCCACCTTTGTTAGAATGCCTGCAATAGAAAGGGTTACCTTTTGATTTTGATATAGGTGAATAATTCAGCTGGACTGTACTGTACTAGGTAGAATGTATTTTTATTCATTCACTCTTACCATATTTTTAATAACTGTCAGAATAATACTTAGATAAAGATAAGTGAAATTGATCCTAATACTCATAAACTTGATCTTACTAGCTATGCTACTGGAGACTTCAATAAGTAGGCCTGTGAACCAGTAAAAATATAACGTGATTTGTACTGAAATATAGGGTTTATTTGCTCTTAGTGGAGATTTCATCTTGCCACATAAGCACTGCTTAGCAGAGATCACTGAGTTCTCACATGCACTGCATACTGCCGGGTTCTGGTAAAGCAGTACTCTAAGTTGCTGCTCACAGTCTAGTTTCCTAGGTCATCTTTTCATGAGTTCCCACTGAAAGAAAGAGCAAAGAGAAACCAATTCAACTCTTCTATGGTCAGTGACACAAGTAATACATTTATGTGCTGAAATGTATTTTAAATGCTTTGAAAACAAACCCACCAATGACTATTGGACTTCTCTGGTCATATGAAGTAAATGCTTCTGTAAAACCAAAATGTCAGTCATAGTAGACCAAATAGTGGTGTAAACTCCAAAGGAAATTATGTAGTGTTCCCAAGAATGGGACTGGCAGATCTTATACAGTAGTTTCAAACACTACCTCAGTTAGGATAGAGTATGAGATTTGTTTTAATAACTAGAAGGGGCTACATCAAACAACTCCATGTTATTTTTCTGCAGTTAAAGCAAAATAAGCAAGTATTATCATTAGTACTAAAAAATAAAGAAAATAAAAACAGCACCCGTGTTAATTGTTAACAGTTAATCCATAGCACTTAATGTAGAAAAGGCAATAGGAAGGAAGGCCTGTGATTATTAGAAAGGTAAGCAAAGGAGATGTCAGTGTACTTTAAAAGGTTTCTCCATCCTGAAATGCATATACATTCTGAAATACTCAGTTCTGTGGGGATCCATGACAACAAAACTTGACAAATAATTGCTGCAAATTCAGTTGTAAAGCATGATTTTCTTTCTAAAAGTGATTTCTATGAGTGTCAGTAGATTTCAACAAATATGCATAATGGACATAAAGTTCATGCTGTACATAACATATGACATTTCTAGAATTAATTTACATTAAGCTCATTAATGTTTGGCTTTAATTGACAAATGAAGGGATATTGTAAAGGAAGGAATTTGATATTGGCCTAGTTATAAACTGTGAATTTCTAGTTTTATCAATTTCTTTTTTAAAATATCCCTTTCAATGTTATTTGAGGGTTTTATTTTGCTTCATGATGAAATTTTAGAAGAAAACAGTTATATAAAGTGTGCATATATTAATAGAAAATCCTCCCACTTTTCCTGGAAAGAGTAGCAAGCTTGTAGACCATCCATTTTTCCAGTCCTAACAATTTGTGATACTGTTGAATAAATGATGTAAAGCATATGGTGCTCAGTTCTACCATATGCAAGTGTAGTTTGTTCGCTGTGGCAAAGACTGAATGATTAAACCTGCTAGCACAGAAAATGTTCAGACAAGTCTGAGGTTAAACCCCTTGTGAGAAAAGAGATACTGGTTATGAAACCAGCGGGACATAGTCTACTAAATTAGCTGGGTAATTTCTTTGATATCCTTTTTTATAGTCAATGGAAAGGGATTGCCTCCACCAAAGGCAGCTTTGGGCAGAAATCTAAACACTGGACACTGAATTATTTCCCTGCAAGCCTGTTTCTCTTCACCAAGGGTAGAAGAGGACAGAGCTGAATGGGTTGAATGCCCTTTTTGGGAGAGATGGAACTTTTCAAGCATCAGAAGTTTAGTGATGTCAGATGCAGCAAACTCTCATTGACATCACTTGGAGCTGGAGAAGCGTGATGGGCCCGTGTGCGTTAGCCCGTTGGTGTGTTATACATGAAATAGAGAGTCACTTTCCTATTTGACTCTTTTTAAGTGACTGGAAATACCTACCTACAGATACCATTGCTGATTTTCCTTTTTTTCCCCCAAAAACAGCATAGTTTTCAGTAGCTTAGTGCACGGTGGCTTGGCACACTGAGGTGAGCAACCTTCTACAAACACTTTAAAGTACTTGCCAGGCATCAATGCCAGTACCTTTCATCTTCTGAATTCCTTCTGCTCTGGAGCATGTGCAGTTGTCCTGAATGAGACGATTGTAATATGCAGTGAGAAGCTTAAGAAAGCTGTAGCACCCATGGGTGCATAAAGGAGAGCAGACTAATCTAGAAATATTTCAGGATGGAGGTAGTAATTAAAGCCTGGTGAGAGATGAAACAGCTGGTGCTTCGTCATAGTCAATGTTTTGATCGTGGTATTTGGCCTTTGGACTTCAGGAAGCTCCTGTTCTTTTGGGAAGAGAATGTCAGCCCATGATGAGGATCTTAAAGGAAGAATTTCTGCCAGGTTCTGGCAGGGCTGTGCAGGGACCCCAATGCTGGTGCTTCTCTGCAAGGCAGGTGAAAATAGGTCCTCCCTATTATTGTTATTTTGTTCAGCTTTATTACCATGTGCTTATTAAAGGCATACTAGGTGAGAGTAAATTCTGAAGACTATATACGACCTTTGGGAACATGCTAGAAACCATGTTTATATCTTGCTAGAAGCCCTCACCTCTTTGGGTGTTTTTGTTTTGTTTGTTTAACCCCTAATTTGGGTTCCCTGTACATTTTTGTTTGCAACAGACTCATATGTTCAGTAAAGAATGTGGATTTTCTTTGGGCTATTTTTGTAAAATAGATGGATAGCAATGCCACAGCATGCAGAAATTGCACATTTTGCTTGAATTGCTTTGTAAAATACACTATTTAATTTGAGAAATGTAATTTATGCCAAAAAGTGTAACATGCCATTTTGCCACTGAATAGGTTGTTTTAGCACAAGATGCAATGTCTTAGGGTAGAAAGGCAGACATTTGGTAGGTGTAATTGAAAAGTTGTTCCAAGATTGGCTGTCAGAATCCCTAATACTGCATTACAAGAGATTGTGTAAATTAATCATTCTGAGGAGGGAGGGGATCGAAGAAAACCAAGACTTATTCTCCCTGTCCCACGTGGTCTTTTTTTATTTAGTAATACGCTGCTACATATTTGGAGGTTCTAGTGTTTGTAGGTCACTGAACGAACATTGAAATCTGATTTATATTGTATACCTGTAACATAGAAAGAAAAAGTATTTATATATTTTCCGTAAGAATATTGCATTGAGCTGTGTATAATTTAAACAGAGGCTTGTCCCAAAATGGTATTGCCCACCTTGATTTTTTTTTTTTTTTTTTTTGTATAGTGTGTACAGTTCATGTCTATGGGCATTAAAAGCCTCCTGAAGCATAATCTTATCAAAGGGATGCATTGTTAATAAAACGTACTTAAAACTTCTTATAGTTGTTCTGGTCTCATATGTACCTCTCAGCACTAGAAATGGGTTGGATTTTTATTTATATTTGTAAGTTACTAATGAACTAGAATGACGTTAAGCTTTCTGGATAAACTTTTTTTTTGTCAAAAATATATTTTACATTAATACTTTATAAGATATTTTGTAAAAATAGAAGGGGACTAATATTTTGTGCACCACTTTTATTTTAAAAAAAAATAGTGTACTGATACTGAAAATCAATCACTTTCCATTATGTGATGTTTACACGTGTGTAGTATTGGCATTTCAAAAGTAGATGTGCAAGCTGAATTATAAACAGAAATGACAAAAATAAACACAAAAGTTCCGTTTTGAAAACCAAACCAAGGTTTGAGTTTTGAACTCATTCAGTTGTAATTGATACACGACACTTTTAATAATAATAATAATAATAAAGTTTTACGTGGCAACACTCCTCCCCCGCCACCACCTCCACTTTGCTGGGTCTGCAGCTGTGGCTACAAGGCCCTGACTGCGCTCGGGGGCTCGCACAGAGGCCGGTCTCGTCTGCCTGTTGCTCTCTGAGCATAGGTGGTCTGAGCAACCACGCTCCGCGAGCAGAAGAGCTGGTGGGTGAAGAGCGGCTGCCTTCTCCTCCTGCCGCTGTGCGGGCGCCATGTTTTGCCTGGGGATTCCCCCTTTCCCGACGGCGCGGGGCTCCCTGAGGTGGAGCCGGGAGCCGCGGCAGGTCCGGCGTCGCCCTGGACGTGGAGGAGGCGCTGGCTCGCAGGTGGCGCCGGCAGCAGGATCCTCGTGCTCGTGTGGTGCCCTGGGCTGTGCTGCGGGCAGCGAGATCCGAGACTTGGAGATTGGGAGCAGGAAATGGCCCTCTGTGGCAGCCACCCATCCTGGCCCTGCGGTTGGACTGTGGTGGGGCTTGAAGTGTGTCCTGGGGTAGGCCGAGATCCATTGGCAACATGCCTATAACTCTTGATCTAGCTTCCCTGTCAAACCTTCTTAAATGAACAGGCCTTTCCAAAATCAGCAACTCGGAAATTTGATTTCAGTAATGGCAGAAGAGCCCACTTTTAAAGGCTTCCTGCTAGGCAACCCTGGCACCAAGCACAAATCCAACAATGTCTGTATTTGTTTGCTTCCCCTTTTGGGGCCAAAACACTTCTCTCTCTGCTTGGTTATGGCTTTTACTATCCAAAGTCTCTGTAAATTGTTGGGTTTTTTTCTGCAGCCAGAAAGCCACAGTATAAAACCTAGATGATGCTAACAACTCATTTCTGTCTGCAGTTAGTTGTTTTTTAAGAAGCGATGGTGATTAGGCTCACGTTACACAAGAGGAGAGACAGTGCCATGGTAACACCTCCACAAACAGCTGCCCTGACGAAAAAACAAGTTGCTCTTAATTCCCTGCGTTTATTTGCTCAATAAATCCAGAAGCATTCGGCCTGGGATTTTAAAGGATCGCTCTCCCAAGCAGGGATGAGCAGAGGAGCCAGGTGCCCCCTTCGCCAGAAGTGGCAGTAGCAGCCCCCAGAAAGGGGCCTGTGCTATTGTACTCTCTTGTTAGCACTCCATTGCCCCGCTTGGACGTTGTGGCTCTGCCTCACTGCACTCACAAGTCAGTGCTGTTACTGCACAAGCGACGACAAAGTAGGGAGGTCTCAGGACATCAGTGCACGGGATAGTAAAAGTAGGGCAGTGTATTTAGAAAAGGCAATTGCTTCTATGCCTGAAGTAATGGCCCACAGTAAATGCAGGTGACTCCTCCATACTGCTTCTCTAGGGGCAAGACCAGCACCACCCATCAGACATTGCCTGTCTGATGGCACAGCCCAAGGCACGTGCTGATGTCAAACATGGTCCCACACCCATTTTCATGGTGTATCCTGGCTGGGGCTGTCCAAAGAAGCAGTAAATTCACACAGATTACACACAAAACTATAGATTGTCACATGCAAGGAATGTATTTCACTCATCTGTTGAACTTGCCTATCTGTTTTCTAACTGTATTTTTAACTTCTAAATGAGCTTTTACAAATAAGGGTAGGTCTTTGGGTCAGGCTATGGAACTGCTACATAATATAGGCCCCAAAATTCTGGCCTGTAAATCTTGCTTTATCACACACCATTCCAGTGCAAAGTCAGTTTTTTTAAAATACTCCTGAAGACAAAGAGCTTTGTAGCATTAGCAGAAGTAGGACAGTAGGGCTTATGGGAGTCTTCATTAAAAAGAAAATTGGTTTGTGGATGCGGAAACTCTTGTATTTTGCAATCCCAAACCTTCAGGAACCTGGGGGCTCAGGGTACCTCAAAGCCTGCTCCCCAGACAGTGCACGCCCATTTGTGAAACGTATTGCAAACTGGTCTTTCTGCCAGCCACCCAGCTGGGAGAGGAGGCTGCTCCTTCACTGACGGTATCAAAGTAATACTGGGGCTGGTACAAGCCTGCCAACAGCTGGGGCTTGCATGGCTCCAGCATCCCTGTGTTTTGGTAGGAGTTAGGTTCAGCTGTGATGTGAGACGAATATGCCAAGTTTTCAAACAAAGTGTAAGTCATAGGTTTTGGTGTGGATGTAAAGGCTCTCTCTTCATTTTGAGTAGGGCAAAGCCAGGAAGAACTTTGAACATCCATCTTATCTTCTGTTGGAGTAGAAGATGTCTGGCTACCCGGATGTAATGTCTGGGCTTCAGAGTTATTATCCACTGCTACTGCATCAGGCTTGCAGTCATGTATTTTCAGTACTTTCTCAGAACCAATCTACAGGAGAGTCATAAAAAGAAATCAGCCAATGAAAGAAGCTCAGGGTAAAGGAAATGGAGTAATTACTTGAAATATTTCTAAAATTGCATTGTAAATTGTGAGTTTCAAATTTTCACAAAAATGAGCTGGTGGAAGCTGGATTTTTTAATCAAATAGTAATTTATCGAATTAGGAAATAAGAATTTATCAAATCAAATAGGAATTTATCAAATAGTATCCAGAGATTTTTTTTAAGTCTAATATGATTAAATTTAATGCAGTAAGAATAGATGCCTCTTTATTTTATAGCCTTGGTTATGGTTTCACTAGTTTTCAGTCTGAAGCAATAATTACTGGAGGGCAGCAGAAGTTTGCAGCTGTAGGTTTTACAGCTGTTTCCTTCAGTGAATTCTAGCAGCAAAACAGGCCTTGCTTGCACCTGTGCCAGGATGAGAAAGACATGCTCCCAGTTTTGGGAGCCCTTGCGCCGTATCAAGACAGCGGCTCGGGGGCTGCAGGGGAGGCTGAAGTCTTCTGCTCACAGAAGCAGACCCACACCAGGGCCATGGAGGGGATATTGCTCTCATGTCGCCAAAGTGACCGTGTGACAGGCAGCAAGGCAGGCGCAGCTCAGAGGCCATGGCAAAGTGCACGAGTCTAAGTGCTAAGTCTGTGAACTAAGTGAACAAGTTGTGCTCGGAGGTAATACTAAACGGTTAGAGCAGAACGAGCTGCCAGTGTCACTGGCTACGCTTTCGTGACTCCTTTGCAGTAAGGAACATCAGACTACAAAATGATCACTGCAAAAATCACAAGAAAGAACAGTTTTACACAAAACAACATCAACCACGATCTTCAATCACATTTATTCCTGTACAGTGAGTGTCACTCCTCCTTAAATGCTGTCAGGACAGGAAAAGAATTTTTTTTGTGAAACTTTTCTAATCAAAGATTGAAAAAAAAAAGAAATATGAGATATGATCAGTGATCTTACCACAAGGTCTTTAAATGAAAGCACTTTGCTCTTGTTAGGACTAGGTACTACAGGACAGCAGCATGCCTTCACCCTGGGAACAAGACAGGAAAAATGAGTTTTTTGTTCTCTCATCAAAGCTTATTCTACCAGCAGAAGCAACCCTTAGATGTGTACAAAAACAGTGGGACATGATGAGTGTCTCGGAAATGCCACAAGCCAAACACTTACAACATCCACATTCAAAGGAAAAAAATGAATGAGACCTTGTAACAGGCTGGAAGAGACAAGCTGCAGCTGTGGGTTGTGAGTTACACTAGTTACATTCTCTGTCCACAGGAGAAATAAAAAAATGCATTATAACTTACCACTTCATCTTCCAGTGGCATAGAGCTGCTGCAACTGAAGGAACTATCACCAGCAGGCCTAGGAGGTACAGTGTGTTTGCTGGGAAAGAAAAAAACTTTAAAAATTTGTTCTTGCTTGTTAAAAGTCAATACATCCTGAGTCTCTGGGGCAAAACAACTTCCTAAGGTCCATGTGGGATACCAGCCACTCACTCAGCACTGAAATTGTGTGGTCTGTGGTTTGTAAGTGATTACTTACAAAAAGGATATTTTGGCTTTAGATCTGGGATACAGTTATATGTTTTTGAACATTAATTCCTCTTACAAAATTGAAATATTACCAGATTGCTTTTAATTTGCACTCTGCTTGCATTGGCTTCTTACCTGAAAGCAAATTATCGAGAGTTAAGGCAGTAAGAATCTCACTTAACACTCGGTTTTCAGGTTTTCTCTCAGATCCCACAAAAGGACGACAAGGTTGTTACGATGAGACAAGAGCGAAGTAAACTCTGCCTCCAGCAGGGTCAGACTCTATCACAATACACACCAGCAGTGTTTTTCCCCTCCCAGGATTTTATGCTGCCACAGGAATCTCAGTATTTCCGTTGGGTTTGCAACGGCAGCCTTGGGGGTGTTTGTATGAACTGCTGAGGCGGCTGCGTGAGAGGGGCAGCGCTGCGAGCGGCGCGGCCCTCAGCGCCGCGTGTCCCCGCCATGAACCTCGGCAGGTGCCTTGAGCTCCTTGATTCCTCACAGGTACATCTAGAAACGGGCCGGCCCCGTGCCGGCTCCCTGGGCAGCAGTACAAGGGAAGCCTGGAGAGGAGAGGCACAAGTGTCTCTGCCCACCACAGGTCAGGGGTAGCCCCAGAGCCAGCGTCAAACACCAGGTTTATTTCCACCAGCCTATGGTGAGCCCTTTCCTCCTGCTCACTCTTTGCTCCACCTTTGAAGACAAATGCTTCAAAGCGAGTTATCTCCCACCTGGAGCACAGGTCCCAAAAACCTTGAGATTGGTGAACATGTGAGTTCCTGCTCTGCTTTGAAGATTTGTCCAGACTGCTCAAGCCAAGAATCTTCTCTTACTGACTCGTGAAGTAATTCATTCGTTAATGGATTTAAAGAGTGATATGAATAAATATCAAAATCAGAAATCTATAAAAATCATTGCACATATGTTTGTAAGTTTTTAATAGATCACAAAACTAGCTAAGCACAAATTAAATTCTTTAATGCATCCTAGCAAGCAGGACTCACTCGCCAAGCAGATATGCATGCATGAGACTGTTTCCAAGAATATGAAATTTAAAAAGGTGAAAAATTCTTTTCACTTCTAAATTACAAAGATCTATTAAAAGCACCAAATATTGTGCTGTTATGTGCATTTTAGTTCCCAGTTGGATCCTTTCTTGAAGGCACATTAGCTAGAATTTTTTTTTTTTTTTTTGTGGGAAATGAAGATTAATCTAACATCCTCCTCTCCTTTACCCAGAGGCAATTGTCAATACTCACTATCAAATGGTGTTTCAATGTAGATAAAGTTGGCAATGGGAGTCTCTCCTCCACCTGTATATGCTTTAACCGCTAGTTTGTATTTGGTATTAGGCATGAGGTGTCTCACAGTGTATCTCTTTTCTTCTGGGTTTTCAATTGTGTATTTACATAGCACCGAACCGTCTAAAATGAAACCAGATGTTACAAATCAGTGTAAGTGAGACCACTAAACCACTGGAATAACAGAAGGTTTACGAGTCACCTTCTTTTCAGTAAGGGCACTTTCCTCTGCGGAAGCTGAGGCATCCTGACTCCCTGCCACTGAGCACTCCCTGCTCACATCCCCGCTACCTCGCCTGCCAGCAGTCCAGCTCGCCCTGGCAGACCACCTACCCACTGTCTGACACCCCACTCCTGCAACTATCTACTTGCATTTACTTTTACTATGGCTTTCTAAAGGGAATTGAAGTGGTCTTGCCCTTTTTCTTTCTTTTTTTTTTTTTTTCTTTCCAAATTCTGTAATCGTCAAAGACTAAGAAAGATCTTCATGGGAAAAAAAAAAAAAAAAAAAAGTCCCTGCCTCTCCATTAGGCAATTCCAGAGCCCAGGGAGAGAAGGGGCAGCTTCTTCCTCCTGTTCCCAGTGACACTCATTATGTGCCAGCTCAGGCAAATTGGGAAGCAGACAATCTTTGTTTTAAGTGTCTTAAACTCTTACTAACTGGGATTACTTGCAAAATTAGGGTAGCACTGTGGTCAATTTAGTTAGTTTTGGTAGGAACTATGGCATAAGCCTCCTTCAGTTCAAACTAAGTGTTTCAGCCTGGTACTAGTCTAATCAGCAGAAAGGATCTGAAACAGGACATGAACCGCCTGTGAGAAGAGGAAAGGGGAGGGAAAAAGCAAAGCATCAACAAAAAATATACTCTTGGATGTGTTGGAAATACATGGAAAAAAATCAATGCATCTGTAGCAACTTGGGATATGGAACAGGAAAATCGGAAACCAAAGATTAAATGTGGCTTTGTGCCACATCCCAGCTTAGCTCGTCTGCACAAGGAACTCCATTGTAGAGCACAGCTATGAATATTTTCATTGTAAAGGAATTTAAATGGGGAATTTCCACAATGTTCCAATTCTGAGGCATATAAAAAGACATCCCATCTGTTTCTAGAATAAGCTAAATCCTAGTAAAACTGACATGCTTCCTATGAGTCTCATCCAAGTTGACCACAAACAGATGTTTCAGAAATTCATCCAGAATCCAGGGTGCAAGAAGCAGAAACCTGACTCCTGCTGTGGTACTGCAGGAATCTGTTCTAAAGCTAAAGGAAGATACAAGTCTGTATAGTGCCAGGACTGCTTCTCCTCATTAGCACGTCAAACATTAGGGAGGAATCTATATTGTGTCAGTTTGCCCATCTAATTTGAATTTTCCAAGAGATTGCAGTACCAGTTACATCCATACACAGACTTTTACCTCTACCAACGACAGAGCTTCCCAGGTCAGTTACCTGGAAGAACGTGTTTTTTGGATTCTTTCAGACTGCAGTCCTCTTGCACAGGAGACACATAAACATGATAGCCTCTTATAAAGCCAGGCTGTGACGCAGTTGTGGGATAAGACTCCCAAGACAGTGTTACTGCATGGAAAGTCAGATGAATTTTTTTCACAGGAGGGTCAAGTGTGGGGGCTAGAAGAAAGGAAACGGATGTTAGACAGGCCATTTGTGCCTGCATTTCATGCCTGAAAGAATTCTAAGTTCCCAAGCCGTTTAAATCCTACTTATATTTAAAAGTTTAACACATTCAAAGCACTCCAAAAACCTGTCAGCTTCACAAAGCAGTCACATAACCCACCTTCTACACACAGTTCTCATCCAGGACTAGATGATCTCTAGAGGTGTCTTCCAACCTCAACCATCTGTGAGTCGGTGAGCCGCACTAACATGGACTCTGCCTGGTCACTGCACTAGTTAAACATCCTCTGCATAGGCCATTTACATTGCTTCACAACTCGTACGTTCTTCACCAATGGTACAGAAACAACACAGCAAATGCAGCTTTAACTAGTGACAATAAAAAGCCTGTGAAATACGGTGCCAACTTACCGAGCTCCTTGAGATAACCAGTCTTCTTCTCCAACAAGGAGACTGTGTTAGCAACAGATCCATAGATACGGAAGTTGTATCTCACCCCCGGCACAAACAAAGCTAAAAAAAAAGAGTTAGATATCAAAACTATGTGTTCCTCCTCACAGAGAGTCACTCCCAATCACATTACCCAGGTACGACCCAATGAGGGACCAGAAAGCATATTATCTACTAAGACTCTCACCACACTCTGTCAGTAAAGAGGCTTCTATGAAAGAACACTTCATGTGTTTGTATTAATTGAAATGCAGCTTGTTTAATGCACATGGAAACCTGTTCAGTGAATTTTTGATCCAACATGCTTTATTCCAAAGTGGACTCAGCTGGCAGAGCCTTGAGGAAGGCTATAATCCTGCAGTTGCACAAGTGGATCAAAATGACTTCCATACATCCAGAAAGAACTTAGGTCTAATGGCCACCATGAGGACAGAAACACACAACTTATGCTAAGCAAGGACTGGTGCTGAGACATCTCTCTGTGGCGCCCGCTCTCACTAAGCTCTCACTAAGTGTGTCTAAACTTCTGGCCTGTGCTACAGGTAAGGCAGAGCGCTATTCTGCTGCTCTTGCTGAAAACAAATTTTGAAGATTTTGAACTCCTTCATTAACCTCACTACCCTCCTTCTAGGCTTTACCACAGGCTCCTCAGAAGCGGCTTTGCCAAAATATTAGACTAATTTCCGACAAATAGGGTCAGTGTTGCTGATGTGTGTGTGTGGTGTCTGATCTGGCTATTAGGCAAACACAATTCTACCCCCTTTCTACCCCCTTTCAAAGAATTTCAGCATTCCACAGGATTTGTATCCTAAATTCAATTAAGACACAGCGAATGAGAAACAACATAAGAAAAAAAAAAGATTGTTCTGCTTTCACCTGAGCTGATCAAAGCACTGGAACTGCTGGGCCCAAATCTCTTCCACTGAAGATCACAGGGCTGCAATGCTGGGAAGTTACACCAGTCAACGATGTAACCATCATATGTATTTCTAGGTTCCCAGGAAAGAAAAATGCCATCATCAGCACCAATAACCTGGTCTTCTTTAAGATTTGAAATGCTGAGCTCATTTTCAGTGCCTATTAATAAACAAAACAGTATTTATATTATTTTCCAG
Organism: Tinamus guttatus; assembly: GCF_059628265.1. Lineage (NCBI taxonomy): Eukaryota > Metazoa > Chordata > Aves > Tinamiformes > Tinamidae > Tinamus > Tinamus guttatus. The sequence continues at coordinate 740,612 of NW_028289083.1, read as the reverse complement.
TATTTGACCACTGATGCGTTAATGAGGGTTGAAACAGTTTCTCTGCTGAGCTGTTTAAACACTGATAAATCAGTGTGTTCCACCATTAACATGTATATAGACATATGGCTCTTTCATACATGGAGAGATGATCTCTATCTGTAAAAGCCTGATTTCTCAAAACCTAGCAGTGAAATTACTCTGCATTTGTACAAAGAAATGAACTGCAGAAAACGCAGCTGTAAATTGTAAGCAAGAGACATAGGAGGATGATCACGTGCAGAGACTCACGTGAGACATTGGCTGCATCTATGGCACTTGCTGCAGGACTAAGGCCAAGTTCTGAGCTAAACGTTTTAATCTATGTAGATTCCCTGGGGACACAGACTTTTTACTAAGGGGGATGGATCGAGGTACCTCGGGTTAATTTGCATATAGCTACCACTTTAGAGGCCAAAATACAACAGTAATTTCCAAATAGTAACAATTTTAGTTAAAAGGTCAGGTTAATTTATTTACCCAGGATGATAAATTATCACTTTACATAAAACAGTCGGAAACAAAACTTCTGTAAAGGAAATCTAAATTCAACTGAAAATATTGCTATTACCTGTAGCTCCAGGGATGATCATTACTGAAGGAAGTGAATAATTAACATTGTTCTTTGCCACGACACTGATTTTGTAAGGATCATTATCAATGAAAATCCTTGTGCTATTATAGACTGATGAAATGGAGATATTCTCAGGCTTAGAGTCCTCTTCAACTTTTTCCCAGGTTACTTCATATGAAATACTTCTTCCATTTGCTTGAAAACTTGGTGTTAGCTGGGGGAAAAGTTATGTGGGTAGCAGCAAATTTTAAACACCAATTACTTACTAAACTATTGTTCCAATAAAACAGTTTACTTTTGTAATCACAAAAGCACTTTCTTGCATACATGCATAAAAACATTGGCCGAAGTGTAAACATGGAAATCTCAGTAATGTAATTTGTCTTGTTACAGTGTTTGGAAAACTATACATATCTATGTCTGAAATGCCAGGAAAACACACCATCGTACAGCCACATAAGTTCTGAAATATATTACATATAATCTTCTCAGAATCTAACAAAAGTACTTTTTCATACTGAATTGTTATTATGTATTATACACATGGACTTGTTAAAGCTCTGGGGAGAAGTTTCCAATTCATTTATATAGAGGTTCATTACTGTTTCTATCCCCACGTCTCACCTTCCAGAATAAGGTCACATTCCGCCCACCCAATGCTGGTATAATTTCTCTCCAGATGTCCAGTTTCCCTGACGGACCTGTAATAAACATAGCAAAACAAGACATTCTAGGTGCAGAGAGGACGGTTTATTTCCCCCTCTTCGACGAGAGTCAGCCTCCCAAATCTCTCCTTCTGGATAAGTCTTGCCAAAACTTCATCCTTTATTTTCTTGCTTTTTTTTGTTCTTCTGTATGAATATCTGCCTCATTTCCCTAGAAATCTTCTCTTTGCTTGCAATTCACGAGTCTTTGTTTCCTCTCCTGCACAATTTCTCAGGCCTGCATGTCTCAGTGCCTGCCCTGGATGAAATGATAGAGACTGGCAGGTAGGAAGAGAACCGTTTAAGCCTCCTTCCTAAAGTTTGCTTAAAGTGCTTTCATACATGCAGCAAGCCTCTGTTTTAGCTACACAGCATAAAAGGAGCTGTAAATAACAAGTAGCAGTGGCAATCAAAGACCAGCTTTGAAGCTCCCAGTCCCAAAAGGCCAGACGTACTTGCTTCCTCCGTCCTGAAGGTTTGGGCCTTGCTCCATTCACTCCACCTCCAGAAGTGCTGGGCTGCCCCGCAGCGCACTCGAAGTGTGTACTGGGTGTATGGCTGCAGTCCCCCCACGGTGATGCTGCCGTATTGGAGGTGCGTGCTGGAGCTGTTGTGCTGCAGGACAGAACAACAGAGCAGTTTCATGAGAAAGGGGCTTCTGTCTGAGGAACTAGTTTTGCCTCTAGATCCTACAAATAGCAGGTTAAGCTCAAGAAGGAAAATGTAATTATGGAGCCATGGTCAAGAGAAAAAAAAGAAATATGGCAAAAGATCCAAAGACTGGAATGCTCAAACAGAGGTGTGCAAGCCTCCTTTATAAAACGGTCTGATTAGAAATCTTTCACAAAACCTATACGATGACCACTGTTAACATCACGGCAGAGGTAATTTACTGAGACCTTGTCCTCACCCTACCTGGGGCTCTTACTCCTGTCACATCTACTGCTGCCTTTTCTTTCCCTTTTTTGCCCAATCTTCCCTTCCATTTCTCCTATGAGCTAGGGTGAGTTCTGGTAAAAATTAAAAAGTGAGCATGCCTTTCACCTCTTCTTCACCTCTTTTGACTGTCTCTTGCAGCGGTCATCTGTAGCAGCCATTTGATCTAACCACTCTTAGGCAATACTGCAGACAAAATACACGTTGCTCACGATCTTTATAATATCCTTTTACACACTAGAGATAAACTGCCTTCAAAGAGAAGAAGACCGAAGGATAAATCACAATACCTATGCGAACAGCTGATCAGCCTCACTGTTTATGAAAGAGGTGGAACAAGATTAGGACTCTGTTAGGACACTCTTTCTCAAGTAGTGGGAAAGGATGGAAAGAAAAACTAAACTCGGGTCCACTACTAGGAACCAAACAGGCCAATAGTACCCAGAAAGCTCCTGGAATAGAGGCAGAAAAGCCTGCTCCTTCAACACACCCCTCTATCTCTTGCTTATAAGATGATATGAGTTACAGAAACATGAGCAATTGAAATTATCAATAGCCACAATAACAGCAATTATAAGGCCCATTTCTATTTTCTTCTGTTTCAACAAACCTTGGTCTGCTCAGCAAAGGACATATCTACCCATGCACAGCAGACAGGGTAGTATGTTGGCCAGCAGTATAGGAAGTGCCAACATTAATCAGCAGTCATTAATTCATGCCCATGTGGATGACATGATCAGGGTAGACAGAGCCTGGGAGCTCTTATCTGGAAGAGAGAGCTGTTTACACACTGTGAGTATTCAAATTGCTGGAGAAATATTTTTTAATCTTAAATCAGAAAGATATTTACTATGTTTTTTGTGTATGAAATTCAGGTTTCATACCAGTTCTGTTTTCCCATCAGGGTGGAGCACTTCCGTCTGACAAAAGAGCTCAATTCCTTTGTTTCGATGTTTCCAGTACAACATGATTTTTGTATCCGAATAATGTCCAAACAGCTCGGAGGGTGCAGAGGGACAAACTGCCAGTGGAAAATACACGTTTGTTCTTGTAAACACATAATGAATGAAAGATTTTGAAGTATTTTAATTGAGGAGTAAAAGCATGCAAGAAATACTGCCTAAGATATTTCTGCCTGTTTAGGCAGATAGGTAGATATAAATCAGTAAAAACTGATTTCTGAATGTAGACATATCCTTGTAAACAAACATCATACAAGTTAAAAATAAACAAGTAAAAAACACTTGTGCTGACTTTGGGATAATTTGGAACATCACAAGCAAAAGACACAGTCAGAGACTTTTTCTGCAAACCCAACAGAATTCATGGTCTGGGCAAGGCAGCAGTTCTCAAACCTTCCCAGACAGTCAACTCAACCACAAGAAATAAGACACAATGATATAAGTGATATAAGTGCAGAATGTGCTTATAGGTGTGGTCTACTATGTTAGAGCTCCATGCAGCATGAATTACAAATTGAGGAATTTCAGAATCAAAGTTGTTCATGTTTGACACAGAAAACCCTTGCTGTCATACACAGAATTGGAATGATGTACTTCATTTCCTTTATTTTATGACTTTTTTTTAAATAGGCCAAATTATAAAATAAATATTGCCAGAATCAGAAAAAAAATAAAGGACTGTACTGCGATCACTACCTAAAAGATTAATCCATAATAAATATTGTACATATTTCTGTAACAATAATCAGATTGGAAAAAAAAAGTTGATCTTTAGTGTTTATAACCGTGCGGAATGTAGTCTATTTTAGCCTGATATTTCCCCATTAATATTAATTTATAAAATTGTGTTGTCTCTCTACCATCTGCCAGTTTCCTCGTCTACTCACTTCTTGCTCCATTTATTCCTCCCTCAAAGAATCAAACTGCCAACTTTCAGAACTCATAGGCCTCCTCAAGCCAAATTGAACAACAGCAGCCAGTGAAATACGAATGAAGGAAGCGCTGCCAGAACCCAAGAGTTACACCACAGACTCATGGTCCATCAGCTTCACAACCAAAATCATGAACATGCTACCTCTGACCTCCTCAAACAGGAAGGGTGCAGAAGGGCCCTGGAAACTCTGTGAGGTGGATGTGGTGGGTCAAGAGAACGCAAGGAGAACTGGAAATCCTGCTGGAGACACAGGAAAGAGCCATGTGTTTTGAGGTGGAGGTAGATCATGTGGAACTTATGGAACCTGGGGCCTCTGTGTTGGGGCACACCGTGATAAAAGACATAAACTAACAAGAAGAAAAAAGAGCTACAAGCATTAGTTACTGCTCACAGAGTAGCTTGTTTTATTTCACTGATGCTTGAATGCTCCTCTTCCCTTACACTAGCAGGGCAGGTGTTACTGTCCCATATTAGTTGTGCACCAAGGCACATTAACATCTTCCCCGCTCTCTTGACTTACTTTTTCAAAGCAAGCATCTTCATTTTATTTTGGATAGAGGGTAACTTCAGTAATAAGGAGCAATAATTTTCTGGAGAAATAAATTAATTCCCAAGTTTTCTACAGAGATATTTGTCTTGAATAAAAAACTGTATCTTTGTATTGTTGTTTTCCACACTATTAACCCTCTCCATCAAAGTGGCAGATTTTGAAACAAGAATGTGTCATGTCAATAACTAAATTTGACCTTTGGAATAAAGCTGGTTTCTACTATTAAGAGAATTTTGCAAAGCTGAAGCTGAAATGGCAGCAGGTAACTATAGCACAGAGAAATATAGCTAATAGAAACTGAGAAGGCAAAATACAGGACTTCTTACTTCTATATTTAAATTTGCAACCAAGTATTAGGGTAAATAAGAGGACAGGGCCTTCAACAAAGAAACAGAAAAGGCCTTACTTCTGTGAGTTACATCAAAAGCATCCGTGGCAGTTTTCTTTCCCAGTGGGTTTTCAACAGTCAGCATGATGTTATAGACCCTCTGCTGGTTTATATCCCAAGAACATGAGCACCGCTTAGAACAATTTACTGTGCATGGAATCAATTTTTGGGCAAATCTATCAAAGAAGAAGGGGGAGGGGGAAAGAAAGATGGTTTTCCTTAATGTAGAATCAAGACAGATTGAAAATGCTTATGTCCAAGCAGAATATAGCTTCATGGAAAATAAAGCTGAAGCTATGAGAGGCCACCCAATTCTTTCCCCTACTCCAAAGTAGGATGAATGTAGGTATTCTTGCAATTAAAAGAAAGCCTTCTTTCTTCCTACTTCTTTTCCTTTTGGGATACAACTAAATGTATCAAGAATTTCAACTCACACTTACAGCTTTCTAAATTAGGGACTTGATATGCCAAGAATTAAACCATTCTTGTGGTTATAGTTAAACTTTTAAATAAAACAGTAAAACAGTGTATCTTTTTTATTTTTTTCATCAACATCATACTCTTTTAATGGAAATGAATGATGCAGAGACTATGAAGTTAGTATGCAATGATGACCTGTCTTATCTAACAAAAGTCTGTCATGATACTCTTTCTCTTGCAGTCCCTGGTGCAAGGCCCCACTTCTCTCCTAGGGATTTAGCTGCCGGGGTAGCAAGGAGCCGAGGCTCAGCTCTGATATGCTACAGCTGCGTAACCTTGACCCAAGCTGCTGAGAAAGATCTGGGAGAAAGTCTGTAGAGACAGAAGTAAAAATCACACACAGAAGGATTGTTGAGATGAGATTGTCAGTAGCTCAGTAGGTCAAGAAGGAAAACACCAGCATAAAGAGTTATAAAATCCTAAAGGTGAAGAAACAGGGAAGCTAGTTACTCTAATTGTGGCTAGTTAGGAATCATCAGCTTGAGTCAATGGTGCCATCATCAGTCCTAAGGGGTATGAACATCCTAAAATTTAGCTTGAGATCTTAAATCCTGGTTATCTTTTGTGTTACAGTTGCTTTGTACTTTTATGTTATATAGGATACGATTTGTAGTGTGTCTTCATACCTAGCTAAAGATATCCAAGCAAAATGAACAAAAAGAAGTGCTCTTACACCGTGTATAAAGCAGAAGCTAGTCTGACAGACCTGCAATTTGTTACAGCTGGTCTAACTAAGAGCACAGATTTTAAAGAACAGAAAGAAATTGATTGTTGTTCTGTACACCACAGACTGGAGTTGGATGTAACTGCAATGAGACTTACTCTTCAAAAAAAGTGTATTTTGTCGAATGCGGTCCGTAGAGATGGGTATCTCCTCCTTGGCTCCAAGTACATATTATCTTTTTCATGTCTCGAGTGTGGCAGGAAAAATCATGAGGTAGATCAGGTGGTTCTTGTTAGGGGGAAAAACAAAAAGCCAACAGCATGAAAATTAAGACAAAAGTCATCAACATTCTCACTATATTTACAAACTACAACACTCAAAGTGTACAAAGCCTGCTTTATGGCAGATGATATTATTTCAATTGCACTTATTCAATGACCACTCCCTAGAGTAAATCAGAACAACACTACAACTTAATTGCATTTCAAACACTTCTGTAGAGATGTAGTTTTTGAAATTAATTGGAATGTTTTTCTACACAAAGCTTACTACCATTTTCTAGCAAGGGGATGGCTATGTTGAGCTTTATTACATGCAGTAGTCCAACTAGGTTGGACACAAACAGATCTATTTATGAAATTATTCACTTGTCATGGGATCAAGTCACCAAATGAATCTGAGCATCTCTAAAACAGCATGTTCTATTCTATAATGTTTTCTGCATGCAAGTGACCTTACAGAGCTAAAGTCAGTCATTCAGCAGAGTTCAGCAAGGCATAACAGGACAGTGCCAGCTTACAGCAAGATTTTGTTCTGCTACCTCCTCACCACAAGTCATCCTTGACTTAATAGCAACAGGAAAACAGAACTGAACTAAAGCGTTCCCTTACTGCCCACGAAGAAGACTACATAATGGTAGTGGTCCCCTTTTCCGCCAGACTCTTGACAGAACACGTTGACTTGAGACGTTTTTTGATGTGCCACTCTTTTCGCAGTGAGCAGTCCAGTTTGAGTGTTCGTGCGACTGAAATTATGAACAGCTGGCAATGAAAAGAATTCCGTAATGATTTGACCTTTCCTCCCAATGCAGCAAAGAGTAATGTCAGAGCCTTCCTCTATGACTTTTTCTTCTGGAAAGATTAGTGGTTTACTGTCATTTGAAGCGTCCAGGCCTGTAAGTTAACACACAATAAAGCATTTCAAAATCTGCTCGAGGTGGGATGTCAATCTGAATACTTAACTAACCATTTATACAAGCACGTGCTCATGTTATACTATCGATTCATGTGCTTTCATACAGCTTTCTTCACTATACAGGGATCAGCTAGATATGCAATCACACCTAAGGGTCTATTCCCATTCATTCCCTTCACATACAACTTAGTTCAACAACATATTTAAAAGATATGATGAAGTCTGAATTCATTACCTTTCAAAGAGCTCTGAATCAGGTCTTAATGTGGGATTAGTTTGTGTCAAGGAAAGAGTATTTTTGATTCCTATCCACTTTCAATTAAAAAATAAAATGTCCAAGATTGAAGTCAGACTGAAAGGCGAGTATTGCACCTCCACTTCCACTGTACAAGGCAAGGAAGAGGGGCAATTTGCACGCTACAATCCAAGTATACAGACCTGTACTCCTTTTATAATCTCAAACTGTTGTTGATCCAGACAAGAACACAATTCTTTTACAAAACCATTCTAATATTTTTTTAGTGTGAAGCACAGAACAACAGATATCTATTTGTTTAAATGATTTGAATTCCCTGGAATATGTTGTTGTTCCAGTAAGATATGTTGTAATCTGAAGAAAATCTGTTTCTTGCTGTATCATTTGAGTACGTGTTTAGTCCACCCCCATATGTTCTCACACAACTCACAGCAGTTCTGTCCCAGTGGCATAAGAAGCTGACTCGCTCCTCCCTCTCTGCTTCTTTCATACTAGGCAGAGCTATGATCCAAGACAAAAGAAACATTCAAGCAACAGATGATGCAGCCACAGTTGTGCACTTCCTTTCCCCGGCCTGACCCAGTGATAACCTAAGCTACAGCCAAGGCTCCTGCCTTGGGCAACAGCAAAAGTTAGGTGAGCAGGCCAAAACTGCCTTTAGGTTTCTACATTTCATTGCATGATAAAAAGAGACTTCACAAAACGCCCACACACATAAAAAATCTACTCAAACCCAAGCTCCCGGTCCACTCAGTGTGCTACCCTGTTTTAATGTGTGAGCACGAAAAGCTCTGAAACTTTCCACCTGCTATCTGAGGAAACAGTCTGCAAATCAAGACAAGGGTTGAAGTAATTACTCTTACTGCCCGCAGAAAGGAGTTGGTTGGTGCTCACAGATGACATGGTCCAAAACAAATTATTGATTTGATGTTTGTTGTCCTGAATTGGTGACTATCATTAAAATCATCAGCAAATAAAAATCTAGCATTCTACTGGCAAAAATAAAAACAGTATGCCAAGTCTTATTTTGCTTACCCAGGATGGTCTCCCACAGACTCCACTGACTCCAGATTTTTGATGCTTCTGCTTTACTCCTGATTCTCACAGAGTGTGCCATACACTCCAGAGGTAAGTCTGAATCCCAGTTCCAATGAAGAGGCTTCCCTGATTTGTCAAGTGTGACATTATAAAACTCCTATAAGCACAGGCAGGTCAGGCAGAGTATTAAAATCACAGTAATGCATATATATTTGGAATTACAAGCAAGCACCATGAGAGAGAAAGCAGGCTTGAAGGAGGAAAATGCATTTGAAAATATCAGTCTATGAAATCCAAGCTGCCACATGTGATCTCGTATTCTCAGAGGTCTAACTGCTTAAAAATCTGTACTAGCAATAGTGGAGTGACCGAGATGTTGGCAAGACTACTTGATAACAACATCACTGTGAGACAGGCCCTGCTTCCCAAGAACTGGATTTGCCTCCAGAGACTTTCATCAGATTCCTTGTGCCTGCTGTTACAGCAGCCTGCATACACACACTGCTGCCTGGAGGTGCAGCTTGTCTAAAGTGCTGGTGTACGTATCTCTGGTTCTGGATTACAGCATGCATTTGCATTGGCCAAGGAATTACATAGATATTATCTCACTATAGTTCACAGAGGTTGCAGACAGTATTACCACTAGCAACAAGCCGAGAAGTACATGCAGGTTTTCCCGGAAGTCTTCACTGTTGTAAAATGCAAATGCAAGAAACATGAAAAAAAAAAAAAAGCTTAGAGATCCAGAAAGCTGTCAGGAAGAAGATGGCCTAAAGTTTAAAACAGAACTGAAAAAAACTGAGTGCAAAAATGCTCCATAATTTGAGGAACATATTTGTATTGAATTATATGAATCTCTGCTGGTCCCTTACAGAAAAAAAACCCTTCCAAATTCCTCTCGGCATGTACGTTCTCAGCCCACCTTGGCCTTCAAAAGGTTGTACAAATACTCCACCTTGTAACTCAGACTAACAAGGGCACCAACTAGTCACACAAACAGATAAGGATGAAAAGCTTCCCCCACCCGTGTGTGACTGTTCTCTGGCACAAGAGTCCATAAGAAGCAGGAAGAAAGGACTCAAAACAGTTATATTCATGGCCCGTAATTAAAAATAAAAGCGACAGAGATCAGTGATGCTCCAAAGACCTCCATCAGGGCTGTGGCTCGCACTAACAGCTAGAGTGCTGCTTTCCTTTGGCGCTTTCCATCAGCAGCAGCTGCACTTTCATAATAGCATTACTCTGACAGACATTCTGCAATCATTTTACAATTTTGGTCTGAATTATAGCACTCAGGAATGCAGCTGCTGCTTTTAAAGTTCTATAGACTGTACATGCTTTGGCATGAGCAGATTCAAAGTTTCGTTATTGATTCAGAACAAGAGAGAAAAAAAAATGCTTTCCTGTGTGGTAGCAATACCCAAAATACCCTATTTATTTTCCAAACCATATTTTTTGCGAGTACCAGTACAAGCTGCATCCTTAGATTTGCACAGCTCTGTTTTTCTTCCTGCAAGCTAACAGATTTTCTTGGAAGATTATCCCAAACAAACATTTTATTTTTGGAGATACATGATCCCTCTTTGCAATTTCAGGGTTAGATCTGTCCAGGAAGTGTTGATGTGACCAATATCTGCTGGACTACACATAGCTCTTTTGTAGTGAAGTTGTGGTTCTTTAAGCTCAGAGAGATGAAAAACTGGCTGATCAGCAATAAGTTATGACTCTTTTAACAGTGTCCATCTTATTTTCTTGACTCTTGATTTCAGTAAAAAAAAAAAAGCTTTTCTGTTAACAAATAGCAGCTTTAAATGAGCTAGAATAGTTTTCCAATTTTACTCTTTTTTCACATTTGTATTTACTTTTCTTCCAGTTAGTTAGATCAGGAGATGACTCATAAAAAAGCTATAAAATTCCTAAAACTTGCATTTAATTCTCCAAAGATATTGTAAAATCCAAAAGAGAGAGAAAAAAATATCTTATGATATAGCAGTTCTCACAGTGAAGTCATGGACTGATGAAAATACGAGAATCAGGCTTAAAAGCATAATGATTTGGGTGATCATATCTGCACTTTCTGACAACACTGGCCTGGTTCAGGTGATAAGATGGGCTAGGACTTGCCACAAGAGACATCCCTATCTTATTCCCTAACTATAAGCTTTGGATATAAGGCAATTGCTAGCAGTGCCAAACCCAAGCCTTATACAACCTGGGTAATATTGAGACTGTTTGGTTCCTAAGATGAATTGCAACAACACACGACTTCTGCTCAGTTAATCACTAGTGAAGAGTAGTAAGTCAGGGAACTTGCACCTTCAAAGGTGAATAGAGATCTTTAAAAATCAGATCTCCTAAGCCTGGCCACTACTGTACCTGAATAAGGATGTGCAAGGCGCAGCTACACTCTGCACAGGCAGAAATGACCCCCTTCTCTGAGCCACTGCTTTGTTTTCACTGCAACTGGACATAACATTAGGCCAAGTGTGGCAACTCCTGAAATATGGAGGTAGTTCTAGTTCAGTTTGGGAAATATTATGTTGTAAATGGTAAACTTAAACAATAGTCCAATGTGTACATGCATCTGAACATTTGATTTTGTTTCAGATTCATCCATATTGCAGACATCTAAAATATCTTTTTTTGTTTAAATACACTTACTGTCCACACAGTAGTATTTTCTCCTGTTCGATTCACTTGTATTTCAAAAGACATTGACAGCTCAGCATCATGTGCTGACTTGCCAACATCCCATTCCACCTGCAGACGCTGAAGAGGCAAATCTTTGGAAACACGAAGGTATGTTACTGGAAACACGAGGGATTCTAGAAGCACAAAAATGATACAAAAATATTAACGTTTTTGTATGCTTCTGTCCTTCAAGTGTGTTTAAGCTACACGAGACCAAAGGCTCCATGGCAGTATTCTCATGAGAGCCATTAGTCAGGCCAGGGAGCAAGTAGTTTGACATATCAGACCCTGCTCCCATCTCTGACACTGACTCTCTCAGGGTCCAACAGAGGAGGTAGCAAAGGAGAATTCTGAAAATAAAAAAAAAAACAAACCCAGACCCTAAAGAAAAAACTCTCTATTTTTTGCTATCATAAGCAACAATTAAATTAAGACATTCGTAAGTACCTTCCCAAAGCCCATGCTGATTATAAACATTTCCAAGGTGATGCAAACTGCAGATGCTTTTGAAAATTTACTTTATGTTTACCATACTGATAAGGCAGACTTGAAAAAAAACAGTGACGAGAAATGATAGGTCCCACATCAGCCAGCTCAGAAGAAGCCAAAAGTACAATGAGTAATCCAGAGGCTCACAGAGTTTATATCAAAAACAAAGATAATCTTTTGTCTTTATGCATCAAAAAGCTAGAATGGAGCTCTTAAATATATCCTCACCATGGTCTTCATCTTTCTATTTAATTTCATTATGTCATCAATTTACTAGCTACATTATCAGACTATCAATCATTCCTTTTTTTCCAATCTTAAGAGAGAAACAACACAATATATAACAACACAAATAGGGAAAAATCTCAGGAACCTCCTGCCTCCAGCAAGCCCTTTAATTGTCAGGACAGAAAATTCAGGCTCACTTTTCTCTCTGACCTAATGAAGATTAATTTAGTTAATGCAAATCAGGCGTTTGAAAAGGAAAGGCTAAGAGTTTCCCTTCGCTAAGTAGCTCAGACCTCTGTGTAGCTTTAGGCACATTCCTGATTGCTCTGCACAGAACTTAAGTGTTTAATTCAGGGACATGGATTCTTCTACTGGAATTAGACACCTGCTTATAACAGCACCACCATCCCATTGTGAGCTTAGGTTTAATCCATCGCTCAGACTAACCTCCTTTTTGGTGTTGGGAAAGGGGCTAGCAAGCTCACTGAAAAGTAGAGATCACCTTAGGAGTTGTCCCCATCTTGTGGAGTGCGGAACTGCTTTGTTCCATTTCCCAAAAGACATCTTTTAGAGGCAATAAAACAGAGCACTCATTGGCCTATATTTTCTCCCATCTCAAAAAACAGATTATCTGGTTGTTGATGAGCCCAAGGAACTGAAATATCTAAGTCAATAGGATTTTTCTTCTGCCATAGCTGCTTTCCAGGGTGTTTCTGCTCATTATAAACAAGATGCAGGAAGGAAATCACAGAAGTAGCTGTGTGTTTTAATAACAGACCTCATTTTGGGCTTCCCCACCCTTGCAGTCACAATCCTCCTCTAACCTGGTCTGAGATTGCCAAAACGAGTAATCCCAGCAAGCTGCTTCTTACACAACTTCCACCTCCCATCACTTCTCACACGTGTACTTGACCACTGGCCTAGCGATTGTCCTAGACACTAAATCCAGTAAATCTAGTCATTACTGTTTTGGGCATGTTCTTAGAATCTATACATTGATAACAGATGCTCATGGGGCAATCGGACTGTAATTTATCCTGCAGTGCCTTCTTTGCACTAACACCAGTGTAGCAGTTTCCTTACATGAGAGTCCCTGCATTAGCTGTAGGAAATGAAAGGCTCAAGAGAAGCACTATATCTGATCAATATCTATCTATATCTGATCAATAAGGAAAAAATGGGGTAAAACTTTATATAAGCATAAACTTTACAAGTAAGTTTAACAATTTTGAGAATGCAGACACTGACACCATTGAGTCTGGATACAAGTCCAGACTATAACTAAAGAATATGTAGAAGAAAACCTCTATCAAGCCATAGCTAACAACTTAGAAAGGATCCTCTCTCCCAGCAAATTTTATCCTTTAGAAAATCATCTACTAACTGTATGTTTTAAAATCCATACGATTTTGAAAGATACAGAAAAAAAAAAAGGCAAAACGAAAGTCACAAGTTTCCAATCTAGAGGAAACTACTGCCATCCTATAAAAAGCTTTTCAGACGTCTTGGAGGTCTGAAAAAAATCAAGGTCTCATTCTTCAGAGACTGGATCTCAGAAACTGTTGCTGTACAACAGAAACTGTAAAGTATTGGAGGAAGAAGTATTAATACATATATCTTCCTCTTCTGTCAATTCTAACATCAGTCTTAATACTTGGTTATTGAAGAAAGACAAACATTTGCGAATATATGATAGCAGGATCTGAGAGAATCAGTAAGGAAAATTCAAAGATGTTTCATATGCAGAAGTAAAATTTCCTGTTTGGCCACGTTTACAACTTGGCCCTTAAGAACAGATCCTCTGCTTAACAGCAAAGATAGAAAAAATACTGGCAGCAGTAATAACATTACGTTGAGAAAACCCAGTACCTAAGGCAACTAGTTAATGACTGGTATTGCATAGTAGAAGGCCTGGGAATGAACTTCACTTGTCTGAATGATGAAGCAGCAGCAATTTTAGGTTTTACTGGAAACCAGAATTATAGTTAGTTCCACTGCCAAGGACTGACTAGGCAGGCAGCCAGAACAAGGCAAGCAATGAAGTGAACCATAAAATTAACTATGGAAGGAAAGGCTCTTTTGGTATTTTGGGAACACACAACAGTGTGCACTTCACCTCCCATATTCCAGACTTTCACCATCAAAACAAGATAACTGTGTTTTCATGCCTGAGATACCTCGTTGTTCGAGGATTTATCAGGTACTAGTCTGCTAGTGACAGTCTTTGTGGTAAATGTAAAGGTGATATTTAACTATTAAAATCTCACACATGCTAAGGAATCAACTGTAAAGCTGTTCTTCAGTATGTAGTATTAGCTGCTCATTTTTGGTCAGCCTTACCTGTACCTTTGTCACTCTGTCATATGAAGCACTGTGTAACTGAGCCTAGGAGAGAGATCTCATTTTGCATAAGAAAACTGGGCTGATCTCACACTCTGGGCCATTATCATTCCTGTTTTTTACCCTTCTGCAATGCTGAACTAACTCAGGGAAAAGAGATGAGCCCAGCACAAAGAAACAAACCTAAAGGAAGGGACCTGGCAAGTCTGTCTATGAAAAACAGAGGCACAAAGTAACTCTCAAAAAGTGTACACCTGGAAAGGCCAGCTAAATTGCAGAAACCTTTACTAGGGACAGATGAAAAAACAGACTGCTAGTGAGCAAACATTCTGCATGTAACCCTTCTTTTCTTTACCATTCCCCACGGTCCTCCATATACTCCTCTTAAGAAAAACGGTTTTGTTTTCATCACAGAATGAGCCTAAACCTCACCGACAGATCTAGCATCACCTATACAGAAAACGTTGCTCTCCTGGATTCTCATTATCCCGCAGGAGTGAGAAAAAAAAAAAGTAAGAAAAGCACAAAGTTTGAAAATTATGCTAAATTTCTCATCTCCTTTGTGAGATTGACCAGCTGCTTAGTTGTTTAGTTGTACAGATCAGACAGGCAGCAAAAGAGAAACTAAAGAGAACTCCAGGAAAACGCCGAAGAGGGCTTCGCAACTAGAAGCACTGTAAGGGAGAAACTCTCATTGACATCTGTTTATCATTAAGCCAATGCATGACATGAGAATGACCACATGCCGAACGACTTGGTGTTATTGCCATTGAACACTCCTCTAGCACTTTAACAAAAACAAACAAGTTTTCTAAACTGAAATACACAGAACTTGGTTGACCAGTACAGTACTAGTATAATACATGCCTGCCATATTTTACTTTTTGTGGTATTTTTCTTCCCAATTTTAAAATACTTATTAAATACCACTGAGGACCTACTTGTAGCTAAGTTCAGGCATGGAAGCCAGATTTTTCCAAGCTCCTTTTTAAAGCTCCAAAGGTAGAACTCTCATATGCCCAGTAGCTTGGTAAAGCTTGCAATGGGCTTGTCTAAATACATGATTTTGGATAACAGTTTGAGTAAGACATAATTTTCCAGACTTAACCTTTAAATCAGCTATGCTACAGATATAACAGGCTCATCAAAGAGAAAAATGTATCTTATAGCTGTTCTCCAACAAGGTTTTTAAAGCTAAGTTTTGACAAAATTGTTATGTTTGCTTCATACAGAACTAAATCATGGCTCTTTTATGACAGTTTTAGAAAAAATTTTGACAGAGAACTCCAACTGGTGTGCTGTGATGAGGCTGGATAGCCTGGGCGACTGAAACCCAATGGATCTGTGTAATGAGCTAAACTTGCAACATACAACCCTCTCTCTCCACCCCCCATAAAAAAAACAAATTACTTCAAGTAGAACCAACTCTTTGTACTCAGAGAAATTCTCCTTCCCACACCAAACCCAAATCCTCGCACCCGAATACTTCTTAACTACCTCATGTCTGCACCATAGTTCCTTCAGGATAAATCTCCTGAGCTTGAGACACAATGAGACAGTATTTCCTCACTGAAGGGAGAAACCCAAGCCTCTCTTTTGCCACAGTGAAGTGGCTCAGCACTTCCTGCAGATAGACGCACTTGGAGAGTGATGAAAACTGACAGCAATAAATTGCACAATACAAGGGGCAAGTCTGCTTGCACTGGGAAACACAGCTGGAGAGAAGTAAGGGCTCCTGTACATTTTACAGTGCTACTATGAAAATATATTAACAAAAGGCACCATAAAAATATGCAGAAAAAAGTTACTGTATCAACCACTAGCTAATGAAACTGTAAGTTTTTTGTAAAAGATTCTAAAAGTACTAAATAATGCACAATTCCATCATTTCTCTATTTGCTCCTTCAGAGCGCATCATTAAAAGGAACCTCTGCTTATCTTCCAAGTTTTCCGTATCCTCTTTTCTTCTCCTTCCTTCTCTGGGCAATTCTATTTGCAAGTGTCACTGCTACATCTGCTGCAATGATTATAAGCTCTGTATGTTCTCTTCTCAGCTTTATGTCCTGCAGAGCTTGACATAACAGAGTTCACATCACTGCTCAGGACTTATAGACATTGCCGCAATACCAAGAAATACAAGAAACAGTATGACTGAGGATTCATCTAGAGTCAAGACCCTGCAAATCACTGAATTACTTAAAAAATCAGAATTAAAGACCTTCGTAGTATGATTTACACAGATAGAAATGTTTGTAGCATTCACAGTTGTAATTATAACTTCAGCTCCTAGGAAAGTCAAATAGTCAAGGCATCTTAAGACTTGCTTTAACTTGAAAGTTAATTCAAACTGAAATAGCTTCATGATTAACAACAGAGAATAATTTTATCCCTGAACAACTCCCTGGGAAAACAATTCACTAAGTTACTGTAATGCAGTAGCTGTTTGGACTTGCCTGCATTATGAAGTTTTGCCATTGCAGAATATTAGTGATAGAGTCTCAAAACTGAGAAAATGGTACCTTGAGTGACTGGAGAGCAAAAACACACATTTTAAGGAGAAAGAGAGGATAGAGCAACAAAGTCCAAATTGCAAATATTACCCTTTCTGCATGATACCAAACGAAATTTCTCTCCTTCATCTTAATAAAGGCAATGCAATGTCTATAATGTAGACTATACCTTCATTTTTTTTTCTCTTAAAGGTGCTCATATAAAATCCAATTGCAAATACTCCTTCTTTTCTTCTTTTAACATTTTAGAGCCAGGCCCGATCTACTACCAGTAGCAAATGTGCAAACAGCATTCTGGAAATTTAACCTTGAACTCCTTTATATTAGATATGTAGCTAAGTTGCAAGACATAAAGTTTTGGTCCTGCTGCTTGATGGCACATGCAGAAACAAACCAACAGACAAGCTGAATCTTACATCGATGAGGCAAATGGGAAACAAGCAAACAAAAAAACCCCAAAACCCTGTGACTTCACTACAAGCTATGACAACTTTGCATGACCAGATTGCCAAAGGTAATTTTATAAGTTACTTCATCTCCTTACCAAAGAGGATAATTTGATTAAGCATGTAACTCTCAGAGGAGTAACAAATGAACAACCATAAACAAATGTTCAAACATTTACCTTGATGGGAGTGTGCAGTCCTCAAGGAGAACAGTACTGCCAG
Organism: Tinamus guttatus; assembly: GCF_059628265.1. Classification (NCBI taxonomy): domain Eukaryota; kingdom Metazoa; phylum Chordata; class Aves; order Tinamiformes; family Tinamidae; genus Tinamus; species Tinamus guttatus. The sequence continues at coordinate 722,988 of NW_028289083.1, read as the reverse complement.
AAAGATGAAATGATTCATCATTGATCTTCTGTTTCCTTCTATCAGGAGAAAAGGCATTTCTATTTATTTGTTTTAGGAGAAATGCATGCCAAACAATAGTCTAGATTTTATTGTTATATTTTAAAAAGAAAAACAAAAAGAAAAGAAAACAAAAATGAAGTACCCTGGCAATTTATGCAGAATTCAGGAAGAATGGAAACAGAAAAATCAGAAAGACCCAGAATTCAAAAACCCTCTTGTTTCAGGACCTGCTTGCAGTATAGCATAGTTTGCATATTCCCAGGGAAAGATTGTCTTGGCATGTGTTTGTCTTTTCTTATGCACAAGTAGCAAGAAATGTATTCTAAAACCAAAAAAGCAGTGTCAAAGTAGCCAAAGGCGTTGTGGTTTCCAGAACACAATTCAGCTCCACCTGGGAGTCTGACTGAAGAGTCCTACCAACCTCAGTGACAAGCATGGTTTTCAGTCAGCAGCAAGGCACTGCGTGTAGGGTTCCAGTTGGGCTGGAGTTGAAATACACACATCAAAGTCTTAGCAACTTCCATTCCTAGAAAAATTGTCTTCTCAATCAATGAAAAGTCCCATCTTGCAATCCTTCTGCAGGTGCAGTCTCTCACTTCAACAGGCTGAAACTCTGTTTGGCCTGCGCTGTTCAGTCGTGCCAGACTGAGCTACTTCAGATGTTGCAAGACATAAATCACCTGCAAATTCTCCAGTATAGAGGGAAGATGTACAGAGAAGTCACAGAAGGTTGAAGGGTCGTTAGCATCAGCTATGAAACTTTTGGCAGCAGTATGGTTAAAGCTCACAGACACAGAGGGTACAGAAGGCCAGATGACAGTAACAGGAACACACAAATACAATTATCTCGAACTTTCCGTTCTCCATTTTACATTTCTGGAGCTATGTATCAGCTGAATACTGATAGAGTGTCTTCTTCCACAACATCAGCAGAGGAGATAATGCAAGCAGGAACTGCGTAAAGTAAAAGATAACTAGATGACCTTCTGTCCACATTAAAGCCAAGGACAGAACATCCATTGATTTCAGAAAGGCCAAGAATTCACTCCAGAATTTCTTCCCAAAAGAAAATCACCAACTTAGTACCTCAGAACTGAAAATATTTAAGGTTAATGACTCTGTCTTTGATCCACTGTGTTTTGGAGAAACTCTGAACTTCTCTGATGGTTCCAAAAAAAAGATTTCAGCTCTTTTCTGCCAATCCGTCAAGGACATTGTTGAATGCTAAATTCAGAGGTGCCTCTGAGTGGCGCTCTTTCCTGACAGCATTATCAACTAGTCTCATCAATTGGTGTCATCCATGGGCTTGATGGTCCAACTCCACTACACAGGGAGTTGAAGAAGATGACAAACAGCGCTGATCCAAGCATCAGTATTAATCCCCAACAAATAACACCCTAAGTGTCCATCAAACAGACTTTGATGTGCTGATCTCTGCTTTTAAACATAATGGTTCAGAAAGGTTTTCTCCCACCTTGTAATATACCAGTCCAGTCCCTGTAATCTTAATTTGGCCACAGGATGATCTCTGGAAGATCATTAATATCCACTGTTCTCCCCTTGTTCATAGGGTCTACCATTTCAAACTAGAAAGCAATCATGTTGGTCACACACTCTTTGCCCTTGGTAAATAAATGCTATCCGTTCCCACAAATTCTTGTTCTTTGTGTGCCTGGAAACAGCTTTCAGGAGAACTTGCTTAGTAATCTTCCCAGGGGCTGAGGTGAGGCTGGCAAGAGAGTAGTTCCCCGGTTTTTAGTCAGCGCAGTGAGAGTTGTGGGAAGAGCTAATCCTGAAGACCCTCTCAGCTAGAAAACACCAGGCATAGCAGGTGACTATAAGCTAAAAGAAAACCTGTGCAAATATCTGCAGCTGAATTATGGATTAAAGTTTAGCAATACAGCACCAAATGTAGCTTATGAAATTTAATTTCTAACATTTCAATATCTATAGGGGAATAAAGAAAACAGACGTCTTGTGAATCCCTAGCCTGTACCACTATGTTTTTTACTTGTGAATATACATTCTCATACTAATCATACTGATGAGAAAAATTCCTCTTGCCATGTAACCTGGGTTGTGATAAGATGGATACCACTGGATTTAGGGCTCCCCACTCCGTCTTGGAACTAATAAATATTGATAGAGAGATACATCAGTAGTGTAGAACTGTTTTTTTTGTTTGTTTGTTTGTTTTCTTTTTGAGAGCTAACAGCAACTATGATAACATTCAGCAGCAATAGGAATTTTTCAGAGACCCAAAAATCTAAGAACAATCATTCCAGAAGCAGAGAGAGTATGAGAAACATTACCTTAGGAGAAGATGAAATTTCTTTTGGTTGGCAGCTGGGGAATAGTTTAAATAAACACCTTCAGGTAAGTTGTTTCTGCTTCAGAGCAAAAGACTTGCTTAGGTGAAGTCCCATCTGGCCCAATACTTTTGTGATTCTATGGACAAGAGAGGGGAAAAAAATCCTGATTATTCATCTAGCAAATATGCCAAGATAAATATTTCATCAACTCTCTCTTCAAAAGCACCAAAATTCCATTGAAAGCTCTTTAAGATCAGACTTTTGAAATTCAGTAGCCAGTGACATGGAGCTGGAGCTACAGAGGCACATACATTACTGCAGTACGAAGGAGCAGAAGCCTATAGCTCTGGAAAGACCATAGCCTGTGACAAGGAAGTCCCAGCTATGAACATCTAACATTATCTGGCCCCAGAGAACCCCTGTCTTCATTCATCCCCGTAAAGCTGCATATTTCAAACCAAGCTTTATACAACTTTCAGCACGCTTTGCTCTGCTTTTTTTAAAAAAGCTGCTACTTATAACCCACATCCTGAAATGACCTTGTACACAGGCTGGGAAAATAAACTTCTCCAGTTTCTACAATCCTGTAAACACTTAGTTTAAACAGTGCATTAGACAGGGACACCAAACCATATCTCAGCTGGATAACTTTTAGATGTGGAAGACAACTAACTGTCAGTGAGGCACACACACAGACAACATAACTATACTTTGAATCTGTATCACATTTTTCACTCGTGTTCTCATTGCCTCTGCTTTACAGGCAGACAGAGTGAGGACAGGAACTACGACTCAAATTCACACCATACAGTACACACCATGTGTGTGTCTAACACAACTAATGTGTTAAGCTTCATAACTTAAATACCATAAGCTCATTTTAACAGCCATCATAGAGAAAGAGGAGCTCCTTTCTCCTCCACGGAAAACCAGATCAGTGGGCTAGCTCATCCTCTGTTTATTCCTCTTATGCACAGAGTTGATGAGCTAAGTGCCTAAAATGAACTAGACTGCCCTAACCCAGGGATTCATACAAAACCATGGCACCGGGGTGTAACTCTGCTCTCCCAACTCCTACAATTCCCCACAGTCTTGGTAAAGCAACATTTGCCAGAGCATCCTACCAAACAGCCCCCTTTTTCAAATACACGTCACACTTTATCCAAAACACGATTTGCAACAGTTCTGAGTTCTGAGAAAACAAATAGCTGAAATGCCAAATTCTAAAGTGGATGAAGCCTTCCTTTAGCCTTGCATGCAATGTTTTTTCTTCCAGGCAATTTTAAATATGATTTCAATTACTCTTAGTTTATTTACTGGAAGTATGCCTGTATGCAAGATGCTGAAAGGACCTAATGCACCTTTACGATCTAGATGGGTGAACATCAGGTTTTAAAAAGCTGCATGCAGAATATCATTAAGACTTGATAGACATATAATCATTTAATTACTTAAGGAGAGTGGTTTTGTTGTTGTTGTTGTTTTTGTTTTGAAAAATAGAAAGCTCTTTTATGGCATGTGGTCAGGTTTCTAAAGAGCTTTGTCAAAACAGGAAAATATTATGTATTTTATGGTCCAATAAAAATTTCAGTGCTAACAAAAAGGCAATTAAATAGAGAAAAAAAAAAAGAGTACTCAAACTGAGAGCAGCTACTCCTGCCCAAACAACTGGCAAAAAAGGCCAAAAGTCATAAAGAAGTAACTACACAGCACTACAGCTGCTCATAGCAAGGCAGAGTAATTTCACCATTTCTAAGGCATGATCTGCTCCTAGTGCTGCTAAGATCCAGCTTTCTCTGTTGGAGTAGAGAATGGTCCAGGCTTGATGTCTTTAAACAGCGAAATAGACTTGAAAAGGTTATACCCCCCAAAACAGTCGAACCACAGAGAATACAGGAACCATACTGGAATATCTGGCATCTTCCCCTTTACTCCGAAGCTCCAGTGAAAGTCGGGAAAGCCTTAGCCAGTATGGGGCCCTTCATCCCTGCAGCCCTGCGACCCTTGACGGGATGGACACGTGCACTTGCAGACCCCGGCACGCACCCACTCTGCTAGAAACGAAATTCCTGGCAGGGTGGGAAGCCCTCCCAAAGGGCAAGTGCCCCCCGTTTGGGCTCAGAGCGGCACTTTTACGCAATCTTGAAGCAATGCATGTGGGAGTGGAGTAGCAGTGGGGAAGGGGGCAAAGAGGTGGCCCTGGGGAGAAGCAGGGGGTCACGCTGGGCAAAGGACCAGCAGCATCCCGAAGCACCAGACCCGAGGTTACAGCGCCGTGGAGGGAGGGTGGGACTTTCTCCACGGCGGGGCCGGCGTTAGGACAGGGCTACGCGACGGTGGTGAGGGGACGGCGGAGGTAGGACACAGCTCAGGAGGGCAGCGAGCGGCGCGACTCACCTGCGGCGGCCTGCGGAGCACGGCGGGCAGCGCGGCTCTGCTGCGGGCGGCCCGCAGCGAGGGAGGGCACCGCGGTGAGGAGCCGCTCAGGAATTTCCTCCCGGCTCCGGGAAGGGCAGCGCATTCCCGCTTCCCGCTCCCGGAGGCGGGGGAGCGGGCCGGCTCCCTCCCTCCCTCTGTCCCTGATCGCCACCAACCGCTGCCTCGTCAGGCAGGAAGAGAGACCAGGGCTCCCGTGTCCTGTGTCGCGCCGCCACGCAGCCCCCCGGGTGCTGCACTTCTGCCCATGGAAGATTTAACCAACCAGAAGGGCTGCTTAAACCCATTACTTGTCCTTTTTGAGGTGTTCGTGATGAAGGTTTCTCCAGTTTGTAGCCTTTTATGCCTGCTTTTCCCTCAGCAGCTCGCGTACATCTGTGGGTTGGGTGATCCTGGCACTGTGCACATCGCTTTCCAATTCCCACTGTTTCCCATCCTTCAAGTTCACTCACCTTTCCCTGGAAGGCTGGAGAGGCTGGAAGGAAGTCCTGTGCCCTATGTGCATGCCTTAAACACAGTAATGACATGGTTAAATATTGTTCTGTTGAAGAACAAGCCCAGTTTGATGCTGAATGGAGTCAAATGATTAGTAGTGGAAGAATAGTTATTCTTGGGAACCTTATTGTGGAGAATTGCTTCTGTTAGTGTTTCTCCCCAAGAGATCCTGTGCATGTTGTATGAGTCATCCTGATGAAACTTCTTCCTAGGCAGTCACTAGTTACTCATTTCTTGTGGCCCACATCTGCAGATGGTAGTACAGGTCATATACTATTGCATCAGAACTCAGGGGATTGTGTACACAAAAGGGTATCTAATTTCTTGGTTTTACGGAAAACTCAAGTCATAGATCTCTAAAACTAAGATTGCAAAATTTTGTATTTTTTTTTCATATCTACCAAATGGTAATAACAACTTCTTTACAACTGACTGTAATAATTCTTTTTCCTAATGTGCTTAGATGATATGGTTTTAGAAGGAAAGGTGGTGCGGGAGACTTGGCTACTTTCTCAAAGCTCAGGATCGGGGCATTCCTACAAGCAAGAAGTTGAGCAAGAGGGGCAGGACACATGTGTGGGTGGGCAGGGATCTCTCTGGAAATCTTAAAGAGAAAAAGAGCACATACATAATGTGGAAGAAAGGCCGGAGCACATGGGAAAAATATAGGAACATTGACAAAGAATGCAGGGATGCAACAAGGAAGGCCAAGGCAACAGAGTGAGAGTCAGCAAGAGATGTCAGGGACAACAGGAAGGGCTTCTACAAATGCATCAGTAACAAGAGGAAGACTAGGGAAAACGTTGGTCCGTCGCTGAATGGGGGGCGTGCCTTAGTGACAGAGGATACGGAGAGTTATTAAATGCCTTTTTTGCTTCTGTCTTTAACTAGCTAGGACTAGTCCCAATGAACTACAGAGCCCAGAGATAAGAGAGATAATGGGGAGTGAGGAAGACTTTCTGCTGGTCAAGGAGGATTGGGTTAGGGATTACTTAGGCAAACTGGACACCCATAAATCTATTGGCCCGGATGGGATGCATCCAAGTGCTGAGGGAACTGGCGGGGGTTATTGCTCAGCCGCTCTCCATTATTTTCAAGAGGTCATGGAGAGCAGGGAAGGTGCCAGAGGCCTGGAAGAAAGCCGTGTCACTCCAGTCTTCAAAAAAGGCAAGGGGGACGAGCTGGGAAACTACAGGCCGGTCAGCCCCACCTCCATCTCTGGAAAAGTGATGGAGCAGCTCATCCTAGAGACCATCTCTAGGTATGTCAAGGAAAAGAAGGTGAGCAGGAGTAGTCAGCATGGATTCACCAAGGGGAAGTCATGTCTGATGAAACTGATAGCCTTCTACGATGAGGTGACCGGCTGGATGGGTGATGTGAGAGCTGTGGATGTTGTCTACCTTGACTTCAGCAAAGCTTTCAACACAGTCCCCCATAACATCCTCACAGGAAAGATCCAAAAGTGTGAACTGGACAAGTGGACAGTGAGGTGGATTGAGGACTGGCTGGGTGGCAGAGCCCAGAGGGTGGTGACAAATGGAGCTGAGTCTGATTGGAGGGCTGTGGCCACTGGTGTCCCGCAGGGGTCAGTACTGGTCCCAGTGCTCTTCAACTTGTTCATCAGTGACTTGGACGAGGGCACAGAGTGCACCCTCAGCAAGTTTGCAGATGACACCAAACTGGGAGGAGTGGCTGACACTCCAGAGGGATGTGCTGCCATTCAGAGAGACCTAGACAGGATGGAGAGTTGGGCAGAGAGGAACCTCATGAGGCTCAACAACAACAAGTGCAGGGTCCTGCACCTGAGGAGGAATAACCCCAGACACCAGGGCAGATTACGTGTTGACCTGCTGGAAAGCAGCTCCACAGAGAGGGATTTGAGGGTTAACTCAAGTTAACCATGAGTGAGCAATGTGCCCTCATGGCCAAGAAGGCCAATGGGGTCCTGGCCTGCATCAGGAGGAGCGTTGCCAGCAGGTCAAGGGAGGGGATCCTCCCCCTCTACTCAGCTCTGGTGAGGCCGCACCTAGAGTATTGGGTGCAGTTTTGGTCTCCCCAGTACAAGAGGGACATTGAACTTCTAGAGAGGGTCCAGCAGAGAGCCACAAAGATGATTAAGGGACTGGAGCATCTACCAAATGAGGAAAGACTAAGCGAGCTGGGCCTGTTCAGTCTAGAGAAGAGAAGATAGATTGAGAAGGGATCTGATTAATACATATAAAACCTGAAAGGAGAATGTGAAGAAGATGGGACCAAACTCTTCTCGGTGGTGGCCAGTGGCAGGACAAAGGGTAATGGGTATAAATTAAAACACAGGAAATTTCATCCCTATATGAGGAAGAACTTCTTTACTGTGAGGGTGACAGAGCCCTGGAACAGGCTGCCCAGAGAGGTTGTGGAGTCTCCTTCTCTGGAGATCTTCCAGACCTGCCTGGCTGCGACCTTGTACCATGTGCTCTACGTGCTCCTGCTGGGGCAGAGGGGTTGGGCTAGAGGTTTCTTCCAACCTCAACCATTCTGTGATTCTCTGATATAATTAGGAAAGCTTCTGGGGAATTTAAAAATTCTGCATTTAGATTAATGTTTAAATAATGTAAAATAAATAAAACATAGGGTTTTCATAGGTTATGGGATCCATCTGGAAAAATGAGATGTTGTCCTGTAATGAAAATTAAAGGAGAAAAAAATTAATATGGCTTAATTCTAGCACTTTAAAATTTTTGAATAGGTGTTATTGTACTCCTTAAGATTTTTTAATACAGGGATGGGAAAAATTTGCAAATTCTATTCTAAAGATTTTATAGTAAGTTGTTTTTCTGCTTTGAGCCCCCTTGTTTGTGCCTGAGAATGTTTTTTTCTTTTAGGTCTTCATTGGAGATACATATTAAAATCTACAGATTTTCTGAAGAGATTCTGAAGTATTTTATCTCTGCTGTGAATTCTAGGTGTTCAGTCTTGCCTCTCCCAATTGGGTAGTAGCAACTGGGAGATGCTGCTCTTTCACATTGATTCATGGGGCACTAAACTTTCCTAGCGATAATTCAGAAATTCCAAAATTAACAATACAATATCATTTGAATGCGTTAGACTTATGAAATGACTTTTCACTGCTTTCTAAAAATAATGTTCAAAATAGTAATTATTACTCAAAGGATGCAAATAATTATTGAATAATATATAGAAGAAAATTTCATTCATCGGTCAGAAAATGCTTTAGAAAACAAGTATAATAATCCTTATACTTTAGTGGGAAAGCTTAGGGCTTTAGCAAAACAAAGGTCGATCCAAAAAAGCACTGGGCATCCAGTGTCATCAAGTGTCACCATGTCTACAAAATCTAAAGTGTCAAAGCACTTTGTGTTAAATCATAGAAATGTGGTTTGGAAAGGTCCATGAGAAGGCCTAGTCCAAGCTGTGACCTTCTCCTTTTCTTTCTCTGCAACCTCTGGTGTAAGTTTTCTCCCACCCTTGCTAGAGGTTTAGTTTCTTGGGTAGAAAGGATCAAAGACTCAGTTCTGATACGGCATAGCTGTATTAAATTGATAAAGACTACTACTCTGCAACTCCTCATAGTGTCACCAGCACCTATTGTGTCACCAGTGTTGCTGAATGTAGAAATAGCACCCTCAGCAGCTTCTCCTCCTATGCACCCTTCTGCACAAACCACAACCACATAGATGCACTCTGGGAGCAGCACTTGCATAGGCCCACATGTGTTTGACCCTTGTTTATCAGAAGTCAGCTGGAGATGACTGATCTTATTGATTAGGAATAGCTAACAGAGCTTTTTAGAAGTTGCTAAAAGGTAAGATCTCCTGTAGTTATCCTTTCCCAGCGGTAGTCACCCTGAAGTTCTTTAAAGACTTTGAAGTCTTTGAATGACTCCAGAAGAAATTCTTGAAAGATTCATAAGCAGGACATGGAAATGTCTGTGTAAGTGGATGCAGTTGTTGAATGCTCTGTTAAATGTTTTCATGTAGTCATGTTTGGGGTCTTTGCTTTTTGTAAATACTGGCGTGGGTAAGTTTAATGAGCCAAAACATCCAGGTGAGGAGTTTTGATCTTATGCTTTAGGAAGGCAAGTTTTCAAATGGTTGCTGTTCAGAAAGTCCACAGCATCCTATGACACTCACATAAAAAACCTTAACTGGCTATGCATCAAATCTCTGCATTTTAAACAGTAAGTTCATAGGACATATAATGTTAGCAAAAACACAGTAGCACTGTTTGAAAGAACAACTGCATCAGAAAAGTGGTCTCTCCATAGTTCAGGCTAGTATATTTCCCTAAGAAAATGTTCCTGGGGAACACGAATGGATCTCATAAAAGTGTGTTTTTGCTTTGTGTCTTCCCTCAAAGGGACTGTGGCTATAAGTGTTCATGCTAGGATCACTCTACAATATTTGCCTACACTTTCAGGTAGCATAGGGTTATGTTTACTAAAAACACACTTGGACAGGTTTGTGGGGAAGAAAGAAAAGTCTGAGGAAAGATATTCATTTTTTTTTGCATATTTGCAAATCCTATTCATTGATGTTTAGCTAAACAGAGAAAATAAGCTTGTTGCAGAAAGGAAAAGAGTGGGTTAGGGTTCTGATATCGAGTAACAAAATAATTATGTCACGTAATTTCCATGACTTAGTATTCCTTCATCAATCGGAAGAAATTTTGCTTTTTTGTTTATCTTGTAAGTTTTCAGACCAAAGGTTGTCTCTAACTTTTTCTTCTCTACTATATAACTTAACTAACTGGTCATAGAATCATTGCGGTTGGAAAAGACCTGTAAGATCATTGAGCTCATCAACCCTAGGAGGATATTTCTGTCCTAACTTAGAAATGAATGCATAAATAGATTCATTAATAAATACTGAATAAATGAATGAGTAAAATAATTATGCTATCTTGCTGAGGATAGCAGGGCTGCTGATGGTAGTGTTAGGTTTGAGTTTCCAATTTTGTTTTGTCACTTTCATTTTAGAAATGCATTGTTTAATCATTATACTTTCAGCATCGTAATGTCACCTATACCTATTTCACCATTAATCAGTCAAGCTGTTGTAGGGTCTGGGCATCTAAAACTAATTATTTTCTGTTGAGATCTATGTTCTATAGTATGCCTGTGATATTACAGATATCTTCCTTCAACATTTATTAAATCTACCATTGATGTTGGTATCCTTCTTCTTCTTTTTTTTTTTTTTTTTAAACCAAATGGTGACTTATGTCATGTGGCAAATGTGCCCCTAAAGAGTAATAAACAGATAATTTTCTGAATTCGAAATTTTTCGGGAAGTGAGCAAGCTGCTAGAACAATACTATCTACATCAACAGGAGAATTTTAAAGGAAAACCAAAAAAAAAGCCTGGAAGTAGAACACACAAAAGAGAATTCCCTGTGTTAGGCTGTGAAGACTTGAAAAAAGAGAAATGGGGGTGGATAAAAGTTTCACAATAACCAGGGAAGTGGAACATTATTATTTAACATGTTATTTAAAGTAGAAGCAGAAATACTTGTCTGACTTCAGGAGCTATTGATTCCACAATGGACTTGAGATGTTAGTGATCACTCCCTAGAACTTCTGGACAGTCTGCTATGGGTATTTTATCTCATTTTAAAAGCAAGTAATTTGTAAGAAAAGCATGGAAGTCCTTTCAGTTGTACATTTGCATGTATACTAGTGTGGAGAAGCCCAGGAGGACACCTTCAGCCCTAAAGCTGCAAAAATCACACTTACAACCTGATTTGTAGATGTTCTTAGAAACCTCTAGTCCCAGAAACCTTACTGCCTTCTAATGTAGTCTCTAACTAGCTAGCACCTAGCCTATTCTTAGCAGTAGGAAGTTCTTTAATGTGTAAATCAAAAATCTTTACTATCTCTTTAACTTCACCACTTTCTGCCTACATACCAGCAGAGACCAAATTATTTTCTTCCTCTTGGCAGCAGCCTTTGAAGTACTGAAGACTAAAAACAATTCTTTCACTGCTTTAAAGAATGCTAATTATGGTCATTGAAATCTAATCCCCAAGGTAGAAATGGAGGGTTCAGTGCTCCAATGCGACCTTATCAGCACCGTGTTTACTTAGAAGTGATGTTTCTACACATTTGTGTATTTGTTCTGTTCTCAAGAGAACATTGTTGACTTGAGATCAACCAGTGATCTTCTGTGAGCTCCAGATTGTTTTCTGCAGAACTATTATCTTACAAATTCTTCTCTCTTCTGTTCATTCAATTGATTATTTCTGCTTAAAGCTACAATCTTAAACTTTTTATATTGACACACCGTTACTAGAATTTGTTGAGGCACATTTGAATCTTAATCCTATTTTGTAATGTGCGTGTGATCCTTCATATCTTCCTACTGTTTGGAAATCCAGTGGACATCTTTGCCATCAGGCAGATTTACGTTGACAGTTAGCATAGTTAAGATGGATGTTTTTGTAACTCCACTCTGTTCCTCCTTAACCTTGAACTACTTGATAACAGCTTTCTGACTGCACAATGACAACTTCCAAAACAAAAATAAAGCAAACCTGTCATTTTTTATAAACAATGCCCATCATGCAAGATTTATTTTCTAATCAGAAAAATCTTCTATTTAGAGTCAGTAGTGATGGAAGATTCAGTACTGTTTCAGGGCAAAGGACAGTGATGTGTTCTTGAGTTGAAGTTAAATAGATCGAATCATTTCAGGTGTGCTCTGTAGTGCGACCATAAGGTCAAGAGGTTTGTTGCAATGCTTGGGAAGTTCCTCTAGGAGTAATTTTGGTCATCCCACACTTGAAGAGAAAAATCACTTAAACTCTCTACTCATTAATGTTGGAAAGAGTCAGTATCCTTTGCCTCTCAATAGGACTTCCTAGCTGGGGTAAACTAAGATACCCGATTGCCAATCTGATCTGCCTCATGAAACATGCAGCTGCCTGCGCTTGTTTTACAGGTGCACCCTGAGTCTCCTACACAGATAAGGTTTGTGCTTTCCGTAGATGTTTCCATTGTGTCTGTGGTAGGTATTTACAAAGGGCAGGGCCTTAGCTTGTATTGAATTGCCATGTATTGTACACAGACTTCTATGCTCCCAGCAACAGCCTCTCCTCCAGGCATATCTCTTTGATCAAATAGTAATTGTAGCACACAAGAGGTGCTGCAGCTGTTATGTATGTATAACCTGATGTAATCTCTCCTAACAAGTGTAGGTTTGTTCTAAAAAATTAAAAGTATGGTAGAAGAAACAAGTTAAGAGATTACTGAAGAAAAAATACTCAGTTATATTTCATGAACTAATAGTCATATGAAAAAATACTGTTAACAAATGTTATTAAGGTGAAAAAGCAGTGAAACGTAAGAAAATTTCCAGCACTAGAACTGAAACATAAACTGAAGTCACTTGCTTTTGTATGTATGTACATGGCTATATAGTACTAAATGATTTCAGTTTCTTCACAAAATACCTTTCCTCAGTCTGAGGCAGATGATGTTGTTATTTGCTGGTGTTCCATATTTTGTTTTCTCCCTGTTGTCAAGTGGAAAAACAGCAACCTAGTGTTCTGCAGTATTTAGACACAGCTCAAACTAAAATATATATATATATATATATATATATATATTCAAGGTATTATCTCTGTTTATGGTCCTAATCCCAGGAATAATAGTGTAATAGTGTAAAGCCAGTTTAGGCGCTTGTATTTAAACATGATCTTTCTTGTTTCCATAAAGCTTACTTGGACGCTAAAGATGACAAAGCTACATATATTTTCTAGTAGTATTGCAAATGTAAAGAAGTAGCATTTCCTTTGGTTCAGCTGCTCACAGAAATAAATTCTGCCCTAAGTAATGAGTATTCACACTGATTTAGTACTTTTTTTTTTTTAACCCTTGAGATTGTTTGGGGTATAGAGAGCCCTTTCTTCCTAGTACCTTGACCATCCAAAATAAATAAATTCTGGCCTGTATGCATGAATCTAAACTCCTTTCAAGTGAAGAGAAAACTGAATCTTTCCACTTTGAGACTGAAAACCTGGGTCAATCAGCTGTTATAGAAGAACTATGTGCTTTCATATTTTAAAGTGTCTTCTACAGTCTTTTGTGACAAATGCATACAATATGCAACAGGCATACTCTAAGAACACCAAGGAAAGTGGGCCATTAGTCCACTAGTGGCATTTATCCATTAGCGAGTCTTAGTCCATCTATTCCTGGACCACAGGACAGTTTGAACTTAACGAATTCTCCACATACTGAAGCAGTCCTAGGCATTTGAAGTATTAGTGCTTGGGGAATTTGAACAGGGAATTCAGAGAATTCAGTTTTCTAGAATAAGGGTTAGGCGGGATTAGATAGAGGGAATTAATATCTGCCAGGGAGCCTCTTTGGGTGACTGGATTGTTTACTGGATCTTTCCAAAGAGGTCAGGGTCAAAGGCATCTGCTTATTTTAGGTCCCACATTTGCATTTGCAAATTAGCATTACTCTAGGAATGTTTGTTTTCAGGTAACTCTCTGCTGCCATCTTGCAGTGAACTAGAGGAAGAAACTTATCAAAACAAACATTTTACTTATAAGAGTCATGAGTCAAAATTCATTCCGTATTTGGACCATTGAGATAGTAAAGTATCTCAGGTGTAATAGAGCACTCCAGGATAGGGCAATGAATATCACTTAGTGTGCTGGAACTAATCCCTGCCGCCAAAAAATCAGTTTTAGTGGTAGTTGGTCTGCTTGCTCTCCATTATAGACGTGTTAAACTGCACATAGTTCAGCTGTGCAGCACATTCTCTCATACTCGTATACAGAAGTCCATTTTGAGTGGGTGAACACTGGAGTTGAATGTATCTGGAAAGAGAAGCAGGAGGGTTTTGTTGCAATATGGACTTTTCCCTGATGTAAGGACAAGTATGAAATCTGCCCAGTATCTGACAGGAAAACCATAGGTGTTTCTACTGAAGTCAGTAACAATGAATGAGCTCTAGCTAGTACACATTTATATCTAAAAATACAGATGAGATCATTGTAAGTAATTGAGATATGGCACTGGAACGAGAGTGTAGCAGGGTGAGGCCCTTTTTGTCCTACAACTGCAGAGCAGAAATCAAGGATTTAAGAATGTTGCTTTGGGGGCTGATTTGTGTACCCAGTAGTGTTTCCAAACACAAAAAGCCAAATTCCCATTAGAGACAGCAGTTAACAAGAGGTGAAACAAACAATACTTCCCTGCAGAAGTCCTTCTGGTGAAACTGGACCAGCTGAAGGCCTTTTTACGTGTTCTGGGACAAAAGGAGCCACTGACAGCACATCTCCAGATTCCTTTTAAATGTCATTCTCAGAAATTGATAAATGAACTGGACTAAAGCTTAGAAGAAGAAACAGCATAGGAAATTCCAATCCATTGTTTTTTTAAACCACTGGAAAAAGGAAGGTGCTGGGAAATGTTAGGTAGTGTTGGTAGACTTCCTTATGTGTCAGTTTGCAATAAGCATAAAATGACCTGGAAATGAGCTTTGTAAGCCACCTGATGCTGCAAATGAAAGAACCAAAGTTCATTTTGTTGCATATCTTGGCTTTGGACGGCTGTATTCATTCTTGTTCCTAGAAAGTCTTGTTCAGCAAAAGTTCTGGAAGGCAGAATGAAGATCTAGAAGAGGAGGTAAGCGTTCTCAGGTGCTCTGTAAGCCAAAATACATCAGCAGTGATCAGAATCCTCTCTTTATAAGAGGTTAAGAAATCTGAACAACAAACTTAACACCTTAGCTTCATAGAAAAATGAAGAATGCTGAACTTGGTACGGATATACCAGTAGTAGACATCCAATGCCAGCCACTGAGAATTAATGAGCTGGCCCTTTCATTTTCCACCAAATTCCAGAAGCTGGCTTAGGCATGAGACTTAAAAAAAAAAAAAAAGATATGAATAGTAATTAATCAATTAGAAATTTATCATAAATTCATGATGGAAGATGATACATTGTGAATGCATGATATAAAGGGCTGTTTATATAATTTAAGAGAATTTTGCAGCTTAGATTCTGTGGTTGGTTAGGCTCAGTGCTTTCACGTGCAGGTGTAGTGCTTGCTACCTGCTATGCTGAATAAAAGAATCATTGTGACAAAGCCAGTGTGGCAATGAACTGTGCTGCTAGGCAAAGCTGAGCAAGTCTGGTTTATGGAAGAGGAGACATTGAAAAGGGAACATGGGGTGCTGAGAGCACTGAGCAAACTGTGGAGTGCCTGGAGTTGGCATCCTTTGGATGAGCAGTGCCAATAATGGCCACTAACTAGGGGACAAGCAGACTTTGGAAGGAACAGCCCTAACATGATATCAGTATAGCTGCTATGGTCATGCACACAGACATCGCCTATGTTTCAGGGGACTGTGGCTGTGTCTATACTAGCTATTCCAGGCCTGGCGTAACCCACTACTGTCAGTAGAACATACTCCAGTAAAGAGTTCTGTTGTCCTTGCTGTTCACACTGCTTCCCTGAGAGAATTAGATGTTCCCAGCAAACAGCTTTTCTGCTGCTGGAAGCAGCTGTTAGAAGGTGTATTTACTGTGGAGCATACAGAAGGCTGGAATATTTGTATCACTTAGCAATATGATGTTTTTTCTCTGCTGACACATATAGAGAGGCATTGATGACCAAGTCATGTTCTATAAGAGTAGCTTTTGTGATTTAGCTGTAAAGCTTTCATAGAATCACAGAATGCTTAAGGTTGGAAGGAACTCCTAGAGGTCATCTACTCCAACCCCCCTGCACATGCAGGGTCACCTAGAGCAAGTGGCAGAGGATGGCGTCCAAGCGGGTTTGGAAGATCTCCAAGGCAGGAAATACCAGCCATGAGAATAACGCCTTCATACTAGAATAAGTTTCACCCAGGTAAGCATTTCAGTGTGTGCTCGATATTTAAATACACTTTGTTGACAGTCTAATCAACTGAGAATTCTGAGGGAAAATTCCTCCAGCGAGGACTAGGTGGCGCAGTAGGCTAACGCATTGCCATTTTTTCAGGCATTTTACGATCTCCACATTCCTGTAATTTTCCACGGACTCCGATTTTTATTGCCACATTGATGCATTAATAACATGCCAGAACCTCGCTGTTTTTCCATAGCTTTCCTGATTCATGACTTTTCATGCCCACCTAAGTAAAAGGCCACATTGAAAAGCTCAAAAGGTGACAAAACAAGGAACAAAAATGTTTGTCTGGACAAAAACAAGAAAAAAAATCTCATTTTCCGTGGTCTTTTTAAGCAAAAGTGTAGTTGAGGGTAAAAAGAGTTTGCCTACTTCTAATCTTGGAAAATTAGAGTTTATTTCAGTCTCATTACCCTTTTGAACACCTCATGGGTGTGTTTGTAGGTGTCTGTATACCAATAAACCACTGTTTGGCAAACCACTGTATTTGCCAAAGCCTGAAGTAAATCCAAAGTAAGCTTTTTCCTTCAAGAAAAAGAAAAAAAAAAAAAAGAAGAAAGAAAAATATGTGATTAGGATGTCCTCAGTATTTTCTCCATATATCATGAAAATGAAAGGTGAGTTCAGAGGTAAAAAAGTTTTGCTTGGAAGAAAACAGAAAACAGAACTATCTGAACAGTTTTGTGAAGTTATTGTGAAGTTATTTAATGAAGTGTTAAACAGAATAATTCTTTGTGGTGAATTAGGTTGTATCAGAGAGCTAGTTTATCAAATAGAGAACAGTGTTTGCATAAAAAAGCACAAGATAGAAGTCCATCTTGTGTATTGTTATTTGCGAAGATAACTAAGTGATGATTAATGAGCTATTTATATTCTTTGGAAGAGGTCAGGAGAGAAGTTATCAGTTTTTGAGCAGCAGTAGGTGGAATTTTAAATAAACCCGAATATCAAAAAGGTTGAGGGTAACAGTCACATGGTTAATCTACTTAGCATTTAGCATCCGTTTCTGGTAGGTGTCAAGTGCCTTAGCAAGGCACTGAGTGCACTCAGATTACATTAATACAATGAGGGAAGTCACTTCCTTCCAGGAGATTCTCAGCCACTAGCAGGATAAAGCTATTTGCATCCAAGCAGTAATGGAGAATAGGAAAAGCCAATTATCTTTCTTTCTTTCTTTTTTTTTTTTCTTTTTTTTTTTTCCTCAGTTTTCTACTCCTGAAATGGCTTGCAGAAGTTACCAGTGCATTGTAAACAGGAAACTGAAAGTTGCATGCCTTCAAGCAAAATACCCCCCATCTGCTTTGAACCACAGGGTAAGTCTGAATGCTGAAGATCAGAGGGAAATGGAAGAGACATGGAGGTCCAGAAAACTTCAGGTGGTAGATTTAGGCCCTCCACTACAATCTAATTCTACAGTGTAAGATGTCTTAAGGCCTTTAATACTAACTCTCTGATGCCAGGCTGTCCTCAACAAGAAGCATGGTTGCTTAAGGAGCTAATTCTGTACAAATCACAAGAGTCACAGGACACAGCTAATGTCAGTACTCATGGCCCCCTTTTTAACTTGTTCCAGGGTAATCTATTTGCCCAATCATGGCATTATGGAAAGAGCTGGTTTTGGGCCAGTTTGGTGGGATTCTGTTAGGGTTCCTACTCTTCAAATTGCCAGAGCTCGGGCAATTTGCAGTGCACTGCGAAACTGTTTTTGACAGGTTTAGAATAGAAAAAAAGGGAACATAATGCCTCATACTTGGGAGAATACTGGCAAGTGAAAGAAACCGCAGATATAAAATAGCTATATAGATACACAAGTGTGAAGCAAGGTGATGCTGCTTTGGAACAGAGAGTACCTCTGACTTAGGCAATTTTATTGAGTTAGTATTTGCATACCTTGTATGGTGTAATCATAAGAGAGATATGCAGAGAAGTGCTTGAGGAAATATTCTGGAGTTTGAATGGCAAGGAACTCAAATGAAAAAAAGCAGTGACAGGTAAGTAATTATTAAGGAATATCCCTCATGGACCTCCATCTCGTTTGTGCTAAGTCCTGTTCAAATAATGGAGGTCTCTGTAAACTCCTAAGAGCTGTGTAATTGTAAAGGAAAAGAGAACAGATTATATGCAGAAGGGGAAGCATCAGAGAAAGTTTATCATCTGATAGGCAGTAGTAGTTGCACTATGTGAAAATCTAACTATTGTGCTTGTTTGAGATTTCAACTGCTCTTTCATACTGAGTCTGAAGGCGCTTGGGAGAGCAAACAAACAGTTCAAGTGTGGCTTCCATGTTAGGTCTCTGTCATGTCACCAGAGCTGGGCTGGTAACACGCTGCCAAGGATTCTTATTTCCCCTCTGTGGGAGACAGTAAGCCAGCAAGGGTTTCTGAAGCTGGTTTGTGAGATAACCCTAGGACCCAACTTAACCCCAAACCACAGGCAGAACTGTGGGCCTCCTGGGGAGCCACTGTCAACTTTGTGTGAACTATGCTCTTTCTCCTCTTAGCTCTCTGAGGGAATATGGTAAGTGACTTGTGGCTTATAGCCTTGTGGTGTAAGGTCATTAAGGTTGCCTATGCTTGGAGTGGTCTGTGATAGACTTTGAACTAAAAGATGTTTGATATGTCAAAGAAGTCAGAGGTGTCATACAGGAAAAAGGGGTGACCAGAGAGAACAAGTCTTAGTCTTGTGACCAAGACAAAACAATGACAATGGTTTTCTAGCTAGATAGGAGCATGACAAGTTAAGGAGGACTGGAGAGGGATCTGCTTATGGACTGAGATGGGAGATAAGTCTTCAAAAAATTTTAGATACCTGGATGAATAAAAAAAGGATGAGTAGTAGAGAAGTGATCTAAATCTAACCTGCAGGTAAGGACATGGGAAGGGGCAGAGTTGATGATAACACCAATGTGATAGAATTGAGTGTTTAGGTAGTGTTATCTCATTAAAGGACAGTGTAGGTAGCGTAATAGATTTCTGAAAAAGTTAAGAGTGTTTCAATTATCAGCAATACTGTAGAGCTGGAAAAAATCTATGGGTGATATGATAAATATCCATCAAAAGAACTGAACAAATTTTTAGTATATCTTGCTCAATTCTACTGAATTGTGTCACAGTGAGCTGCTGAGAGAGAGTGAAACTTGGCTTGTTCTCTATCCTCTCCAGAATTTTCTCCTTGTATTTTATGTTACATAGTAGCATCAAGATTATGCTAGGGAATGCACGGTTACTCAAAATTTGCTGCTATAGTTTATGACTCTAAATTACTCTTAAATCCACTGAAATGACTGAAACACAAAGACTTGCCCCTGATCACACAGTTTTGAGAAAGATGCTCTGCTCTGACTTCCTCAAACTATTTGTCCTTTTCTTTGCTTCTCCACAATATTTTCTGATTAGTTAATTTCCTTGTTCATCTTTACTGATCCATTGCTTCACCTTCAGCTCTATCTTGTCCCTGATTGTCAGTCAATGCCAGTCCCCTGGTACTGACTGACCTCCCAGATACCAAAAGACAGCTTGACAAGTATAATATTGTTGCTCTTATTCCTAGGAGACATTAAGGAGAGATGAACAAGTGCCCTCAGATTCACATTTTTAGTGCAATAACAAATTAAAACTTTTATATAAATGTATAATGCATTTCCTTTGCTTACTCATTCTTGAGAGGCATTTTCCCAGAACACCAAATGGTTAGCATAAGAAATTCTTCATTTGATCATTCCACATGATAGAACATATACTCCTGAGCATGTTGTATTCTGTTATCCTCTGTTATAGTTTGTGGCCATATTTCCACCTCCTCTGCTCTTCTTTATTCACAAACCTTTCTGCAATATTCATAAACCCTGTGTGGAAATATATGAATGTCAGCTTGATGACAATTTTTCTGGTTTGGTGTCAGTGAATATTACCTTGCAGATATCCAGACTTTTTTGGGGAGCAAGAAAGAATGGTGAGACACTAATGAGACACAGTTTTCTTCCAGGATAGTTGAAATTATTGTTAATTCTGTGACCAGCCAATGGGTGCTTAGGTCTGTCTTTGAAGGGTTTATGGTTACACTGGGTTTGGTTCATTTTGACTCACCAAAAGGGATCAGAGGATCATGATAACTCTGTTGTGGCTGCACTTTTTTTTTTGGTGGTAACTTACAGTAATAAAATACCTTGAAAGCTACTGTGAAATCTGCCTAAACTACTATGTAATCTGCCTAATAACTTACAGAATGGTATCTGTCTCACTATACAGTCATGAAAATATGTGTAGTTGTGTAAATGTTGGGCAAGGAAGAAATAATGGATGAGAGAAAGTTAGAAGGAAGTGAAATCATTTTGAGGTGACTGGCAAACAGCGAAAACATCATGTCGGGTATTTGAAATAGAAGTTGTGAGAAGATTCATTATTCATATCCAAAAAGTTTTATACCTGCAGGATCATGTTCAAATGTTAAATTCTTAACAGAATTTGACCTAGCAGTTTAAAAACCTGATGTTTAATTAGTTTTGTCTGACTCAGATATGACTGACAAATGCTTTGTATTTTGGCTAAAATATGTCTTTATCTTTCACGATCATCAATCACGATCAGAGAGTATCAAAATATCTAGGCTGTGTTTGAATTCCCTTCAGTTTAGTGTAGCATTAGTAAAGTACTTGACTGTTGTTACTAGCATGGGTACTCAGGCCATCTGCTGCATTCTTCTGGGTTGCATTCAGGATCTTTGGGAATAAGCAGTGAATCAAAACCTCTTGAAGATGCAGCCTATAGAACCGTATTATTTCAATATTGATCTCAGCTGTGTTATATTGGGGGGCAAAACCAGTATTTCCCTCTGTCTGAATTCCTCATACTTGTCATATCATTTTTAACATTCTGTCACAATAACATCCTGGCTTATTTTTTTTCAGAGTTTGTTCTACTTTAGCCCTATTTTCTCTGTGTCTGCAGAAAACATCCAGCTTGCATCTTCTAACACAGCATACATGTCCTATTTGCTAATGTAGTTTCTTACTAAGCTGAATGTTCACAAAGTGTTTCATTATTTTTTTTCCAGGATGTCTAAAGAAGTTGGGTCACCAGTTCTTATGGACCTTCACTACACCTTCTCTAGGGTCATGTTAGTGAACTGATTCATATGCATGCTTCTGTGTGTGAGTTTTCAGTGATTCCAGGTCACTTCAGTGGTTGATCTCTTCAGTGCTAGCTTTTTCTGATGGCCCTGCCAAAGTTATATTCAGTGATTTTTAACATTCCGGTCATGTAGATCATCCGTGGAGACTGAACTGTTCTTTCTCCTTCAGGAGAATTTCTGATCCTGATTATTAGTTATCTTATGTTCTTGTATTAGCATATGAACAATTAAGAACTTTCTTCAGATCTTTTGTCATGTACGTATTAAATAAAAAGGTTTAGCTTGTGCAGCACTTACTGCTTGGTCCCCATCTTCCATAACATTGTCATCATTAGTAGTTACCAAGCGTTTTGCACCAGAAGGATTTTTAAGCACACTGAAACAAGACAACTGTGCTTGAATTTCTCTGGAGACATTTGAAACATTAAAGAAGGGGGAAGCAAGGTTCTGACTGTAATTATGTATTCAAGCAGAAAAATTGCCCGCAGTCAAATACTTCCAGCAAGGGGCTGATTGTACTGTATCACTTTAGATTTACTAAATCAGAAGAAATATTGATTTCTTCTTTTTTTTCGTACAGATGCTTTGACAAGGAAAGCAGACTTTCCCACGGTCGTGCTTTGCTTTGCCACATAACTAGCTTGTTAATCGTGAAAGGAAGTGATATTAGAGCTGATCACCTTTCTACAAGAAGAGTTAAAACCCCTAACTGCTACTGCACAGCAGGTACCCAGAGAGCATCCTGTTTGTTTTTCTCAAATAAGACATTGATTTGAACTTGAGTAACCACAGCTCTGGCTCCCCTAAGCAGCTCTGCAAGCGTTTAATAACTCCAGGCTAGAGCGGGAAGTATTGCAGCAGTTTATCTGCTAGAATATGGGTGAAGGAAGTTTAACAGTTCACCTGCAAATCTTCTCAGAAGTTAGGAATGGTGCAGCCTGCCAGAAATGATTGAATTTATGCATCTGCTGTAAAACTCTGCTGCATAAATGTCAAGCCACATCTTTATCTATGTCTGCATGTGTGAATAGGAAAGATAAGTACGAACTTAAGAAAGAATACAGGATATGACCGTGGCTGTTTCTAAATTGAAAATGTTAAGAGAGAAGACCAGTGCTGCCAGAAGTCATGGATTTTTTGTGGCATTTGTGAACTCCATAGCCTTGATGTGAGTTGCCCAGTCTCAGCAGGATCTTTGTGTATCTGAGTACTCTGAGTATATCTTTGTACTCTTCTGGAGTCCTCTGGTATTTGTGCCCAAGTTTTTATTGCAATCTAGTAGGGACAGTGTGGTTTCTATCCCTCTGGGTAAGAAAATTGCGTCTCGATGCACCCACAGCCACACAACTATTAGAAGCAGACAGCTAGGATCCCTACCCTCCACAATAAGATTTTTTCATAATTCACATACTTCAGATCTTCACAGCAGCTCTTTGGCTACTTTGCTCAGCCTCTGCCCGCAGTTATAATTTCAGTTTTATGAGAAAATTCCCCTGTATTTGCTGTGCAGCATACATCTGACATCATATGTAGAAAAGTACAAGTCTCCAGCACTAGGCAGAAGTTCCCCCAACTTTTCTTTACGTGGTTTTGATCACAGTCAGTTAGGAGGTAGTTGCAGCCACCACTTTGTAGCTACTCTGACCTTACCAGCTCAGGACATGTGGAGGGGATAGGGGATAGAAACAGAGAAGAGATAATGCATTTCTAACCTGCCTAACTTCTCCATGTGACGGAGACTCAGTTTTGTCCTGTGCTTAACTATTCCAAACTTGTGCTTGGAAATTGCTTTGAAAATGATTATTTTCATAAAACACTGTTTTTCTTCAGTTGTAATAACTGGAGTTCTTCTTTCTAAGAGCCAAGTTAGAAGGGCATGTAATGGCTGGGACTTGTGTGTCGTATTTGAGGTTACAGCGAGACCAAATCTTCCCACAGCCCTCTTCTAACTGCAGCATTACAGTTACTGAGCTTACTTTCCCTTCTGTATATACTGTGCACTGGGTTATTTTTTTCACTATAAACAGCTATGATATGTTACCATTAGTGTCTCTTCTGTGGCTGAGTTAAGAATTTTTTTTCAGCATGGGTCAGTACCAGCAGTGGAGATATGAAGCCTGAATTTTGAAGCGTCTCTTTCCCAACATGTGATTTCGGCATAGAAGTTTCTGGATTTGCATAAGTCTTTTTTGTAACCACAGGTAGTCTTTAAAATAGCCAATCTCTAACTCATAAACATTAGCTTACATCTTCATGATCTCTTTTTGCTTAAATAGCCACAAAATCCCTTTGCTAGCCACTCTTCCTGGAGACTAGATTTCAAATGTTTAAAAAAGGGGGAAGTCCTTTTGGGCTCACGACCTTATGAGAGAGTGATTTTTTTTTTTTTTTTTTTTCGCAGAACAGCAGGCACACCTATAAATATGCATACATATATATTCCTTTATTTCTACTTACATATACACATATGTAGGCACACCTGAAGGGCCATGAAAAAAATGGAAATATGATAGGTAAAAGAGTTAGAGTTTCTTCCATTTATTCCTGGAGGACTGGAAATAGCATATAAGAAAATTCTTTGTCCTCACCCACAAAATCTCTGTAAAATGTATAGTCCGTGGGACCACATTAATGACAGATCTGACAAGCACCGAGTGCAGAATTGACAGCAAAACCTTTGAGGACTATTCTTTTCCAACGTTCTTTCACAGGATGTGTTATGAACATGAAGTCACGGTCATGTTCCTCTCACCATGTAAAATATTTATTTTGCTCTTATAAACAGCCTTCAGCTTATGAATCCTCTCAGCAGTTTACAAATTAATTTTATGTTTATACATAAGAAACTTTGTAACACTGGAACATACAGAATTTAGAAATGTTCTAAATGTCCAACTTTAGCCATTTCTTTTTCCAGGAAAATTCATTATAAAAAGATCAAGTGACTTAGCACAGGTTACAGAGAAAGTTACCTCCTTGATCTGGAGTGAAGTTTTCACACGGTGCCTTTTTCCAGGCCTTTTCGCTGACTAACAATGAAGTTCTGTCTTGCAGTGAGACATTTTTATCTGAAAAGGACCTTGGTCATTATGTTCTGAAGAAGTGGAAATCTTTTGAAGTGCCAGAAAAAAACAATAGCAACTTTTACTTTGTGTAGTTGATTTTGGCAACACAGTACAAATGCACATTCCAGCGCCTTAACTGTATCACAAGTATAACCTCCTTAATGGAACTACTTTGCTGTAGTGTTGCCAACTTACACTTGTTGTGATAAGCACCATGGAGTCACTGTTAGCTAGAGCTACGTGGATTTGTTCAGACTGTGGCATAGTTCTGTTTTTCTATAACTGCTGAATGCCGGAGGCATCCTGCTGCCTTCTTGTTGAAATAAATGAGGTTCTCTACTTTCTTATACTCTTGAGAGACCTTTTGGGACTGTCAGAATAGCAAAGTGATTTGATGAAAATACCTTTTGTACAAAAATACTGACAAAATAGTTTTTCTCAGTGACTTTGATAGTGTTCTTATAACTTTCACAGTTTGGACCGATTTCAAGGAACTCTGTTGAGGGGTAACGTACAAGGTCTTAAGCAAAGGTGAAAGAATCAATGAAACTTAGACACACCAGCACAGATCCTAATACCAACTCTTATGCTTCTTAATAGAAGAGTCTCTGGAGAAGGGAAGAGAACAATGAAAAATGGTTAGAGGAAACAACAAATCTGAAGGCAGCAGGAAAGGTATCTGTGTAGGAATAGCAAGGATGTGTAAATTACAAGTGCTAGTGAATAAATCTTGGAAAAGGAGATTTTAAACACGACTTTATTTTCCCATTTTCTTTAGAAGTCTCTTATTTTCCTCCTCTCTAAGTACATCTCACTTTTCTTGCATTTTTTTCATTTGATATAGCTTTATTTTTATGTGATACATTTGTTCTTTTGCTGATGAAATGAAGCACAGACTCTAGACTTGTTAAGGAGTAAAAATTACCTTAAGTCCTTTTGTGATGCTGAATCTGAATTCAACAGTGTTTATTCCTCAGATCCCTATCTGGGCAGATGTATGTACTTGCCAAGTGTTGCTGCTGTCAACATTTAGAAATAGGGACAATGGCTTTGGTAAAAATCCAGTTAGAAAAAAAAATCCACTGGAAAAATCTTTCTAAAAAGAGTATTGTGGATTTCATTTTCATTCCATCTGCCCTTCTCCATGACTCTGAGCATATCAGGATTTCTAAAAGCCAAGCTAAGGTTTTTCTAGAGCAGTCATGATCTCCAGGAACAAGAGTCAAAAGGGAAGCCTAGATCACAAGGTTATCAATGATAGATGAGGCAGAACAGAATTCACATTGTTCTCTGGAGCTCTGCTAGTTATGCATTGCTGACGAATACTGTTTTCAGCAGCAAAGTAAACCAGCAGAATAGTTATGGGTGATTTCTTATCCTCTGAAAAACTGTTTCTTAGTGGTGAATAGTAAACTCCGTGCCTGCAGCAGATGACCTTGAAAAAAGGATTGATAAAGTGTTTAATAAAATGTGCTTGGAGGGCTGCATGTGTAAGCTCAGAGGTAGTAGTATAAAAAACAGTCAAGAGGTATGATGGAGGCAGATATTTCAGACTGATCATAGTGAGAACCAGCATCTAGATACTGAAGCAGGTAACAAGGGAACGTGCTTTTAAGTGAGGAGAAATAGCTCGCCTACTGTGTAATAGAGAAGGGTGAAGTGGCAGAAGAAATACACAGGATGAGGTGGGATGGTCAGAATCCTGCTTAGATCTAAATAGAGCTAAAATATTTGACCCATGCAGAGGGTCCAGTTACTCAACAAGTGTTACTCCAGGGGATTGTCTAGGAGAAAGGACTGCATGTGGCATATGTAGCTTTTGCAGAATCTGGGAGCAGTCCCTGTGTGGTGAGCAGCTGGGATGGAATTTGGGTTCTCTAAGTGTCCATGCCTGGTAGTAAAAAGGTTTAGTAAAGCGATTTGCCAGAGTTTAAGAATGCATCTGTATGAACAGAGCATGGGTCTTTCCAGCAAGCAGAATGTTTCAAATCAAAGCCATTAATTGTAGCTCACAAAAGGCAAGCAGAGGAAAGCCATGGACAGTGTTTCCATGGGCATTCTAATTCAAAAGATTATCTGACACACTTTCCATCTCCAGAATCCCTCCAAGGATCACAAATAATTCTGTCTGAAACTTCGTTTCCTCTGTAATAGTCACTATCTTTTACCTGAGAGTGGTGGGGTCCTTGATTTATTAGCTAGTGAATAAATAGAACACTTTCATATAGCCTTAGCTGAATCCCAGTAAACAAGCCACACTTCAGCTATTCAGTAGCTCAGTCTGTGTGCATTAAAGCAATGCTGTTCAAACTGTCACTCCTGGACAGATGAGGAGAGAGCGGTGGATGTCATCTATCTTGACTTCCCCAAGGCTTTTGACACCATCCCTCACAACATCCTCCTGGGCAAGCTCCAGAAGTGTGGGATAGATGAGTGCACAGTGAGGTGGATTAGGAACTGGCTGGACGGCAGAGTTCAGAGGGTGGTGATCAGCGGTGCAGAGTCTAGTTGGAGGCCTGTGGCTAGCGAGGTCCCCCAGGGGTCAGCCCTCGATCCAGTCCTGTTCAATTTATTTCGTCAATGACCTGGATGAAGGCACAGAGTGCTCCCTCAGCAAGTTTGCTGATGATACCAAACTGGGAGGAGTAGCTGATACCCCAGAGGGCTGCGCTGCCATCCAGAGGGACCTGGACACACTGGACAACTAGGCAGTGAGAAACCTCGTGAAATTCAACAAGGCCAAGTGCAAGGTTCTGCACCTGGGGCGGAATAACCCCAGACACCAGTACAGGCTGGAGACTGACTTTCTGGAGGACAGCTCTGCGGAGAAAGACCTGGGTGTCATGGTGGACGACAAGTTGACCATGAGGCAGCAGTGTGCCCTCATGGCCAAGAAGGCCAATGGGATCCTGGGGTGCGTTAAGAAGAGCGTCTCCAACAGGTCGAGGGAGGTGATCCTGCCCCTCGACTCAGCCCTGGTGAGGCCACATCTGGAGTATTGTGTCCAGTTCTGGGCTCCACAGTACAAGAGGGATGTGGAGCTGCTGGAGAGAGTCCAGCGCAGGGCTACAAGGATGATCAGGGGCCTGGAACATCTGCCCTATGAGGAGAGGCTGAGGGAGCTGGGCCTGTTCAGCCTGGAGAAGAGAAGGCTGAGAGGGGACCAGATCAGTGTCTATAAGTACCTCAAGGGAGGCAGTGAGGAGGATGGTGCTGGGCTCTTTTCAGTGCTGGCCACCCACAGAACTAGAGGTAATGGCCACAACCTGAAGCACCAAAAGTTCCACAGGAACTTAAGAAAAAATTCCTAACAGTGAGGGTGACAGAGCACTGGAACAGGCTGCCCAGAGAGGTTGTGGAGTCTCCTTCTCTGGAGATCTTCCAAACCTGCTTGGATGCAGTCCTGTGCCACGTGCTCTAGGTGACCCTGTGTGTGCAGGAAGGTTGGGCTAGATGACCTCTAGAGGCCCCTTCCAACCTTAAGCATTCTATGATTCCTTCTCATATTTTTTAAAGAAGTTACATTTTAAATTGAGGAGCATTGAGATAGACATAGTATAAATGCAAAGCAGAACGAGAAAATGACCTAGAAGTTATAAGAGCTCAGTTCTGACACCAAAGCTAGGTTGCAGGAGACAGCTAAGTAGAGTTTGATCTTGTGCAGACAGGAAGGCAAATACCTCACCATTTGACCTTGACATCCAGAAACAATTTCATGACCACAGAGATAGGAATTCTCTTTAGTTCTGTTAGGTTTGTTTAGTGCTGGAGAAAAGAATTATTCTCTCCTTGGTCTTTGCTCAAAGGTTGTGGCTGTCCTGTAGTGGAGAGTGTGCTACTTTCATCAGTCTCAAAGAAATGAGAGCAGATGTCGTACAGTCTTTTGGGACACTGGCAACCCAAGTGTTTCTTGGTTTAGACTGAGACTTCTCAAGGGCATAATATTTCAATTTAAGCTTTCAATATAAAATTACACTATTGTTCTATTTCTGGATTAACTAAGCATTTCAGAAGAGTATTACAAACTCATCTTCAAAAAAATAAATCTGATAAATATGGGGAGCTTAACTAGATTTCCCCCTAAAGGCCAGAAATGACACAGAAAGAGTTATGCTGTGAGACCCACTGAATTTCCTCAGCTACCCTTCTGCCAATCATGACTGACAGACAGTGTAGTGTACTCTGAGCAGGAATCACATTTATTTCCCCAGCTGTTCAGAGAAAGTGGAGTTCAGATATTATACATGGAACAAAATATTTTATTGAAGTACTTGGTCTCATCTGGAGCTGTGACAAGTTCTAAAAAATTTTACACTTCTAGTGCCTCCAGCTCACATCCACCGATGCCCATCTGAAAACCTGAAACCCTCCCATATGACAGGTGGAATGAATGCCATCAATGAGGATGTTCTGGTACAGCAGAAGTATTTTGTCTTGTTGACTTCAGCAGGACATTTCTGTACTGGGCTGCTACTCAAACCAATATGGGCTCCCTGTGACCTTTCTGCACTCTTCAGTGAAGAACACTGAAAAGATATCCACATAAATAACTTCTGGAATCTGCGTTTCTCCACACAGACATGCAAAGAGTGCTGTACCACTCTGGGTATATCAGGCCTTATGTTACATAAAGTAGTCATGTCCTGAGATTTACTAAAACAAACATTTGGACTGAGCTAAGATTTTCTGGGGTGGAGAATGGTAGCTTAGAAATATTTTCTCTCTTCCCCTCTAGTCTTGCTATGGATGGAGTCCTTACCTGTAACAATTTGTCAGGAAATAAACCACATGTTCGAGACCATGAGTTTAGTATAGGTGTTTAAAGTTGGCTGAATGAACAATTACACACTGTGAATCAGTGGAGGAGATTTTACTTTGCTTACCTTCCAAACTTCCTCTGAGCTCAGCTCTTGATTTTTCTTTTTTTTTTTTTTTTAGTTTCTGATCTGAAAATGACTTTTGGGACCCTGTTTTCCAGGCTTTCTAGGTTATGGTTAATGAGCACAATCTAGGGAAGAAATTGCACAGGATATTAAGTTGCTGAGAGACTTTGGGGAATGGGATTTGTTTTTCACTACCATGTCTGACAGTAATGCTCCTGTTGATAGAGTGAAATCATACAGCAGTGCCTTAATCTCTCTCTAACTGTTTTCTTCTGGAAGGGGGACTTTTAATTTGTAATTTGTAAATGGTAGTTTTGTAATGCAAAACTTAGAGATAACAACTTCCATCTTTCAAACATCCGAAGTGTAATTAGGCAACTCTTATGTACTTATGATCATTCCATACAAAGATGTCATCCCAGGTCCTGTGCTAGAACACAACTGTTGCAAGCTGCTGCATATTGCCCTATGAAAGTGAAAGAAGTTGGCAGAAACATCAAATAATGATACTTATCTCTTGGAGCACTTTTTGACTGTAGGTAGTCATGTGCTTTCCAAGTATTGTTGCAACATGTTAAATTACAGCTTGATAAGTGCAGGTACCCCCTCCCTGTGTTCTTTTTACCGCTCTGATGCTGATGTTAAATGACTCACCCCAGGAAATCTGCAACAACCAGGAACTGAAGCTTCTTGCTATTTACCCCTTGGTAAATGATGATGGTTTTTAAAGGAAGTTTTTGGTTTTGAAAATATGGGAGATGATTAGGCCTGACTTGAGGGAGACAAATAGAACAGAGACTATGCTGTCTTCCATCAGATTCCCACTTCCATCCCAGCACAGTCAAGCTGATACCAATGGCACTAACTAACTATAAATTCAGGAAAGACGTATAATCAGGGCCCTGTCCTCCCAATACAGCTAGTCACCTTCATGGATCCTGTATCCCTACAGGATTCTATGCATGCCATAAAACTGTGATGAACAGTTTCTGAAAACCTCCTGCAAAAAGATAATATCTCATGCTTTGTCTAAGGCACGTGAGACATCACAATCAGCTAATTGCTAATACAAACTTTATTTTCTTTACCTTGACATTATGATGTAGGCCATATTGCTTTTTTACCCAGCCAGTAAAGACAAAGGAGTTAATTCTCAGAGTCTCGAAAATTCCTTTTACAGAGGCTCTGAGCAGTAGAAGAGTGGGAAGTTGCATGGTAAAAGTAAGAATTCACTACTTTTCTGCTTAATAAAAAAAAAAAAGAAAAGAAAAAGTCTGTTAGATTCCAGCAGTTCCTAGTGCAGATTCTCTGAATGCACTTGGTATCTATCTATTTCTCACTTCAACTTTTTTTCTCCAGACAGAATTTCCATCGCCAGCACTGTTTTGTCCCCACTTAAACATAAGATTTAGTACTTCTGACCTTAACATGGTAAGTCAATGCATCTCTCAGTAAAGGCTTGCCTGGCCTTTACATAGGCTTAGAAAGTTACAACAGTTACAGAGCATGATACAGTGTACAGATACTCTTTTCAGAAATTGCTTTGATCCCATGAGCATACTTTTCCCTTTAAAAGCATGAAGGTGGTTTCCCAAACATGCAGAACTGGTCTCACTGAGGAAACTTAGGAAGAGCTTTGTGTGGGTACTATCTAGAGTTTTCAATACACTTTTGTATCCCTAGAAAACTCCTGAAATTGAGCTTATTGTTTTTCTAGAAGAAATTCAGAACTGTTCACAAAACACCGGGTATTTTCTACTGTACAGAAACCTTACAATATATATTTAAGTAGGCTTAATGTGGTGTACCCACCAGATAGGAACATATCTATTTGCCTGTAGGATATCTAGAGCTTTATCCAAGTTTATTCTGTCTCTGGACTGACAGAGAACTGAAGCTGTTGATTCTGAAGACAGATGTTTTCTTTTCTGAAAGCCTGAAGGTAATAACTTGCTTAGACAAAGCAAGTGAAACTCATCAGTAAATGAGCGATAAAAGAGAAGAAAAATTTGCGGGAAGGTCTCTTGGGAAAGACTTGTTCCAACCACTGAAAGCAAACATTGTCTTAATGTATAATGACAAGTTTCTTTTCCTTTTTTACTACTGCCTTTGCTGTAGTAAATGTTAGAGTGCTGAGATGTTAGAGGTGAGTAGCAAGGAAAAGAGCTGATTGTCCTAGAGCACTTATTTTCTGATTGGTTTCATGTTGCAGTGACATGCTGGACCACAGAAGTGCAGAGATGAGGACTTCACCTACGCAATGGAGGTGGAAGTATATTTGTTTGCTCCTCCAACAGTCTCAAAGACTCCTTCTACTACTACTATCGTCAAGAGAAGTCTTGATATATTTTGAAGGCACAGCCAGCCAGAACTAAATTTTGTGAATCAGAAAGTGGTGTTTGAAACAGCAGAGAGCCCCCCTAAGGATCCCTTGGTCCTTGTTCTGCTCTCTGCGCATATTTTGTACTATTTATTTGCAGTCAAATATAACAACCCCCAAAATCCTTTACTTTGAGTATCACATGGCACTACCAAGTGCTTCTTCCTCACAACTGTGCTCTTTGACTGATTGCCTGGATGACTAGAAGCAGCTAATACTGATAGCAGAGAGCAAGTCTGCCTATGATGAGAAATATCAGTGTACTAATATGGAAAAGGACAGAAAAGCTATTGAATTTGATGAGCCACAGCAATGAAGTTGAACTGAGGAGCTGGGAAGGTGCCAGGGAGAAATTAAAAAGAAAAAGCAAACAAACAAACAAAAAACACTGGCCCTTTCAATCACATATTCCACCTGAGACACTGGGCAATTTGCCGGGCAAACTCTGTATGCATTCAGGACTTTCCAGGTGACCAGGAGGTAGTCAGCACCCCTCAAGCCTGCAAAGCACTTCTGTTGTAACTCTGACTGTTGTTAGATGTCTGCACAAGGCGTGCTGCTGAAATGTGCTGAGAGAAGGATTAAGAAGTTTATGATGAGATGCAAAGGATCATTAAAACTAACAAATTGACAGGTAGGGGAAGAGGAATCAGCATGTTTGTAACCTAATGACTGGTCACCTCTGCTGGGTAACCTGCTTAACCCTCGTATCTTTGAGTTGATTGCATCATTTAAGGCAATATTGTCCCTGAGCAATTAGTGCTGCAAAAGAACTAAAGGTCAAATGGTCTAAAAACATAACCTGTTAGAAAAGATGGAAGGAAAGGAGGTTGTTTAGTCTGGATGAGAGAAGACTGAGGGAAGAATCTGAGGGGAAGCTTCAAGACTGTGGCATGTTTTTGAAAAGAGGGAGGGAATAAAATGTTTTCTATGTCCTTTCCAGAGGTGACAATAAGTAATGAGTATGAATTGCAACAGCAAAAATATGTGTACTAGAAGATTTAGGAGAAGTTTAACTGTTTTTTCCCCTGTCTTAAACTGCCTGGGGTGTTGTTGAATCTCCACAACTGAAACTACTAAGAACCATTAGAGATAAACTGCAAATGATCCATATGATTCTGTGTTTGTAAAGAAAAGTGACTCAGATGACTTCACGCTTTCTTCTAGCACTAGCTTCAGTATTTTTTGTGGGGTCTCAGTGTACCCAATATAAATGACAGAAGGTTGTGTGTTTTGGAAACTATTTATGAAGGGTTTCTCCTAACCTTTAAGCTTGCTTACTTTGGGAGTAGTACATAAATATTTTCATATTACAAAAAAAAAAATCCCTCTAAACATTTTCCACATCCTGTATCTGAGGAGAAAACAAGCAGCTCTTTGGAATTTTACTGCTTACATGACAAAGAGGCTTATCACAGAATCACTGAGGTTGGAAAGGACCTTTGGATATCATCTAGTCCGCAAGCAGATCACCTAGAGCACCGTGCACAGCATCATGGCCAGGAGGGTTTTTAATATCTCTCCTACTGTTGTATTCACATCCTGCTGTGGAGTCTGCTGAGTCCATTTTGCTAACTTGTATCATCACCAATTTCCAGACAGGAGGGCTCGAATCAGAAGAAACTTTCTAAAATATTGACAGATTTCCATCATACCATATCACTGGCTGCCGGCTGGAAGATTCTTAGTTGTGTTTTTTTTTTTAAAAAAAAAAAAAACAAGCAAGCCATAACCTATAGTTAAGACTCACCAAAATCTGACCAGTGACATCTAGTCCTACTGTATAGTGGTTCAAAGGGAGCACAGTGTAGGGGAGCCAAGAAATTTTCAAAATCTTTATTAAAGTGCTGTATTAAGAATACACAACTGAGAGCTTGCTTATCACATACTAGTGTTTTAATAAAGAGAAATAGGGCTCTCATCTGTTCATTACCATCTTTTTGAGATCAGGTATGTTGCATGTCTTTGAAGTAGCACAATTTCCCCACTTACCATCTGATCTTATGCTGTGAGCTTATGGAATTTAAATTAATGGTCTGACTTTTTGCTTAAGAATAAGGTTCTCTGCCATGCCTGATTATGAGAAGTGTGTGAAACGTAGGCAGCAATATTTGAAGAGTGCAGATACAATTCAACGCCATGTGGAGACTTTGGAGTAGGACTGAAATAACTGCCCTTTCATGGCACTGCATTGTGCTAAGAGCTAGCTGGGTGTTCCTAAACATTCCTACAAATGCTATTTCTATGAGCTTATGATTTGACCAGCACACAGAGTCACAGAATCACAGAATAGTTTGGGTTGGAAAGGATCTCTGGAGATCATCTGGTCCAACCCCACTGCTCAAGGAAGGTAAGCTAGAACAGATTGCCTAGGACAATATCCAGTCCAGTTTTGAAAATCTCAGGTGACGGACACTCCACAGCCTCTCTGGGTGATCTCTTATACTGTTAACCACCCTCATGGTGAATCACAGAATCGTTATTGTTGGAAAAGACCTTTGAGATCATCAAGTCCAAGAGTAAGCCTCTCTACATCATACCTGTTAAACCAGGTCCGTAAGTGCCTCATCTACCTGTTTCTTGAACTCTGCTGGGGATGGTGACTCCACCACTTCTCTGGGTAGTGAAGATTTTTCTTTTTTTTTCTTTTTTTAATGATGCCTTCATTGCTTCAGATTTCCCCTTTTGTCTCAGGGACTTTGAATTCCTAAGGGCTGGTCTTACCAGTAAAACATAAGAGGAAGGAAGCAGTCAAGAGCTCTGCTTTTTTTGCATCCTTTGTCACCAGGTTCCCTGACCTATTGAGCATTCTGACCTATTGAGTGTTCCTTTTCTTAATGTCTCTGCCCAAATCTGGATAAATTTTCCTGTAAGCGATACAAGATCTCATTGTCCTGTTTTCATATTCCAATATATATTCCAAATATTGAAGTAATTGCCACAGAAAACTTTCAAAATGAATTAACAGGTATAGTACAACCTATTTTCTCCTGATTTTACTCTCAGGGATGGAGGTATAAGTTTGCCAAAATTAGAAACAAAAGGGAATAGGGTAGCATCATGTCTCAAATGGTTAATATTTGACAAGGAAAACAAGAGTATGTGGTAATATAATTGAAAACATAATGTAAGATTGCCAACTCTCTTATTTGTGGTCAATACCAGTTAGACCTGTACTTCATAGGAAAGGAAAAAAAAAAAAAAGAAAAAAGACAACAATGGATAAATTGATTGCTGGTTCTTAGAAAAAAAAAATGATACTTTTAAGTTGAAGCACTGATATTTTGTCTAAGTTTCTATTCTCTTTTGAAAAACCAGTTTAGCATGTGATATGACCTTCACATTTCCCATAGGAGACAGGTAAGCCAAAAGTTATTAATAATATATTTGGATGTTTCAGTTCTAGGTTGACAAGTGGCATGCACTGTGTTATTCTTATCACTAGTCTCTCTCCTGAATACTTTCTTAGGGAAGAAAATATCTGGCACGCTTGGAGTTCTCTGGTTAAATTAATCTGAGGACAAGAACAGAGCTGCTGAAGGTGTTGGAGATTGGGACAATATCTGGCAAATACTTGTCTACACTGTGGTCCTAACCTCTGCTCTTTATTCTGCTCTGATCATTAGCGCTTTTAAGAATTTTAGGTAAAAAGTTAAAGATAAGGTAAATTAAGACCTTTTAGCCCTAAATTTAAGACCCAAAGGAACTCTTTTGACAGTGTGACTCAGAGAAAGAGAGAAAGAAGAAAAGTAAGTAAATGAAAAGTACTGTGGTGTTTGCTGGAGACCCTTAGAAAACACATGAATTGCAGCATAGTAGATGCCTCTAGATCCTACAGGATTCATTTCAGCGTGGCCTTTTACTTAAAGAAGCAGTGTTAGAAGCACAGCCCATAACTGCAGCCAGTCCCTGTCCTTCTGTGTGACACGCAGGCCCCTATCCTTAAAGGAAATGCTACAAATATGTCCCTATCACATGTCCTAGCATGCCTGTGTCTGTCAACATCAAAGAGAAAGTCACTTGCAAGGTCTGCGGATGCCACATGGTGACCAGCTGATTTTTTTTTTTTTAACATTGAGTTCCTCCTTCTTTCAGAGATATCAGATCTTTAAGACCAACCTCTGAGTTTGCAAAGTCCTTTGTATATTTGGCTTAGCCCACACATTAAGTAGGAGCTTCTTGGGCCGTGTTAACCACTGGTTTTATTTGTGACTCTTGCAGCAAGAATGGAATGGAGTTATAGAAGTACTACTATGTAAAGAAGAATAAGTAAATCTCAGTTTGCTCTGGTTTTCTTAAGCCTATAAAACAGACAAGTTATAAAAATGGTAGTAATATGTCACTGTATATGGTTCTTGTACCTTTTATTAAAATGATAGTTTTCCTTAAATATTCATAATGAAAAAGCTAGTTTAGCTCTGCATAAAAGAAATAAATTTGCACTTTGCCACTTTCCTATTGCACTTCAGTTCCAAACTTAAGTACTTGGAATCTCTGCATGCAAGTGAATAATTATGACAGATGATTTCTTTGATATATTTTGCCTCTGGGCAGAGATTGCCTGTTAAAACGTGATGATTTGCTAAAGTGAACTCCTCTTTTGTATGGGATGCAGCTAAAACCAAGATTATTGCAAACTATTAAAGATTACAGCTGTTATATATTTAAATTTCAAATCCTTTTTCTTCTTCAGAAACTATTTTTTTGTAAACACAAGATCTGTCCGATAATAAGATTACACCTAAATTTTGTGTCCATTGGGTGAACTTGGACCCCAGGTTCTTCAAGGCAGAGCATATTTTCCCTCTTTCTACTTCCCCAAAACAACATGTTAGGTAAGATTAAACCATGTGTTCACCTACCTTCCCTCTTCTTTGAAGATCAAAGTACCTACTACTTCTGGTATTGCTGTGTATGCCCGGCAAGACTGTTTCTCTTGCTAAATGAAACCATCTTAGGAGGGGAGATGAAACTCTGGACTGATACTTAGCTGTTAGCACAATCTATGGCACAGTTTTGGCCTATGCCAGCACCCTTTGATACACTGCCTGACCATGGTTCAGAAGAAAGCGTGTGGCCGATTACTTCTAATAGGCATTCATGTGTTTAAGTCATACTCATGAACACAGGCTTTTTTTTTTTTTCTGTTTTTAGACATATTTAACTGAAAAAAAAAAAGACATAAGAAAAATATTTTAGAGACACATACATAGCACATGGGATGCAGAAGAGACCAAGAACCAGCACTGTATAGTGTGGATACTCTGTAACTCGGTCCGGGGTATGGGAACAGTCCTTGTTGTGACATTTAGCAGTATGAACATATCCAGAGAGACAGGGAGAATGATGAAAAGAGCAGGAAGCACAACCCAGACAGATCTCAGATGTGGTGGAGAGAACTTTTTGTATGAACCTGAGGAATTGTGCAGAAGGGATTGCATGCCAGAAGGTCATTCTGCTGCTGCAGTGAGAGCAAGCCTGAAGGAATAGTCCTTATGCGAAGACATGATGATAAGGAGGAGTTTTACTTATGAAACATTTTAATATCTATTGCATCTCGATATGTGTTTCTCTACTTTAAAACAGGTTTATTCTCCTAGGTTATATTCTTCCATCTGAAAAATGTTAAAGCTTAGCCAATAGTCAAACTATTGAAGCCTTCACCTTGGCATCCTCAAGCTTGTATTTGACCAATGTTCTTATACTCCTATAAAACACTGACTTGAACTTTCAGCTATACTGAATAGGATATTTGCCTTGTTCCACAGAAAAAATTTCTACAGGAAAATAGTGCTGTCACTTCTGTCCCATCTACACCTACTGCCTTTTAGCTGTACTTAAGCTGAAGATTAACCTGAGCATGGTACTCAAGAACAGGGCCTTTGCCACACAAACTGCTCTGTAGTGTGGTTTTATAAAGATGATGGTCAAGGGAGATAAGTAACTCTTTTCTCCAATCACAGATATAGAGACCATGAAGAGGCTCATAAATGCCTCCTCCAAATGGTACTGACCTTCCAGATCACCTCCTTTCATAATCCTCAGTTTTGCTAAAATGCCTCATTACTTTTTGAGA
Source organism: Tinamus guttatus (assembly GCF_059628265.1). Lineage (NCBI taxonomy): Eukaryota > Metazoa > Chordata > Aves > Tinamiformes > Tinamidae > Tinamus > Tinamus guttatus. The sequence goes on along the minus strand of NW_028289083.1, from coordinate 685,283 downwards.
CATCTCAATCTGACACACTGAATTTAACCAGTTTCTAGTTTTCAGGTATCTGAATGCATTTTTTTTTCCTGAAATGGAAGAGTTATCTTTCGATAGCCATAAATCGTCGTAACAGCATCTTCTTTTATCATTGAAATCACATATTTTGTTCCATGGTTGATCTGATAAAACAGATTTGCCAACTCTTTAAAATGAATTTTCAGAGCAGAAAAAGAACATATAAGACACATAAAATCATTAAATAGCAGAAGAAACATTTGCTGAAAGCATTGTATATTGGACATGTATATAACAAATACTCACTTTTTGTGTTCATCTATCTTCTTAGTGGCCACTTCATTCCCGGGAAGAGTAGAAGATGACAGCCAGGACAACAACAGATATTTAACCCAAGGAAAACAAAAAGTAGTAATGGTACTAAATATATACACCCTATACATCACAAAACCTCTTTCTCCAGATCTGCAACCATACCAGACATTTCACTATTTTGTTGTGGAGAATGGAATGGAAAGAATAACTTGGGATTTTTTTTTCTCCCTTTGGTATCCTTTGTACCAGTAAATCACTTGCCCCCTAAGTTGTCACAAATCCAATGTCAAAGTACTGAACTTAGCTAGACAAACTGGGGCATGTTTTAAAAATCATTCAGCTGGCCTCTTATTCCACATGAAGAATATTCATAAACTGACCATTAGTAAAATTCATAAACTTTACAAGAAACAGCCCAAACAATCCCTTGAGTGCAAAACAAGGGAAAGAAAGTAGAAACACATTTCCTGGTCTAGGATGCTTAATACCATACAGATTATTTGTCTTTGTTGCACATGGTACTTGATAGCATGCAGGTCCATGCTGACTGTCAATTATACAATATGCACTCCAAAGAAAATGATTTTAGAGGTTTGAGCCCATATTATAGTATCTTTTCTTTTTTCTTCCATCCTCAATGCTCCTTAAGGAACATAAATCTGTTCTTGATGGAGTACATTAGCAACTTGATGCGCAGGGACTTCATACCATGACACCAATTAAACTTAATGAAAGTTCTTCAGCTGAATTCCCACATGCCCTCAGCTGAAAATGTACTTCTAATGGTGTTTGAAGTCATAATGCTTTCTCCTTGAGAATTATGTTTACTCTGATTTTGTCTTTAAGAATTGCAGCACAGTTTGCCTTTTTTACAGTCTACATATTCTATACATGTTTTTTTTCCTCCTCAGATGAATTTGAGTAGAATTATTATATGTGTTTTAATGGATAGGGCAGATCGAACTGATGTATTGTATTGATTTCCACCTGCCAAATTGGATTCTGACTTTGTTCATTTGTGGCAGGTTCCATTAATTTGCCTACTGTCTTCAGCTTTTTTGATTGCATTTTACATCTTGTTTTTCCTTAAGTGTTTTTTTTTCTCCTTCTGCTACTATCTTGATTTTCTTCTCAGCTGTGTAATCAACAGAGAGTAATTTGTCATTACATATTAATGGCCTGCATGTTCCAAAGTTTTTAATCAGATCTTTTCACCTGAAAACACCATGCAGGAAAGTCATATCACAGATCTTAAAAAAAAAAAAAAAACTCTATTCTGTTTTTTTATGAGTTTATGTGTTTTTTCTGGATGGATTATGACTTTATATACAGAAGAACTTGAGGAAATTTGTCTGTTTTCACCCTGCCGATGCTGAGATTAATGTTTGACCCAAAGCACTGAACAGAAATATGTAGTTAGAGCACAGCGACTTTACAAAGGAGCACAAGGCAAGTCCCGTCATGTCTGAACAGACTGGGCAGAGCAGGACACGGATAACACATTCCATCAACAGCTCCAGATTAGGTGAGATGATTAATCAGGTCCAGGATCTACCCATGGAGTGGGAGATAGAACTACAGACAGAACTGGAAATAAGGTACTTGGCCATTAGACATCTACGAAGCTTTCCACCAAGTCACTGAAGTCACGAAGGCCGTTTATTTGGTTGACAAATGTCTGTACTTCATTTTAGCTTGATTTCCTCTCTAAGTTTTGCTGTCTTCAAGTTGGAGCTCTCATGAGGATTAATTAGTTCATGACTGTATTGCAAATGGGAAATAAAAATTTCTACGAAATGCAAATAGTTATGGTAAGAGTTACTTACATGCTAATGCTAACAGTAACTATTCATATCATATAAATCCTTTTAATGGAAGAGATCCAGTGGAATCCATTTAGACTTCTCCTTTTCTATATGCATGTACTTTCATTCGGTTGCTTTGCGCTAGCAAGCATGTGCAATGTCAAAACCTAAGAAAGGTTGCCTTACTTTAGTAGATATTTTCCTTGCTTTAGTAGGTAAGACAGAGGAGCGGTTGTGAGGAAGCATGAATGTCAGTTGTACGAGGATTTTACTAGATTAATCTTGCTTTCTAGATCTGCAGTTTATTGTGGTAAATAGTCCTGCATGCCATAGACTTGAGATGGTCCTAGTACACCTCTGGGAGCACTCAGAACCCTGTGGGTGCCCCATGAATCAACTGGAAGAGCCAGAACAGAACCACATTGTACAAAATGAGCCTGAGTTCAGATTGTATAAAATAATAATATTATTATTTCAGTATGTATGTCATATATGTATTTTATACATATATTTATACAAATAATAAGGATGAGTCCTTATCCAGAGGGCTGAATCTCTTGCGTTACTCATCTGTCAAATTCCAGATAGCACCACCTTTGTCACTTGACAAGACCTCTGTGGAACAAGGGTGAGAGACTCTCATACTTTGAAAGTCAAAGGAGTGATAAGTAGAAACACCTTCTAACAGCCTTCTTGATGTCTGTCTCCCTCTCAAAAGTATTGTGTACCGATTAGTCATACTCCCAAGTCAGTTCAGTTATGTGGCTGTATAGCTGAGTTACTAATTTTGTAGAAGTCTGTCTTTGGAAAGGGAACCTTTACAAGCTGATTGCTACAGCAACATGGTGAGCCAAATTTGCCGTAACGTGATTGATTTGTGCAGGGCAAATACACAGGTCTGCTTTGGAATTTCCAGAAAGCAGTTCACATCCTTCCAATGCTGAATGCTTTTTATTTCAACTCCATCTACATAAGCTTGACTCAACATTGCATTTCTCCATATTTATGCTCTTATAACTCCTCTAGGTCACAGGGCGTAAAACTGGAAGGACACAGTGATGAAATAGGCATTTCCATCTTCACTTTCAGAAGCCCATTTGCCATCTTTATTTTTCAGAACACTTAGACTGCCTCCCTAAAATAAGGATGAACAGACACATCCTGCTGCAAATTGCTGTTTCAGCATGTATTTTTCACTTATTTGGATCCTGGAAGCTTTTAAGTATTTGTTGTATATCTTTCTGAACACCCCTATTGGATTGTTCTGATTTGTTTTTTTTTCCCACAGAAAACAGGCATTAAGAGGTTCTTTTCCCAGAAATAATAATCCCATTTACCATAAATTATTTTATCTGTAGTACCTTGGAGACACCCTAATGCTTTTATATAATAAAAGGACCATTATTTCTGATTTTTTTTTCTCATTTTTAATGTGAAAATCACTGAACTTGATGGTAAAAGAAATGTTGTTATAGAAAATAATTTATTGAGGTGCATGGATAACATTATGTGAAGGGAAAGAAGGGAATGCCTGATTCTTCAACATATAAATGAAAATATGAAATTTGCACAGATAAACGAAATGAAAAGTACGTTTAAGAAATACACTATATGCTGGAATGAGCTGTCCATCCAGCTCACTGCAAAAAGAGATGTCCAATAATAGGGCAGATTATCAAAACCAAACTTGCACCAGCATGACTTTGCTTTTGGGCAAGTCTGGCCAAAAGGAAGAAATGTTAAAAAACAATTTTAAGGCAAGTATGAGGTCATTGGTACAGGTGAAGAATTCATGCAATCCTTTTTATATAATCCCAGTAATAATGCTATGGGATAGGGCGTTCAGTGTATGTTCTACACTAATGAGAACATACACAAGCTACCATAGCAGCCTAAAAATAAAGGAAAACATTTTTGTTTTCCTGGTGCTTATGAGATGCATTCCAGAGTCAGGGTTATTCTGTGACCCCTGGCACGCCTTCTGGTGCCTGGGGCTGGCTGGCACGGCCCCAGAGCTGCGCTGAGTGGCAGGGATCTGCTTTGGCAGCATGTGCTGGGGGTGGGATTTCCAGGGTGTGCTGCTGAATAAGCCAACATCTCGCGGTACATGGATGACAGTCAGGAGGCTTAACGTGATTATCACTGTCCCTCACACTGGATTCTGGTGTGCAGCAGATGGAAACACTGCTGCTTCTGAAAGGCCCTGAGGCCAGTAGCTCTGTGGATCCACAGGACATATACAGAAAAGGTGACCTGCTGAACATGGGGAGGTTGAGTGGGGCCTGAGCATTAAAGCCTTGTATATAAATGGTATGATTTTTGTTTTAGACATTTTTTTTTCCTTCTAAACTTATGAATTCCTTTAATCCAAGGCTTAGATTGGATACCTGAGAGGAAGGCTGTATGGTAAATGTGTGTAAGCACACACGGATGAGGGAGCTTGAAAGATTACTGATGTTCAGCAGAAAGACCTGGGGGGAATGAAGAACTGCCACATGCACACATGAGTGAATCTGATGACTTGGGTGTGACCCTAGAGACTTTGTGTGACCTTTCCTCCTTCAGGAACCTTGTACCGCTGATGGCAGTCAGACCTCTCCCTCTGCGAAGGGCCAGCAAAATCTAAGTCAAAGTTACAAATCAATATTTACCTTGTGGGCCATGGTGCACATTAAGAACAAGTAACAGACCATCCCATCAAAAAATCTTCCTGGTCTGAGCTGGCAGACAGCTTTACAGAATAATTAATAAAACGTCAACATTTTCCTGGTTGTGATGATTTTGCACTGGTAAGCGTGACTTCTCACATCTTCGATACTCACTTCCAAAGAACGTTTGATAGCCTGCTTTTACGGAAGTCACTGTCAGCATTTCCGAAGAACCCTGTTCTCCTGTATCACTGGCAGTATCATGTGACTGCTTTTTAAATAATTAGTGTCTTTTTATAGTGTTGTGCTATGCTAAAAATATCTATGAATTACAAATAATAACTGGTGGAGTTTGTTTTCCTTAGGGTTCGTATCAGCCTCTTATTTTAGAGAAATTTCAGGCATAAATATTCAGAAACAGTTTTAGCAGTGGGGCTGAACGTTCTTCATCTGTCATTCGGTCAGTTTCCCAAGTGAAATGACTAATGGTCAGCAACTGGATAGGTACACAACATAGCTGCGGAGACTTTTATATTGCTATATACAATACAGAAAAAAAGAGAATCATCTACTTACCCAACAGTAGATGCTATAGACCACTATACTGAGCTTTATACTTTCTGGACTACTGTCAAAATATGCTACAGATCTTTATTTTCAATGCACACTCTGCTCAGAAGCTACAATTAAGAGGAAGGGCCAACTGATTTTCCAGTAAGAATTGTGTTTTTTTATTCTTAGCTCTCAGAAAGCCAAGTGATTAGCTATCAGTAGAGGTTGCAGGATGTTTGAACTCTGCTTTTTAGTGGCAAGAAAGGGAGATTAATAGGAGTACTAGTGTCTCTGCTGACAAGAAGCCCATTTCCCTTTTGAAGGAGTGTACCACATTTCTCGTAATTTGCAGGAGACCTATCAGCTACATATAAAGAAAATTTTATATATATATATGTATTTCCAGACTCCCTTCTGAGACACAGCATCCTGGTTGTCACCCTTGCTGGCAAATGAGAACACAAAAGCACTTCACTGTTGTGTTTGGTAAGAGCAATTGAATGAAGATTTTTTTTTTATTGGGACTTCACAAAATGCCCTCCTCTTCCAGCCAGCTAACCCACAGTGTTGACTTTGCATTCGCCACCTGGGCTTTTGTTCTGCATGTTTTTCTTTGATAGAAGTAGTTTCACAGAAATCTGTGCTGACACAGTGTCAATCTTTGTGTCCTTTCTCATACATTTCTTCCCCAGCGAAGCTTGCCTTTGGGAGCTGTGGGTTGTGGGGGTCTAAATACTGCACAAGATGTTCTCTGCCCCCACTGATTTGCGTGCACAGTCTATGTTATGACACAGACTTGGATTTGCTCTGAAAACTTGCCTGACATCTTGTGATTTGTTGTGCAGTTATTTATTTCTTCCTTTCCTTTTCCCTGTCCAAACATATTGGCCCTGACAAGAAGCTTCATGGCCTTTTAGCCTATGGTTTCTGTAAATTGGTGTTTAATTCCTACGTCTGACACTTCTTGGAAATTAAAGACGATTTTCCAAGAATCCAGTAATATATTGTAAGCCATCCTTTGATCATCTAAATATAGTGGTCCAAGAATGATTTATAACATATTAGCTAGCGACTGCATTCAGGTGTGGTTTTTATGTCTGTCCTGATCAGATAGCACTAAAAATCCATTAATTTTAATTGTGGAGATCAGAAAGGAGTTGTCTGAGGAAGAGAATATTCCTCTTTTTTTTTCTATAAAATCTACAGAAAAAGAAATTCTTTAACAGAATATTAACACTAACAATGTAAGGATATCCCCCTCTTTTTGCTAGAAATAATGGGCATTTTCAAAATAATACCTACTCTTCCTCTACCCCTCCAGATTCTGGGGAACAATAAATAAAGCAGTTTGGAAGCTGTAAATCTGGCAAATTGCAAAAGTGCAAATGTTTGATTGTTTGTTTTATTTGTTCTCACCAGATAATTACATTCCACTGTAACAATGCTGAAAGCCAGCACAAGTCACACAATATATATGCTAGGCAGTTAGAAGGACCAGAAAGACAAGATTACTGTCCTCTGAATAACGAACTGTGCTGCTCTCTCATATCTGTTTCTCATCTGTTTCTAATTGTATATATGTCTTCAGTGGTGCTCTGCTATAGTTTTCTGCTGCATTTAAAGCCAAAGACAGCAGAAAAGAAGCAGGACCACTGTTTTATCATCCTGATGTGCATAAGAAAAAAAGCAAGTTCCTGATGATTTTTTGAGATCTGCAGGGAAAAGGATGGTAACCAGCTAGGAAGGAGAAGAGGGAAAGCAGGTGGCGGCACAACTTAACGGCTGTGGGATAGAGAAGAGTAACTGTATGCCAAGAAGAGCTTTCAAGGCTCTGGAGCTTTAACTTTAATCCAAGGATGGCCAGACCACTTCAGCTGTGTGCTTCTCTGGTGAAAATAGGGTTCTTCTGGTTTTGAGCTCTTCCAGGATTGATAGTGAGAGAAAGAAGAAGGATCTATCCTTGTAAGGGATGATACCAGAATAGGGGAAAAAAGAAAAGATCTGAGGTTGAAACTGTTTTTATAGTTAATGAGAAAGTAAAGTACATGTAAGTGGAAGGGGAGGACATTTGGTAGTCAATAAGTTCACAATCAAGGCAATTAAGGACCACTGGTGCATTTTTGGCCCTGAGGGCCATCTAAAAATGTTGCGGTAGCAGTGGTGAGTGCTGACAAGGAGAAAGGAGATATACTGGGCTGTTTACGGTAGTTAAAGGAAAGAGAGAGTTGGGAAGAAGTAGAGAGTGTGCAGGGTGTTGTGGAAGAAGGTTAGCCGTGGGAAGGTGAAAGGATATTGAGAGGGAAGGTAGTCATGCTGATAGTCTGAAATCTTATCAGTTTCTGATAAATAAAAACAAAAAGAAGAAAAAAAAAGAAAGAAAAAAATAATCAGTGAAATACTAAATGACTTCATAAAGTTAAGGGCTTTTTCACATTGTATGTCTTATTATGTCCTATTTCTTCGGCTTTGGTCTAGAAAGGTTATCCCTCTTTAGTCCCAGGAGATACTATGGAAGTCAGGGTGTCCGATTTGATCATCAAAGTCTGAAGTAAAGGCAACAATTTCAGATTTCATGTCACTGAGACGGAACACATGAATTATGAAAAACAGAGCCACATTCAGCCAAGTTTCCTTACTTCCGCAGTCACTCTCAGTGCTAATTTTAGTTCCATTAAACAATGGGAGGAAAAATATACATCGTGGAGTATTGTACCTGAGGCAGCAGGGAGGCTTTTGGAGCCTTCTCAGCTTCTGAGTCACAAATAGGATGTCCAAATTTGCCTTCCTTTGGAATCCCCTCTTTGTTCGAGTATGGCAATTGCTGGGCCAGCAATTTTACTCTCTCCCACAGCAGTGTTACTGCTGCCATCTAATGCATCCCCATCATTTAATTTATCTATATTATCTGCTTAACAAATGCTTTGATGTATTGTCTTCAAACATGTGTTACTGTAGTCACCTTTACTCAGGGAGTAACATGGTCGCAAATTACTCAAACCATCTGAATCATTTTAACCTTCCTATTATATCTGAAGAGGTTCAACCCGGGCGCTCCAGACTTTTTTATATAGTAATTATACCGGTACGTTTCCTTCTTTGGGGAAAAGAAATGTACACTGGCCAAAGAGTTGTTTTGGTGGTGTGGTTGTTACGAGTTCCTGGAATTCAATAGTTTTACTCAGTTTTAGGTTGATACAGCTATGGGCTTTGGGTCTCAGTGAAAAGGAGCTAAGCTGATTCAAACGACCTTACTTTTCATGTGGGTCAAAAATGCACAGAGAGTTATGGTTATCCTGCAGAAACTTGTTGTGTCTAGCTCGGGACTCCTCCAGGGTGTCTGCCAGCAGAGTTGTCAGTGAGGTGTGTGATGATTTTTCCCCACACTCTTACCAGCCACTCTTACTATGCCAGTAAAGCTTCCACCTTTAGACTGGTCTTAGAGTAAATGCAGCTGTAGCGTTAAGACTTGGTTATGCAGAGAAGAGGGCTTTATCAAGTAGCTTGATATTGACAAGTATCAATTGTCAAGTAGCTTTATCATCACAGTGGAGGCTATATCAGCAGAGTCACTTTGGTATAAGTGAGAATTAGGCCATTTATCTCTCTCACACCCTCCTGCTGCCAGAAAGGCGCAATTGCAATCACCTCTGAACGGGAAAATGGCAGGATTTGCTGACTGAGACAAGTTCAGTACATCACTACATGGGTATTCATGGCATTGTGCAGTTTTAGTGACAGCTTTGAAAACACACAGGAGCCAAAGATGAAGATGGAAGAGTTGTAAGGGTTGCCCTAGCAACATGATAGGCCACTGCATGTCTCCTGGCTGGTGGCATTGCCCTTGTTTGCAGGGCTTGCTGAGCTGCCAAGGCTTTTTGGTCTTGATGGTTCATACAGTTCCTAACAAGCAGAGACTATGTGACATTTAATAGTTTTCTTTAGCTTCAGGCAAGGCTACACCTGAATTCTTATTTTTGATCACATTGCTTAGGAAAAGAAAGGCTCCATTGACCATACATACTGAAGTGTAAAAGCAGCATGACAGGATAAAGAGACATTCATTAATCTTACAGCATTAATAGCTTGTTCATGAAACTATGGCCCAGTTGCATCCAGCTGTGTAACCATAATACTTTTTCAGATTATGTCTGTTTACCAGCCTGATGTTATGGAACAGATTGTGTTTGTGCTTTTTACACAGCCTATGAGGGACTGCAAAGTATTTTACAAGCCATTCTATGTACCCTGCTGCTGAGGGGAACAAGTTTTCCATTTTCTGGGAAACTCCACAATTTCAGAATTGTTTCCTTTCAAAATTAGAACTGGAAAAGAAGCACAAACATCTCCTAGTGATGAAAGTTGTTCAAGAGTGGCTCCTCACCTGTAAACCTCAGATCTTTCTGTTCACGGAGTTTGCTGGCTGGGACATGACTTTGTACTTAGGATGCTCTCACTAAGACATGGAGAAACTGAAGAAGGAAATGTGTCTATGTCAATGTCAGCATGAGAGGGCCCATAGGCAGAGGGATTTGCAGTTGTAGTACGTGTTAGGGTTGGGAGCCCCCAGAGCAAGAGTTGTAAGCTTCTGGTAGCAGATAATGTACGTATTCTAGAGGTTGTGTTTTTGCTACTATGTGAGTACAGTCCTAATCTGGAATAAGGGAGAGCCTGAGAGTGCATTTGCCTACCCTGCTTGACGTCCAGTGCAGGCTCCCATCTGGATCCCCTCGGCCCCGGGATGTGAGGTTGCCCGCTGGTTCTTGCCTTCTGTGCCAGATAACAAAAACTACCTCTATCAGGGAAGCTGAGACAAAGTGAGAAACTGAAACTGATTCTCTAGTGTTTCAGCTGTGCTGTTTGCTGGGTTTGGTTGTTTTTGCATGTCAAGTATAATGGTCTATTTCTTTTCACATGAACATGAAAAATGATGAAGCCTCCAGGATTTTTCTCAGAACAGGCACTTGTGACAGGAAAATTTATCTGACTGGTTCTTTCCATGAATTCAAGAGCAAATTTCTCCTATGTCATGCCATGTCTTACTCATAAACTCATTTCAGAGCAGAAGCAGAGTCCTCTTCCAGCTCTCCCTAGGGCTTGAACAGGACACACTATATTCCTAGTACTGGCCCAAGCACTCAGGAAGTCTCTCAGGTCGAGTCCCTGCTGATAGTTCTCTGCTAACAAGATATACTTGGCGCAATACTGAGAGTAAGCCTCTCCATCCCTCCTCCTCCTCCAGGCTTGTACACACAGCTCTTTTCAGTAAGCGTAGAGAGTGTTAGAGGTTTTGTTATTCTGCCCTTTGAACCCCCATGTTCTGGGCACTCTTGGAAACTTTCTGTCCCTCATACTCTGCTTCCAACCTGTTTCCATCAGCACATGTGGGGATAGGAATTTGCTCTCTGTGTCTCAGTAAATATGACCTATCTGAACTTTAGGGATGAGGACATGTTTAATCTCAAATTCTCCAGTCAGCTTTTCTCCTCTAAACCAATTTCTCAAGGGACAAAGTACAAAGGCAGCAGCTAGTTTCTGTAAACATCTGGATTTGGTCTGAGGAATTTGGTAAAATTTGGGGGATTTTAATATAAAGGGTACAGTGTATTTTCTGCTTTTGATTTCTTTTTGCCTCTGCATTCATCTATAATTTGTGGAATCGCAGTTAAGTCATGTTATGCCACCGACATTTCTGTATGGTGCAATCATTCCTGACTGCTGTCTCTGCTCTTTGCTAGCTCGATTTTGTCTGCGGTACAGTTATCCGAGGACCACAATTTACGGAAAAATAGTACCAGCAAGAGTGCTTTATTTTCTTCTATGATTGTTTGAATAAAGCAGGTCTCCCATGGAAAATGAAGCCAAATGAAATGCTGAGATAAGTTAATATACTTGTCATCTTTCTCATCGGTTTCTTCCAAAGCAACAGAAACTTGCTCTCATCAGCAAATCTTCTTAGAAAACACTGGTTGCTGCAAAGGAAGCAGTCTACATCCCAATAAGGGATGTGTCTTACTAGGAAGAGAAATAAAGGCAGTATTCACATGAAATCTGTCCTGCTTCTGCATTGTGCCCACGTGAACCTCTTTTTGGCATCCTGGCATCCCCTAACACATGTGCCTTGTTTATTCTCTGTTCAGATGTGCAGACAGGTTGTGAAGGAGGCCTGGCCATCCCTGCAGACAGCTCATTCTGCAGTTCTGCCCTATTCTGGCCTCGATTAGTGCAACAAGGAAAATGTTCTCTGAACAAACTTTTGCTCATAGTGTGAATGAAAGACAGCATTGTGGCCTCGCACTGAGGCTAGCTGACTAGGAAACATTCATTTTCATCCTCTCCTCTGGATATTTGCCAGAAGTTTTCACTGAGCAGAGCTTCCAGCCATAAATCTGGTCCTCCAGGCTCAGGAAAGCTGTGGATAGTAGCATCGCAGAGTCAAATGACTTGGTTACTTTGGAGTTGTTGGGCAGGATGTGTGAACCATATGGCAATCAGGTTTTTACAAAGACTTCCACTTTTGCATCACTGGTATATTCTCTCAGGTAGCAGTCAATCCCAGGTGAATTATAACTATTACTGCAGCACATCATGTTCTGGCAGAATGAAACACAGGGCCTCATAAATATAGATTCTTTCTTATTCTGATTCTACAAAAAGTTGAGCTGTGTCATGAACCCTTTTTCAAAAGTAGCAAATACAGTTTCAAGTAGGCATATTCTGACCAGTTATGCTGGCAATGCTAACTCCAGCTAAACACCTGCAAGATACTTCCTGGAGGTAACCATCTTTTCAGATTCAGTAGATTTCATCTGATTAATTATGAGGTTTGTGGGAGAGGACTGTGAGCTCTGATGAAAAATGACAGCTTAGACCACTGACTACATTTATGACTTTGTGCAAGTCATTAATATAGCAAGCAAGAAGGCAAAGATGCCAGAGTTTCCTCTCACAGAGCTCTTCTCAACTACTTTCTATTTGGGATTCAGATCATTTTAGTTCTTCCCTTCTCTGTTCAGTGCCATGATTGTAGTCCGTGAAACAAAGACTAAAAGAATTTTAAAAGCATTTGTTTCCAAGCATACTTCTGCACACACACAAAGAAACAAGCAGAACTGAAGAAACAAAAGTAATAAAAGAACACGAGAGTTAAGTTAAAGCGTAAATCGAAACCATTATGATCCAGCTCTTCTTATTTGAATTATTATTTACAAAACACAAGGTGACCATTTATTTTATCTGCTGTAACAGACTGGAATTCAGATTATGGGCAGGAAATACCAACTATTCTGGACTATGAGGAGAGTTTATAAAAGAATTCAGAGGTTAGGAATATTGGAACGAAAATAGACTAGCTCAAAAAGAGCTGAGAGCTACTATTATTTCAGCAGCAGTACCCTATATATGTTAGGCTGAACAGCACAAGAATCTTAATGTCAGGCACATAAAAATGACTTGCATGGAGATCAAGCATTAATGACAGAAGACATAAGGTTATGAAGAAACTAATGGACAAGTTTCGTATATATAACCACAATTCAATTTTCAGTGTCTTCAGATGCAGAAGGCATGAAAGAAGACACTTATGTCCTCAGGAAGTCTTTTTTTTTTTTAATAATAATGCTCTTATTCTTTAAATTTAGCCTGTCAGACACTTTTAGCCGCCTAGTTCTTCCTGTAAATTATAGTATCTTGTGTTCTTGCTTGGCTCTTTTATCTACCTGAACAAGAAGGCAATATGAATACTGAGTCTTTCAAAGAATGTGATATCTAAATCAACCCCATTACATTTGATTTTACAGTGTATGTTAGTGCCTATTCTCACATGCAGAAATTTTTCTGTCAGTATAGAGACATGTGAATGTCTGATCTTTAATGTCTTCTGATTAGGTCCTATTTGTAAAATTTCTATGAGAGCTGAATGACTTTCGCATATTGTTTCTGATTGATAGAATTTACGTCTGGATGAGAACATTATAATTACTTAATCTGAAGCTTTGCAAAAGACTGATAGAAATTTCAAAAACTAGAGGAATTTATTTTGCTTCATACAGTAGAAAAGAATGATAGACCCTCTTCCTTGCAGCTGAACTATAACCTGTTTTTTTAGAAAACAAATCTGATCTCAGTTTAAAATTTAAGAGATTAAATTAATCTGACAGAATTCAGCTCTCTGAAAATTTAACCTTCTAGTCTTTGATGACTGTTTAGTCTTTCTCTCCAGTAAGTACAGAGAAGCAGGCAATCCAACAGGTTGGTGTGTCTAGACAGATGGGCAGAGTCACCTCCTAGAGCCACCTCTCTCCTTAGCAACGACAGGGGCATCCTAGACATTTAGTTGAGGACAGATTTTTGCTACAGCAATAATGCTGAAGCATACCACCCCTCAAACACTAGTATTGAGAGGTATCATCAACTCTTTAACAGGTAATGCTCACAGTATTTTATTTGTGATTTTTCTTAGTATAATTTCCCATCACCAGCACTTTCATGGATCCTTGGTAGATTAAATTGCTGCATAAATAAGGACTCTTCTTCTTATCGTATGTACTAAAAGACAGTGATCCAGTAAAGTATTTAATCTCTTTGACAGACTAGGTACACTTTGTAATCTCCATTAGTAGGAGAGGTTTTCCATGAATCATCTCTAGTGAAGTTCTAAAAAAGACTTTAAGAGGTTGTTCGGTTCCTTTGCTTTCCCTAGGGCAGGATGGTAGAACATTAGTCATTCCTAAAAATATTTTCTTAACCTGTTCTTAAAAGCCTCCAAAGGTGAAAATTCCGCAAGCTCTGTAAGCAAGCCATGCTACAGTAAATTGTAGCAAAAGATTAAGATTTAAGCTTCATCTGTGTGGTTGCAATTTGAAGTCTATTGCTACATCCTTTTTAGGTTTCCACTCTCAGGGTATAAAGCAATAATGGTCTTCTCAACAATAGCATATACAGAAAAGGCTTTACTTAACCCCCTTCTCCCTTATTTCATAAAAATGCAAGGAAGGAATATTTGACCTACATTTTTTACTCTGGGTACAATGTCTAATGTTACCGAACAGTCTGTCTCTATCTGTCTATGTACTACTGAAATAATTTCTTGTTAATGTTGTGTTCCTCAGACACAGAGTTATACATAGATAGATAAAACCCTTGTCGTAACTTTGGGATGCTAAACATAGACAAAGCAGGATTAACGGTTCTTAATAAGAAGGGCATGCTCAAAGTGTAATCATCAGACTAGCTGAGTACAGAAATAAAAGGTATGACTGTGAGAAAAGCATTCTGCTGGTGGGTTAGAAAATTCTCCAGATTAGAAATGAGTGACAGACTAAAGGAGTCAGCAGGCAATTGTTCTTTCCAGATATAGAATCTGCAGAGACAGGAAGGTGAGGAGATGGGTAGCTAGGTTTTAACTCACAAGTAAAGCACTGCCAGAGCAAAGAAGCTTTCCGGATCATTTCCTAGAAAAGGAATCAGGGATATCATTTTGTTTCGGGGATTTATGACCAAGAGAAGATTGCTGAACTAACAAAGTGCAGATCTCAGTGTCATGCAAGCTGACACAAGCCCAAGGAGCTGAGACCATCCCGTGAAAATGACGGTCTCATTCAAAACAGAAAAGGCTTAAACTGCGGCCAAACCAGATGCACTCACGCTGTTTGGCTTATCTTTTTGCAACTGTGGGTGGTGTGGATAGAAATCAGAATTTTTAATAGGATTTTAGGCCGATATTCTTTTCACCATGCCCCTTCTGAGGAGCGTAGCAGCTGTAAGCACATAGAGAACAATATAGGAGCTCAAGTTTAGACTTTATCTTTTGAAACACATCTTCTCATGGTTGCAAATCTGCACATTATGCCTTTCCTTTCAGATTTTATCTTCAGTCTGTGTGCTACTGGCCTGACACAGATTCTTCTGCACAAACACCAGATACCCAGTGTCCATACTGTAGAAACACATGACCTTAAAGAGATAGAAATCCTTGACACAGGCCGATCTTACTGAAAATGTGCTGGAGTATTCTTTCACATCAATAAAAACAGGATCTTTATGAAAATTCCAGAATGGGACTTGATGTGTTCAGCTCTTAGATAAAATCTGAATGGGAGCCTGAAATGAGGGTACTGACTGGAACTGCTATTGGGACATATCAAGCTATTTAATCATTTGGAGAGCCAGACAACCCATATATGTGCTAGAAGGAATCACAGAAACACAGCTTCAAAGCTATATGCACACAGAATCCTTTCTTGAGTTCTTTGAACTTCAGAGAAAGAGAAGAGTTCTAAGAGAATAGTTCTTTGTTGCACTTTTTCCCCTTAAGTCTTCATCTTCTTGTTTGTCCATGCTGTGGTGGTGTTTCTGTAAAGGAGAGTCAGTTTCACTACTAGGGTTACAAATGAATGCCTTCACATCCTTATTCTTCAGAAATAAAAGGCATGCAGTGAAACCAGAGCACACAAGAGCTTTGAGCAGTTGTAATATCTCTGTTTCTGAAACAGCTTTTGGCTTGAGCTACCACCTGAGTATTTGCTGATTGAAGGACTTCAGAAGTCTTTTTGTGTGCCAGATGGCTGATCAAGCATGAACATTGATGCATCAGATGAGCCTGACAGAATGAAAACAATAATATGGTCTAAGAATAGTGATATAAGGGCATGGAGAGAAAAAATATGTTTTGTTTTGATACTGAATCATCTTCAAATATTGTCAGTATGAGGGTGAATGGAGGTGAGGAGAAGGCAGTTGAGCATTGAGAATTACAATGTGTAAAGCTGCAGACCAAAAATAGATAAATAAAAATTAGATTATACCTTTATTATATTAAAATTACTTTATAATTTCATTACATAAGTACTTCTAATACATATACTATAAATATTATACATAAAATATCACACTAGAAGATGATCTCAGATTTAGAAGGGATTCTGATACATGCAAATTCAAGAGTAACCTTAGGTATACTCATCAAACCTGATCCTGGCCCCGGCCTGTAGATCGATTTTTGATTTTGGTACCTCAGACCTGCCCTATCACCATAAATTTACCTGATGATTTGTTGATCCTAGCTACCATCTTTAGATCTGCCCTGCTTGCCTTGCTTGGCCACTGTGGGGCAGGGCCCTGGCTGACCGGGCTACAGTCCTATTAGCTGTGTTTTCCTGCCCATCTCCTGGTTCCCCATCCCTTAAGGAACACCCAGTCCCGACAGATTTAGCCAAATCACAGGTGCCACTGCTGTTTCTGCAAATGACTCTATTCAGGTTACAATTAAGCTCTAAATATCTATGCTACTTTTAAAAGACTTTCCTAAAGGAAGTGAATTCTATTTCTTTTCTACACAAAGCACCATATAGATTTTATTTATTATGGAACATTGTAATGCCTGGTTTTGGTGTGCTGTAATAAATGTATCCAAATTATCAAGAGCAGACTCAGAATGAAGTTGAATACAGCTTCCCAACACATACTCTGCTCCCATTTGATTTTTAGCTATGGCCAACTACAGGTTACAATCTGAGCCAGAAACAGCTGCTGGTATCTGAGTTCAAAGGATCAGCCTACACTATGCAATACAGTACCGTGCAGAGACATCTCCAAAGGAGCTAGTAAGAAAGCAGAAGCAATGCAGCTGTGCCAGAACATCCTAATTCTTGGCCTGAGTACTGTTGTGAGACACTAACTTTGAGTGTCTTTCTGCTTCTCTGAAAGACTTGGTATAGCCTAAATGTATCAGCTCCCTGGAACTAGCTCAGGTCTGTATCATGACACTGTTGTGCACATCTGACATCCAAAGTCTTCCATATGACTAAGGGACCCAGGTGTCAGATGAACATTTCAGCCTGAAGAGCACTCTGAAGTTATATTAAGGCTTATGTTTATCTAAGGCAATCATGGAGATATGTTTTCTGAGATGTTTGCACTTTATTCATCACTACCAGATCTGATGTAGAGAATTTGTGTATGAATGAGAGGAATAATTTGCACAGATACTCATGGAAGTGAAAGTTTCATTCATTTCTCTCCAAGAATGTAACTTTAGACACAACTTTGTTTTTAGATTAAGAGTTGATTTTATTAATGGCAAAAGAACTCTTCAAGAAAGGCAAGTTAAATAGTTAAATCAGAGGCTTGTGTAAAATAATGCAGTTCAGCATCATGCTGAGGAATGAATGAAAGGAAAAGGTCTTTTCCATTTTTATTAGGCCTGGAGTAAAACACAGTGTTGCAAACAGTTTGTAGTGTTCAATTTTTGAAAAATAAAATCGATTCCACTGCATTCTATGCTGGTGTCAAGTTTTATCAAGATACAATTAAACTATAGACTGACACGATATGTGTGTCAGGCAGGCAGATTTGAACATGTACATATCCTTTTCCGATATCTGACATTATCAATGAAGTATTTGATCCAAGGACATAAATCCAGCATTTAGGGACGGCATATAGGAATAAATTTGGTATTAGGTGTAAAAAAAAAATCATTTATGCAAGATTTTCATTTTTTTTTCCAAATGTCATTCCCCAGGGTTCCCTATGATACCAAGAACTATGCTAGTAGGATGGTACAATTTGCTCAAACCAGAGGGGAAAAATGAAACTCAGGGCAATGTATTGCAGGTTGTTGGGCAATTGAAGTCTATACTAAAAAAAAAAAAAAAAAAAAGTGTGATTAGAAACACAACAGCATAGCCATTCTTCTTGAACCAGGAGAGCAAAGGCTTTCTTGTTCCCTGAATATTGTCTGAGGATATTGAAAACATTCCAGTTTGAAGAAGGTTGTGACTCCAGGAAACACAAAGAAGTGCTTCAAAATAAATAAACAAATGGAAATACACCCATTTCCACACACACAAGCAGAAGAGGGAGAAAATAAAGAGAAACACTGCGTTCAGTTTATTTACTTGGTTAAAAATGAAAGGCACTGTCACAGCAAAGAACAGCATGAAACTTGGATTGTTTTGCAAATAAGTGAGATGATCCTATAATTAGAACTAGAAGAGGTTTAAGATAAAGTACCTCAGGAAAGAAACCTGAATTTCAGAGTGCTTGTGCTCTTCTAAAGTCTTACTTAAGCCTGAAGCCTTAATTAAGCCCTGTGTTTTAGGGCTTTACTGGAGACATATGAGTTCAAATATTTGAGTCAAGTAATTATCCAAAGCCATTTAGGTTAACAGCAGTTTCACTGACTTCAGAAAACTTGAAGTCAGGAGCTTAGTGTAAGTATTCAGCTCCGTGTATATATATGTATACACATACACACACAAGTACATAATATATACATAGTATATATTAAAGATTTTTGCTGTCTACTAATTTTTGGTAAATAAATTTAAATTCATAATAAAAAGTGTCACACCAACCTTTGTCAGGGCAACCTGTTTTAGAAATGAACAATCACATTTTCTGCAAGTTAACCATTACACAGTGAATTATTAACTTTAAGCACCTTTCATTCCTGAAAGCTGCATGGTAGAAACCGTTTATGCTGGGGCAAAAAGTCTTACATAACAGAGTCTCTCGGCCAAATTCTTACCCCAGATGGTCTTTGTGTTGTGGATGAACGCTTATGGAGAGATTTCTCCTGCTCTGTGGCTGATTGCTATTGCTCATAAAAAGGTCACTGGAGAGCTCAGATGCCCGGCGTATGGCAAAGGCAGAACAAGGCTGTCTTGTTCTTTATGAAATCAAAGAAAAACCTCTGCAAGAAGAATAGAGAAGCCAGATACTGAACTGTAACCCTGTCTCCTGCAGTCCTGCTCATTACAACTGCTTGCGTGGAAGGCAGTGACCTCCTGACACCTTGCAGAAGCTCAGCAACACCTGGCTGGCTCTAAAGGGTAAGTCTGAACTTGTCAATGAGCTCACTAGAAAAGCACTAGCATGTTTTTGTTTTTCCACCCAATTTGCCTTTTCAGCTTGCCTAGTGAGGATCTAGTCAGTGCAGTTTCTAATTCTCTTAGAAATTCCACCTAAAAAATGCTGACACATTTGGCTTGGAAGTGCCAAGATAAGTGCCAAGATAAGCAGCTGCCCTGAATGTCCTGGGCTCCCTTGGGTGCCTATGATTTTTATTTTCTCATAAAAAGAATAAAGAAGAAAACATAAATGCATGCTGCTCTCTTTTTCTCTTTCCACTGGTTTTCTGGGCTGGGGACAGCATGTCCTAGCTAACAAATTCTGCCCTGTGCTATTGTTACCCTAAATTGGCACTCTTGGGTCAGACAATTAGAGGTGTCTGTTGTTAGGCTCTCTTTTATGGGAGGTATTTAGATTATAGAGACCCTTAAAAAATTACTGTGGGTATCTAGCTAGATCTGTACAGTACAATTTGGAACTACTCAATCAAATTCTTCCTTTTTTTATTCCCTGTCCAGGAAAAACTCTGTGGCATCTAACAGAGAGGAAAATGAGTTTTAGCCAGACTATTAAGCAGTGGCATCTATGAATGAACTTAAGTATAGCTGAGAATTCTTACAGAAGAAAACTGGTTTGGTCCACAAAAGAGGTGTAATCAAAAAAATTTCAGACTTTGGCTTGTTTTCCATTCCCACTGCAATAAGCATAAATGTCTGTAACTGATTTAATAGGGAGAAACCATGCCACTATTTGCACAGAAATGCTATTTTTTCATATACTTGAATATCTTGGGCCTAACTGCTCACCCTCCTGTAGATTATGTCATGTACTAACCTCCAAGGAAAGGAAAAATTGGCTTCCGTATAAACATGGAAACATTCATTAATCACTGGATCAGCACTCTAAACATTTCCTGTTTATATTCAGAATGACACTTCTTTAAAGGATATTGCCAGATCCAATTTGGCATCAAAGTCTTACTTTGTAAAAACATGCTGTTATCAAATTTAACAGAAATAGTAAGGTTTCCACAACGAAAGGACTCTGAATGGCATTTGTTCTGATCTTGTTTGAGGAAACAGACTTTCTTCAAAGGTTACAATCCAGTCATCTCAGGCTGAAAAACTAAAGGGAATTTGATTGTATTTCTAAGTTTGGGGTTGATCCACATTACTCAATTCATGTGAAAAATAAAAATGAATTATTATAGAGATTTCTAGTTGATTGGCTCAGCTCATGGTAAATGAGGCACTCTGGATACGCTTCTAAATAGAAACTGCAGTTTTACTGCTCACACACCCAGAAACATCCGTTTTGCTCCCAATGCAAACAGCATTGTTGCTCATGCTCTTTCACAATTACTGTGATCAAAAATTCTCAATCTTTTTTTCACCTCAGACCTAAAGTACCTCCTTTTCTTGGTTACAATCCAAATAACACATATTTGGGAATACTGCAAGGCAGACTTTGCAGGGAGCTGGAGGGACAGAAGGAATTTGGGAAAGGAAAAAGGCAAGTGAAAGCCAAATGTTTTAATATTTCATTTCAATCAGTTGCTTTCAGCAGGGAAAGGCCAGGACTTGAAGGCTACATGCATACTAGCAGATTCCTGTACTAGGAAACAAAGACCATTCTTTGGCACTGAGCTTATCTGGCACAGAAGTGTCCACGCTGTTAAGCTCTTTCACCACCAAAATAGGCTGACTGTATCTAAACTAACATTTGGGAATGACTCCTGGACACATGCCTCTCAACTGTCTGGGAGAGTCCTACCTGGCCTAGGCCAAAACCATGTTGAGGTCTGTTCCAGCAGCTAAAAGTTGATTGTCAACGTTCACACAAGTTTTCTGTTCCTATTTACTTTACTAGTATAAACATAGTCTAATTGTCTCCAAGGTTGCTGCAGGTGCTATATTGAAAGGCAAAGTTCAATAGAAGTTTAAATTATAAAAATTTAGGTTCCAGGATCTCCATCAGATTTTGCGTTGACATTCCAAGGTTCTGCCTCTTCCTCCCAACACATGTGGTGGGATGTTGGAGGTGGTGGAAAGCTCCATGTTCTCCAACGCAGGTGTGGTTTATAAAGGCAAGTGGGAAAGGCTTTTTTCAGAGAAGATGGTGAAGTAAAGCATTTCAACTACAAAATTTCCCTTTCCTAAAAACACCATCCTTAAATGTCAAACTCATAAATCTCTCATCTGTTGGAACACAGGTGGGTGAGTGATTCACCTAAAACATAGCCGACTAGTAAAGCATAGTAAATATGAGAACATTGTGTATGTTCCTATTTCTTATCTGTTCTGCTGTTTCATTATATGAAAGAAACAAGTTGTAATGATACATAAACTGGTGATGGAAATGAAAGATTCTTGCCACATTTGTGTGAGCAATTGCGATTTTTAGGGTTTGCTTTGCAAGGCAGAATATATTTAGCAGTTTCAGTAGGAAATTATTTTTGATGCTTCAGTGTCTTGGCATTTCTAAATGCCAAAATCAGAAACATTTCAAGAAGGTAGGCTTTAGTTTAATCCAAGGAAATTCAGTTCAGTTCAGCGAAACTGTTTAAAATTCTGAGAGATGTGTCACAAAAGGCATCAGTGTTCTGTTCAGGCTACAGAACAATTTAATCTTGTAATCACTTATTAAGTTCACAAGTTCATGTCCCAGGATATGGCCATCAAAGGAGCTGTAGAACTTTGCTTTCTGTTCTAACTGGCTTGACATACATTACCCACAGCAGGATGTTGGATGTCTTCCTATACAATACTGTGTTGTTCTGTGGCAGGGCCAGGAATGTAGGAATGCGGATCTAGCCATGCTGGTGGAGAAAGAGTTCCTTCAACCTGGAAGACTCCAGCTCCTTCCAGATCTGCATTTTAGGCCTTGAGTGCTCCTTGTGCTCCTCCATGCTGCCCACAGCTGCTCTTAGTCCTCCTGCACCTGGGGTTCTCTCGTGCACAGCCTGGGTGGCCATGCTGGACCTGGGCGCTGTGGGGTAGTCAGGATGTGGCTACCAAAAGAGCAAACATGGGGAAGGCCAGAACTTGGCTGCATATGCACAATATCAAGCAAGGCAATGTTTGTAGACTGAGAATACCACAGTGGCTGAGCTAAGGGGAGCTCTTTGTTTGCTTTTCTTTGCAGTAGTGGCTGGGTTATTTCAGCCTAATAGAAGGCTCTTTATTTTGTGCTCTGTGAGTCTGACCCATCACAAATCAATTACAGAAAGACGATAGGTTCCTCCCTCTAGTGCCGCACAGGAAGGACAGCTGAGGAAAATAATTTCTAATGAATAAACTGTATAGTTCCCAAAGAGTCAGCTCTGTTTTTCCTTTTTTTTCCTTTCCCTTCAAATTCTCAGCAAAAGAGAGAGATGACTTTCAGCTAAGGTTATGATGGCAGGCAAACAGGAATTTTACACTTTACAATTCTTGACCGCCCCTCTAATGTGCTCCTTAACTTTGGGAGGTCTCTTCACCTGCCTCTCAGCAAGTGAAGTCCTCTGCTGAGTGTGTGTCCAGCTGCAAAGCAGCAGACTCCACACCACCGCTTGATAAAACACTGAAGTTTTGTTTCTGAGGTCTCCCTGGGGTCTGAATGTACCAATTTCTGGAAAGTTGAGGGTTAAAGAAGTGGCTTAGCCTGTATGTCGAGGCCCAAATGTTAAAAGTCAACTGAGGTCCACCCCTCATTCTAACTTTGGGGGTAATTTACAAAGGAATGAAGATAATTAGCATGGATTTAAATAGCCTCTTTTTCCAAAGTCTGTTTATATTCTCAGCTTTAATCAGACTTTCATTGGGCCAGCAAATAATAATATTGTAATAACATTGTGCCAGATAAGCCACTTTCAAAACAGGAAGAAACAGAAATTATAAACATTGAACTGGCAGAGAAGAGGACCACTAGAAATTGCCCAAATGGTGCCGCAATGTCTGCAGACACTGGAGGGAGATAATGCAATACAAGGGGATAGAAACTAGTTTTAGAGAGAGGGTGTTTATTCAGGGGATGGAGGATCACAACTTCTGAGATTTGTGCATGATGTAACCGACTTAGGGTGATGTTTTAAGAAGCATTTAAGCATCTAAAGAGCCAGGTTTATATCTGCCGGATTTCAGATGGGAGCTGTGGATTTCTGTGCTTTTGAAATCCTATTAGTCACCATTTTTCTTCTTTAAATACTATAAGAGTCTAACTTTCTTGAGTATGATTTCTCAAAAGTACTCGGCATTTTCAGTGAATGAAACAATAAGGTTTAAGAGATGCCCAAGGGTCTACAAGCATTGAATTCCCTTTCCCTTTCACACTGGTGAAGATGAGGGTCCTGTGCTCTAGCTCGAGGCTTTCTTCTGTCTTAGCTTCCCATGGACCAGGTCCTAGAATTCCTAGGACCACAGATGGACTTTGACCTACATGAGATTGTTCCAACAAGTACTGGTTCATTGCCAAATTTTTAATGATCCTCTGTACCTTGCAAGGGTGTTGTGATGCATAATTTGAGTCTGTAAATTGTTCTGGCAGGGAAGCACTCTGATAAGCAATGTGTTGTGTGCTGCAGAGCTTGGTTTTAGTCCAAAGAGAGAGAGAAAAGCAGCAGGAAGGAGGCAGGGATTTTATTTAATCCTCTGTATTTCAGAATCCATGCAGATTGCAGCTAGGAGGTCCAGGAAACTTCCAGATGTTGAACAACCTGTGGATATGCTCAGTTACTGTTTTGGAAATTGTGCTGGAGGGTTTCTCATGCTGTTGTCTCTTGCTGGTTGCATGCGTTTAGTGCTCTGAGAGCTGCAAGAGGAGAAACAATGAAGTTCAGGCTGGCTGATGCAGATTAAAGAGATGCATCTAAGAGAAGAGCAGCCAAGACCTAGCACTTTCATCCCTTTACATATATGTGAATGCTAGAACTTAATTAATTTACAAGGGCTAGGGAAGGATTTCATTAGGATAATACTTAGTTCATAGCGTGTATGGTAGAGGAGATATGAATGTTTGCGTGAGGGAACTTCTGTCTACAACAAACAACTTCTGACTCTTTATAGAGTTGTTAGCTAAATTCTGTAGCTTAAAATATCCTCTAAGTTAAAGGGAGAACATGGGAAGTTTGGAGCTTGTACATTCTTGCATCATTTCACTGGGATTATGAAGAGACGTGTTTATACTGTCTAAGGAGCCCAGGGATCCAAGGACTGGCTGCTTTTTGTGCTAATTCAGACACTTGTGCTGCTTGGCCTTATGCTTAGCCAGTCCCAGCTATTGAGTGCAAGGAGAGAACTGCTGCTAGCTGTTGAATATTTCACTATTTGCTGACTGATAGGATGGAGGGCTTGGGCAAGAAAAGGGTGTCAGATCTGCTGATGTTCTTAGCTTTGGAGAGCCCGCATGAATCATAGCATGTATCACAGTCACTTTATTAAGAGAAATCTTCTTTGACAGGACAATCAGAAAGAAATAGGCTCATATATCAGAACTATATCCATATATCTATAATATGTATAGATTTTCTTGAAATTATTATTTTTTTGTGTGTGCGTGTGTGTGTGTACACACACAGATATATGTTCTCTACAACTACCTGAAAGGAGGTTGTAGTGAGGCGAGGATCTCTTCTCCAAAATAACTCCTGATATGACCAGAAGAAATGGCCTCAGACTGTGCTGGGGAAGTTCAGGTTAGATATTAAGAAGCATTGGAACAGACTGCCCAAGGAAGTGGTGCAGGCACCGTCCCCGGCAGCATTCAGGAAACATGTGGATGAGGCACTTTTAGGGACATGGTTTAGCAGGAATGGGTTTATGATCTTGAAGGTCTTTT
Source organism: Tinamus guttatus (assembly GCF_059628265.1). NCBI lineage: Eukaryota > Metazoa > Chordata > Aves > Tinamiformes > Tinamidae > Tinamus > Tinamus guttatus. The sequence continues at coordinate 660,301 of NW_028289083.1, read as the reverse complement.
CCAAGCATAACGATTCAGGATATTAAAGAAATGGTATGACAATGACATGTAAGGGAAAGCAGAGAGGAGATCATAGCTATCGATAATACAGATGTCTGCAACTGAGCTAGTTGCTCCAATCCTCCTTGTAGTCAGTAGTAAGAAACAGGCATGTAGTAGAGCACAAATCATCTTGTTGTGTAAAACGAATCACATTTTTAAATGCCTGTTTCTCTCCATTGCCTGAAAAGAAGCATAGGGCAACCTCTTAAGCTGCAGATACCCATGTTGCAGAGTTATAATGTGAACTGAGATGAATCTCTTCTGTCTGAGCTAGTCAGAGTATTCCAAATACAGTTTATGGTATTATATGTTCTTATGATGATTCTTGTGAACTGAATGCTTGCCAAAAGTCATATCATAAACCTGATATGAATCCAACTGAGAATTATTAACAGATTTCTCCCTACAACAACCACAGTGCAGTGAATAGTACTTTCTAAAATGCAGTTTTCAGCCTAAGATGCTTTCCATTTTTGAGGCTTCTTTTTAGGATTAAGTTTGTTTATTGATCTAGATTATATCAGAGTTCCACAGACAATGATAAGGACACATCTAAGAGAGCTGTGCTGCATACAACAGAATGGGAGAACAGGATTCCTTTAAGACAAAATCTCTGCTAAAGTCCGTTTTGAGGAAAAAATGTAAAGGACTGGCCCAGCATATGGTTGGTACAGGCTGGGTGAGTTACTTCATTGGCAAATTAGACTGAGCAGGTATTTTCTAGCTAGGTACGTACCCAGAAGGTAGGTTAGAGAGCATTCTCCAGGAAGACTAGTTAAATAAATCATTAAATGTGAATGTTCACACTTCAGTAGCGTAAGCATTGACCACAGTCACAGTACAACATAAGGTGCTTCTTTGAGACACTTTGTGCAATCAAAGCATGCTGAGAAAATGTAAGATGACACCAGACAGGTTATATATATATCTTTTGCTTATCCATACGTATAGACAAGGAGATAGATGACACACACAGATTTCCTGAGGCAGACCCAAGTTCATCTTACCTGGCTTCAGGTGCTAACTGGATTATCTGAGCTGCCTAGGTCATCAGTAGAGAAAGAGTCCCTGCCAAAGACGGATTCAGATTCAGACTTCAATTTCTTTCTGTAGCTGATGCTCTCCAGTGATGACAGTGGGATCTACAATACCTCAGCATCTCACATAGGTACTCTGGTTAGGTGGAGTACTGTAAATGCTAGTCTTGTCAGCCCCTTTACAGTCACTCTATGGCATCCTTAGGATTCACAGCAGGTCCAGTTTCAGATCTGCTCATGGGAAGAGCATATTTTTCAGCATTTATTTTAACACAGATTTATCAGTCAGTAGCATGTTGCTATGTTTGCCAATAATCTCAAGATCCCTTTCCTGAGAGTGCTGACAGAGTGGTATGTGGTATAAATTTTTAGGCTATATTGCCAGAGAGATCAGTACTTATAAGCAGTTCATTAACTCCACTTGCATTAGGTACTTACACAGCGGATGTTTACGTGCTCTCTTGGCTGGAGTTTTAATTGTAAGTACTTGTGAGGAGGCAGGAATTGATTAATTTTGAGCAGAGAAAGGAAAGAGAGGAGTCAGCTTTTGGAAGAGCAAAGTTGTTGTGTCTTTAAAAAGACCAGAGAAATATGTAAAAGTGCATTGCCCTCTGAAAAAAAAGTCCATGATATCAGGCTTACCTGCACAGATCTGGTGCAACTGCAAGGGAAAACATGAGTGTGTAATACTGGTGATACTGAACCTGCAGAGTCTCACTTTCATGTCTCAAATTTTGATGGTGCTGTACAAAAAATAAAGATAATACTGCCCTGGTTAAAGTTGTAAAAAAAAGCAGAGATTCTGCATATCTACTAGACTAACTCATCAAAGTGACAATATGTTAGCAGCATTAAATATCTAAGAACTTTTTTTTTCTTTTAATAAACCATATAATTAGCTTCAATTAGCCTGCCCAGAAAGAAGCACCATGTATCCTTTATTTCTCTGGAGACCGGGCAAGGAAAACATAGCATGGGGAAATAAATGAAATTTCTGCAAAACCTTCTTTTCAAAGCAGAAGTATTGTCAGAGATAGTTTTCTGAGGTGAAAAAAAAACCCTGCAAAGCTGGAGAAAGGACAACTCCATCAAGGAATAGGCCAGTTCTAAAAGGAATAGAAACTATACTGCTTCTGGCATATTTGTGCCAGAAAGTAGGATTTCACGGAGTCTGTAGGGCACTTTTTGCCATTGTTGCAAATAAAAATTGCTGCCTGTGCAAAAGCTGTTATGACCTACATTTTGGGTCCGGTATATGTAGGCTTGGAGAGTGGCTATGTACTTTGTGGCTGTGAAAGTTCAAGAAAAGGAAGCTGTCCTCGTGCATGTTAGAGGATGCCAGTAAGGAAAATATCACATTCAACTGACCCTGAGAGGTCACTATCCTTGCAAGTTGTTCAGGAGTTAGCATACATTTTTTTCCCCTAACACTCATAGTGTATGAGCCTGTGGATCAAAAAGAGGCACACACCTCTAAGGAAAGAGGAATAACTAGGAAAAATTGTGGCATTGTTACTAATATTTGCACTCTGTCAGCCTGAGTTAACTTCTTTCCAATGCTGGGCCAGGGCTGCCAGCAACCTGATTTGGGTTCAGTTGATCCTTTGTTTACTTTTAATTTTAAGGTCATATAAGCAGAAGATGGAAAAAGCAAAGGACAAAACAAATTCAATAACAAGATGGATAAGAGCTGAGATAAGTAGATTTTCTTTTGTATGTGGGATGCACCTAACAAAGTGTGTTTCGTAAACCGTTGCCATAGATCCTCCTATTACACCATGCCTGAGAGAAGCCCTGGAATTGTAGCTTTCTCTCTTTCCTCAAAAAAGGTGAGCTATGGTCCAGGACGTGCATAGAACTAAGGAGTCTCGATGGATATTGTCAGCTACCTTAAGCCCCTTCATTGCTCATACCTTGCAAATTCACCACATAAATAAGCTGTAATTCTGTCTATTAATTAGGAAAAACAGAATGTAAGCTTTCACTTGAAAATTTTATGGAGTCTAATTCTATGGACTCAGGAGGAGAAAACACCTTGTGAAAATGATTCAGGCAAAATAGTCTCTGAGCCCAGCCTGAGGACATAGCAATCTTCTTGCTGAGAAGTACAAGAATAAATACAATGGAATGTCACAGATGAACTAACATTTTCAGAAGTTACAGGTTTTGTGTGATGTGAGTTTTTCTTTTGTTTGTTTGTTTGCTTTTAAACATTTATATCCATTGCCACAGTGGGATACACATATGAGAGTTGTGACAGGATTCTCCAACAGGGAAAGTGTGTTTGAAGAGTGGACAGAAGGGGGAAATGGTACAACATCTAGATGTCTCTGTTCTTAAACTTACCCTTGTTTCTATACAAACATGACAAAACTAGTCTCTGAGGGAAAGCCTGAGATAAATTGAGAACTGCAAGTTAGTAAAATTTGTGTAGGGTAAATGCTTCCTGTTGGTATTCTAAAGAGCATGGTGGCGGGCTTAAAATAATGTATCAGACCAAGAAGCTCTTTAAATAGCACAGGAAATAGCACAGGAATAGCACACGATGAGCTCTGAGTCCACCAGTGACAACACAGGAAGAGGAAAGCCAAAGGTTACATGAGGCTATTGAGAGAATGATGGGGGGCACAATTTATGACTCTGAAGGTTACCACACACTTGACCCTGATATACGTATCTAATGATGACCCTCAATAACAGGTGAGATTTTGTCATGATGGGTTCTGGTGTTCTGTTACAGAGCTTTCTGTGGTATCAGATAGAAACCAGGGGTTCACTGTGTTAGTCGAGCCTGGCTGCATGTATAGCTAGAACAGCAAACTTTCAGAGGAATAACTAAAACACTGATTTGTAGAAGGGGTGACACAGCAACAACCTTTTTGTCTTGCTGCCTTACTTCAACACAGTGCACCACTGGCAAAAAAAAAAAAAAAAAAAAAAAGGGTTGGTAAAGAGGTATTCCTGGCTATTTTAGTAAGGAAATCTCTTTTACGAAGTCAGACATTACAGTTTCAATGTCCTTCCTATGCTAGACAGAAAGACTCCTTTTAACGGGAATTATATTTAATTATAGTTCAGTCCTATGACCAGAACAGTATTCTACTTTGTGGAGAAAAAAATCTTTATTCTTCTCACTGACACGTTGCTGCTATTAACAAATATTGCAGACTCCAGCTCCCTCCCCTTTGTCTTGTGATTTATGTGAGTGTTGCCTCACAGAATTAATTGATAATCTCATTATACCTAATCCTGTTTGCTGCTTTTACAAAGCAATATTATCCTGACTGACTGAGCTCCTTTTTCTTCTTAGCCATTTTTCCTTAGTTATGTCAGAGAAGTCCTGTAGAAGACATGAACCCTCAGAATGAATGTTTACCTTTTCTACTGGCTGTAATTCCAGCCTCATCAATATCACCATCCTATCCCTTTCAATAAATATCTTCTTTGAACAAAACAGCAGACAAATATTATCTGTAGCTCACACGTTCAATTAACTAGTGCACATAATTCCTCTATTCTGAAGCAATTAGACCTTCTCAAATGACATTTTGGTTTACATTATCGTTTAAGAGATGACTTTAAAACATAGACTCCTTTACAAAGTTTCTCCATGCAAAACAAAATAAAGATGACTCATAAAATTGTAATTTCATGCATATACTTTTGGTACTCAGTTACTAAGGTTTTTGATAAGGTAGGTTAATTTAATCTGAGATATTTCTTCAATATAATTAAACATAAGTATATTTTCCATGGCCAGGAGCTCTTCATGAGCTTACTAAAAGCACGTAAAAGTTGTTGAGGTGAATACAATCATTTGGATCATACACAGATAACTCTAAACCACTGTTTTAAGGCAAGGCAAGAACCACAACTGCATCTACCTATTTATTTTACTATTTGCTAATTGTGTTCAAAAATAGCACACCTGGCTTTTCAGTTATACCTTATTTTTTTTGCTTTCACTATTTAGTGTTTGTGAAAAATGCCAGGGAAATGGAAGATTTTTTTCTTGCTTATATAACCTAGACAATTAATAAACAAATTTCCTGAGTTTGTATCAATCCTATTTTGAAATGATGATTTTCAGAGGTAAAGAAGAAACTTCAGTAAACTCTACTAAGTGAAATGGATTAGAGAAGAAATAAAAAATACAAATGTAGTAATAGTTCCTTTTATACAAAGTTACAAAATCAATAATAAAGATAGTCTTACAATGATTTTTATCATTAGTTGTTACAGAATTCCTGAATTAAAGGAGGCAAGGATTGTAAGAGAAAGCAATGTCTTTTTCCAAATCAACCTGAAAAAAAAAGAACTAAGATTTTCAGCTACACAATAAAATCTTGTCACAAAAATCTCTCTTCAGACTTGTAGACCAAGAAATATATAATCAGACTCTTATAATCTTAATGCCAAATAAGTCTTTCTTACATTGTATGTGAGAAATCACTTTAATTATGTAAGCTGCAATGCTGTTATTACATCAAATCTCAGGACTTCCCAGCATTCTGCCGCATAAGGCAATGAGTGTGGTTCATTCCTTAGGATTATTTTGAATTCAACAACACCTTGAGGCTTTGATCAGGATCTACTGAACAGAAAAAAATCACTCTAAATAAGAAAGATCAGCAAATTGTGACAGTGCAGGGACGCTGTGATTGTCACTAGGAAGAAGGAGGAAGAGCACTGAGGCACAGCCATTAATAATAAAATTTATGATTCCAGTTAAGTGCCCTTACGCTCAGGCCCAACTGGTGAAGGAGGACTTAAAAGTTTGTCAATGATGGTTCTTACAGTGTTCACCCCCAGGGGCATTCCCAAAGACTTACAGCTGTGGAAGTATGCAAAACTGAGCCAAGATCTACCTATAATTCCTATACTAGTATCTTGCTCTCTACAAGACATTCTTTTTCCTCTACTAATCCTCTGCTATAGACCTACAGAAATAGCTCTTAAACTGTAAGGGGAATATTTGCAATAAAACATCCTGTGATGTTATTAATGTATAACAATTTTATTATATATATATATATAAAATGAATATTTTATAAGATTCATTAGAATTTTTCTTTTTAAAATAACAAGAGGAAGTGTTCAAATTATTTACCAGTTTAAAAGTTTCTTTTAGTTTCACTGGTTTATCTCCTTCAAAATCTAAGAGCTCTTGTAATGCAGAACAACATATTCTCTGAGTACTTAGGATGTCGGCACATGACGTAAGGACTTTTCAGGTAACTAGCTGCTCTCCCTTCTGCTGCCTCTCTTGCTGATGCTGGCCTGTTATCTCACCTCTCTCTATCTTGTCCTACCTGTAGAAGTCTTGCAAATCTCTGCACAGTTGGCAGTTTGGGGACAGAGCCAAGGAAACACTTGAATATACCCTCCAGTTAAAGCTTAAAAGAAAAACAAATTGAGACTCCATGTGTGCAACTCTGGGGCATATATGGCCCAGGTTACTGAATGCTATGGCTTTGTAAAGTCTTCCGTATCCCACTGAACCATTATCAGTTTTGAGATAATGATTCAGCAATGCATTTCAAGATAGAGTTTTGTTTTAAAACCATTCTAAAATACACCTCTATTCAACAAAGAAATGAACTATCTGCATGAATCAAAACTTATTTATATAATTTGCTGAATCAATTATTTAAAAAAGACTTCATTTTTCTTTGCAGTGCTTTACTTCCTACTTCTGTGATCCAGCTACAGCAAAGTATGGCCATGAGGCAATGCTCTACTATTGGAATTTGTAATAAAGCATTCTGAAGAAAAAAAATCTAAGTTACAGTTTCCTTTTAACAGCTAAATTACACTGCAGATATGCACAGTGAGACATAGATAGAGACATATCCGAGAGTGCTCACGTTGTTTTCAGTCAAAAGGACACTTTTTTTTTTTTTTTAACTCTACAGGAATTCACGTAGACTTCTAGACGCGGCATTGATGAGAGCATGCTGTCTCTTGCCTAAACAATTTCAAATGATTTTATTAAGAAAAATCTTGGAATGGCATCTGCTTTAAAAGACAATATGTCTCTTTCTTATTCTGGCAGGACTCATTATTATAAGTCCTGACAGAAAAGAACATAGAAATATAACTTCTGTGAGAGGACTCAAAGTCTCTGACAGCCGCGTTCAGTGTTGTACTTGATCTGGAGTTTTCAAAGGAGTGTGAGAACGTAGGGCTCAAATCTCATGTGAGTTGTAGCATTGGTGAAGTCACTGTCTCTGTCTGTGTTCAAGAAATGTAGAGATGAGGCACTTAGAGACATGGTTTATCAGGCATGGCAATGATGAGTTTACAGTAGTATTTGGTGAACTTAAAGGTTGTTTCCAATGAATGGTCACTTCTATGATTTGTTCTTTAGGTTCCTTTGAAGTTCAGATTTACCCTTTGCTGCAAGGTGAATATACTTTCCTGCAAAGTAATCCTTATTGAACAAATAAGGAATGTTATACAGGCCAGAAGTCCTCTAAATTGAAATGAAGCAAATATAGGATGACATCTACATTATAGCCTTGCTAAGAAAGTTTATAAATTCATTCTGGTTAGAATAAAAAGAATAAAATGTTGAGATTTTTTGGACAGAAGTACTGAAAACAGGTGATGGAAAGAATGTTATGGGATGCTTGGATAAGATTCCTCAAAGACTACAAACTGATTTTGTTGGATTAAAAATACTGTCTCACAGCATTTTAAAAAAGTGTTGAAATAGAGTGTAATAAATACTTTAAAAGTTGCTGTCCAATATAGTCGATAAATTGTTATTTGTGACATTTTATACAGCCATCACTTACACAGAAGAGATAATAAATGAATAGCAATGTGGTTTTCGAAAAACAAGAGTGGGAGCAGACAGAAAGATTTGCTTCTTCATGTATCTTTAAAGAAAGGGAATCATGGCACAATTACTATAAAGTAACTAAATAATTAAATAATAAAAGGGAATGCAATTAGATAGTATCCACTGGTCCTTTTGATGTTACTAACGATTTTGGTGAAGAGAAAGAATATATGGTACAAAAGATAATTTGAGACTTTAAGGAAGTGGGGGTGAAAAAAGGACTGGGATAAATGAAGATAAAGCCAGCTGCTGGTTCTAATCTGACCAAAACAACAAAAACAACAACAAAAATAAAAACATGAATTCAGACAGGCTCTCTGGCGCATAACTGTTAGATTTCAAAACTAGTCCAGACTTCAAAATATGCCAGATCATTATAACGTCAATATATATTTATGTAGTATATTTATTTATCTATATATATATTTATGTAGAAGTGAGACTTCAACACTTAGTAAGCAGAGAAAGAATTTTAAAAAAACCTAAATAACCTCAGAGATAAATTGTTCCTTCAGGATTTATTAGGAAATGTGGGAGGTCGATAAAGAACCTGAGTCTAATGAAATTCCCATACCTTTAATGGGCTGAATGTGTGGTTAGAATGACACAAGACAAACCAGAGAAGTGGAATGGAAAGTGGAGTGGAAAGCCATTCCATTGCTGAATGCCCACTGCTCAATCAAAGTGAAGTGAAGGCAAAAAATGAGTTGAAAGAATATTCTTAACATGCATGACCAGCAACGCAAACAAATTTGCCTTGACAGGAGTTCAGGGCAAACTGAGAGGAGCCGCAGAATATCTGATATCTAAACCCAGGGAGGGAGGGAGGAAGGAAGGACGTGGGAATGAAACGGACCACCAGCAGAGTTGCAGCAACATGTAGTAACAGGCACAATACCAGACAAGTTCTCTGCGATTATGGTCTGCTGGATGGTGATCAAACCAAACTTCAACAGAAGTTTGAGCATAATCTCTAAGTTTAAAAAGATGGAGGGAGGCTAAGCTCTTGCAAGTGCTTTTGAGGTGACTGTGAGGTGGTTTGCAGGTGCTCTTAATGGACACTGAATTGCTGGTCTAGCCACAATATTGAAAGTAACAACAAAAATTACAACATAACTTACTGTTCATTTGAAATATGCTGCAGAAACAGCACAAGGAAGGAGGTAATTTGCCAAGAATTATCAAACAGACACATTGTAGATTTCAGGATGTATTTAATTGCCACTGTGAAAGAAAAATCTTTCCCACTTCTTTTCTGGAGACTGTGCCTTATTGTTTAAGTATAGAAAAACACACATTCTGCTGGTCCTGAAATACACTGCATGCCTCTGCCCTTACATTTAAAGCATTATTCTTGGGGCTGAGAAGTGCTATACCTAGCACTTTGAACTACCAGAGAAGCAGTCAGGTTGTAATTTTTCTAACACAAAAAGGCTGTATTCCTTAAATTGGGGCAAATATTTTTGGGGGGGCGATATTCAGATGCCCATGATTGATGGTGCTTCCTGATGTATCTAAAGCAGGTGTACATAAGCTCTCCTTGTCTCTCAGATGCTGATAACCACCAGTGATTCCCAAACTCTTTCTGTGATTATTCTGTGTGATTTCATGGAACCACGAAGAAAGCATAACCTCTGAGCATGGGAACCCAGAAAAGGGTATTTTCTTCCTTTGAAGAATAAGAATTTGTTGACAGAAATATTCTTAACTAGTAATTTTCTTCTAAATTCTATGTACAATTTAAATAGCATTATTACCTTCTAGCAAGAGTTGAGGGCACAGAGAAAGGAGGAATTATTTGAGAAATATTTTTCCAGATTTGAAGGCAGAATATAGCAAATATGACCATACTGAGTCAAACCGAGTATGGCTGAATTGAGTTTGGGGCAAAAACTATATTTTAAGAATACAAAAACAATGAGGAGTGAGTCACTGGGAAGGCAAAAGTAACCACAAAGTTTGTGCATAGTCTATACAGTGAACTTCACATGGTTTCCAAAACCTTTAATTTCTGTTGGTTTAGAGGAACTAAACGCATCCTTTAAACAAAATGCTGTGCTTTTACAAAGTTTATGCTTGGAAAAAAAAAGAGTTAGTGAAAGAATTAACTCCTTAATGCTGTAATCCCAAGAAATGTTTTGTGGCTATGTGAAAGTAACATAATACTGAAAAACTTGTACATAAAAAATAATAAGAAAGGCTTTTTCAAATATATCAATGGTAAAAGAAAGATTAGGCAAAATGTGGATCTGTTGGGGAACAGCATGGATGCCCTGGTTACAAAAGACACTGAAAAAGCAGAGTTACTCAATATCTTCTTTGCTTCAGTGTTTACCAAGGGCAGCCCTCTGGAATCCCAGACCCTAGAAATGAGAGAAGGTCCCTGGAGAGAGGAAGACTTGCCCTGGGTAGAGGAAGATTGGGTCAGAGAGCACCTAGGGAAGCTTGACATCCATAAATCCATGGGCGCTGATGGGATGAACCCGAGGGTGCTGTGGGAGCTGGCAGATGTCATAGCTAAGCCACTCTCCATCATCTTCGAAAGGTCCTGGAGAACAGGGGAGGTGCCAGAAGACTGGAAGAAAGTCAATGTCACACCAGTCTTCAAAAATGGCAAGAAGGAGGACCCAGGCAACTACAGGCCAGTCAGCCTCACCTCCGTCCCTGGAAAAGTCACGGAGCAGCTCCTCCTGGCTGTTGTCTCCAAACGTGGAGGATAAGAAGGTGCTCAGGAGTAGTCAGCATGGATTCACCAAGGGGAAATCATGCTTGACTAACCTGATAGCCTTCTATGATAGAATGACGGGCTGAGTGAGATGAGAGCGGTACATGTCATATATCTGGATTTCAGCAAGGTTTTTGACACTGTCCCTCATAGCATCCTCCTGGGCAAGCTCCGGAAATGTGGGATAGATGAGTGGACGCTGAAGTGGATTAACAACTGTCTGGATGGCATAGCCCAAGAGTGGTGATCAGTGGTACAGTCTAGTTGGAGGCCTGTGGTTAGCAGTGTCCCCCAGGGGTCAGTCCTTGGTCCAGCCCTGTTCAATTTATTCAGCAATGACCTGGATGAAGGCACAGAGTGCTCCCTCAGCAAGTTGCTAATGATACCAAACTGGGAGGAGTAGCTGATACCCCTGAGGGCTGCGCTGCCATCCAGAGGGACCTGGACAACCTGGACAACTGGGCAGTGAGAAACCTCATGCAATTCAACAAGGCCAAGTGCAAGGTTCTGCACCTAGGGAGGAATAACCCCAGATACCAGTACAGACTGGGGACTGACCTTTTGGAGAGCAGCTCTGCAGGGAGGGACCTGGGTATCTTGGTGGACAACAAGTTGACCATGAGGCAGCAGTGTGCCCTCGTGGCCAAGAAGGCCAATGGAATCCTGGGGTGCATTAAGAAGAGCGTCTCCAGCAGGTCGAGGGAGCTGATCCTGCCCCTCTACTCAGCCCTGGTGAGGCCACATCTGGAGTATTGTGTCCAGTTCTGGGCTCCACAGTACAAGAGGGATGTGGAGCTGCTGGAGAGAGTCCAGTGCCGAGCCACAAGGATGATCAGGGGCCTGGAACATCTGCCCTATGAGGAGAGGCTGAGGGAGCTGGGCCTGTTCAGCCTGGAGAAGAGAAGACTGAGAGGGGATCTAATCAGTGTCTATAAGAACCTCAAGGGAGGGAGTGCAGAGGATGGGACCGGCCTCTTTTCAGTGGTGGTCGCCCACAGAGCTAGAGGTAATGGCCACAAACTGAAGCACCAAAAGTTCCACAGGAACTTAAGGAAAATTTTTTTAACAGTGAGGGTGATAGAGCCCTGGAACAGGCTGCCAAGAGAGGCTGTGGAGATCTTCAAAATCCGCTTGGACTCAGTCCTGTGTCACATGCTCTAGGTGACCCTGAGTGTGCAGGGGGTTGGACTAGATGATATCTAGAGGTCCCTTCCAACCTTAATCATTCTAAGATTCTATAAGATTGCAATCAAAGTAGATGTCTGATTGAGGTCTGGCCTGCAAATTCCTCGTTGTGAAGGAACAGCTATAGCTGCTGCTATAGCTCAACACTCCTGTTCAAGATATATTTCAAAGTACAGTATGTCGGAGAAGAAGGTATTTATTCTGTAAAAATTACATGCCTAGTTTTAGCCAGACAGCCTTGAGTACTAGTGTGGGCACAGACTTGTTTCCTAGTCTCCTATATCGAATAGGTCATTAAAATATCTTTCTGCAGCCTTTCTTACCTACTAAGAACAAATAATACTAGCTTTGCAGGGTATTTGTAAAAACAAATTAATCCATGCTTGTTAATAAAAATTCTGTCCTCAAAGCATAAGCAGTGTATACAAAGCTCACTGAACTCAAAGGGAGCCTTTCCATGAGCAGGATTTGAATTAGGCTTGACATGTCATCCTGAAGAGATCTATTCCTAAAGACATATTCTCAGTGTCAATCTGCTGTCAATACAAAGCTTTTTACTGTCTTTGACCAGCTTGCTGACTGGTAAGAAATTCATAATATCTATAATATATTTTCTAAATTATTCTGCCCGATATGAAGAAAACAACAAATCTAGCACACAAGCTTCCTGAAAGAAACAAAATAAACACAGGCAGGTTTTGCTTGACATGCAATGGTATGACATTTGCTTAATATGCAATGGTTTGTGATTATGACAATAATGAAAAATAATAACTGCATGAGAAAGAAATCTGGAGCCTCTAAAATTCTAGTGGAAATTCTTCCCAAATAGTCACCAGTTTGTCTGAGTCAGGAACATGCCATCCTCAAGGGAAACAATTTTTTTTTCACAGGTATTAGTTTGTAAATGGAAACTGTTTAAACTTTCCACAGCAAATAAGCAATCGAAGACAGAGCGAATTCTAACTCACAGTTCAGCACCTTTTGCTGGGATCATTCAGAAGCTTGTATTTTCAATGCCATAGGTATATATAAGCGCATTTCTCTCAAGAATATATTGAAAAATGAAGAGTTAACTATACATTTGGCTCAAGGCAAGTGTATACACTAGGCATGTAATTTCTTAAGCAGTGCACGTGAGACAGACAATGTGTGTGGTTTTCATCCATTCTGTGAAAGCCAAACACTGTGTAGAAAGACTTCAAATCTCATAAAGCAGGAGAAAGACAGCAGGAGCCTGACTCTTTAATGCAATAATTGCGGCACTTTTACAGGCTAATGGAAACCTGGGTTCTGGTTCTGCTTAAAGGGCTATTTACATGAAACAGTAGCTGGATTCAATGCATAAACAATCCTCAAAGCAGGAGTCAGAATTCGGATCTCCCCTTTTCCTGGCAAGTATCCAGCTTAACATATTAAAAAGTCATTCTCGCCCCCTCACCTCATTTTAGTAGGATTGTGGACAAATCCGTACAATTTCTGTTTTGTATTGGCTGCCTTTAGGCGTTTTCTGCAACAGGAACACTGACCTAAGGCAATTCCTGCACTCGGAGTTCAGAGATTCTGTTATGAGAGCCAAGTGCTCCAGGGTGAGGCAACGTCTGACTTAGAAGCATCTAAGAAAGAATCAGATACTGGGAGCCAGGCTTTCCAAAAAAAAAAAAAAAAAAAGCAGTTCAAAGTCTCTTCTAGCCCCAGGTCTCTTTATCTCAACAGGCATGTGAAAATAGCTCAGCGTATCTGAAGCAATTTCCTGTAAATTAATATTCAAAATTGTAATGCTTATTCATTTAATGTTACTGCATGCATGCCACCCTTGTTTAGAAAGGTAGAAGTACCATGTGTTAAGGATAAGACTGACAAAATGGTACAGTTGTTGCTTAGAATACAGCAGGAAACATGCTGACATAAGTCACTATTTGGCTATTATCTAATACAGGGGCCAAAAATGTTAAAAAAAGACTTTTCTTTGTGTATATTGTGGAAGAAAGGTTGCCCAAGGTTTTCTGTGCATTTCGCTCAAGGATGCTGCAACATGAGAACATATGATTTCTTAGGGAAATACTATGTGACTCTTCTGCAGCAGCTAACCTAGTAACCAAGAAGTGACCTAGAACTTTCTGTACAAGAACTTTTTACTGGAATCACTTGGAAGCTTATGAATATACTCAGGTTTCCTTAGGAGATTCCTTATATGTTAGATATCTTACTGCAGATATCATGTCTCTAATAAATTATCATTGAACAATTCAAGATTTTGGACTTCAGAAAAGGCCTTTTGCCCCTTTAGAAGTTCAGGGTCATCATCTAAGTGACTTCATTGTGATTTGGGAAGACCTTTATGAATTATGTTCAATGTTACTAAGAAAATTCTCTATTTTTAAAAGGCATAAACAGTATAACCATATTTTAATAAATCTTTAACCATAAAAATCTTACTAATATTTTTCCTGTATACTGTGCATATCTTTATGAAGTTACAGTTCATCTTTCTGCATATCTCTACTTGTGGATTTTCAGATATTCAAGCTGGAATCTGTCTGTATCATTATATCTAAAATGATTCAAAACTTCCTATTTTATCCCAAGCTTTCATCTACGAAAACCACCAGTGTTTGTTGTTGTTGTTGTTGTTTTGTTTTGTTTGTTTTGTTCCAGTGGAAAGCATATGAGGAGTGCTGAAAGCTGAAATCTGTGTTGACCAAATCATGCAAATTATGCCTCTCAGGACAAGTCAACAATGAAGTGCTTTTAAACAGTCACAAACAGAAGAGATAACACGATTCTCCCCAGAAAGTTTTATCTGAACAAAGCACTTCAGCTAATTCTTCTAGATGATTTTTAGCCCATTTTCACTGAGGGATATTGACCCTCAATGTTTTTCACTAACATTTCCAGAGATACAGCCATTCTGCACAATTCTGTAATAGAATTCAGACCTTGAATTATTTTAAAATTTGTTTAAATACACACTCCCTCACTCTCAATTGCATGAAAGTAGTTGAATTCAGAAGTCTTTGACAGGGATATTTGGGTGTGTTTCCCTCATCCCTTTTTTCCCGTCAGCTACTCCTTCCCGCTTAGTTTCTGTAGTATACAAAAATTCCGCTGTCATTTCAGATGTAGGATCTCAACTCAGAACTGTTGGTTTGTGTTTGTACTTCTAATTGATGCAAAAAGGAATGGCGGGTGCTTATCACCTTTAAAATTCAGCTCCATGTCTTAACAATGTCTGCACTTTGGACTATGCTCAATAACAAAAACACATCAATATTTTATCGCAAAATTTGAGAACAAATGGATTTGCAAAGTCCTGTCCGTTTTCCTCAGAGCAATCCTCATTCTTTCCCCTTTAATCCCTAGAGCTCCATACTTTCTATTAGTTTCCAATGGAGAGATAACCTATGAAAATTATTTCTCCTCTTTTTTTTTTTCTAGATACTGACTTCTAAATGGTCTGGCTGAAGAATTGAAGCTCTTCAAGTACTCTTCAAATTTGTATACTTCTTCAGAATTTATTTACAGATGTACTAATAGGATATTACTTATGTAATTCAGTGTAAGTATTTCAGATTGGTTGCCTACCACTAAGAGTTTTGAAAAATCATTCAGGATTAAAATGAAACATCACTCTAGTCATCAAACAAATGTTTAGTGTTCAGTAGTTATGCTTTTTACCTTGGATGTGGAAACTAGGATATTTCTAATATGCATGTATCTTATCACTTTGTGCAATTTTATTAAAAGCTTTCTAAGCATTACAGTCTCTCCTGACCCCAAGTTGCTTTGAGCAGCTAGCTAAATGCTTAGTTGTAGAATTGAATGTTGTAGATGATTCCCTTTAAGAGGAAGAAGCAGGTGCAGACTTAGACATTTTCAATATGTTCTAGTTTACTTTCAACAAACCTAAAAAGCCCATATTCCTATGGACACAGGACTCAAAGAGATGGAATCTCTTCCATTTCTTATATTTTGCTGTTTCTTCCAGCCAGGACTCCTAGGCTCTTGCTTAACTCTCTTTTTAACTTTTTCTCAAATTTTGCACCTTGTCCTTCTGCAGTAACAGTCAGTCCTTCCACACTACCTTCTCTTCCTGCTTCATTTTTTCTCTGTTGGCTGCACAGACCTTCACAACATAGTCCAGAAGAGTTATCCAGTTAAATCTTCAGAGTAGTAAAATGTGTCAGTTGGAATGAGCTTCTGCTGTTTTCTTACAAGATAGCAGAAAAATTATGATTTCCCTGGTGTTAATTTCTGTATCATTTCTGGTTTTAATTCTACTATTCGGATTCTGGATTCTAGAACAGCCCAAAATAGAGCTGGACCTTCACCTGGAGTCAAAGAGCACACTCTTTTATGTATTTGTGTGCTTTTGCAAGCCTGTGAGATCAGCACTGAAAGATATGCTCTCTAAAATACTATGCTCTTCTTATCAAAATCAATGTGAATAGGGCTTCACTCCAAAGAGCACGAGAAAGGGGAAATTGCTGATGCCTCAGGCAGTTCTACATGCTTTGACCTTTTTACGTTTGGATCTGCATATATTCTCTTGTTCTTCAAAAGCCATCAGTACCTTAGGCTTTGCTGCATGAATGAAACAGTCACACAAATGCATGTGTGACCACAGAAACAGAAGTCCTTTTCTGCCCATGGATTATTACAGGTTCTTCACTAAACAGCTAATTCTAGATTTTTTTAAATGTTATATGCTCATGTTTATAAACAAATCAGACCTAAATTTTGGGCCTCAGACCTAGATTTTGAAGGTCACAAGTAAGGAAAAGGTCACAGTAGGAAAAGTAAAATTTTGTGAAGGTCAAATTACTGTGAAGGTCACAGTAAGGAAAAGTTTGTTGAATACTTTTCTTTAATAGAGATAATTGATGATAATTTTTTTGTAGACACCAGCTTACTAACTTTATAGTAATAAGGCAAAAGAATACTGGAAATGTACCAACTTGGAACTAAAAGAGAGCTCTCTCTTATAACTGAAGTGTGCGGTTTAGATACTGGTTGTACACAGATCAGCGATTAATTGTGATTTAAGTTACTAATTAATCAAAATTGCTCAGAAGTAGCCCAATATTGTTTCTTTTTTATATAAAAAAGAGGATTTTATGCATAAGAGACTTACTTAAGAAAGGGCTATAAGTGTTGCTCTCGCAAATTATAAAGATTGTTCATTATATATTCTTCTCCAAATTTTTCTAAAATCACAAAATTACAGATTATCTGTTAATTAGCTTTGTTTGCAAGAAGAAGCATTAACACAGCTCTTTTAAACATCATTAATTGGCTTTCAGGAACAAAATTATGGGGGAAGAATGAGTCATAGTGGTAAAGTATCAATCTTTCCAATGATAATGTCACTAAAGTCATCCCCTCTCTGTCATTTATCTTTTTAGAAATAGCTTTGTGAGGGTATAGGTGATATTGTAGAGAGTTCAATTCTTTTCTCACTAAAACTGACAGCAAAGGTTTGCATAGACTTGATCTATTTCACCATAAATCAAAGTCAAGAGATTCATGTTTATTTTACCTAGTCATATTTGATACTAAGCATTAGAGCTGCTATTCATATTGATAGGTATGGAGTTGTTTTGTGCCTGTTAATAAGACTTAACGGTTATATAACTTTGCATTTTCAAATGACCAGCTAAACACAAAGATAACCTTTCCTCTTTAATCTCTAGAGTCCCATACTTCCCATTTGTTTCCAAAACAGAGATTTCCGGGGAAAGTTTTTTCTTTTTACTGAGCTGCAATTAGAGGAGAAAATGTAAGGCATCTCCGAGGGGATACTTAGTGGGTTGGTTCTGTAGCTTGTGGTGTATCTCTAATGGTAGCACTAGCATCGTATTTGGTCAGTGACTGTTGCAATAGAAATGAAGGCTCTCTGGGGACTTGTGTGACATTTAAGGCCTCAGAGAGTAGCCCTCTGTAAGGAATTATGTGAGTATCTCTTTAACCAGCTTCAGAATAATAATAAAAAAAAGTTTGGAGCATATGCAGAACTGTAACAAAGCATTTTTTGATAACGCTGACAGAATACTGTCCCCCAAACCTTATCTTCTTGAATGAAGTTCTTCCTTATGGGTTGGTCTGAAACTGTGCTGAGTAGTTCTCTTTGGAAGCAGATCTTATTCTTGTTCTTCCTTTTGCCAGCTGTGGGAACTCATCCCACAGGTGAACTACTACAAATTCTCCCTGAAGCCTTTGGTACACTCCCTCTTCCTGGAGTCAGAGCCAACTGCTTTACCAGGACGCAGTTGGTATCTACAAAGAGTGACAGCAGTCAGCCTGCTGTCTCTCTTGCAACTGCTTGCAAAAAGGCAATGGTTTACACAACCAAAGTCATCTGTGGGCTTAGCTGTGAAGCTTATAAACTTTTCTCCTGTTTCTGGAGTCTTGCTCTTGTGCACACTCACAGCATAAAAGCTGTGAGATGCCTTCTTTGGTATTATGTGGCTGTGTTGTTCTGTACTTTCAGCTCATAATAGTGTAATTAGCCATTGCTTCCTGTGTGAATGGTCTTTTCTGATTGATGGAGCTGTGTCATGGGCAGGGTTGCATGTTACCAGAACAGCTTTCAAAAGAAAGCATCACACAAAATGTAGGTAGGGACTGGTTTCTCCAGGGGTTTTAGGGAGGCTCTTACTGCTTGGACTTTAAAGACAAATTTGTGACTGGCCTAGATGTTAAGATGTAGTAAGAGTGAAAACTTTATCAAGTCTTTACCTCTGGGATCCCTTGTGTGGCTCTCTGTTGGAAGAATCAGGCCATTCTGAGATATTGCCCCCAAAAGCTTGCCATGGAGTCAAGAAAAAGGTTGTGTACTGCTGAAGTCCAAGAAAGAGGTAGGGTTGCAAGGGATGGGTCAAAACTGCTGCCTATAAGATAGGATAGGCTGAATCATGGTGTGATCTTCCAGGGTATATACAAGTTTCTTCCGATCTCCTTCACCAAACCAAACTGTTCTGTGTGAAAAAACATTGCCTCTGCACCTGAACACACAGAAGATACTCAAGGACACCCTGCAGTGGGGACTAGAACTTGGCTTCCCAACCCAGTACTGCCACTGCTTCAGCCTTTTCTCTCCCTATAGCTTCACTGTTGCTTCTAAAGGGATGGCCAAGCATCAAAAGCAGAGTGGACAGTGCCCTCTAGCCTAATCAGTGGATCAGAGCACCCTGTGGGCATGGACACATCCTCTTGAGCACCCCTACGCACTGAGGCCCAGTTCTTCCACTTCCCAAACAAGGTCTCAAACACCTCCCTAGATCAGCTCTGTAGGAGATGATGGTTCCACCACCGTATGATGACGCTTCTTATTTCTCCAACATTACTTTAGAGAGAGTAAATTCTCTGGTGTGTAGAAACAACGAGGGGTTTCAAGCCACAGATGCTAACGGAAGTGGCCTGAGGATTGTGAGTATGTAGCACAGGATGTGACAGAAAAGATTAAATTAATATCATCATCTCCAAAGTCAAGTGAGATTCCGGTAGACGTGACTTCACACTGTTTATTTTGCATCTTAAAAGCACACCTTCACACAGTCCTCCTAGGCCTCAGTCTTGCTAATTACAGGCAGAGGATGCAGCCTATGTAAAATGAGGCATTGTGGAACTACTACCTGACAGCACACATCAAGATAAGCAAGACAATAAAACCTCAGTTTGTACAGTCTGTAGGAAAGCACATCTGAAAAGCATAAGTGAAAGAAAGAACATGAATTTCCTGTTGGCCAGTGCGTGTGTCCCATGCTCAGCAAACTGCTTACTGTATCTTCCCTGTTCTCAAGGTGCTTGTGTGAGTTTGTAATGATGCATCAGGGTGAAACTGAGTTCTTAGGCCCAGAAATTAATGTATCTGTGCTTTAGCTTTGATCTTTTGAGTTCTGTCTCTCTCTCTTTTGTTTTTTTTTTTTTTGTTTTTTTAACCAACAAAAACTAGCACTAAACAGAGTGGTAAGTGTCAAAGCAGTGTTAAAGCTGCAGCACCCACAACTAAAGCATGCTTGTCTCTAGACTGCATTCCACAGCAACAGAAAGTGAAGAGTTAAAAGGCTGGAGAGGCATTGAGCACTTGGAGCTTGCAACAGTCAGTACAGTAAAGCCAAACACCTATACTGGGGCTTCACTTAAGTGCATCTGTAATTGGAATTAAGACCCTCATAAAACATTCCTGCGTTTATTTTCTGCATATGAGAGCTAGGCACTCCTCCCAAGAAAGGTAGTTTCTGTGTTCCAGTAGGTATCCAAACTGGTTGTAGGTCCTGGCAGATGAGCAGTGTCTTTATGCACTGAGGTGTGGTAGGCTCAGAAAGAGCAGAGTCCAGAAGACCTTTGGATTTAAGTACATAGTTCTGTTCCCTCAGCTGTTACAATACTGATTAAGATAATCTATAGACAAAAGGTAAATTCCTCATTTTTCCCGAGAGCATCAGTCTCCTACTGTCAGTCCCGCCTGGTTACTGTGAGAGCACTTGTGTCCTTGCCCATGCCTGAGATAGACAGTCCACAGTCCAATGGCTAAGGCCCATAACTGAATGATGACCTCACAACCTCTCCCAGCATAAGGACAGCCTTGAGCCCAGGACTGTGGTTTGACACATGGCAAGAGTGATGCTTCAACTTTTGCCCTTGACTGTTTATTCTAGCCTTAAATCCCTTAAACCTTTGCTCTTGGCTGTTTATTCATGTTTATTCTTTCTTCCTCCCAACTTTCCAGTGGCTTGGTGTTTCTGCTCAATGTAATTCACAGCAGGGGAACTATTCAGATAAAGAATAGTGAAGTTAGGCCATTTAGGGGAAGTTAATAAAAAAGAAAAAAAGGGAAGGGAAGGGAAGGGAAGGGAAGGGAAGGGAAGGGAAGGGAAGGGAAGGGAAGGGAAGGGAAGGGAAGGGAAGGGAAGGGAAGGGAAGGGAAGGGAAGGGAAGGGAAAATCATTTCCTTGATCTATCTTACTGTATGGACAGGCCCAAACATTTGTGCTAACACAATGCAAGAGAAGACCACAGAACATGTGACACAGTAAATGCTCAGGATGGTACTTCTGGCAGAAAAAAGACCTGATAAATCCTAGTCTAGGCTGATACAACCACTACCTGAGCCTGTACCTCATGCACTCACATAACATGGCTCAAGAACTTGCTCTGCAGCCTCCCTGATAAGCTGTGCTTCCGAGTGAGGAGCACTGAACAGAGCTGACTGAATGTGAACAACCACTTCAGCTTAGTGCTATCAAATGGGGCTCCGTGGCACCAGGATGGCTGCTGTCTGCATCTTGAGGGACTGAAGTGAGGAAAGAAGTTGACTAGACATCCAGCCTTGCAAAGATAGGAACAAGACATAACATGCTCAATATCACTGTTTTCAGCATGTAATTTTTTCATGTTCATTCCTGCTGTCTGCAGTATTGTCCACATGTCCCAAGAGTTTTACAGAAAACAGTTTTCTGCCTGAAGAATATTTGTCTTACAGCCCTGATGCTACAATGAATCATTCCCTGGGTGAGCAGCCTTTGGCATTACTGGGGATGTGCAGAGAGGCAATTGTCTGCCCAGCAGGTCCTGCTCTCGATCTGCAAGCTACTGAAAACAAAGATACTTGTTACACCAGAAGGGAGGATGTGAGCATGCACACAGATATGTAATTAAGTGGGTACTAGGTTAGGATTGTACGTCACTGTAAAGATGTTTTTCTGTAAAAATAAAAACAGAACACAGGATAAAAATAGGTCCACCTTGATGGAAACTCCTGGAATGGATATAAAATCAGCCTCAATTTTTAACCTAATGCAGTCATCTGCCTTTATGAAAACATCTCTCAGCTTGACTTTTAAATATGCTGGGATTATTTTCTATTTATGTAGCAATACAGACCTTATATTAGCCTGTAAAAGAACTGTGGTTAACCAAGGCAACGCCAAACAATAATATCTGAAAAATCAGGCCCAGAAAGGGTAAATCTGCTTCTCTTTAAATGAATTTTGCTACTGTGTCCTCTAAGGCCACATCCTAAGATATTGGTAAATTATTTAATACCATAATATCCCAACCCCTGATGCCTTATATTAAGCAATGCTGAAAACCACAAGAAGTCCCAAGGACTAAGTTTTCTTCTACATGGTGTCACATAGGAGTCCGTGGTTACAACTATGTGCACAGCCCCACCCTCAAATTTGCCTACATTCTGCATTTTTCATATGTTAGTACATACCTACACATGGTGCAGAGCATATTCTGAGTGTTTGGCACCTTAGCACAGGGGCTATGCACACTGCCACCCTGTCCAGCAGTAAATTACTGAGGTTTCCTCCTGGGCGTGAGATAAATGCTATGAGCCTTGCGTATAGCTAGGAAGACAGCAGTGTTAATAGAAAATATATGAAGTGCAGGACTGCAGGACTTGCCATGCTTAAATATATCCTTGAGCTTGCTATACACCTTCCAGACGGATACCTTTCAGAAAGAGAGCCTACAGGTGCCTAAAGATCTAGCAATCTATACTACATTTGGAAAGTGACATGGAAAGACTGAGACAAGCAGTGCAATGACTCTACACAAATTTACAATTTCATATGCTTCTAAAAAGCATCTCCGTCTCTCTCCAGACTGATCTGTCTTTTCCTTCCTACTTACGTGCTGATGTATAAAAATTTAATTTCAAACAGTGAGAGTGCATACATCTCAGTCCAAGGATAGTATGGAAGAAGTCATAATTGTTTCCCTAGATAGGGAATAGGGTGCTTGTGCCTGGCAACTTCGTGCAGAGAGCTTCAAAAGCAAAACATATACGATTTTGAAGACTGCAGCCACTTACCCAGGATGGCATGAATCTGTCTGCTCAGCTGAGTTACAGCAATTCTGCTCAAACAAAACCTCTTCATGCACAGATCAATTCTGCAGTGCATGCACAGTTCATAACACGCATGGTGCTTTAAATTCATCTGCCATGTTCATACCATGGATCACACAAGCATCAACTTACCAAAGTTTTTAGCACTGGACATGTTTTTCTGTCTCTTAGACAGAAATAGAGGATGCATGGTGATATCCGTCTGATAAGCTTGTGAGCAAAAATATACGACTGACAGGAATGATGGGGCACTGGAAATGGAGCCAATACAACGATGACAAGAATTCCTAAGTAAGGAGCAGAGTGCAAAGTTGCACAGAGTAAGGCAGTATATTTGAATGTGGTACACTGATGTCAGGATTTGCAATATTAAGAGTATATGAATATCTGAGATGTGCTCAGTAACTTTTATTTGCTTGCCTGGCTATTACAAATCTAAATTACCTTGTAACTCTCATAAATCCTCTTTTTCATGATGTAATTAGGCCCTTCCACTACTGTGCAAAGTAAGCCTCCTCAATTTCATATCCATAAATCAGACTTAGTTCTAGGACTGGTTCCACCGATCCTTCTGCAGCTAGTAAGATTGTTACCATTTGTTGGTGTTTATCATGTTCTTCCGAGATTTATATTTAGCTTCATTTAGCTTCATTTTCTTCCAAGAACTATGCTGTGTCTTATTTCACTGACACGAAGGTTGACCTCTCATGCTACTGTATGTAACTCAGGAATGGGACTCATGCAACATGATTAAGCATGTGCTGAACTATACACCGCCAGTATAATCAACTGTGGGATGGTCTAAGTGCTTAGATTGGGAAGCAGGTCTGCAGCTATGGAACAATTTACAAAATGCGAGTTGTTTTAGCAGATAAACTTATGTAGGAAGCCCAATCTTGGGCTCACTGTATACACTGTAGAAATTTGTAATAGCGATATTAAGATTGGTCTGAGTGAAGCATGAATGGAATTCTTGCATCTGGAAGCTTCAGAAGACACACAGAGCAAAGGTTGAAGGACTGGCATGTTTTGCAAATCAGGGACATGAATGACAGCAGTCAAACCAAAAAGCAGGAGTGTGTTGTTTACACCAAGACCACAAGACTATCTACTCCGATAAGGTGACTCTGATAAGGCAACTCGTCATTCACAAACCCATGTTCTGATAACATGGCTTGGGATAACATGTCTTCCCAACAGGAAGAGAGTTGGTAGCCATAAAGATGGCAAAGCAAAGAGTCAGAGACAATGGGCAGAAACTTTGCCCAAGATCAATGGAGGATGAGGCAAACAAAGTTCCGAAGCAAAATACTGCTTGCCTCAAGAAAGCATAAAAGATCTGCCCAAAGAATAGTTCTTGGTTGCAAGTCGAGAGAGACCCAACATAAGGACTCAATGGCTTGTGTCCTCTGCTACATATAATGACTCTGACCAGACCACTTGGGCACAAAAATCTTGATGCTTAGCAGTATGTGAGATGCAGCTTGTACCTAGTTTCTGTATTGTGTGGGTGAATCTTCAGTGCTAAACGTAAGAGTCTTATTACTGGTAGTGAATCCAGTATTTCCACACAACATATTTTTGAGGCATGAGGTAGGTAGAAATTTTTCCAGTGAAAGGAATGCAAGTCCTTTCAATTTAATCTGTTTTGGCAAGTAGTATTTTTCTTTACATTTCTTTTCAAATTCATGGCACTAAGTTAGTGCAGGTCAGCTGATCAAAGGCCTTCATTGCTCCTCCCTACGAACACATAAACTGCAATAAGAGTATATGGTTTTCCTGCAGGCAGAGGGGACCGGGGATTTTTGTGAAGCTCTATGGCTAACTGAAGACATATATTGACATCCCTAATGATGAAGAAAATTTTCTGTGTTTGAACAATCTTATTTATGAAGAGATTATTTCACTAGGGTCAGAGAACTCATTTCCAAGAATAGCTCTGGTCCAGCCTGACATCACAGAGATGCTTCCACTGAGATCTCATAGGAAAAAGCTGTTGCCTTGTGTACCAAAACACATGTACTGTTCGGTGCTGTGGAGGTTATTCTTGGCATAAACAGAGGCTACTTTTGCTCCTATCATGCCAAGTGTGTATTTTGTTATTGATTTTCCTGGATACATTCAGCCAGACACCAAATTTGCTTTGCTAGTTTTATTATATAACCATTCTTTTCTTAAGAACAACTTAAGAAATAATTTTATAGACTTAATACATAGTTCATAAAATTAATTGTTGGCAGGCCTTTCTTGGCAATTTTATGTATTTACACTCTCTGGTGTTTGTATGTGCTGGTGAAGTACTCGGTCACACATGATTGGTTACACTTTGTGTTTTTTAACATGAGCACACTACTTTTCAGCAAAGGAGGTTCTTTAATATTCTTCATTGGCTGGAGGAAAGTGGGTGCCAAATACAACTGTGAAATGGGAAACAATGCACAGAGGAAAAGTTCCAGAACATCAAAACATCCGTTCCTTTTCCCTGCCTTAAATAACCAACACACCCTTAAAAGCAAGACTAAATGGCTCCAGGAAACTCTCATTAATGCAAATGTTCTAACTGGGCTTCTCACTTTCATTTGAAATTGAAGTTTTTTCCGACCTAGACAGCAGATAAGTTTGTCTCCAAATAATATTAAGTAGTAAGTTAAACTAGCAGGCCTGTTATCCAGAGAGAGTTAAATCTTCTCCTCTCATTGCTCAAAATATTAATAGTGAAAAGCACTTTCCTTCTATTATTAAAATGATTGACAAAATCCTGCACCGGTTTATAAAGATGCAGTGTGTGTTCCAGCATCTGCTCTTCAGTTATCTGGAAATCAGATAACGCAGGAAACAAAGTAAATGATCCACATACAGGTACTACATGCCGTTAAGTTTATTTTAAAATAAAATAGCTTAGGTATTTTACAGGGAAGATCACATGATGAGGCAGGATGCAAAAATGACATTGTTTCTGTAGAACAGAAGCAATAGCTTAAAGATAATTAAACCAGCCATTCATCTATGGGACATTTATATTTAAATTAGCAAATAAACAGTATAACAAACTGATACTGAAATTTATAATCTATACATTTGTGCTAAATAGCCAGGTCGAGAAAGTTTTTTCACTTCTGACTGAGTCATTAAAGACTGAATCATTAACTACAAACCCAAATGACTTCAGGAACTACCCAAACCTCTGATTTCTCCTGCCAGGTCTTCTTAATTTTACAATCACATTTTCCTGCTTTTAACAAAACAACCTCTTTCCCCACTTTTTTCAATCAATGTCTACGGATTACAGAAGAAGTTGCCTCGTTAACTATAAAGAAGGAACAACAAAACTGACTTTTGATTCATTTTTTTTTCATATAGAAAATGGTCGGAGCTGCATTTACTGATGGTACAGATTCCTTGCTTAACAGGAACTTGCTTACAGATTCTTTGGCTTAACTTCTTGCCAAGTGAGAAGCCTGTGAAGCTTTACTAAAAGTGAAATATGAAATAACCATGAAATAACATGATCTGCAGAAAAGACAAGCAGCAAATTTCATTTAACATTTTCGACCTTCAGAAGGAAGTTTCTCCATCCCTTTAGTGGATGTAAACCTACATTTGTGGGTCTGTTATTCATGGCATAGGGTGAACTGCATCCTTAACAGTGTCCCTGCAAACCTTGTATCAGACTCAAAGGAGGACACCAGGCTCCAATTTGTGAGGTCTGGAAAAGGAGAAAGGCAGAGGTTGTCCTCCCTTGCATGTGTCAGTCACAAGGATAGGGCACCTTCTCTCCAAGCCTCTAGGTGCTGTGGATATTCCCAGCAATGCTGTTTCCTCACAGGACTGCCAGAGTCCCTGGCATTCATTGCATCCCAGGTACTGCTGAATGGAAAGAGAACAACAGGGTTTCAGGGCTGTAATGGGAACAGGGAAATAAAGATCTTTGGCCATTAAAGTACTAAACTTCTTGGAGTACACAGTGGAGTCCAGGCCCCAGAATTAGACATCCTGCAGCCGTTTCATGTGAGGAGAGATTTGGGCAAGGTGATTGTGAAGAGCTAACTGACGCGTTGGGTACAGAGCTGCTTAAATCTAGCTGGTAGAAGGTCACTAAGAAAAGGACTCAAAGTCAGCCCTTCCTTGGAATTATCAGTGTTTTAATATATTTCAAGGGGAGGCATCATCTTGTGCCAAGTAACCTGTGCTTTTAATGCAAGTCTGTTTGGTGCATATACAGTGATGTTTAATACAAGTTTGTTTGATGTATACATAGTGCTATTTAATACAAGTCTGTATAGTACAAGCAGTTATGATTCACAGCCCAGGGCTTTTCTCCAAATACAATTTAAAAAAAAAAAAAAAAAAAAAAAAAAAAAAAAAAGCTTTTCCCTGGAATGGTGTATATATAAGGAAACTTTATGGGACCTTAAGAAGGTGACATAGGCCAAAGGATAGAGGACTGTCTCAGGATCCAAGGTCTGAAGCCGTGTGTGCACGAGAAAACCATAGAATCATAGAATCATTATGGTTGGAAAAGACCTACAAGATCACCAAGTCCCAGCATCACCATACCTGCTAAACTATGTCCCTAAGACCTAAACTTATGTCGCTTGAAGCACTTAAACATATGAGGCTACTGCTTCTCTTGTTGGCTGATGCTTCACTTTGCACAAGCAAAGACACTAGAAAGTAGGGCAAAGGATGGATTTTTTTTTTCCCCTACAGAATAAAGTCTATCCACTTCGGCCAAGAAGGGAATATGCAGGATGGCAGGAGTTAACGATGAACCTGCAGTCCATCTGCTTACTCAAAATGGCACACAAGTATGGAGCCAGGATCTGCAGTTATTTGAAGTTCCTTATCGTCTAACATCTGAGAATGCCTGCAGCAATGTGGAAAACCCCTGTAGGAACATGAAGGCAAAAAAAAAAAAAAATAAAAAAAGGAAAATTGAGCAGTTACTTTCTTTTCCCTGTACTGCTGCGGTTTACTGGGAAACAAGGTAGGAGCCACAGACTTGCCAGTTCTTCTGATTTTACGGGCTTTATGAAATACATTTTTTTAATTGCCTGACTCTTGAGACTGTGGTATTGTGAGGATTTCAAAATTTATTTAAAGGGAGGCTGGCATGAAGCTGTTGTGGCTTCAAAGAAACGTTGGTGGTCGAGCCCCTGACCTCAAGCACTGGAGGCAGACAGAGAAAATGAACCAAGGCCCTTCGGAGGGCCTGGGCCACCACTTCAAGCAATCTTGCAGAATCATTTTCTAAGATGGGTATTTGCCCATGCCACGGAGAGAACCTGCAGGGATCAGATTAGCAGGTCCATCTAGCTCAAACCATGCTGCTAGGAGCTCATCGGGGACCCAACCAAGCCGCTGGTCACTGCAGAACCCGTAACGACTTAGCCCCGGCTAACCCCGGGCGATGCAACCGCGTAGGGACGGGTAGGGGAGCCGGGCTGCGCTACGGGCAGAGCATCGCGGCGGCTGCTGCAGCCTCGCAGAGGCGGTGCCCGCGGGGCCGCCTCTGGCAGCGCCCGCGCCGACATGGGGCCGCGTACCCGTCCGTGTGTGTGTGTGTCCGTCCCCGACGCAGGCCGGGCGCGGGGCCAGGCAGCCGGCGCGCCGGTGCGAGCCCCGGGGGGGCGGCCGGGCCGGGCGGTGCGCGGCGCAGGCTCCTCCCGCGGGCCGCCCGCCAGCCCCGCTCCTCCATCCCTCCCTTCCCTCCCTCCCTCCTCTCTCCCTCCTTCCGCGGCTCCATCCCTCGGCGGCGGCTTCCTGTCGGCGCTGCGCAGAGCCGCCCGCCGCAGCTGGGCCGCCCGGGACGGCGCCGCGGGCAGCGCCGCCGGCATGAGGCACCCGCAGGGCTCGGCGACGCGGCGCCGGGTGAGGCCCGCGCGGCGCGGGGGAGGCAGCGCGGGGCGCGCGCACGTGCGGAGGCCGCCCCCGCGGAACGGCGCGGGGCGGCGCGGAGCGCGGCGGGGCCCCGCGGGCAGGTGGCGGCGGCCGCGGCGCGGGGGGGCGCGGAGCGCGGCGCGGGCGGCGGCGCCGCCGGCCCTGGGAGCGCGCAGGGAGCGCGGCGGCTCCGCGGCGGCGGCGCGACCGGAGGCTGCGTCTTGTCCTCAGCGCGTTCTGGCAGGTTGGCCCCAGGACTGAGCGGGCAGTAAATACTGACTCCCCTCATTTTATTTTATTTTATTTTATTTTATTTTATTTTATTTTATTTTATTTTATTTTACTTTACTTTACTTTACTTTACTTTATTTTATTTTACTTTATTTTATTTTTTATTTTATTACTTTATTTTATTTTATTTCCCTTTCTTTTCTTTTTTGTTTTGTTTTGTTTTATTTTTCCCCGTGCAGTAGCCCCCTCCCATAAAGGGGTCTGCAGGGACAGAGCCCCTTGTGCTCCTGGGCAGCTCCCCGCCACACCATGCACCTTGTTGGCTGGTGCTGTGACAGCTTGACACGTCTGCTTTGGGTGATGGCATCTCTAATGTTCAGAGTTTGGGCTAGAAAAAGAGTTTGGGCTAGAGAAAGAGCTCTCTAAGCCTGTGAAGTGGTAACGAAAAGATTGTTCTCTTGTTAAAATTCTGCGTGTGTAAGTAAACGGGAACTGGGCATGTTGGAGACTTGGTGCTGCTCCAGTAGAAACTGGTGATAAACATGGATCAATATATAAATTTTTTTAACTGCAATCATCTACTGATTACTATAAATGGGAGCAGAGCAGCAGATAAATACTGTAGTCATCTAGTGCTGGGCAGAGTCAGGCTTGGAGCTGTTGGATAGGAATTGTCACTTTGATTTTATTGCATGGAATTTGCACTGAAAATCTCCATTGCCAAAACACTTTTTTTTTTTTTCCCTGTTCTTTAACCAAGCTGGCCATGTCCTGTCGAATTCCCATCAGGGAATCATGGGCATAGGTAGCTCCGTGCTGTCCTTAAAACCTAGCTTGTTATAAAGTTAGGGAATGCAACTAGCCTTTGACAGCCCACCTGGAGGTCTATTCTGCCTTATTTTCCCTTGCTATAAAAGAATTCTTTGAATTCTTATTAAATCCTTAGTTCAGCACTGTAGAATGAACCCAGACTGTTAATCGACTTAGCAGCTTTGGTAGCTGTGAGGGAGATTAAGGTCTCTTCCCTGCCATTTCTCTCCTCAAATTAGCATGCAGTGGAGACTGTGTTCATCAAGGCACGTGCGCTTTATAAATAAAGTTTGGCAGGTCCTGCTGGGATGAATGCTTGCATTCTCCAATCTGCAAAAAGCCTCTGCTTGTCCTTAGCATCTCAGCTATTGTATGTATGATTTTGCTGATAAAGGTAAGCACTGATTTCTGTATGTTTTTTGGTGATAAAGGAGGGCATGTGCTTCTTGATTTGGGCCCCCAGGTGAATCACGGTCCAAACACAAATTGCGTTTGATGAGGGGAGGGTCCGGTCTAGGAGACCCAGCAGGAGCGCAAGGAGCGGGTCTGCAGAGGGAGCCTGCGGTGTCTGCAGCCCGTCCTGCTGCCCGGATTGCGTTACCTGACGCAGCTTGAGAGGAGCCCACGAGCTCCTCCGGAGAGGTCGACGGAGGGAGCCGAGAGGAAAACCGGGAGTCAGTAGACTGCAGCTCTGCAGGGATTGGTATTAAGCTGGAAAATGTTGTAGAAACCCACAAATCAAAAGCTTAAAAATTGCTAGCAGTGAGCTGGTTTGAATGATAGCTTTTAGGCAGTCGGCAAGTCACTAGGGTTTGTTGGGTTCTCCTTTCTATTTCCTCAGTCTTTGCGTCCTTTCATCTTATCACTGTTTCATGGATTGAGCATTTTATCAGCATTATTAAGTGATAGCAGTTTCCATTGTGCACTTTCCAAACAGACCTTTTTAGTCACTGACAGCAACCAGTAGCAAGTAGGTGAGATTGTATCAAATCTCTCTACAGGTGTGCTGAGGAACGGGAGAGACATAACCTTTACGCAGGGTCATTCTTACAGACTTGCCCAAAGTTGTGGGATACGTGAAGAACCATCTGGCTAGAGATGCTCTCCAAGAAAGGGAGATAAACTTGTTTTCACAGGTGGTAAAGCTGCTTCTCTAACACAGAATTCATGAGGCTTTAATTTTCAAGTGCTCGATGGGTTAGACTCTGCTGCCCTAAGGTCTCTTTCAAGATCCTGCGCAGCTCAGATAGAGTCTAAAGACTTTAGTAACATTAATAAAATGGTCTGAATTTATAAATGTCCCATTTGTAACAGTAGAATAGCACATAAATCCATTACCAGCATTTCTGCTTGAGCCTGGTTGCATTGTTTTATCCAAACGGGAACTGGCAGTAAGTTTTATGCCACGGGAGACGATGATGTATTTAAGCACAAGGCTAAATGCATGTTAGCAAGAACTGAAGGTGAAAGATGAAAAGATGCTTCAAGAAGAGAGTGTCTGGCAGTCTTAAACAATCAAAACTTTTGCAAACACTGATGTCATCTTGTAGCATGCAACGCTGATGCTGGTGGGTTATATTTTTCTGTAAATGACTCAGTAGATGATGTGACCAGGTACCTAAGGTCCTTTTCCAGCTATGTTTTGTGCTAATGTTCAGAGGAATGCAGAGGATGATAAATTCACCCATTGCTGATGTGTGATCTAAAGACTGATCATACGTTTGTTAGATGAAAACAAAAATGATCTGATACATTTTAAATGACTATGTTATCTTGTAATAAGCTTCCTTACAGCTGTTGAAAGGGAGCTTTTGGGTAATGGAAGGGAAAAGAGAAAAATAAGTAGACCTTCTCAAATTAGTTTTGTTCTGCTTTAAAAAGTAGTTTTAAATAACAATTATTAATATCTTTCAATATTTTTATTAATAAATCTAGGAAACCGTTATAAAAATACTAGAAATCCTGCATCAGGTGCTGATACTGAAATACAGAGATGATTCAAGTGAAGGGATGTTATTTAGTAGCACAAAGGGAAAGGCCTGACAGTGAGCTTTAAAGATACTCTGCTAGGTAAAAGGCTTGAGAGCCAAAGGCAGGTTATGTCTGGCTGCCTTTAAGAGGGGATGCCGCAGCTCTGGGTTGAGGCTCTGATTAGCATGCACGAAGCGAAGAAGAACCACTAGGAAAGTTATCCTCTTATCGCCATTACTAGCTAGAAATTAGTTGAAATGCTTTAATGTTCTGATGCATCTTTTCCCCTGAGAACTGGTTATGAATACTCTGTGAGAGTGAGATGATGAATTTCTGTCTTGAAGATAAGAAAAAGAGGCTCTTTCCTTCTAGGAGTGCACTGAGAGATGATAGTGCTGTGGGCCCCACGGCTGGTTTATGTATCTCATTCCATAAACTGCTGCATGTAGGAGACAGAGATAACCTTTGGCACGGCCTGGAAGCTGGGCTCCCTCGCTGCCAGCAGTGTCCTCTCACAAGGACGAGGCCACGAGGACAGAGTCATGCTCTGAGTCAGGCATTACTTCAGCCATGGGCAGAAACGCTGTCTGCAGAGAGGCTTAGGAAGGAGCCTTCCCAAGTGGTCTGCTGCCTGTTTCGGAGTGCCAGGGTGGTCGGGGGTGTTTCCAGCTCCTGGGTGAGTGCTCCACCTGTGGCACTGCCATAGAGCTTCACAACAACTTCTTTTTCCTGACTATGTCTTTGAGCACAAGCGGTGTTTTCTGCTCTGTCTGTGGAGGTTAGTTCCTTGGACATGAGTGTGACGTGGTCTGTACCTATGTTATTGGCAGGCCAGGGAACAACTTCTGTGTGGGTCTCAGGCACTCAAGCATTATAGGTAGGTGTCTGGCTGGCTCTGCCAAGGCTGAGGCAGTCTATATCTGTATGCCAATGCCTCCAGAATTGTATCATTGCTCCCCTCCTCTTTTTTTTTTTCCCCCCGTTAATCCTAAGCTGCAACTAAACAGAATTTTGAAGCATTTTTGTTTTAGGCTTAAGTGTCTAAAGTTCTAGTTTTATAGGTCCTTAAAGGTCTGCATGGGTCTCTTCCAGAAACACACAGATCTCTTCCAGAGTCATTAACATGGCAATGATAGGGGTCATATAAATTCCTAGATGGCAATAGCTGCTTTCTTACCCACGTTTGGAGGTGAAGGGAGAGGCTAGGATACCAGCCACCAGGCAAGCTCCACAATTCCCGTGTGCTTTGACTGCCTTACTATTTTGAAGATGGACAGATAACGATATCTGGAGGTTCTGAAGCAACTGAGCAGAACACCGAAGGACTGTTTTTCATACATACCACCAGTCTTTTGCTGATCATTGCTGCCCCCCACCCCCGAAGTTTTGTAATTCCTAAATTTATGAGAGTTTTGTAATTTGGAGCCCTTCTGTTGTGCTTCTGTAAGGCCCTTGCACTTCTACAAGAACCAGAAATTCCAGGTATGGGCTTTGCCATTTTGCTACTGTCTCCCTTTCCCTCCTGCTCCTTCTGGAGTCGCTCCTGGTAGTGGATTTTATTGCAAGGAGAACGTGCCTGAACTAAATATAGCTCTTAGCTCTTCGGTGTGAATGTTGGTCAGGGTGTAAAGTTTTGAAGGGCATATGTCTGCCCTCCTCATTCCACATGCTGTCTGGAGCTGGCACTGGAGCAATGTCAAAGGCGGTTGCTACAACAGCAGCAACTTTGCCAGGCAGAGAACTGCTGAGTTGTCAGCTGTTGAGTCCAAATTATGCCTTTTACCTCAGGGAGCACAAGTTATAAAAGGATGTGTCATGGAAACAGGGACAGCACCATGCCAATTCCTTGCTCTTTCTCTTTCTGCCTCACTGCCCACCATGCCAAAAATCAGACCCGCAGAAGAGGCAGCAGAAGGGGATGGCCAGCCCAGGTTGCAGCTGGTGGAGGGAAGCGCTTGCGTGTGGGATGGCACCCCCTTGTCTGGGCCACATGTGTGAAAAATCACAGATTTTTCTCACCCGTATTCAGGGGCTGCTTCCTCCAAAACAAGAGTGCAGCCTCAGGCAGCTGAAATTTCCTAAAGTCTTGGGAAACTACAGGAGGGCTTTCTTTGGATTGCTCTTATGTGTTCGCTATCTTCCAGGCCAGCCAAATAGCTTCACTGATACAGTAATGTTGATTAGAAAATTATTGTTTTTTTTTTTCTGGTTAACATTATACCAGTTTTGTGAGCTAATATAGTTTACTAGCATTTATAACATTTTGATGATACAGTCACATATACAGAACATATATGTATTCTTAAAATTCAGAATTGTGTTTGTGCTTGCTTTATGCCTGTAGCTGCACTCATAATAGTTTTGTAATATCAACTGAATCTTGATATCAAAGTACCGTAGTACTTTGTAGTGCATAATCATGAAGTCTCTATAAAGCAATTTGTATTTGCATTGATTTTTTTAGTTGATAAAGACTGACTTAGAAATACGCTGAAATGCTCCTTATCTTTGACTTTGTTACTACTACACAAGTTGCTGCAAGTTGTAGTGAAGATGCAGGTATTGGAGATGGTTGAGGACAGTCTGCATTGTCATTCGGGCTAAGATGTTCCCTGGTTTTGCTTCTGGGCCTCTAGCATCTAAGCTATTTTTGCTCCTTAAGTGCATCGGTTCCTTTCCTCCAAGAAGAAATGCAGGCTGAGCTGACTGCATAGCCTGGTCAAAGGTCTGTTCTGGATGGCCTGAGCATGGCAGGCTTGACTAGCCCCATGAGGGAAGCAAGCTAGCTCTACCCTAGCTGATTTTGTATCCTTGAATGTTCCTTGTGTTGTGCCCTTGGGCATGCAACAGATTTCCAACCTAAGCTTTAGAAACAAGTTTGTCTTTAATTAGAGCACTTTGAACTGAGAAACACACACAAAAAATGTCTTGGAGCCAGATGGTGATATGGACCAGTAGCTGTGAAATGATTACTGGGTTAATCCATACCTGGCCATATTGGTCCCAAGCTGTGTGAAGGCAAAACTGTCAGCTGTCTTTAGGCCAGGGGTGAAGCTTACCTCTGTAGTAAAGTCTTACTAGCAGCATGGGCATCTCTGATATGTGTCATTTCTGTAATTTTACAAGCTACATTTCAAATTACTTGCATGTGTAAGAGTTGTACTGCACACCCCAATATCTCAAAAATCCTGTAGGAGAGGGAGATGTGGCCATGGTTCTGCTCAGTGGGCAGATAGTTGGCTTCTGGGGCTGTCTGCTGATATTTGCCCTAGCCCTGTAGCCCTATTTCCTTTCAGATCAAGATTTAAGCAATGACCAAGAAGGTCTTATGCCAGCACAGCTCCACTGCTCATCGTGTGATGTAACCCTGTTTGTATGGCTGACCATGGACGTGTCCTTCTTGAACTGTGTGATCTAATGGAGCTGTCTTAGCTATAAAATTTGTGAGGACAGAGCTACAAATAACTTTCTTAAATAATTGGTGTTAATAATACCACAGGGCAGAAATGCTGCCCAGGTCAGATGAACTTCAGAGGAGAATTATAGTGGTCAGTACTATAGATGGGGCTTCTGCAGGCTCTGAAGCCCAAAGGAGCGAGTAAGATGTATATATTCCAGCTACTACTAATTTTCAGAATATGTCATATTTTGGATAAAGTTCAGCACTCTGCGGCAAAGGAGATGCTTGACCTTTGGGGTTTTACAGCCACTCTAGAGCTAAAACTCAGGAGATAAATTATTGATGTTTAATCCTAGGGAGAGAGACTCTGACTTATTTATGTTGTAGACTTCACTGTTGTCTTGAATAATACGTAACAGGGCTCCAAATACTGTGTGTGTGATGTGGACATAAATGTTGAACTTTTTTTCCCCTGCTTTGTTTAGAGTTTCTGCTGATTCTGAGGATAAAAATATCTGTTCCCTAGAGACTACCTGTTCCTCTTCCTTTCCCCCTCGTTCTCCTGGCTCTGTACTCTTCCAAAGGTCATGGCTATGAGAAATCTTTAGTATGCCAGTCTCTAGGCACGTAACTCATAATTCATCTGCTAGAATAATATTGTCACAGTTCCCAATATAGAATAGTCTTCTCCTCTGATTTAAATGTGATTGATCTATTTCTTTTTGGAAATGCTAGACAATTTCCAAAAAGATATTTTTGAGCAAGTCTTATATATTATTTATGATAGGATTAATGTTAATGTAAAATTAACATTATATCCTCTGCATATTATCTTCCTTCAGCATTAAAACATTTTTTTCTTTAAAGATCTGTAGGATTTTCATGCTAGTTTAGTCTGACATTGATGTAAAATGAACCCAAGAATAATCTGGCAAGTCCTGCACTGAGCCTTGTTTAGAAATCCTGTAGGAATACATCCAGTTTCACCTTTAAGATTTCAAGCAATTCATCCTATCCTTGAAAAACTATGCCAATACTCAATTAGCTGTACATTTAAAAGTATGCACTTTTAGTTTTAGATTAGATCTACTGCAGTTCATCAAGTCTTCCTTGAATCCCTGTGTGGACTATGCTAAAATTTTTTCTCCATGTAGGTAATTGAGGACTGTAGTTGAGTAACCTCATTAAACTAAATAGTGGCATTGTTTTAGGTTTTGCAACAACAGACTATCTCCCCCACCTGAACTGCTCTACTCTATTTGATTCTGCATATGGATGAACTTTGTGCTGGATTAAACCATTTCTATTGCTAATTATTTTTTTTTCTCTTGCATTATTAGATCCTTTTTTTTTTGTGTTACCTTGCCCTCAGAGATTAAATTGTGAAGACTCTTATTTTCAGTAGCTTTTATACATTTACTGGAAGGAGTTGTGATAGCTCATAAATTTGAAGGTTTTCCATCTGCTTCCCAATATTTTAACTTACAAGAGGTACAGCTGGTATTAACTTGCAATTAACACGTCCTTGAGAAAAAATACAGGTTCTTGTTTATTATCCTTTTGCCCTACTGTATGCTTACTTGATAATCAGCAGATAACTGGATTGGAGATGAGTTTAGGCACTGGTTATTGCAGGCTAGGTGAGCAAGCTCTCAGTGTTAATGGTAACTGCTTGTAAAATTAGGTTGTTAACAGTCTTTGAGAAAAAGTGTTGTTTTTCTCTTCTGCATGTTGAACAGAGAAGATATATGTATAATTCCACATCTTTTCTGATACATCCACATTGATTATATATGCATCTTTTAACTTCAGGTACTGAACGTGACTCCCACTATTCAGTTCTCCCGTACTCAAGAGTAAGGACTGAACCCGTCACAGGCTCTTGCGGTTGGGTTCCTGCCAAGAGCAGCAAACGTAAGCTTATGCATAACTTTATTCATGAAATTAAATGAGTCATATATTCACAGATTTGCAGATTCAGGAGCAGTATGTGCATATGTGTGGTTACTGAGGTTTGTTATCTTACATAAACGAGTTAGTTGCAAACAGCATTCCAAGGCTTTGAAATACCTGCTCCGCAGCGGGCATGGGTCATCTCTGGTAGTGTCACCAGCCGCTTTCATGTGATGTGTGAAATAAGATGGTACAGTACAAACCTGTGCCAGTGACTTTTTACCTGAATACTTTAAGTCTGAACTAATGCCTTAATAAGAATTCGACAAGTATTGGCTAATAACCTTTTCCAGCTGACTTCTTCTTACAAATGTGCCTTGATCTTTACATTGTTAATGATATTTGAGTATTCGTTTTGTTATTTTACTTTCTCATTTTTTAAAAATATCTTTGAGATACTTGTCACTTACATTCCTGGTACATATATGGATCTCTGATCTTTCTAATCTGTTCTGTAGCTCATAAAATTTTCCATTTATATTGTTCTAAAGTCAAATATTTATGCCGTGAGGCACACACAAGATCTAGTGTGTAATTGTTTAGTATGCAAGACTGTAGAATAGGGAAAGGCAGAGTACTCTCCAAAGACATTTGAGATGGTGTTTTTAAATGGTAAGTGTGTTCTAAGAACTTGATTTCTGGTGAGACTGGCAAAAGATCTTGCAGAAGGGCATTTCACAAAAGAAAAAAAAAGTGGAAGTGCACAAAGAACAAAAATATTCCTGGCGGGGTGGAGGGCTAGAAGAGAAAGAGAGACTGAAACAGAAGCTAAAAATGAAGCAGAACATGTCTTATAATTGTATCAATTAACTTTATCTTCTATGTGGAAGAAGACCCCTCGCCCCTGCTGTGTCCCTTGGCCAGCTTGCTGGGCAGCCACCAGAGAGAGCATTGGGAATTGCTGCACGTCTCTTGTTCCCACAGGGAGACTGGCTCAGCACTTGGGAAACAATAGCTGCTTCATTGCTGAGCCCTGAAACAAAAACGCTAAGCGTATCAGCAACAACGCATGAAAAATGTGATCAGCAGCCTTCCACCGGAAAAAATGTTTCCATGCCAATGTGTAGGTATTGAGGATTTATTGCAGGCAGAAGCTAATCAGCAAGAAGTCCTCCTTTTTTTGTATATCATCTGCCAACCCAGTACTGAGAGAAGTAAACTGTGAGATTTACTAATAATAGCAGGAAGGAAGAACCCTGTTAAACAAAGATAGCAAAGCTGGAATGATTTCTGTGTGTAAAATTCAAGGAAGTTTTTCCGCCCCCAGCACACACCCCTGTTTTTCTACTCATCCTTCAGAAAGTGGAAAAAAGCCATCTCTAAGAGAAGAGTCTTGCTTTCAAAGGAGGATTGAGGGAAAAGAGGCAGGTTACAGAGAATGTAGTGATTGTAATATGAAAACGATGTGAAGATGTGAAATGAATGGCAACTGCAGCTTTGAAAATCTTTAACTCTGAATCAGGTCAGGAGAAACTTGTGGAACTGACTCACTGCCCTATTAGTAGCAGTCTCAATTTTCTATGAGCTGCTTTCAGTTTTAAATGAGCTGCAGCAGCATCATTAGCCTTACAGCTGCTGATGTCTCAGCACTTGCTAGTGTGTTACTTGCAGGCATTCAATTCAGTGGTTTTCCTCACTTCTAAACCAACTGACAGAAGAACATTGTTTTATTTTACAGGAACAAAAATGATAAATCCTAGCCTTCTTACATATTATTTTAAAATGTTTAGATCTTTGTTGTTTCACTCCTTTTATTGAGCGTTACATTAATGGTTCAGAGTTTGCTCAACTGTTTGAGTTGATATTTCAGGATATTTCATAGCAGTATTTTCCATTTAGAGACCCTTTATGGAAAACTGGAGAGCTTCTAATTCACTCATCATGCACAATCAAGAAACTTTCTAAGTTGAATAATTCTAATCAACAGGCAAGATGTAGTCTTCTTGTTTGGAGTATTCAAAACAAAATTTAGGAACTTCCTAGAGTCTTCACTCTGTGTACTGAGGGATCTCAGTTTATGTTGCATAAATTTGAGGTCTTCTTGCAAAAATGGAAATCAAAGCTTGAACTTCTCTGTATGCTTTTAGTTTTAAAACAAGATTATGCCTAAACCGAATAGTCAGCCTAAATTATTTGACATGGAAAAATAAGTGATAATTTAGTTGTAAAACATGTACATCTTGTACCTTTGGCATTGTAGTCAGTGACTTCATGTAGGGCCATAAAGTTAAAGACTTGCTGTATGCTAGTAGAAAACTGGGGATGACATCTAGGAATTCATTAAAATGGGATTGCTAAGGGCATCTTTGCTCCAAGAGCAACAAAGTCTATTATACGGATAGAAAAGAGAGCTCAAATGAAGCTGTGTATTTTGACCAGTAGCCGTGCCTCGGTACGTGCATGCGTAAGTGCAAGAGTTAATATTTATTCTTTGCAATATGGCAGTGGTCTCTCTCTCAAGTGTCCTGAAATTAATTAGGAAAGAAACCGCCTCCAGCGTGTTTCAGTTGAGCGAGTCAATATTTGTATTTCTGAGTACTTAAAGTAAATCCTTACACTTTACTACCTTAATAGGAGGAAATGCATGTATAGGTTGAGAAGGAGAGGCTGGAGAGGGATAAGAGGTGACTGAAAGAGTATGAAAGCATAGCAATTCTCAAATAAATGCCAACTGCTATGTAATGGTGCCTGGGCAGGCTGGCTCTGATAATGTCATCCTGCACTGGAGACTTTCCCTCTTTGGTGAGGTTAGAGGAGGAACAGCAGCACCTAAATGCCAGCTGGAGAGTGAAGGGAGAGAAAGGCCATCAGTCATCCAAACACAAAGGTAGCTTAGATGTGGTGATATGGTGCAATATGTCTTCATGTGACATGCTGGGTACTCATTAAGGGTGGAAATACAGCAGGACATGATTTTAAAATCACAAGAAAGATTAATGCAATGGGAATCTATCAGAAAATATAGATTTGTAGTTTCAGGAATCACTCATTCCCTTAATTACTAAAAAAATCAATATATTTCTCGTAAATGATTCGTTTTATAAAGACTTCTTAAACATTCCCACTAAAAGGGTATTGCATAACTGTTGCTCATTATATATTATTTAATGTGAAAACCACAGTTCAGCATTTGATCTATTTATATGCTCTTTGTATCCCTGAAGCCAGACTTGCTTTGGTTTTAGTTCATTACACCTTAAAAATAATTCGAATACCACCAGTTTCACTGTAAACAAAGAATGATTCCAACCCCTAGGGTCATTGTTGGTTGTTTAAAAAAAAAGAAAAAAAAAAAAACACTTGGAATTGCTTCAATAGTTACCAGTGTTCTCTTATAAAACTAAATAGGCTTTTCCTGTGATGGAACGAAGATTAAAGGTCACATAATTTAAAATAAATCTTCGCACATTACCAGATTAAGGAAAATAAAGGCTTTCATTAACAAGGCCCAGCTCCTTTCATGTTAACAGTTCATGATGATGTACAAACTGAAGGGAGGCTGCAGGGACAGGATTATATGGATACATGACTTGCCCAAAGAACAGCACTTTTTTTTCTCACAGTCCTGTTTGCAGAGCTTGAGTGAGGGTGGTCTAGGCTTTGAACTTCACATTGAGTACAACATAACTGACAATGTGGGCAAATAAAATTTCCTGTGAAGATATGCTATCTTGAGAACTTCTAAGAGTCCTAGCATTACCAAGAAATGATAAATATTTCTGGAATTTCTGGAATTTGCATTTTCTTTCAGTTACATATCAGTAAAATGAAGTAGTATACTAGAGAAAAGGGAAAGTTTTTCTGTATAATTCCGTTTGATTCAAGGTTTATACATTGAGTATGGATAAAAAAGCATGGATATATATGTTTATATTTTTTGAAAAATCTGCATTGAATGACCACAGCATTATGGATAAGCTGCTTTTTTTCATATATGAAGTAATCTGACATAGATGCCTTTGGTCAGTGTACCTGTTCCATGCTGTACTGTGAAGTGCAAGAATTCAAGGAAGTGAGACCATGAGGTCACTAAAATCAGGAAATGTGTGTAGCTGTATCAGATTTACACAATTACATATATTGAATCCTTTACCTTATTTCACTGTTAATTTGGCAGTTGTACTAAGGATCAAAATCCTGAATGGGTTAAAACAATGGTGTGTAAATGGCTCCTAGCAATTTCCTTCTGCTGCACAGCACAATGGCTAAGAGGATAAAACCTTCTCATTTGGCCCATAGTGTCCCTTAACCTTCACCCCTCTGCTTTGTTCTTTGTTAAGATAATTAGGTGTTTTCCATCTGTACCTTTATGGGAGAAGAATTTGTGCTTGTTAATTCGAGCTGACTTCCTAAGGAAGTCAGGCATATCTGATAATACTTCGCCTGTCCTCTTACCCCTGCAATAACCTTTGAGCACATTGCCCAGGTTCAGTTCACTCACAACGAGGAGCCGAGGTCTCAAAATATGATGTTTTTACAATCTTTATGAAAAACTGCAGCTGGGTGGAGAGACCCCACTTTTTTGGTAGTAGTAGGACTTTTTCAGCAGAGTTTGTTTTCTGTTGTTCCCATCTGGAGAGCAGGGCTCTTTGCATGGTAGTGATGGATGTGCTTGTGTTTGCCCAGATGCTTGGTGGCTAATCAGATTGGACAGAGACTTTCACACTCAAGAGTTAGGTAATCACTTTTCCTTTGAAAGTGTCTTTGTACTTCTGAAAATCTCACACTGTGAACATCAGATGCAGTCACCAGTTTGAGGATTGCTCTTGCATGATCTATTATGGGCAAGGTGTGGCAAATAATTCCAGTAAGACTAACATTTTCCAATTTGCAATATGCATTTATTAAAAACAGGAGAAATTCAGTGAAGACAAAACAATGTACAAAATATATTAAAAAAAAAGTCTACAGTGACTGTAGATCTGCCATTTCATACACTGGTCTGCCTGCATGACATGCCTCTTCAGCATCTGGAGCTGCTGGAGAGAGTCCAGCGCAGGGCTACAAGGATGATCAGGGGCCTGGAACATCTGCCCTATGAGGAGAGACTGAGGGAGCTGGGCCTGTTCAGCCTGGAGAAGAGAAGGCTGAGAGGGGACCTGATCAGTGTCTATAAGTACCTCAAGGGAGGCAGTGAGGAGGATGGGGCCAGCCTCTTTTCACTGGTGCCCACCAACAGAACTAGAGGTAATGGCCGCAAACTGAAACACCAAAAGTTCCACAGGAACTTAAGGAAAATTTTTTAACAGTGAGGGCGACAGAGCACTGGAACAGGCTGCCCAGAGAGGTTGTGGAGTCTCCTTCTCTGGAGATCTTCCAAACCCGCTTGGACACAGTCCTGTGCCACGTGCTCTAGGTGACCCTGAGTGTGCAGGGGGGTTAGACTAGATGATCTCTAGAGGTCCCTTCCTACCTTAAGCATTCTATGATTCTATGATCCCTTTTTTCTCTCTAGGCCTGGCAGAGCTATCAAGCCTCCTGTTAAACCACTGCATATTTTTGTTTTTTTCTTTGTTAAAAACGTGACTAACCTGAAGGAGCCTTGCAGTGTGCTTCCTAAATGCTTTTCAGGATTGTAACATTGGCTATATTTAAAGTTTTCACCTAATGCTCCTTCTGAATCTTTGCATTTCTTTCCATAGGCAGATCTTAGGCTTCCCAGTTTCTGTATGTGTATGTGCGTTGCACTGTCCACCATGTAGATGCTTTCCTAAAACTGCCCATGAACTCTTTGGTAGCCGAGTACACAGACTAGTAGTGATTACACAGATTTCTTGTGCAGTTGACTGCAAACCTCTTTCGCCCATGTCCTGTGGGCAGTACCCTCCCCAGATCAGCACCCCTCTTTCCAAGACTTCTGTTACCTCCGTGTGCCAGGTGAGGCTGCCTTCTCATGCATATTGCTGCCTGGAAGTATTTGCCAGCTAACACAGTCTGCAGTTTGCTTGTTTGCATTTCCATAGCGTTTAAGAGTCCTGGGATCTGCGTGAGCTGCTCCTGCTGGGATGCATCTTTCTTCATTTTGGTAAAACCTATTGCCAAAGTGCATGGCTTTGGAGATGGTGTTCGTGACCAGGAGCTTTCCAAAGGAAGTTGTGAAAGCCTCAGTCCTGCAGCCGAGTTTGTGCATGGCACTCTGCGATCCCAGCCGAAGTAGCCTTGGCTGCCGCAAGGTAGTGGTGGCTTCCCAGGCTCTCCAGGACCGCACTCTTGTCAGGCAGCTGGAGGAAGCCGGGAGCAGGGAGTTTTGCTCCTCACGTTTGGCAGAAAGAAGAAAAGACTGCTGCAAAGGACTGAAAATCTGCCCCCATGCTCTCGTGCTTATTTATTACGTAATATATCAACATTCTCTTCTTGTTTCCTTTTCTCCCATGCACATCAAGAAGGTATACTGGCGCAGGTAGGCAGGTCAGATGGTTTTCTTTGTAAGAGAAATAGCTGATTTTTAAATTAAAAAAAAAATTTCCTCAAAAAAAAATTTCCTCAAAATTGGGGAAAGACAGACTCCCGCATAGTGTTCAGTTTTCATTTTAAAATCTTTTTTTTTTCTTTAAAATTTTTGTGTGTATGTGTGCATGATTCATGTCCTGCTTATCTTTTATAACCTGGAATGCTGCCATGTTATAAAACAGAGAGGGAAAGCGTGCATTTAGATCACTAAAGAGAGTCTCTTGTCTCTAGTTGGGGATTTTTTTTAAGGAGGTGGAAGAATGTACTCCATTGAAAAACAGCCAAAAACCTCAAATATGTCTTACTAAGTCTACTTTCATTTTTACCCTACTCAGTTAACTTTAGAGTCAAAGATGGACAGCTGTGGGGTCAGCAAAGCTCTTCTGCAGAATGCTGTTCATCTCCTTGCTCCTATGGTCATTGTCTTTACTGTCAGCTCTGCTGGCAAATTGCTTTGTTTCCCAGAAATGCGTACTTCTGGCGTGGACTTTCGGTTAGGGGAATTTTTGTAAGCTTTCTATTGGCAATAATAGGATGTGTAACTTGATATATGCATTTTTGTCTGAGTTTAGGAGTGTTTTCTCTCACTCTCAAAGTCAAAGTAACATCTTTGTTTTCAAAAGAGGGCCAAGGCTAAGGAGAATGAGTGTTCTCCTACTAATAAGCAGAATAATTTTTACTTGAACAATAACCTCCTGATTCTGGCACATATTCAGCACTTGCGTTCCTGGCTGTCTTCACCTGGGATGACGGCTGTTCGATATCTCTGAAAAAGCAGCTTGGCATATTCCGTTTGTTCTTCTTATGTTCCGTTTGGTGGTAAATTAGTCTGGTGATACCTTTAGCCACAGAGGAAAAGCAATAATAAGTTTTAACTTGAGAGAATTTACTGAAAAAAACAGATTTCTTCTTCTTCTATATTTAGTATATTTCTTCTATTTTAATATCTATGCTTTTAGTGGTTTCATGGTCTCATCCAGTATCTTTTTTTGGATAAGTAGAGCTTCTAATTTTTTTAGATATCTGATTGTGGAACACAAAATAGGCATGTAAAGTGTGGTCACCGATCTGCAGTTCATAGGCTTTTAAACCAGATCTGGAGGGTTGTGATTGGCAGATGAGACTGCCAGCAGAATGCAGGCCAGAGAGGCTTTTTAAAATCTTTTTTTGTTTGTTTTCAAAGTGGTTTCCAAGCACAATGAAGTACATTCAGAGACAAGAAAACTCAAAACTAGATTTTTTTTTTAATTATATTATTAGTATTTAACAGAGCTTTGGAAAACTTTTACACTTGGAGAGCTATGCTGTGGCAACTGCCTAAGAAAATACTTTTTCTTGAAACAGAATCAAGCATTTGGTCAGCTATGCTCTAAAAAAGATACGAAGGAGTCAGACCAAGAAATACACAATACAAAACATAGCTGGTAGGAGAGATTCTGGTTATCTCCTGTTTTTAGTGTGAAAGGTTAAGCCTAAGGAGGTTGGGAAAGGCTTAGTATGTCACTGTCTCACTAGT
This sequence comes from Tinamus guttatus, assembly GCF_059628265.1. Lineage (NCBI taxonomy): Eukaryota > Metazoa > Chordata > Aves > Tinamiformes > Tinamidae > Tinamus > Tinamus guttatus. The sequence goes on along the minus strand of NW_028289083.1, from coordinate 615,393 downwards.
AGCACCGTGCTTGTTTTCTCAGCTTCTCTCAGTATCTTTAAGCTTCTTCACAGCTGACACGGGTTTGAAGAAAAAGTGTCCACAGACATTTTCCTAGGCACACCTTACTAACATGGGAGTATTTTCCTCTCTCCTCTCTCTGATCCGCCACTAGGTGCACTGTATGCATCAAAGCATCTTTAAAAGTCATTTAAAAAAAAAGTAATTTAAAAGTCCACGATTTGAACTGAGATGTTTGAGGCTACTGTGTGCATGTGTGAATATGTGTGTGCTCACACATGCTTTTTTTCCATTTGGTTTTAAACAAGGGTCACCTTCCTTTGACTTCAGTGATTAAGGATGTTAATCTGATTGTTCTTCCGTTAATTTAACTGCATGAAAAGCAATTGAGAATGACTTCTTGCTAACCACAGGGAGAAGGGTCAGTTCCTCCCAAGGCCCTGAGCAAAATCCTGAACATCTTAATTTAATGTCACTTTCAACAGAGTTATTATGGAATCCTAATTTTAGCAGCTGCTCTTAGATGTGGGCATTTATGTACTGAAGCTTGACATGCCTTTGCTGTAGCTATGTTGCTATTTTGCATGTAAATACTTGTTGAATATACATGTGTTTGCTCCTTAGCATAGGTTTGGAGGAGTTTTTTCCTTGTTTTAAAATTTCAAAAGCGAAAGACCTTTTCAGATAATTTCTAGAAAATGAATTTCTCATACAATTGTATTCACAATACATCAGGAGGTTTTCAGATCACTTTATTGGCTTGGAGTCTGAAATACCTGATAAATATGTCTGAAATACCTGGTAAAAGCAGCTATGTGGCTGCTTTATGCAGAAATATCTGCAGCTGGATCACAAGATGAAAACAAGTCAACAAAGTTGGAGGGTTGAGAGAAAAGCAAATATAGCCTTGGATGTGTAAACATATGCTGTGCATATGTTTACTTTAGAAAAGGTCTTTCATTGTGCTTTATATTATTTAAAGGCTTCTAGGGAAGAAATATGTCAAAGATAGACTGTACCAGACTTTGTGAGTCTGGTGCAGCAGTGTTGCAAGATTGATCATAAATTGGTCACTGGGTCTGAGAAATAATGAGGAAAATTTGGAGATATGGTGTCAGTAATTTTCTATGTAAAAGCTTGCTGCAAGGGAGAAGATGATAAACTCTACTTTGCCTGCTGGAGCTAGAACAAAGTAATGCTCTTAAATCGAGCGAGGGATAGCCGTGAGCACGTTGGGAACACTTTGGGAACAGAATGACAGCGGCAATGAAGAGACATGAATAGATTGCTTTGGGAGGCAGGATGGTTATGGGATGCCCTATCACTGACTTTTAAGAATACGTTGGATAGGCTTTTGCTAGAAATGATTTAGTTGCAGTTGCTCTCTCTGGCAAAGGGATCGGGTTGACCCCTTGAGACCTTCAACTTTTCTTTTTTTTTTTTTTTTCCTGATAAAGACTTGCAACGTTTGAGGCTTTTGTAGTAGCAACTGTTCCTATTGCACCCCAGCAAGCCTTAGTCAAAGTTTGGCCGCCTTCTAATTTGTTCCTGAGCTCTTCTTGCCCTAAAACATATCTCTAACCCTTGTATTGTCCCATGCCATCTTGAGAGTAGTTCTGCTTAGAGGATAATACACTTCTTATATCCCTCCAGAATAAGGAAATCCCCCATATCTTGTTTGTGTTACTCTTAAGATGATGAGAGGCAGCTTTCATCCATAGAAAGTGAACTTCCTATTTTAAACTTAATTCAATTATTTTGTAACTTTATCATTAAAATAGGTCTAAAAATAGGGATGTTTCTTCCTGACTTAGTTATAGAACATGAGTCTGAATTGCCAACTTTTCAGCAATGTGTGAGAAGACAAGAGCCAAGGGGCCTATGCTTCTTACGAAAACTTGTGGTTGACAAGATGCTCATCATGCTCTGCATGCGAGTGGATAGGTTCCCTTTGCTGACTGTCTCACTTTGAAATGAAAGCTAAAACTGTTCTTACAATCATTTATGAGAATTTTCTTGTAATTGTTATGATTTTATTATAAATTGTTATTCTAAATTACAGTTGTTATAATTTTATCCTTAAGACTTCCATGGTAGAGGGATTACTCGGTAAACTCAGTAGTGTTTATACAGAAGTTTTTCTTGAAGCACACAAATATACACACACTTGCCAAGTATGCCTCAGTAACTTGGTCTTTTACATAATCAGACGGGTTTTGCAAAGTCCTGTATAGAAATGTGTTGAAAAGGTGAGAGATTTGAGATTAAATGAATTTCACAATGCACAATTTGCTTTGCTTTAACTGCTACCAGTGCTTGATCCTTCTTGTATCCTTTCCTTGGCTCCTGTTAACTGTCAACTAATTTTGATGTGAAACTTAAGATTCTGGTTATGGGCTTTCCTGCAAACCAGAAATGGGCTTTGAAGTTCTGAAGTATTTTGACTACCTAAGTTCTTCACAAACAATTATAATTTACTTGTATATATCAAGTGGAAATCAGTCATTTTGTTCATGCAGTTCCCAAGTATATGCAAGTGGGTTTCACATCCAAAGTTAAAGGCTTGTGAGCAAACTTGAAACCTGGTTCTGATGCCAAAGATCCTCGTTAGTAACACGATATGAATTCCCTGAGACATGCCAAAATGCAGTGATGCCTTTTGGTCTTGAGATGGTTATATTTTAAATGCTGGCAGATTCTTAATCCATCTTGACCTCAACATGACTTGTTAACCTTGACACCTCATCTTTAACAAATTACATGGATATTACTGCCTAAGAAAGTGTAAAAAAGAAGGTCTTAATGTATTTGTGGTAGCATGTCTTAGATGAATTAGTATGTATTTTAATGAGTTGTCAGCTGCCTTGGAAACATGATGTAGGTGAAACAATTACTAAAGCTATTTACTCTGTTTTGTTTTGTTAAGTATCTTTTCGTCTACCAGTGGTAACATCAGCTTTTATTTAGCTTCTCTGTCAGCCCCATGTTGATGGGGCCTTTTCCTCAGTTTGATATTGCAGAACAAGAGAGAAGCAGCCCCTTTGTAAACAGTTCTGGATTATCCAAGTAGAGCTGATAAATTTGTCCTAGCACAGTGCCAACAGATTGGTGGTGGATAGAAAAATATTGGGGGCATTCCCAGCACGGTGATTAGGGAGGCATTTTGAAAGCAAGTAAGGCAGAGTTTAACTGTAGGGATGATGAAGCATCTTCCTAGTGATGCAGAAGAATTATTCAAGGAAGACATCTTTAAAATTAAGGAGGCTTTTAGACGAAGTCTTTTATTTTCACCATGATATATGTCTAGCTTTGGAAAAAACTTCTAAGACAAGGTCAGGAGCCTTTTGACTTAAGTCTTCTTTTAGAAGTAGCAGCTTAGAAAACTTCTATAGGAGATACTTGCTCAGCTGTATTGTTATGTGAAAAAGTCACTGCCTCTGCTGTTTGTCAGTGTAATAGGGGCCAGTGCTGCATGACGGTTATGGTCTTTGGGAGGGTACAAGCCTTTCGTGTATTTGGGGAGTGACACATCAGAGCCTGGCTGGGCTTTAGGCTGCAGCTTTCCTGTTGACAATAAAGCCTGATGTTGGTCAATGTGTGGGTGGAACTGAGTGTGTTCCCCAGATCCTCCTGCACAGTGGAACTTCACTCTGAAAAACATATAACCCACTGATCTTCAAAGAACACATTAACATCTTTTGTAGCTTATATTCCAAATGATTTTTACCATAAGGTCAACATTTACATCTACAAAAATCCAGATAAATTAGAGAAATGACTGTTAGTTTTTGGTCTTTTTTTCCCTCCTCAAACCGTAATTTAACACACTGGATTCAATGTCTTGGATGACCAAGTCTAGTTCTGCACTGTCTCGGGCTTCTCATAGCTTTGAGAAGCAGTAATATGCAGAGTGAGGAGGGAGGAAAGAAAGGGCAGCAGATTCTCCTTTCTCCTTAAGCCCTAGTCCATAGAAGGGGAAATTTGCATTCATGGTATTTAGGACACTTTGTGAGTATGACCTTTATTCCAAGCTGGAGAGCACTCTTTTAGAAGAGTACCTTGCCATGTTTATTCTGTTCTGGCCTCAAATAGCCCTGAAGGAGATCTGCATACAATTGAATTTTACATGTGTGTGATTCTTGAGGTTATCTTTGAAATGCCTCACTGAAAAAGTATGTATCAAGGAGTGGTTGGGACAGTGAATGAAGTTTGCTAGCCAAAGAAACTAAAAAAGTTAATGGGCCTGAGGGAAGTATTAGAGAAAAGGAAGGAGATGGAACAAAAAACTGATGTTTGTGAAGGACTAGCTCTGGGATTTCAAAGGTTATTTTTGTTTTTATTTTAGACTTGACCAGCTTGTTGGAAGATGATGTTTATTCCTGCTTGAAGCTGCCATTCTGAAAACATACAGTAAAAGAATGTGGAAGAATTCAAGCCTTCGCTTTGTTTTAGCACTAGCTATTTTATGTTTTACAAGCTTAACTTGTAGTCAAGAGATAGGTGAGTATATTTTGATATAATACACTAATTAATTTCTCTTTGTAGTCTATTTATTGACGTAATTTAGCTATGTTGCATTCCTAATACTTATAATTCCAAAAAATGTCACCCCTGTGGTCCCACACCATCCTAGATTTAGTGGTACTACTAGGCAGAACTCTATTTTCCAGGACCCGGTGGCATCGTGTAAACCAGTGCAAAGTTGGATGAAGCATGACTGTGGTCACCTGCATACTCTGTGTGAACATCTGCATTCAGGTGTTCTTGCTGTAGACTTCAGCTGCCTATGACATACTATCAGTAATTGCCCTCTTGTCATTCATTGCCCTTGGTGAGGGACAGTGAAAGAGAGCAAAAAGCTCATTAAGTTCATTATCAAGGCTTGGGTTTTGCCATTGGCCCAAAACCTGCTTATTAAGGAAGGCCAGGAATAGGTATTGTGGAACAAATAGCTGCCTGTGATTATGTACATGAATATAAATCTAATTTGGGGGTACTTCTGGCAGTGTCTGCCCTTCTCTAATTAGGCACACATTCATCATGTATGTACATTCACCAAGTATTTTAAGATACTGTCCAAAAATACATGCAGTAAAATGCATGCAGGTAAAATAATGGCTATTGGTATGTGCAGTAACACTTGTTTTACAATTGGTCAATTCTGAGTTGCATTATGTGACCATATAGTTCTTATCCTGCTTCAGGTTCTCCAGGAGAACCACAGAATTTGAAATGTATAACGCACGATTTACACAAAATGATCTGTACTTGGGATGTCTCTTCCAAAGGAAGATATGGACAAACTGATTTTTGTTACGCCACCAGGTAAGTCTACGTACACCTAAGTGAAAACTGCAAACCTGTGATGAAAGTCTAGCTATTCCTCAGTCTGCTCCCATGGAATTTGTGATGCTATTGTTTCTCAGCATGTCCCAGCCAGTTGTCCTTGGGTGGTGCTCTCCTCAGGCACTGTTAACTCAGGCAATGGCAGGTCTTCTGGCAAAGTATCTGTTCATGCTAACAATTATCCTGCCAAAATCTCCTGCTTGCTCCCTTCAAAGGGCTGGAAGATGCTCTCATTTCTTCAGAGTTCTCTGTGTGTCTGCCTACCCTTTCTCAGAGATTTCATAAGGGACATCTTCATACCGGGTTCATTCCAAAAGGAAATGATAGTTGGAAGAAGCAAATCCTGGTGTTATGGGCCAAAGCGGTAGAATACATGACATAAGTGTAAAGATTCACATGTGGAAAAACATAAAAAATCTCTTGGTGGTTGTCTTATAACCTTTATAAATTTTAATCTGTCTGGAGATCATTATGTCAGAGGAAACATGAAAGTGAGTCCACATTTAGACTAGCCTTTCCAAAATACATGAGAGTTGAAAAAATTCAAAAAACATTTAAAAAGAAAATTCTTCGGTATATTTTTCACTAATGAGAACTACATGTGCAATCCCCATGCTGTGGGTCTGCCAAATACTTATTCTGTGCTGTGGAGTTTTTGTCTTGATCCTGCCTCCAGTCCAGTTGTTTGTACTGTCTTTCTTCCTGTAAATCCGCGGGCAGCTCTAACTTGTCCTTGGGGTCCCAGGACTTGGCTGCACTTCTTCCGCCTACATGCTTGATTTTTTGTTTTTAGTTATTCCTCCTTTGTTGACAGCTATCATCTCTATTAAAAAAAAATCTTGTATATATGACAATGTAGGCAGAGTTTTGGAGTGCAGAGTTTGGGAGGTTCTGTCCTCTAAAGAATAACCAGGTAATTGTTGCAACTCCTCCTTAGCAAAGCAGAGCAGGCTTCACTCCCAGGCACTGGGACTGTGGGCTTGGCTTAGCTCAGATATCCTTTAGGGAAAGAGAGTTGGGGTTTCAGTGGCCCAGGCATCCTCTAATGGCACCTCTATAACACATTAGGAGCAGCCTTTCTGAGCGCTCGAGTTTCACTGGCCTTTGCTAGTGCAGTCTCTTGCATGAATCTTTAAAGTTCAGCCCAAGCTTTTGACTTCAACAGATAGGAGTTCCAGGTCCTGTTCCAGTTCTTAAGTGAGTAATAGTCCCTCCGCAGGAAGTCTGGCATTGTTCTCTTTCCTTTCCTTCCTCCCATCATTCCCCCAAGAGGAAGATCTGGATTTTTCCAAACCTTTTTCCTTTCTAGCTGCATATCCATGATTATGAGCAAAAGGACTTAACCTTTCGATTATTATGCTCAATATTTTTGACAAATAGACAAAGACCAGATCACCTTGCCCTGAGCGCTGTTCGACTGGTTCTCTCTCCCACCCCCCTCATCTTTTTCTACAACTGAGCAGTAGAAGGGAACTAAAAATTATTATTCTTTTATCTGTGATGGGGAGACAGAGACTTGATGTTTGCATCCATGTTCCATAACTCTGAAAAGGTGGGAGAGGAAGTCAGGAAATGTGAGGGAGAGGGTACTGTTGGCTTTTGTTTTATGGCTTTTGCTTATTTTGAAATTCTGATTCGTGGTGACTGTTGGATTTGGGGATGTGTTTTTTGGTTAAAAAGTCATATTTTTTTCACTTTGGGGTGTTCTGTTATCAACTGTGTAGCTGCACTATGCACATAGAGTCTACCAGTATGATAAAATGACTTGAAAAAAAGGGAATGTTTGTTGATCCAATATTAACCAAAGCCCATGCAATTGTAATCTTTCTCAGACTTGACACAGAGCTTTCTTTGTAATGTTACAGAGAAGTTGTGTTATGCAAATTACCTGGAATGTCTTCCTCTTAGCTGGAATACTAGCTTAATCCTCTCTCTCTTTTCAGTAACCTCCTCCCTCCAGTGTGTATTAAAACTAGGGAGAAAAGAGTAGAGATTCCAGTCTCAGAGAGCTCCTTCACTGTGACAATAACCACCAACAGCATTTATGGAGCTGCTTTTGCCACCAAAAAAATTGTAATTCACAAGAAAGACATCTGTAAGTATCGGCTTTTGTATGTGTATATAAGGTCTTTATCTGATCACTGTTGAGACATGCTCCAGAAGCGTATGTGCTTGTAGTTTTCTTTGGCAATATTCCTGAATGTAGAATGTTGATGTGCAGAATCCCTATGCATCTAACCATGTGCAGTAGATTGTTTTTCTCTTCCTTCAGAGAAAAGAAAACCTCTCCACTCATAAATCATAGTAGAAAAATTGAAGGCAAACTGTAAGGAAGAAAACAAAATTCAACTGCATTGTGTGCACTTAATTATTCTTTGCTGTTGTTTTTCTCATGGAAAATTAGGAAGAGTTTGCAAATAAGTTACTAATTTGAAGTGTGGCATACTATATTGGCCATGAAGTGCTCACACCAGTTTTGGGAGAGGTGGAATGAAATCTATATTGGCAATGCTTAAATGCTGAGCCACTAGAGAATGAAGTAGCTTATTTCTAGTCCTTCTTAACATTTTAAGGGCTGTTATATCACGTGTCACGGCTGTTGGGACTTTATTAGAGTATACCAAACTTGCCCACTTTGTTCAGACATTTATGAAATTAAGCAAATATATTCATGCTAGTTAGACTATTCTTTGTACTGCAGCCATAGATATATTAGACATATATTCCCTCCAGTTTTCCTCCCAGAAGTGGAGCAAGGAAATATCTCTAGGCTGAGGTAACTCTGCTCCACATTCTATCTCTTCCTATCACATCAATAGCTCTGTACCTTGATTTGGCTCTGAGGAAATTTCTCTGAGTTTTGTCTTCTGTGTTCAGAAGGAGGGCCCCTTATTCCAGTTGGTACATCTGCCCACATGCTCACTGCCCTTAGTTACATCAGCTGTGTGTTCTTCCACCTTCTACATTTTTATAATTGCTCTGTTTTGGAGGATAACAATATCCTCCTCTCTCCTCTTCCTATAACCTTAATTTGTTTCAGTAGCATTAACTCTTGCCTTTATGCTGTGGAGTCTCAATTCTGCTATCCCTGTCTGTCAGATGGAGCATCACTAGATGCTTCTGAGCACCCACTCAAACATAAACTTAAAATAAAACTTGAACTAGTTGATAGCTTATTTATTCTTCAATTTCAACTTCCCTGGTTCTTCCAGTTTCCACGGTACTAGTCATGTAAGCTCAGCGACATGCTGAAGATAACATTGGCACCATTTGCCACATTTACTCATAATTTAGACTTAGTTTTCAGTTTGCCTATTTATTCAGAATTCAAACACTTCCATTTTCAGTTGCCATTGTCTTCTCCTCAACTGAGAGCAAGTCAGAAACTAACAAAATTTATCTAAAAAATGTGTGCAGTTCATGCTGGATGTCTTTCTGACTCCAGGCAGGATGGGCCTGCCGCACTCCTCACAGGTTATTCCAGGTAGCGTGCTGACTGTGCTCAGCACTTCGTAGGCTCTTAGAGGTTCCCCTTGGCCAGTACCCAAACTGGATGAATGACACACTGAAAAAAAAAAAAAAGCAGAATTTATCCTGCGGCAACCCAAATCTACTTGAACTGCCATAACCTTTGCTGGGTTCTCAGTCTCTTGCTTCACTACCGCCCACTCATACAAGAGACACTTCTATTTAGATAGTATCTCTGTACTGTTCCATGACTTTCATGTTTCAGGTAGTTTAAAATCATGTTCCTCATCTTCCTCTACAGAGCCTCATTCAAACTTCTTCCACCATGTGCTTTTGCTCTTGTTTCTCTATGCTCCTGCTTTTGTTGTGGCTCATCCTTCCTCCTTCACTCTTTCCTGCTGGTCTTCAAAACCCCTTTCTTCCTTTGGAGTTTTTACTTTCTCCTCCCTATCTGTATTTCTTTGTACACTTAAACTGTGGTTCTGTTTCCTTTATCTTGATGGCATTGAGTAAGGGTTGTGAAGGGTAATACGGTGTCTTCTTTGCAATGCGTTATGAAGAGTCATATTCATGATCAGTTACTCACACATCTGCATGCCGAAATGATAGAAGAAAATGCTACCTGATGACTCATCAGCACCTGTGCTTTCCTGGGAACTTTCCCATTCAAGTAACAACAGAGCCTATCTGGTTCTAATTACAGAGGTTGACCTACATGTTTGTGTGTGGCTACCAGCCAGTTCAGAGCTGAGACGTGTGGCTATGAAACACCTGTAGGGCTGGTGTTGCTAACTAATGACTTGAATATGGACTCTCTTTCCCCTCTCTTTTTCAAGCATTCATTCCGCTTGCTCCACACATTCTTAGTTTAACTCCTGACTTCTCAACTTCCACATTAAATCTGAAGTGGAGTGATAATGGATCAGTCTTTCCATATGGATTGGATGCATTTTGGCAGATTGAAATACTCCGTAAAGAAACAATGGAAAAAGTAACACAAGTAAGTCCTTTTCCTTCTTTACAAAAAGTACGTATATAATGTTTTACCCCCCCCCCCCACACCCTAATATTTTGAGGGGTCCTTTTAAAGAAAGCTCAGAATGATACAAAGCACTGAGCTTTGCAGATTCTGATTGTAGTCATGATGCTAGTAGGTATCTTCCTGTTAAGTTTGAAGATAGGGGAGGACATTGGATGTTGCGTTGTCAATACTTGTTCATAGCATTAGCTTTTCTTTTTTTTTTTTCCTCTGGATTCCGAACATTCAGCTTGCTTTTATCTCTTTGCTGTCTGCTGCATTTCTGAAGAATAATCCTTATGGTGTACCTCAGCACTGATATTTTAACAACTTTGAAGAAAAAGTCTGTCACTGCTATTATTCCTGTGGCATCTCACATAGAGGTGGTGATGGATAACTATCAGACATTAATATTCAGAATATTAAATATGTAAGATACAACTTTCTCTTATGAAGTGAATCTTTCTTTCTGTCCTTTATTATGGAACTGAGTAGTCAAATTTTAATATCTTTTTAAAATAAGTAGAAGTACTACTTCAAGATACCCTAGAATTGTTCTTTAGAATAATTCACTGTTTTTTTCAGCAGTAAACCGCTAGATTCTTTAACCTTGAAAGATGATATGAAAGAAGATATTTTTCCATAAAATATGTTTTAAAGAAAAGATATATACATCACTTGATATCCTGAGAGCACTATGGAGTGTCATGAATTAAACCAGTATTTGGAGAATGGCAGCCTCAATTTTCCTAAGCCTTTTTCCAACTTAGTTTTGTAAGTTTTGGAAATAGAGAAAAGATAAAATGTATGACCTAGGAATAAAATCTAGAAGAAAGAGGTTCATTTTGCAAAAAATGGAGTATATCCCTGCCTGGGAGATGCCCTAGGCACTAGATGCAACATATACCTTTTGAAATGTATGGCAAGCTGCCTGCTGTCCCCCAAGTATCTGCCCTCTGACATTTTTGGCTAATAGTCTGCCTGACTGGTGGGCTGTCTAGCATCTTAGGCTCTTGTCCAAGTACATTCACATAGCAACTGAAAATATTAGATGGGGTAGTCTGTCCATCTATCAGGATTTTATGATTTGCCACAATTAATTTGCCCATCTGTTGACGCTTGCAAGATTCTGTGTCTTTGTTAACAACTGTTCATAAATTTTCTCTTTGCAGGTAATTTACCATTCAAAACTGACCCATGAAAACATCATTCTTTCCTGGAACTGGACATCAGACATGCCTTTGGAGTGTACATCGCACTATGCAAAGATTCGCTCTTACATTAATATCACGGACTTTGTGGGCCACAAGGACTGGAGTGACTGGAGCCCAGTAGAAAACGTTCCTGGTATGTCTATTTGCTTACCTTCATGTGTACTTTGCTTTGCTTTATGAAAAGTAACCTGAATTAGGAGGAGTGGTAGGCAGTGATGGCCTGTTGCTTTCGTGGTGTACTGATTAGAGAAATAAGAATTATATGCAATCACAGGATAATCAAATCTAACAAACAAAGATTGGTATGCACTAAAGCACTCCTGAGTCACATTTTAGCTGGTCAGCACAATACTTATTACAGAGATGCAATTATGAAAGTAAACTCCGTGTTTGTTACATATACTGGATTTGTAAAAGCAAACTGTTTGTGGTTTTTCTGTTCATGTGTTTTGCACTTTTGCTTCTTTGATAGGAAAAGATACTGAGCCCAATGGCAGTGGGGTTTTTCCTCAGGATACTGTGGTGGCAGTAGGTTCAGATGTAACAATTTGTTGTGTCCATGAAGAAGGTCAACATATCCAACAGATGAGTTATGGATCAGAAGTATACCCACTAATACACCTGAGCAGTCGGAGCAGTGCAATCAGAGTGCTAAATGCCAGTGCTTCACATGCCAGCGGGACAAATGTAGTATGCACACTGTCGCCAGATGGGATGGATGGAACTGTCTTGTTTGTAGGATGTAAGTATAATTACATTTACTAAGCTTAGAAAAATCAGAATGGTATTGAGAGTCCTAGGTTTGAATATTTGCCCTCAGTTTCTGTCCTTTTACATTTATATCCATTCCAGTTTGTTCCTGGAAAAGGGAAGAGTAAGAGCAAGAATTATGAGTGAAAACCTTCATTTACTCATCAGTCAAATGAAGCCAATAAACAGTTAGATAAACAGTTAGACTTTTAGAAACAGTTATATTTGCAGCAGCAGGACAGTAGCTTTCTAGGAGCTCATTACTGCAAAGGAACCCAGCCGACTGTTTTTCCTGGAAAATCTTCTGAACATTCTTTTAATATTTTCTTTAAAATATTTAAGATAATAAGTCATTGTTTATATTTCTGTGTAACCTTGCAAGCCTTAGACATGTCTTCCAGATATAGTTACCTCTTAAAACAAACTATTGAAATTTATCTGGTTCTCCTTTGCCATAATTGGTTACTTCAGAGTTTTGTATGTTTCCTGCAGCAGTGTTTGAGGGGATTGCCTTATTCCAATAGCTGCTCATTGGAATAACTCTTTTGCATTACAAATACCCACCTTTGAACTTAAGGTCCTTGAGGGGGTCAGGGAAAGGAGAAGGGAAACCACACTTCATTTTGAAATTATGTTTTTAATTCCAGCCTGGGCCTCCAGTCTCTGACTTTGCATATTTAGTGTATGACAGCAAATGCAAAAGGAATCTGACTCTTTTGGGAGTCTCAGTGAGATCCCATTTTTACATTGTATGCTTTTATTGGAGAACCCTCCATGTAAGCAAGTGAGCAAAAGTAGTAGCAATCTTTTTGAAGGCAGTGAAGCATACTCACAGTTTTCCCATATAGCACTTAAGATTTACGATATGGTAAAGTCTACTTGCTGCCAGTATTTCCACTTGCAGTACTTAGTGGGAAGTGAGAGGTCTTGTCAGGATGTTGTTGTTGATGAAAATGTTGATGAAACATTTAATCCTCTATCACCTCTTCCCCCTATGTGCAGAGACACCACCTTAGGTACCCTAGGTCTGGCAAAATAATTGCTCCTTTTTTGGCTAATTGTTCATAATTTGAACTACTGTTGCCTCTTGTAGTAGTGCCCCTTCTCAGTGCAGGTTTTTGATACTGTAATGAAACCTTTTGGGGGACAGTGTATGAGTCTTGAAAGAAGGGCTGTGTACAGCCTTACATCAGCGTGGTTACCCTGTGTCTGCTGGGAACATCTTCTCTAAGAAGCAGTTAACAGTGCTGTAGTGTAGGACTCAAGGACAAACTTTAGGAGAAAAGAAACATGGGTTGTATACAAGGCAGCGCTGAGGAGAACGAGCTGTATAGGGCTTGCTTCAGCTTCCAAATACAGGGTGGAAATTGTGCTGAAGGGAACTTCTCCTTGACATGACTTGCTTAGGGAATTCAAAGCTGGCACATAACAAAATGTGACACATGGCCGACAGCACTCCCGAATTGCTCAGCAGCTAAACTGACACTCAGAATTTTGGAAGTATCTTGGCACAGTTTTAGTAAAACCCTTCCAGAGTATCGCCTGCAGCTTGTGAACATATTTTCATGTGATTTACCAGATTATCCACCCACTTAGAAGGTTAGAGTCAAGTGTTAGTCAGTTAGGGCTGTTAATAGTTATCCATGTGTTTAATTTGAAGCATATAATTTGTATGGTTGGAGAGTAACTTTTATCATGCGCTTGCAAGGCACGCAATCTAGACCCAGCAGAAAAACTCTTAATGGTGATGTTTTCTGGAAGCTAGCAGCCTCACCATTGCACTAGGATGGGAAAAACACTGTCTAACTGTTCTGGTTGCCTTTTATACTACAGATGCCCCTGATACACCTCAAAACCTCAGCTGTGAAACATCCAACTTTCTCATAATAAAATGTACCTGGAAACCAGGCAGACCCAGTGGACTATATGGAAAACGAGGAACAAAGTACAGTTTACTAGAAAGGTAAAATCATTCAGCACTGAAAAGAGAAAAAGATAGAACTTGAATATATCTCTTGCTGCCTCTGACTTACTTCTCCAAGCTTGCCTCTAATTTAAATGAAATAGTATGAATTTTTAGAGCCTACAGTGTTTAAAAAAAAAAGATACTTTTAATGTAACTGAAGATGGGACTAAAGTCCAAAAACAACCCTGGCCTAATTTTGCAACATTGCAAAGGGAGTTAAAGATGATTTTGTGAGGGTTTTTTTGTGTGTATGTGTGTGTGTTTCTTTTCCAAAGACTTATGCCGTTACAGAGACATGACAAAATAAAAACCTTAGTGCATCAGATTTTTGCCAACAGGTGGGTGAGGTTGATGTGAGATTATAAGGAGATGGTGGGAGTCATTAAATTATTTTTGTCTGCAACCTCCAACAGATCATCTTTCAGACATCTCCTGAGCTTCTGCATGACAGAAACTCACTGAGCAACCACTGTGAGACAGACCATGGAGCATTTGTAAAATGCTAGTAGGGAGCAGTGGGAATAACTGAAATAAGCCTGCTTTCATTCCCTATTCCCCAGCATTGAGAACTGTGTAGTGCAGAGCAAGCAAAGTATGCATTACCTGGAAAATACTGAAAAGGACAACTAACATGGGCACCATCTCCAGGATGAAATGAAAGCTGCTGTCCCACTGGTTTATAGTATGTGCTTGACCATGTACAAGCCTAAAAATGAATCGTAGAATCATAGAATGCTCATGCTTGGAAGGGACCTCTAGAGGTCATCTAGTCTAACCCCCCTGCACACTCAGGGTCACCTAGAGCACGTGGCACAGGACTGCGTCCAAGCGGGTTTTGAAGATCTCCAGAGAAGGAGACTCCATAAACTCTCTGGGCAGCCTGTTCCAGTGCTCTGTCACCCTCACTGTTAAAAAATAATTTCCTTAAGTTCCTGTGGAACTTCTGGTGCTTCAGTTTGTGGCCATTACCTCTGTACCTCTGTTCTGTGGGTGGCCAGCACTGAAAAGAGACCAGCACATCCTCCTCACTCCCTCCCTTGAGGTACTTATAGACACTGATTAGATCCCCTCTCAGTCTTCTCTTCTCCAAGCTGAACAGGCCCAGCTCCCTCAGCCTCTCCTCATAGGGCAGATGTTCCAGGCCCCTGATCATCCTTGTAGCCCTGTGCTGGACTCTCTCCAGCAGCTCCACATCCCTCTTGTACTGTGGAGCCCAGAACTGGACACAATACTCCAGATGTGGCCTCACCAGGGCTGAGTAGAGGGGCAGGATCACCTCCCTCGACCTGCTGGAGACGCTCTTCTTAACGCATCCCAGGATCCCATGGGTCTTCTTGGCCACAAGAGCACACTGCTGCCTCATGGTCAACTTGTCCTCCATGACGCCCAGGTTCCTCTCTGCAGAGCTGCTCTCCAGAAGGTCAGTCCCCAGCCTGTACTGGTGTCTGGGGTTATTCCTCCCCAGGTGCAGGACCTTGCACTTGGCCTTGTTGAATTTCATGAGGTTTTTCACTGCCCAGTTGTCCAGGTCCCTCTGGATGGTAGCGCAGCCCTCTGGGGTATCAGCTACTCCTCCCAGTTTGGTATCATCAGCAAACTTGCTGAGGGAGCACTCTGTGCCTTCATCCAGGTCATTGATGAATAAATTGAACAGGACTGAACCAAGGACTGACCCCTGGGGGACCCCGCTAGCTACAGGCCTCCAACTAGACTCTGCACCGCTGATCACCATTCTCTCGGCCCTGCCATCCAGCCAGTTCCTAATCCACCTCACTGTGCGCTCATCTATCCCACAGTTCCAGAGCTTGCCGGGAGATGGGCAAGAATCATGGATGAAGAATCATGATTTTAGAATTGCACTGGCAGATGGTGCTCTTTTGGTGATTACGATTAGCAGTGCATGAGGAGAGAGCAAAATTGGCATGGTGAGGAGGCTTCCCTCTAATGCCAAAGGAACAATCAAGGAAGAGAGCCAGGAGGCCTGAGTCACACAAACCAAGGGAAAAGGGAATTTAATGGCAGCTTTTAAAAGAAGTCAGAGCAAATGAAGTTGGGGTTATTGTCACGGATGCTATTGCTAAAAGTCATTTGTTAGGGTACAAGGTAGTGCGGGAAACAGAACTGGTATTTAAGAGAGGGGCTCTAGTGATTGCCCATATTCAGATCATAAATGTGAGGATATAGTTCAGACTTGCTTTGTTGAGCCCAGAAATGTGAGGAGATAATGTGATGCATTTTGGGATGAATATTCTCATTCTTGTTTTTGTGCCACACTGAGCTTTTGAAATGGATATTATGATGTGGAGAGAGTTCAAAGCTCAGCTAGAATACAGCAAGTCTGCCCAAAGGAAGAAATTAAATCTGTACTGCTGAGTGAGAAGTTCATACAGATTTTAATATGCACACACGCAAATATATATATATACACACACATTTTTTTTTTTACCTTTATAAACTCTCATCTTGGCTGTTAGCAAACTGCCTTTCCTGCCTTTGATTTGGGAATGCTTGAGACAAGTGGAAGTATCCCAGATGATAACTCAGTTTAAATTTGACAGGGCTGGTGGAAAGATGTATATATGGCCATTCTGCTTAGTTCAGAAAGCAGTTAATTGCCATACTTTATGTGCAACTATATGCTGATTTGAACAAAGATAAGTCTTCGAATCAGTTTTAGTTGTGACTTGTGAGGTAGTTTTACAGGACCTACCTGTTTTCCAGGCTTTTGAGAAGTGAGAGGATGGCAATGTTATGCCAGTGGAAGAGGAGAGTTTCTTGTGAGAACAGGGCAAGTCATGACTGAGGCCAGCTTAACTGCGTTATGGTGTTAAATATTCACCTGCAATCAAATCATTCTGTAAGCTACATCAGTGAACCCATAATTTTTTACTCTGATTTCAGTCTAGATTGCCGACTGTTGATAGAAATTGTCTTATTCAAAAATTAAGTTGCTGTCCTCCCCACTTTGTTTCATAGAATATCTGGTAAAAATGTTTCGTGTGAAGTAAATGAAATGAGCAGAGAGCATGTATGTGGTTTCCCAGTGCTGACTGATCAGAAAACCTACAGCTTCACATTAGGTGTCTCCAATCCTGTCGGGCAAGCAGAGTCCTCACTTTTGGTTGATTTAACTCAGAGAGGTAAGACTTAAGAATTACAAAAGCAAAAAGATGTACCTTCTGCATGCTGACGATTTTTTTGAGTTCACATCTGTAACATGCTAAGCTTACTATTAGTTTGCTCTGTTGTCACCAATATTTTGCATTGTTCAGTAATTTGAATTTAAGAAAAGAACGTTTAGGACGTGACCTGTGGTGAAGAACAGGTCTGCATGGGGATGCTAGGTCCCCAAAGCCATGCTACCAGACTGGATACAGTGCTGGGTAAATGCTACTGTGATCTAGCGAGGTTCCAGTGTCTGTTTACATGTTACTTCAAAGTTCAGTAACTATCAAACATCAAATATGAGGTGTAACTTATAAATTGTTAGTGACCCATATTGCAGTGTCTGCTTATAGGGCAAGATCTTACAAGCTTACTTTTGCAGGATTTGGAGCCTGAAGCAGCAGCACTGATAGGTCTTAGCAGTACTGTTGCAGCCATGATGCTGTGCTCTTCTGGTTTGTTGAAGCAGTATCTTTCAGTTGAACCCCAGTATCAGTGAGTAATGGGAGAAGATAAGCCACAACAAACAATTGACAGGTCCTATTTTTTTTCCTGTTAGTTATAAACTAATAACAGAATTAGTTTATAATTTTTGCACCTAGCAGGTGTGACTGCTGTTTCCTATTTGAATTCTCTCCTTTGTTAACCTCACTGAACAGTTAATTTCCAACACAGAATGCACATTTCCTTACAGATAAACGGGTCAGTTCTAGCAGTTGAGGTTTTTTCTGTATTAGTTTCAATTAATTTTACAACATTGCCTAAAGAGACTTTTAGGGAGGAAGAGGTTGTCGAATTGTCCTACCCTTCTGAGTCTTCAGATGGTAATTCTTAAGTTTAAAAGGTCATGGTGAACAAGATTGGATTCGTTTTGTATATCACTAGTCCTCTGAAATATCCTGTGCTCTAGGTAATTGCACCTTTTTTATAAAGTTAGTACAAGGTGAAATGTATTTGTGAGCCGACAGCTTCTTACCGCAGATGCCATTACGTCAGTAACATTCAGCCTTGAGCAAATTGTTTGATAACTAAAAGTTGCGTCAGGAATGAAACTGTTTACAGGTGCCCTCAGAACACCAGTAGCACCAGCTGTCTTCATTGCTAATGGGATAATTTATTTATCTTTCTGATTCTCTTGGCACTTTTAAAATAAGGATTTTTCTGAGCTACGTTTTTTCTTAGAACTGAAGCTTTTTTTTTTTTGCCTTTTTATTTTTTAAGTTCATCCAAAAACTCCAGAAAAATTAATTGCTTCTGGGAACAGTTCTACAAATGTCCAATTGCGCTGGTATATAAATGGTAGCTTTACTGAGATCCGGCTTCTGTGTCAAATTGAAATTAGCAGCGGTCACTCTGAGCAAAAACTGGTAAGTCTTGCTTTTAATGGAATTTGTTTTGTTCAAATGTTGATTTTTTCCACTGCATTAATAACACTGACATTTTTTTCATAGCTTTACTCTGATCTTACTAAGTGATTAATGCAGTAATGACTGTAAATCCATCTACTAAAATCTGGAAGAGTTGTAATTTATTGTTGCCTGCTTTGTCTTGTTTATTTAGTATTACACAATTTAGAGGACAGACAATTTAGCAACCACATTATTCGGTGCATTGAGAAATTGCGTAGTGTTTTATCCTGACCCTTTGCGTGGTAGTTTTTGTGCTTTGTCCTTCTTGATGCAAGCTGTGCTAACACATTAGTTCCCATGATATGCTGCCGCTCTGCAGATTTCCATGGCAGGAGTTTCTCCTTGCCTCTTGCAATCTGTCATTGATTTTTTTTTTTTTTTCCCCTTGGAGAACATTGCAGCTGCTTGCTGTCAGTAGTTCACATGCATGTGGCTGTAACATGGAGTTGCTAAACCTGCTCATGTGTCAGTGGTGTGGAGACAGGATAGGGAAGGATTCTCCCGTTGGGCATGTGAGTAGGCAATCCCGGTGAAGGCTTCTACATCTGGAGAGAAGATGATGTTTCTGGGTGAAGTTCAGCTTTCTAGCATGTGGGCTTCTCTCTGCCTCAGTGCTGTGTCACTGACTGGAGCTGCATACTTGCTCTGCTGACTGTTAAGAGTTGCTTAGGGTACTAATTTAAACATCAGCATCAGATGCTGAGTGTAGCTGGTGGGAATATATCCTTGTCCTTCTTATTGCCTAACTTGCTGCGTGGGTGATCAGTCTCACTGGGGAAGCCCAGTGGCAAAACTGCGTTTTCAGTTGGCCCGGGGTCTACCCCCTGACACTGTGTTTGCATGTTCAGGTGTTATATCTCTGACCAACTCAGCTAGGCTCACACGGAAGTACCCAGTCTTGGAGCACAGAGCGTAGCCTGAATTGGTAATTTGAATATATTGACCTTCAGGTTACTTTTTAGGAAACTTGTTTCTTGGTTTGATTTTAACCAGCGTTCTGTTATTTGGTCGTAGTTGCTTACCAGGGAAAGCCTTGAATAGTGTTAGTCCAGCCACAGAAGTGAAACTGAACATGACCATTAGATACATTGTCCCTAACTTAATGGTGTGATGGTTAAGGCATGCTCTATATATACTGTCATAGTGTTTACAGAGCGTGTAAGCTTTTATATTTTCTCTGTAATCAAATGTGTTTAGTACCCTGAGATCAGGTACTGCAAAGAAAATCATAGCTATCTTGGAAATGAACAGGAGAAGGAACTGGCTTTAGATATAATTAACAGCTCTGACAAATGAGCTGCACTGGATTTTGTAGTAGTAGTTTGACCTATTTTCATCCAGAATTTACATTTGTCAGCTCCCACAGTTACTGCTCCTGGAGCAATCAGCAGTGAGGGCAAACACTGATATTTCACCCACCTCAGTTAGCTGAAATTGCCAGCAAAGGTGGGATTGCAGAGCTCTGTCCAGCCTGAGTCTCATGGGACAAAGTCTGGGGCACCTATTTGCTCTAGAGCTCTGCTTCAGTCACCTGGGGCAGTGGAGGATGATCCTGCACTGCCACTGCAAATTGCTTCACTGCATCTGTTTCAGAGCCCTCCATTATGGAGGCTTTTGAAATATAGCACACAAGTTTATATAAACTTTTTGCAGCTTTGTGTTGTCTCTGGTTACTTAATTAAAAACAAAACAAAAAACTCCCAGTCCTCTGTAATAAAAAGTGTCTGTGGAGTTATGATATTTTGATGGCATTGGAGGATATTTTCAGGAGCTTTTCCATCCGTGTGAAAGATTGTTGGCTCTGAGATATATTTCCAAATTGTTATTTGGCTTTAGAAATGTACAATTAGTTGCAGCTTAAAGTTTTTTGCAGTCTCGTTCTTGGAAGCTGTGATGCACGTGTGTCATAATTAGATGAAATAAAGTATACTCCCAGGCTTAGAGTTTCTTTAGTAGGCATGAAACTTAAATACTGCCCAGACTTGCACCATTTTAAGAATAACAAGACCGAATGGTGCTGTAAAATAGACATGAATAGAGATCACTTTGGTAAGACTTATATTGTCCTTTGAAAGAAATGGGACCACTAAGAAGACTGTGATAAGTATGTTGCTCTTATGGACTGTGTGCTTCTGTTTGTGCTTTAGGAAAAAAATGTCACCTTCTTCATAGATGTTGACTTTCAGCATAATTTAAGAGAAAAAAAAAAACATGCCCAATTTTTATGTTTTTTTAACAGCAGAACGTCTCCATGGCTGGTGGAAAATTCTCAACCTACACAGCTCAGCTGAATTCCCTGCACCCGTATACTAAATACCAGTTCAAGGTTCGCTGTTCAGCTGCTGATCACTTCTGGAGATGGAGTGACTGGAGTAGGGCAGAGGAATACACTACACTGGAAGCCCGTAAGTCCATTTAGTTTGGTGACAAAATGTTGAACTTGTGAAACCATATATTTTAAAAGTTGTAGTAAAGGAAGCTATCTTTTTGATTGTTAGGTGTTAAATTGTCTGTTATGCAACTCATGATTTTTTTTTTTCCTCAGCGCCTGTAAGAGGACCAGATGTTTGGAGAGAGAGAAGTCCTTCTGGAAGAAGTCTAAAAATCTTCTGGAAGGTAGATAGGAACTTAAAGTTTTAAAACATTATATAATCCAATTGAGCAAAGTGACATTCTTTACACGTTTATAAAAGTGCAAAGTTTACATTCAGTAAATAAGATTACATTTCTGAACTTTTTAAAATCATTCCTTAAGACAGGTATTTTTCCCAAAATGAGAATATTATCTAAGTTTTATATTTAAAAGGAAGTATTATAGATTTGAGAAGAATTTCACGTGAAGAATTAAGTTATTAACACGCTGTAGGTTAAAAAAAAAAAAAAAAGTAATTAAGAACTTGGATGTTAATTCCTAAGATCACACCCGAGTAGCTGTATTTTTTGCCTGGCAGTCTTATGCATTAGATTCATATAATCCTATGTCTTCCTCTGCTTTTTTTCCATTTTGTTTTTTATGCACTTTTTGACTGCTTCATAGCCATTGTCCCTTTCCGAAGCCAATGGAAAAATAGTGTCTCATGAAGTGTCATGCTACCTGCTTGGTACAGCGCTGGAGTATAAAGAAGTCACGGAACCATCACATAGTACTGAGATAAAGCTTGGAAAACACGATTGTGTAATTAGCGTCGTAGCCAAAAATCACGCAGGCTCGTCTCCCCCTACGAAGATAACGAGCGTGGAACTGCCGAGTGGTGAGTGCTCACAGCAGATGTCTAAGCACCATGTCGGCTTGGAGAGTATCTGGGCAAGCAAGCTCGTTTATTGAAAAATGAGGTGATGTGCTTTGTTTGCTTTCGTTTGGAGGGTTTCGTGCCACCCAAATCTACATGCGCTGCTTCACTTTGATGCAGTGTCTCACCAAGCTGATAGAGTGCAATGTCTGCAGCTATGTTGCGCTTTTCTGGAGACTTCCTGGGAGCAACAAGGGTCATTGACACCGATTGGTCTCTGACATTTAGGGAACTCAGTTTGTTTCTGTGTGTTCTTGTTGAGATGCGGAAATGTTGTACATGCTACAGAGAATCAAAATATGGTTGTGAGGGCATGTTGTGTGCCGCCTTAGGTGAGCGATTATCATATCAGGAATTCTGAGCTCTCTATATTATTTATGTTATATAAATATTATTCAGCCTATTTGGAAAAGCATTTGCCTCCTTGTGTTGAAAGCTGGGGTTTGAAAAGAAAGTGGTCTTAGCTTCCCAATTAAGTCCCAAGTCTCACTCTTGCTGTGGACTTCTGTGAAGTGAGGTAGCTGAGATAGAAAATTATTTTCATGAAAATATTTGTATAGAGCAAAAAGAGAACTAGATTCTGGGAGTGGTAGAAGTCTCTCTAGTACAGGTTTGTGGTGTTGGACAGACGATGGCAGCTGGAGCTTTGCAAATCATTTGCAGCTTTCACTTGGAAGGAACTCTCGGAAGTCTGAGGTTCCCCTTAGTGTTACCCAGCTTGTACTCTAGAAGATTTTTTTTTCCCAAGTAGTATAGGAATTATCTGAGTCACTGACTTGAGACACAAAATGTGACTCATTCAGTGAACTGCATGACATTTATACCCAAACAGTCTCTTGGCTGCTTCCTGTGTACACAAGTACTTTTTAGGTCCATAGGAAAGCAGTGGCTCTGAAGTTTGAGATCTGCTGATGCGGCTTCGTGGACACTTAAAACAGGCAGAGGGTTTTCTGCCTTAATTCTTCTGTCACCGTCTCTGAAAAGTGCTCTGTAGAGAGCTGAGGACGTGTAATCTGTCTGCCACTTGCTCCATTGTAGTACTGGGCTGCTACAAGTAGCAGAAATACACCAAAAAGAGCAAAATACAGAACTCTGCTTGTTAGTGTCCAGTGTGAATCTCCTGTCTTCTGGCTCAAGATGTAATATTCAGTGTAGTTTACTGAAAAATTTTTAGATGATATGTGCTCACTGTCCATGGAGTATTTTCTGTAGATAGAATAGCTGAAGCAGTTTCATTAGAAATAATGATACTCTCTTCATATAAATTCTCAGCATCACAGAAATGTGGTTTCACTGGTTGTGTAATAGAGTGGGGAAAAGTTTTTTTTTTGCAGGGGGAAAAGTATTGAAGTACCTTTGGAGTTTGACTTCTCTTGGTTAAACTAGATCTGTTTTTCTCTCTATGAACAAATGAGAAAAAGGCTAAATACTTTGGTATATATTAGCAATGTTTAGAAATGTGCAGTCCTTCAACATTCACAGCACGGCTGTGAGAATCAAGTTTTCACAACATTGCCTCTTAAAAAACTGCCCTTTCCCTTCAGCCCCCCATGGTGTAGGGCTTTAATGACATGAAATAATTGACTCCATAGGGGGGCATAAATGAGAACATTGGAAAAGAAAAACTGAAACCCAAAGGTTGTTTTTGAAGATCTGTCATGAGGCCCACAGCTGTTGTCGTGGCCTTTGGAAAATATCCACGAGCTCGGCAGGACCCTTCCTGACAGGCAGCCATAGAGGGAAACCGCTGGAATGAGATGTCAGTCTCCAATCTTGTGAGCTCAAGGGCAGCTAAAATTTTAACAACAACAACAACAAAAAAAGGCAAAAGAAGGCAGAGGTTTTTTCGTTTGTTTTTTTGTTTTGTTTAAATTATCTTTGGTGTTCTGCAGTCTCCACAAAGTTCACTGGGTACTTGTCTTTTGCTGTCGATTCTTGGTGAAAAATTGTGTGTGGTTGGGCAAGAGGCTTTGAAAGAAACACACAGCAAACCTGTAGATGGAATGACAGGAGGAATTTGTAGCTGGGGGCTCCTGCCAAATTGGTGTCAAGTCAGATTTGAACATGACATCTGCTGTAAATGCTTACCTTGAAAATGTGCTTTCTTAGCCAGGCCTGCGGTGCAGCACTTCTCGTCCTCCTGCTCCAGCCAGGCTGCAGGATTTGCTGCAGGCTGTGCCTGGTCTCTGGCACTCCAGAAAGCAGAGCCGAGCGCAGCGTGTCGGCTGTCACGGCACCGGCAGCGTCCTCCACTTTCTTAGAAATGACTGTGGTTTGCAGCGACTGCGGGCCGTGCCTGGGAGGCTTTCTCGTGGCACATCTAGCTGTCTGCTTGCTGATGGGTTTTTGTGTCATTTTTGTCACAGACGATGTCAGAACAGAGCGCGCCGTTGCACTGGGGAATGGAATTTATATTTCTTGGAATTCTTACCCCAATGTGACTTGTGGCTATATCGTAAAATGGTGTCATTCATCTGGGGCTGAGCCCTGTAGCGTGGACTGGCAGAAATT
Source organism: Tinamus guttatus (assembly GCF_059628265.1). Taxonomy (NCBI): domain Eukaryota; kingdom Metazoa; phylum Chordata; class Aves; order Tinamiformes; family Tinamidae; genus Tinamus; species Tinamus guttatus. Next base: position 591,256 of record NW_028289083.1, on the reverse strand, counting down.
TCCTTCAAACACAACAAATGCAGTGATAAAATCTGGTAAGTCAGAAATGAAAGTTTTTATGAATCTCTCTGCTTCAGAGGTTGATTAGAAAGTGAAAAGAGAACATTTCCAGTACTATAGATCAAAGGTTGTTGTGTTGCTGTGTGCTTGTGTATATAAATGAACCTCTTCTTTGTGTTGTGTTTATTTTGATTTCTAATGCTGCTCTGCCAAATCCAAATATTCAGTCTTGGTTTAACTGTCATCATCCTGTTTTATTAACTATTTTGAAATCATCTTTTTAACTGCACCTAAAAGCTCCCTCATTCAGCTCTAAACTTCCTAAAACTTCCTAATGCATAATGGTTAATTTGCATGGTTTTGAATTTTATTCAGATGCTAAGCATAAACTGTACTGCCTGGGACAGAGGGGAAACTTATCTGTTGTTTGTACATGAGGCAGATATTTTAAAGTGTGACCTCTATATGCTGGCTTGCTGTCAGTAATTGAAATTTCCTGGAACAGGGCACAGTCCAGGTCTCTAGATGCTGGTGGGCAGATCAGGGAAATGAGACTCAGCTGTGGTGGGACTAGTAGGAACAGAAGAGGAAAGAGAGCACTCAAGAAAGATATTGGATTTTTTGCTGCTTCCTGTAAATAATATTTATTTGCTTTTTAGAAGAGATTAGTATATAAAGTCTCCATGAGAGAAAACAGTTTAGAGCTGTGTACATGGGGATTTTGACAGGGGGCAATAGTATTGTTCGTAATGTGGTTACAACACTTTGTCCATGCTGGGTTTGTTTGCGTTGGCTCTAGCTTGCTTTTCCTACGCAGACAATACGGGGTTTGTCCCGGGATGCACTGATCTCCTCCTGAGCTCTGTGCCGGGATGTTTCTTGGGGCAGATTGTAGGAGCTACAAGGCTGCTACGGCTCAAACCAGCCTTGTGCCAAGTCCTGCAAGGAGAATCTTTGAAGCTGGACCTGAGCTCTTGCAGAAACCCTCTTGACAGCTCCAGGGGATCACAGTGGCATCTTGCTTAGGGGGAAAAATGGGCAGAGGATTGATTTGATACATATCAGTTTTATGCGTCAGAGTTCAGACCTGGATTTCATTGTTGGAGTGATTCAGTATCACTTTTGAGAGTTCTCCAAGTTACTTTTGACTCTGTTTCAGTAACAGGCCTGTGTGTTTTAAGGATATGTTTTGTATTTCTGAGTAAGCAGGATCTATGTAGCTACTGTAGGGGGCATCAGAAGGGATTGTTTCTGTAACTTCAGCTTGTGGTTCCTCACGGAAAGAGCAATTTAATGCAATTCCAGCAGATTGTTTTCCATTCTATTTGTTTAGAACTGAAATTGCTCTGAGAGCTACATTTCTTTTTTTTTTTCTCTCTTATCTTGTTTTTCTTTTTTCCCTACTGCCTCTAAACTGTATTTGATGGCATAGCTTTTACAGGAATTGCAAATGAGGATAACATTGATATCTAACACTGTGGTCTAAGATTTAATGATTTTTTTTTAGTATGTACTTAAATGTGTGCATTATCTGAGAGCTAAAAGCATCATTCTTCCCAAGCCAAATCTTCACAGTAATTTTCTGTTATAGCACTGTTTAGACCTGGTGTGAGATACAACTTTTCACTATACGGCTGCAAATCCAGCGGATATCAGTTGTTGAAGAACATAACTGGGTACATGAAAGAGCTGCGTAAGTGTGCTTTGTTGTTCAGAATCATTACAAAGTGGAATTTGAAACTATGCCTATTTTTAATTCAATGTTAGTAAAAGATTATTGAGAATGGAATAGTACCAGTGACTTCCACAATGTCTTCATATGCAGCTGCAATGTAATTCTCTTAGAGCCAGTAATTTTTTAGTTTCTCACATATCACTAGCAGCATATTTGCAGTTCAGACTGTGCAGCATGTGGTTATATGAAAGCAGCTGTTCTCAGTTCTCAGCATCCTGGTGTCCTCCAGCTCTCCTGTGGCAAGGCATGAGCAAAAGCTTGCTATGAAAATGTCATTGCAGAGCTGGAGGCACAGGGATAGTTTGAACTGCAGGGACGGGGTTGCTTCCCCAAGAAGGCAGAGAACTTTTCTTGGTTTTTCAAGTTGAACTAAGCTTCTGAGCATGGGAGCGCAGGATGTCTAAGAGATGTCCACAATGTTGCCGATTAAATACTGCACTTCTTAGACTATTTTGCTTTGGAGTTTAGCTTGGCTTTGTGGAATAATTGCTTGGAAAAGTAAGCTGATCACATAATCTGAGCCCATGGATATATCCTTGTTTATTTCAGTGTTAGGACTGACGATGAGATTTGGACATTTTTATCAAACACTTGGAAGAAGATTTCTTGGAAGATGGTTTTTCAGTGGATTCTTAACAGAATTGGAAGCTTCCAAGATAAAAGAGAATTTGGGGGTGAAGGAGAAAATCCATACTGAAAAAAACCTTATTAGGAATTGAAAAATTTACTCACTTTGCTGAAGAGCAAAGATATATTTTCAAACTTCATAATTGCCTTGGATGAATAGCCATGAAGACAAAATAGATGCATGCTTAAACATGAGTTCAGCTTTGGTAGACAGTCACAGATTAGTGATAAATGTCAGTCCATATCCTGTTATGTGACCTTATACAGTATCTGCTGTGGTATTTTCGGTGGAGTCTAGATATTGGAATAAGGATTTGCAGTGCCTACTAAGAACTAATCCTTTTAAACAGAGATAGATTTCCTTGATAGGAATGTGAGCTTTGTTTAATTTAAATGCAAGCAATGTAGTCACAGAGTTAAAGCTTTAAAAAACCTAAACACTTCAGCTTGCATGCTCTGAATGTTTATGCAAACTTTCTGGGTTTGTTGCAGGAAGAGGGGTATATTGCATATGTGTCAGCAAGAAGGCTGTTTGAGGAAATTTTTTCATTCAGCTTCTATTGGTAGAGAAAATTGCAGTATTTGCTGATAAGGAGACAGATATACTAATCACTTTGGAGGATCACCTACTCTGTTCTTTTACAGGTCCTTGAGAGTGAGAGAAGTGTATTCAGGAAAGAGCTGAACATACTAGCCCTGAAAAAAGTTGTTTCAACACTTATTATTATATTATTCCCTATATATATTCTATTATTATTCTATAATATTTTACATTTAATGATAGTGTGCTTTCTTACTACCTTTCTCGTTAATAATTCTCCCTGCAGCTCCAAAACGTGCACCAAATTTTACTGTAGAAGAAACATCTTCTGATTCGATATTGGTAAAATGGGAAGACATTCCTATTGAGGATTGCCAGGGGTTTCTAGAGGGATATCGGCTTTCCTTTGCAAAAGGTGAAAAAGATGCTTTAAAGCCTAGGCTTTCAGAATCAGGTAAGTGAAATCTGTAGTTTGTAACTTCCCCATTCAAGCGTTTTTTATTCTCTAATACTTAAATTTCACTTTAGAAAAAAAAAAAAGAAGTTTTAATTATAGTTCAGTTGCATTACTCAGTGACAGGATTAGTGCCTGATATGTGGCAAAGGCATTTGGAAGATGAGCTTCTTTGCATTGGCAGCGCAGTTATTCTTTAATATGAGGCAAAAGTCAGAGAAAGCAGTGACTCACCGGGGCCATGGAGCTGTGCGGTGGCTATGTGACAGTGTGACACACTGCCCAGTGTACAGACACACCAGCTAAGTTATGGGTAGGCTATATTTAATCAGGTGTAGCCTTCCATTATCTGTAAGGACATGTCTGTACAGAAGTGAACCCAAGTTCATTAACATCACAGGAAACCTGAGTGTAAAAGACAGCCTGTGACAGCAACACACGCACTATATTGTTTGCTACTGCGCAGCTAAGCGCGTTCTTGGGATTCTCTGTTTCTTTCTTTTCCAAAAACTGTTCTGCAGGCTTAATGTGCTGACTTTAAGAAATTTTTGCTTATGTCAAGACTGAGAATCCCTTCTCACCATGTTTTATTTTCTTACTCCTCACAAACAAACAGGGAATCCAGAACTTAAAGTTAAGAATATCACTGACTTAACAAAGAAGTCTTTGAGAATACTTGATCTTCAAGGCAAAACAAGCTACCAACTGGACCTACAAGCCTACACTGCTGGTGGGATGAGCCCTGCAAATAGCCTTTATGTGGTGACAAAGGAGGATTGTAAGTTGGATATCCCTATTTATTAATATTCTTTAGCACAGGGGCTGTACAATGTATATAAAGCTGAGATTATTTTGTTGGGTCTCTGCAAGTAGTTTGGGTTTACAGACTACTTTTTATTTCAGTTAGTTAGTTATTTTTAGATATGAAAATTGTTGTAAGAAAACATTCCTGTTATAGCTACCATGTAGTTCATTGAAATGTATGCAAGAAAAATAACTCTCAGGCTGCTCCTAGATGTGGTGGAGTCCCAGCTTTTTCAAACAGCTAGTTGTTTTTGTCAAGTTTCCCATGATGAATATCTACTAATAAATGGTGGGAAGAAATGCATTATGGAAATATTTACGAGTTTCAGAATTATAAACAGATGCTTCTCTGCTTTGATTTCGGCTTTATCAATCCCATGGCAGAAGCAAACCCAGAAAGACAGTTATAGAAAGAGATTGGCTTTGGGGGATGAGAAAAATTTTAAAAAATATTTCATGTGGAGGGAAGAATAAACATCAGGGTGCAATGAAAATACATGAAAAATCAAACCTGAGGCACATACTCCAACATATTCCCAGTGATGTTAAAACTTGGGCATTAGAAGCATTATAAAATAGATAAAAGGCAGGTCAGAGTCATTACCAGAGATTTGGCCTGCTCAAGTAACCTGAAAGTGTGATTCTAGTGCTTCCTGAGAACAGACCTTGCATGACAATCCTTATTGTATTGCGCACAAGCCTCTTCTCTGTTAAGCAAATGGAGAGAAATATCTGTTGATTTCTGCAGTTATCCTTGAAATAATCCCCTTACTGACAGACTTTTTCCCCTCCTATTGAAGGGGAAGTGTATGGTATGGGTCACTGTTAAATGTGTTTCATGTTAGATTAAATGCTCTTTGGTCTGTGGGAATGATGCAAAAGCTATAAACCTTGCTGGTAACTTGGGATATATCTTCACTGTTTTTTGCTTTTCTCCTCTCCAGCTGTGGGATTAATCATTGCAATCCTCATCCCAGTGGCAGTAGTTGTTCTGCTTGGAGTAGTGGCCAGCATCTTTTGCTACAGAAAAAGGGAATGGTAAATGCCTGCCTTCAGTTCTGATCTTCTTCTGGATGCATTTGCTTCAGGGCTAGAGTTTTCTGTGATTTTTATTACTTTGTTTTCTCCAAATACCCAAAGATGTCTGTGGGGTTTACAGGCCTTTGCTTAAGAGCAGGTGGCAAAAACAGATTGTAGAGCATGAGGAGGAAGCTGAGTTGAAGAGAAGCTGAAAAGAACTTGGAGCTGGTTAGGAATGCAAAAAAAAGGGTTGTGGGAGCCTGTCTCCCAGGGAGCACCATCTATAAATAGTGCCCAGTGTAAATAGGCTGGTGATATTTTGTATTTTGTGACCTGTCCACAAAGAGCCAGGTAGACATTTGATCTTCAACTTCTCGTAAACATGACATTTCAAGTTCCCAAGTTAAAAATAAAAAGAAAATGTTTGCTGTTTTTTCCATTAAGTACTCGGTGAAATGTTGAAATGTAATGCAGTAAAGCTTTATGCCAGATGTCTTGAATATTCTGAATTAAAGGGAAATGTCCCAGTTCCTTTATTGTATTGTCAAACTATTTCTAGGCCTGGTAACTTTTAAAAGTTCTTTCTTTCTTCTTTAAAGGATTAAAGAAACATTTTATCCTGAGATCCCAAATCCAGAGAACAGCAAAGCACTGCAGTTTCAGAAGAACATCTGCGAAGTAAGCCTCCTTTTAAACCTGGTATTTTAAACTTCTAAATGCGTTTGTGAGTAGAACAGCCTTTTGCAAACTTTGAGTCTACTGCTCCACTTGTAAATTAACTCTGTGGCAGGGGAGAATAGCCCAACTTGCGGAGTTACTTTTGTCAGACGGTATCTGCAGCTATTGTGTTGCTAATGTGTCTTGAAAAAGCTTGAATAAGGAAATCACTGCTGTAATTCTGTTGTGTCAGACTAATAGCACATCTCGGTACACAGGATAAGTTCCTGATATAGTTATCATCTTCCTCACATAAAGTGGAGAGAAGTGTGTGCACCATGTTCCCAACTTTCTGGGGCATTTAATAGCCTGGCCTAAGGGTAACATTTAAGTAATTTTCTGAAGTGACTTATGCAAAGCAGAGATTTGGGGAAGCAGTTCTGAAGTACTTCCTGCAAAAGCCTGAGTCTGAGTACTGAAATACTTTTATGTTAACATGAATGTGTGAATATTTGTGAGTCTGAGAATTAAATCACCTTTTTTTTGTATTGTATTAGTAGTAGTGGAATGAGGGCAAAGTCTCAACCCAACATACTACTATAATTCAGACAGGCTCTTGCTTGCAGGATTTCCTGATCTTTTTGCTTAGTCTCTCCCTTTTCTCATTTTTCTTACTTCAGGGGAATAAGACACTTAAAACACTGGAAATGAACCCCTGCACCCCTAATAGTGTTGAAGTGGTGGAAACACAGTCTGTTGCTCCCAAGATAGAAGACACAGAGATGATGTCTCCAGCCACAGACACTGTGCCCGAAGATGGCTCCGATTCAGAAAATGAAAACCATGTAGTTGTGTCCTATTGCCCCTCTATTGTTGAAGAGGAGATCTCGAATCCCGCTATGGATGAACCTGTGGGGTCATCTCAGGTGGTTTACATTGACATCCAGTCAATGTATCAGCCTCAAATTAAAGCAGAGGAAGAGCCAGAAATAGACTTTGTGACTACAGCAGGCTACAAGCCCCAAATGCAGCTGCCTATCAGTGCTCTGAAAATAGAGTCTCGCTCAGCTCCAGAGGAAGAATCAGATGAAACTGCAGGTTACAGACCTCAAGCAAACACTAATGCCTGGAACATGGACACTCCAGACTCACCCGGATCAGTTGAAAGCAACAATGAAAATGCATCCTTTGGTAGCCCGTGCTCCATTAATTCTCGGCAGTTTTTGATCCCCCCAAGGGATGATGAAGACTCTCCCAAGCCCACTAACACAGCGTGGTCCTTTACACACTTTTTTCAGAACAAACCAAACGATTAACAGTGGATCCTCATCACACCTGAACCTGCCTTCTAAATAAGCTCTTATTACTGATATGGTAAAGAAACGAGGAAGAAAAGTGCAAAAGGCACAAATTATTCTTGAAGGTCAGCAGAGGTTCAAGTGAGCTGAATGTTACCATGTTTAAGTTAGTGAAAGTGTTAAATGTTCCATTTTAAAAGAGACTAAAAGGCCAAAGCTATAGCCATTTCATTATTATTCTAGTAAAATGTATTGGATGTAAGGGGTATTGAGTTTAGATCTCCTGATAATCATAGTCAAAGAACTCTGCCTACCTTCACATAGTGTTCCAAGATTAATATGGTCTCATACAACTTATAACTTAGAAAGATTGCTTTGCTTTGTTGTAGTTGTTCTCCACTGTGCATACTCAAAAGTTGTAGCCCAAACAGGTTTACAAACAGAAGGTTTAATTTATCACAAATCTCAGCCTTAACACATAGAAACAGCATGGTTGGAAAATCTTGAGATCTTTCACCTAGTCGGAAATTAAGAACATTTAAAGAGCTATTTTTTTCTCTCATGTGGATGAGTGTTGTCACTGTTTAGCACTTCTTAAGCAATGGCCATTCATCTCTATTGCTTTTTAACTAGACACTATTTTCTGTACCTACTGTACAATGTTTATTCAATGTTTGACTCAGGGGTGCAAACTTGGAGGAAAAAAAGAAGTGTAACACTGATTTAAACCTCAATGAGATCTACATCAAGTTGACAACTTTTTTTTTTTAATTGTTAGAATGCTCTATATTTTTTTCTATCATTTGATTAAGGAGTAAATATTTCCTAATGTATTGCACTAATGCATTTTGTATTTTTATAGCTTCAACTCCAGATCTCTTGTCTCCAAGTGGTACAATATTCCTTTTCCCAGTGTTCATCAGACTTTGGTTATACTATACACCAGTGGAAGCCATGCAGGAAACTATATCTACTAACATCAGCTGACCAAGCCGTTTGGCACTCAAAATTAGAGACAGTAATTTTAGCTCTTTTAGAACAAATTGCTCCTTGGATTAGCTTCACTGTATTAGCTTTACCACCTGCTGCCTGGCTCTCCCTGACAGTATCTACACAACAAATCCTACCTAGGAGTACTAGATGGGATTTTTCTGCTGACAGGAAGAAACCCAAGGAGGTTTTGGTGCCACTAATGCTACCTCCCCTTTACCAGACATGTGATGCAAAGATAGCTTAGATGGTGTAAATTTGTGTGTTTAAAGAAATGTTCAGAACAATCGTCTTTGAAAACTTCTGTTTTCACATGCACATCTTCAGGCAGCTCTGATTGTAACATTTCACTGTGCAAACTTCAGCTCTGGCACGCACATAGCTTACATAAGAAAGTGTTTTTTAATTTACCTTTTCTTTAGTGTCAAACAAAATCGCAAGAGGTTGTATGTTAAAGGACCTGATCAGAGAGATTCTCCATAATGTCCTACCTGAATTTTTGGTTTGGTTTTAGATTTTGATTTCCGAAACTAGTTTGTGGCTTTTTAAATTAATAAGTTGAAGGATGGATTTCTAAACAAAAGAGAAGCTGAATTTGCAAAGCTGCAAGATCTGAAGGAGTGTGAAGGACCAGGAAGATGGCTAGCTTGGTAGACATGTGGTCCACAAAACCAAATGATCTGGCTGTGAAAATAAATCCAAGCATTGTGTTTGTACCATCTCCATAGAATGAAAGAATAGGAAGATTTCAAAACTCACAAAAAGTAAAAAAAAGTAAATAGTATCGAAATCCTCATCAGTCCTAATTGCCTGTGTGCAGCTTCTGGAAGAGTGAAAACAGTAAAAATAGATCTGTTTGAAGACCTGAGAAAATACAAGGTCTGTCTAAAAGAAGAGAATGAGATTCATTCTTATTCGAGGATGAATTTTGGAACAGAGAGAGATGCAAGTGAAAAGACAGGCGGACACTGAGAATAGCTGGAATCCATCCATTATCAGACATGACTGCAAGGAAAGGTTTCATGCCTAATTATTACTTCCTGTTATTCAGAACACTAAATTAATACATAAAAGTAGGTAGTTCTGCTCCTTTATGCTTGATGTCTGGGAGGTGGCTAAATCCAAGGAGGAAAGCCCTGTTCCTTCCATGCCAAAGCTCCTAATGCCTCTCAGATAGCAGATTTCTTTTCACTGTTGCAGAACTGCTTTAATGTATTTAGCACCCGCCGTGAATTTTAGGTTGTGCTGCCATATGTTTTTATTGGAAGCAGATGACGTCAGAGACACAATGCCTGGGTAGTGTGTGTGATGGGGGTGTTGTTTATGTGTTCAGTTTTCCTAGCTTATGGAGCAGTTTTTCAGTACAGAAAAGCAATCACTTAGTGTATGCTGATCCAAATGAAGGAAAAAAAAAATGCGTTGGAAAAGCTAATTTTGAGGAATAACTGTGCTTTCTTACACCTCTGTTGCATGAAGCAAAATCAAAATCATACTGAATTTTGAGCTTCCTGGCAGTTTTTAATTCAGCAGGCAACTGTAGAGCAAGCAAAGAGTAGACTCACACCCTCAGCAATGCTTCTGCAGAGGATCACTTAGATACAAGCACTGTGTGCTGGGGATTTCCTCTGTGCTGCCTTTCCTTTTTAGCAAGGACAACACTACTTTTAATTGGTTGATTTCTAGTGAAAAGTTCCCCAAATATAGGGTCTGTCAAGAACATTATCAGCGCACTCTCATCTAATTATCTCTCACCTCTTTTACCTTTGATTGCCTATTTTAATTGACTCACTTCAAGGCTGTAAAATGGAAGAATCCCTTCAGTAGTAATGGCTTACCAAACCCCAAATATTTTATGGATAACAGTTTTCATTGGAGGAACTGAAAACTCAGATGGGGACTCGTTCAAATGCCTATCTTAAGTCTTTGGCAGCGAGTCCAAAAATGAGCAGGGTGGTGGGACTATACAGAGCATATGCTTTAAATTAGTGCCCATGCAGAGACACTCCTCAGTGCCTGGAGATCAAGAATTGGGCGATGGGGATTTTCAGGGGACAGCCTTGCGTTTTGAGCCAAATGATTTGTTAAAACATTGGCGAAGCATCTGAACGAATGGGTAGATTGAGAAGCAGCTTACCTTCCACACCAAATTTGCTTTCAAAGAATGGTGCTGTCTAACTTCCAAATGTATTGATGATCAACTGGGCTTCAAAGGGGATCAGACTCCCTGAACTGGTGGTGCCTTCAGAGTTCCCGGTGACCCTCTTGCATCAAATTAGATATAGGCAGAACTCCTTCCCGCATTTGTGGAAAAAAAACCTTAATAACTGAAAGTGCTACATTTCCTAACCGTCACTCTTTTGAAAGATCTTAGTTCTGTATTAAATATTTTTTGTTGTTTTAGTTCTTTTGTGGGTTTTTTTTTTTAAGTATTGGAAGTTCTGGTTTAAAAAGAAACAACTTCTAGAAGGGATGCAAACAAAAGGGATTGTGTCCAAAACTACCCTTTCTCTTAACTCAGTGTTTGATCAGTGTTCGGACACAAAGGGTGTTACTGTCAAGCAATGACTTTCTGAAGCAAATCTTCAGGGCTGCTGCTTTTTATTTTTGAGCCATGCCTGTCATATGTGACAGGTTTTTTTTTTTTTTTTTTAATGGGTTCTTACACTGCTCACTTCATGCATGGAGCATCAGTCACATTGGATGTAACAGCGTGCGCTCTCCTGTTCACTGTGTTCTTGTTTTACCCGACTGACAGATGATGGGTTCTGGGGTCTTGGGTTGTGTGTTGAGTACTGAGTTGTGGATACGAATGCGATATACCTCACAACTACTAGCTAATATATCATCACAAGGAGTAAGCTAATGTTCCAGGCAGGCAGTGAATTATTGCCCCTGCTATGTGATGGCTGCATGTGCAAACTTAGGACCTAGTGACTGCCATTTCCTGCCATAGCTGCCTTTATTATTCGTAGTTGCTACTTTCATGGATGAACCATGTCCAAAGGGAGCCAGGAGCTGTGTTTTCCCCGTCAAGGCACAGTGGCAAATGTAGCGTGTTTCTTCATCTTTGCTTTATGTGGGGGACCAGAGCTTTCCTCTGCTGGGAACATGAAAGCAGGGAATTCCTGCTGAACCAGAGCTTCAGGCTGCTCTGAAGAGGCAACTTCAAGCCTTTTTTATTTTGTGTGTGTGTGTTTAAATTCAAATGGATGAAATTGGAGCTTAGGGCTGTGGGGTTCCCTATGATGTTGTCCTTGCATGTGACACTCAGTTGAATGTGAAAATTGCTTGTCCAGGATAATGGCAGAAATGTGAGCAACTGGATACATTGGAGGTATAAGTTGTTTGGAAATCACTATTAAAAAGAAATGAGAAATAGTGTGCTCTATTTTTAGAGTTTATTTCATTGTAAATAAAATATTTGCACCTGTAAGTAGATGGAAATATAGTAAAAGAATTTGAAATACTTACAAAAATGTGAGTAATATTTGATGAACCAGTTACTAACAAGGCTCTGTGTACCATAAATTTATTAGAAGTTTCCCATGTAAATAGCATCCTCTGTGCCACCACGGACTTTGATGAAGTCTTCAAATGGCACTGATATTTTTAACACTACAAAAGGTCATAGCCCCTTATGTGAATATGTGCTTACATCCATATGTGCCTAGGTGGGTTTTGCAGAAGAAGTTGGCTTGCAGCTCTCAGACCAATTTTTCAGATCCCTGTACTTGAGTGTACTTGTGGAGTCTCCTTCTCTGGAGATCTTCCAAACCTGCTTGGATGCAGTCCTGTGCCACGTGCTCTAGGTGACCCTGCGTGTGCGGGGGGGTTGGACTAGATGATCTCTAGAGGTCCCTTCCAACCTTCAGCATTCTATGATTCTCTGATTCTATGATACTTTAACCTACTGAGGCAACAAGGAAAAAGCTGTCATCCACACTCCTTTCAACAGGCTCCACTGAGGCTTGTGCTGTTATGCATTAACCAGTGACTTGTGTGATTAATGTTTAGAGATACTGTTGGCGCTTTTGGGGCCTTGCTGTTGGCTTTCTCTTTGACTTCTGCAGAGCAAACATGGAAACACAATCCCAGACCTCAGAATGCCAAACACAGGTTCAGAAATGTTGGAGCGTTTAAAGGATGCATATCCTCATTCTTAGGCCAGTCGTAAGTTTTTAGCTCTCTTCCTAAAAGCTGGAAAACAGTTTCTTCAATAACAAGTTGATTTCCCTCTGCCCCCCTTATATAACTCTGGATTTCCCCCAGTGTTTCTAAGATAGCCAGTGTTTGTTTCCTTTTTGCGTGTTACACAAACAAATCTCAGATGATATTGGCAGGCTTTTCTGTAACTTTGCAAGTTGTCCCAGGGTGCATAACAATACTTTTCCCCCACAAGAATGTCTATTAATTTCTTTCACTTTTGCACCAAAAAAAAGCCTGTGGAGAGGTCTTTCATTTTGCAGAAGAGCAGCTCTGCTTCCCAGGGATGGAGAGCTGGAGTGACGGCCAGGTGCCTGGGAGCCAGCTCCGATGGAAACACAGGCAGGACTTGCAGCAATGCACCAACTGTCACGAGTTTCAGTGCCTGTGCAATGGAGCTAGTGCAAAATGTGGTACCCAGAGAGTAAAACTTATCCAGACAGTAAATGGAATGGAAATATTCTTTCTTTGGCTATTCAGGCTGATGAAAAACTGGAAAAATAAATAGCTTAAATGGGCAAAATAAATAGAAATTGGTGAGAGCTCTCACTTTTAAGTACTAACACAATAAAAAAATAAAAATTTTAGAACTTTGCCTTGACAGATTGTCCGTAGTGTGATTTGAGTGACTTAAGTTGAACAGCATTTTATGCTTCATAGTGTGTTGGAAAAGCTTGTAAAGGAGGGAATAGTAAAAATAAGATAGCTGACCCTCATCTGAAATCCCACTCAAAGATCAGAGTAATTTAATCTTTGATCCTGTTGTGATGCACAAAGCAGTGAAGTTGGTGGAGTCATACAGGTCACCTGGAAAAAATTGCGTTGTACTGAAATGCTGTAACTTGTAAAATATATACTGTGAACAGGTTCCATTTTTTTTAGCTCTCACTTTTTATACCATATTTTTTACGGTGTAAAATGATTTGTTTAGAGGTGTTTTATGTTCTGTTTTTACAAAAAAATTAATGGACTTTTGTTCAATACTGGTGGAAGTATTGTTTGCCCGTTTGCAATGGTTGTTATACAGATTAGTTCTGAGAATAAACAGTAAATCAAACTGACAAAATAGTCATCCTAACACACTAAATCTAATCAGCCATTTCTCATACTTCTGTTGCTGAACAATATGAAGCGGTCCAGTTTCCAAATCCGTTATTGGAAAAGACATTTCTTTTGTAAGTTAAGCAAAATGATCACAAGGCACTTTAATGAAGTTGTAGCATACCAACTAAAATACTGATTCAACAAAATGTATCAGCAAGCAAATTTATTAGCTAAACAATTAGTCAAATGCATGCTTGAAAAAGGAAGTGTTATGTTGGAGAAATAATATTCCAATATGGCAAGTGATATGTAAAACTAAGTTAACACTAAGACACCAACTTTTCATACTTCTAAAACTTAGTTTGCTTGGCTGTTGTAACTCCTGATGTGTTGCTTATATGTGTCTAAAAATACGCATGTATTTAACAATTTTGCCATAGTATTGCTATGGAATTTAATAAATATATTTTCTTACACTGTTATATGTTTGGATATTCCTTGCTTGCATGTTTGGTTTTTAAAGAAGAGTTAAATTCTGCTCCTGCTCCAGTCTAAACTGAGTTATTTTAACTTAGTGCCAGAGTAAATAACCACAAAATCTGGCATGCATGGCCTTGGCTTCTTGATCTGCAGAACTGGTAGTAACTTGAATAATCTCTGAACAGCTGTTCCTTTGCGTATCATTTCATAGCAGATACATGATTTACTGGATCCCATCTGGTTGAAGAGGTCTAGTTGTGCTTGGCTCCTGTTGAGCGGGTGCCGTAGTTTTGTAATGCTGCTTCCTTGCAGGCTTGGGCTGACGCCTTCTGAAATGAGCTGGGGGACTCACCGTGGGGCACTGCTCTCTCTTGTTACAGGGTGATGTATGTAGCAGCAAGAAGCAGCAGGGCCAAGCTGCACGCAACAAGGTCGGTTTGGGTGATGCAGGACACATCCTCAACGAGTTCTGGCAGAAACAAGAGGATCAGCTTTCTATGCTCGCTAAAACACCCTACTGTTGAGACAATTTATGCCACAATGCTTGCTATAGCCAGGAGTTTTGTGGCTCATTTAACCTTGCTCTCCACTTCCTTGGTGGCAGTCTGGAAAGGAGGATAACTGAATCCTTGTTCTGCAATAGCAGATGATCACTCAGCCCCGCTAGCTGTTAATGTATCAATAAACTGTGACCTCTGTGACCTTCACTCAATGCAGGGCAGGTGAGGCATCGAGGCGGCAAAGTCCCTTAGGCAGTCCCAGAAACGTCTTAGAATACAAAGACAGCAACAGCAGGAGCTGGGAGAATGAGGAAAGACTGCCGCTGTTCCCAAGTGAAATCCCAAAGCTGCTGTCTCACAGTTCGGCACTGCTTTGGCAGAGCTCGCACCATTGGTGGGACATATGACCTAAGAATTCAAAACAAGTAGAATCTCCTGAAGAAGATTTCGACAGTTGTACAGCTATAGCTGACCTTGAAAAAAATAGGGAAATGCCATTGGATTGAGTATTCGACACACCTCCTGGCTAACTGGACATTGCTTCCCAGTGATAACGATGTAGTTGTGCAACTGCAGCGTTAGAGGAACATACACATGGTCTTATTTGCAGGACCACAGCTGAGCCAGGTATATGAGGGAGGATGGCTGGTTAGGCTTGATTGATTGAGCTCTACCGTTATGTAGTTAATTTTCAACAGTAACTGATAGCTCTGCCACCAAAAGCACGAGGAGGGTGTCTCACCGCGCTACTGACAAGCACCATCCCTTGCTCTCTAGCAGGAAGCTCAGGTGTGACAAATAGCCCAACTGCTTTTTCTTATCAGCTATTTGGTATACTTGCTGATTACATAACATTTATCCTCACTTCTGTGATGATGTACCCTAAGGCTACCTATTTTTTTTTTTTCCTAAGTCAATGCAAAACCTGGTCACTGCTAATATCCCATGCTCTTCGTTTCCAAAATATAACTGCTATAGATGAAGTACCTTAAGAAGTCAGTTGCAAACTGGAATCTTTAATTTTGAACATGTTTCATAATCTGGCCTCATTTTATGAATTACCTGGGAACTATCAATGCAGATGGTTTTACAAAGTAATTGAAGAATCACAGAGCTGAGAGGAGTCTGGGACTCGTATAGTGATATATCTTTTCAAAAAAATAAATTGTGCTATAAAAATATTCTGTTTTTGAAGACAGGATAGTGAAAGATCATTCAGAGCTACCCAGTTTTTCATGATAAGGATGAGGGTAGCAAGTGGGAGTTAGCCAGTATGATTGTTAACCTTAATATTCTGCTTCCCTGTAATTCCCCTGCGTTATCAATGCGATCTCCTCCTAGCATGTCACTGGCTGTAGCATTAGGATCTAGCACTAATTGTTGCAAAGAGTTATTTTTAACACATAAATAAAGCATAGAGAATCCCTCTGTATGAAACATTAGTGCTTAAAAACCTCACTTTTAGTCAAAAAAAAAGTTGGTTCAAGTGAAAACAACCTAAATGTTGATGATTTCAGTTTTGAATTCTGCTTTGTTGACATCGTGATTCAAAGCCACAGTGTGGAAAAATGGAAGAAAAAGTAGAAGAAAAGGCACTTTGCGCAAATGCGCACTGTGCCTCTGGTGTCTCCCTAAGAAAATCCATGAAAGTTCTGAGGCACCCTCAGAAAAAATGACCACATAGCCACCATGATAGCCCCTGCAAAATTTGTAAGAAAGTTGGAAAGCTGTTGATTTGTGAATGGCCTGACAGCATCAGGTGTATGTGATCCATGGTCCCATTTGTCCTGCCTTTTTCCTTATGTCAGGTTTTGTGGCCTTCTACCCTATATGGGGTATATTGGGCCCATATACCTATTGGGCAGCTCTTTTCCACACTTCTGATGATTCAGCTCTAGCACACAGGGCTGGAAAACCTCACCTGCAAGGAAGGCCTTGAAAAAATTGAAAAAACTGGTGTTGCTTTTTCTTAGAAAGTCAGGCTGAGAAAAGCTTGAAAAAAAAATAAAAGGAGGAACAGAGACAAAGTATTCTTTCTCCTGTACACAGTAAGGAATAATGATTCTACAGTAAAAAAAAGACAAATCAAGAGACATAGGGACAATTAGGCTAAGGGAGGCTGTGCTGCTCACTGGTCTCTGCAGGCCTGGGGCTCTGTAAAACCCTCCTGTCATATGGACATGATTGGTGATGTTCTCATGGAGCCGACGTGCAGAGGTGCCACCATCGCAATGCTACCTGCTTGCTGCCAGCTGCTCCTCTGTGCCAGGTTGGATCTGCCATTCCCAGTGATTTCTCCTGCCTGGAGGGGCTAAAAGCTACTCTTTCCTGTTCTGCCCAGACCTGGATATCCTTGGTCAACAGAATTGAAGGCTAAAGTCCATGGTGGTGATTTGAGATAGGAGATGCAGGTGAGCACCTTGTCCAAAGCCTACTGTTTTTCCTGGGATTCAGATCACAGGGCAGTGCCTGCCTTGAGGCTCGGGAAGCACCTGCTGGGGTTGGAACTACCGCCTGTTGAGCCAGGTTCACACGATGTCCCAGTTCCTAGGAGCTATTTTATTGTCTCACCCACCACCCCACCTCATCCCCTTCCCATATCCCCACTACTGCCTCCGATAAAATAGTAATAATGAAAATACTAATAGAAAAAATGGAGATGACCTCTATTTCCTTTTTTCATGCAAGTCTATGTGAAGCTGCTGCGCTGACCTAGGGCTGCTTGTTCGCCCTGCAGGACATCCCTATGCCAGGGGCTTGCCAGAATGTTTGAGATGATTGAGCAATGCAATGACTCAAACTACAGGACAAACAGTGCAGCAGTAAGTGCCCTGACTCAGGGCAAGATTTCACTTTAGAAGGGGGAAAAAAAGGCTTTGTGGCTCCCTGTGCTAACTGGCACTCGTGGGTTCTTTGCTCTCCCTCCAGGCCAAAACCATGCGGGTGAAGCTGCTCCACTGCACTGCTGCCTCCTGTGTGCTGGAGCTAGGGGAAGAGCTGCAACCTCAGAAGTTCTTTTAGGGCAAAGGCAGAAAAACTGGCAACGACACCCGGGATTTGTTTTGGACAGAGAGGTTGGAAGTCTTAGGAATTCCGGGATCATTTTCAAGGCCATTTTCTAATACTTCTAGTTTTTCTCACTGCCTGCTATCTTCCTACCTGCTCAGAAACACACTGACCTCAGCTCTGCGCCTTTAGCAGCCGCAGTAGGAAAGGGGTAATACTGCTAGGGAACAAGTATTTGCAGCTTTTCTGCTGCTGCCTTTCTTGCCCCACTACCCTGAGCACTGTCTGGTGCAAGAAGCCAAATGTCCAGCAGCCCTTTGCTGACCTCCTTGCCATCACTGCCTTGGAAAGGAACCTGAATGCAGCTTTCCAGACTGCCAATGCCAGTTGCTTTTCTCCTTCTTCTCTTCCCACCCTATCAGCTCATGAGGGACTATAGTAGGGTGTCCAGACTAAACAGAGCGCCAGGGTTGTGTCCAGCAGCAGATGCACCTGGCCACTCAACGCTGTGACTGATAAACAGACACGAAAGCATCAGCATGATCCCAAGAAAGTTCTTGTGAAAATGAGCCATGGCTTTGTCAGCAGCCATCCCCCTTCCCGCTCCCCTCTCTGACTCATATTGACAGGGTGAATGGCCTCCAGATAGAGTCAAGTGTTTCTGCGTTTCTGGCACCTATTTCCTACTAATGAGACTATTTGAGACTTTGCAGCCCAGCAGGGACCCACTGCTGGGAGTCATGGTCCCGCCTGGCACATGTGGCCGCCACATGCGTTGGAAATGTCAGCAGCAGGACACTGCCTGTGGGACAGCAGGGACAGCGGCTTTGGCTCTTCCACTCTGCTCGCTGGAAGTGCTTGAGACTGTCTCTAAAAGGCTCCAGAAAGGATTTTTCTTTGTTTAAGGAACCCAAACCCACAGCACCGTCGCAACCCTCGCTCCCCACAGCGCCCGCCGTCCAGCTGCCGCTGCTGGGGCTCGATGTGGGAAGATGCAGGCTCAATGAGGCCTGCCCAGAATTCCCTTGCGGTGATACATACTTTTGGAAACAGGCATTTTTGGAGCCGCAGTTTGTTTCTTTTCCTTTTCCACATAACAACAGAGGTATTTCCTACCCGAGCTCCCCCCACATGCACATTTCCAAGAGCAGTTCTTGTCTGAAGAACTAACACCCTGTACCAAAGAGCCTGTTGTTCCGCAGTAAATACTCTTAAAATAGAGACCTGTCCTTCCAGATGTTTGCCTTGGAACTGATCTCCAAACACTGTGACAGAAATGAAAGGGTACTTTAAAGAACCAGATGGAAAAAGTAAAAGCATGTGTGACAAAGCAGTGAATTATGCTGTTTCTGGAATAACTCTGTCCCTTCTCATGGGTAGCGTGGCAGGTCTGAAGGACCAGGGTTGCACTAGGCTAGCAGGTATTGCCACGCTATGTCAGATCCACAGTAGCTTTCTAAGCTACTGCTTAGAAAGAGTCCCAGCACATACGTAAGGTGACTCTTTCCTTTCTAAGAGCCAACAGCTCAAGAGACAACTTGTGCTGAGGCTGTTTCTCCATGGGTCCTGGCATAGCTGCTGCAGCTTCAGCTTCAGCCTCCACAAAGCTGAGTCCCAGCCCCTCATTTGCACTTTTTCCCTTTGCATCCCGGAGCAACAAACCCCATTTATCTTCTTCTTTTCTGAGGTGCTGCCAGAGCACCCACTTTGCTTACACTTAGTTCAGGCACTCTATCTCTTTCCCTGCAAAGCAGGGGGTCCCCATGGGTCTTTTTTTTTTTTTTTTCTTTTTCCTAGTCCTCTAGTTTAAAGTCCCAGTAGCTATTTTTGGCCTCTGCTTATGTGGCTACAATGAGCCTGAGATCTTTCACCTGACTGATTACCATTTATCTTTCAACACACACAAGAAGGGCTGGGTTCTTCCTGAGAATTATTTTGCATGTGCAGAGA
The DNA here is from genome assembly GCF_059628265.1 of Tinamus guttatus. Classification (NCBI taxonomy): domain Eukaryota; kingdom Metazoa; phylum Chordata; class Aves; order Tinamiformes; family Tinamidae; genus Tinamus; species Tinamus guttatus. The sequence continues at coordinate 571,947 of NW_028289083.1, read as the reverse complement.
TCAGGCAGCCGCATCCATGATTCTTTTCCCGTGATCCTGCAGCTGTTTGCAGTCTGCTTTGGACAGGACCAGCCTCAGCTGTGTGTTTTGATTCCAAGGCAACAGGGTGCATCATGGGCACGATGTCGACGCAGCCGCAATCTCTACATGTGCGCAGCTTTTGCCACACTGGCTTGTCTTAGCTCGTGAGACTTTAGATAGAGCCTGTCTGACATCGACTGGTAGCAACATCACAGTCAGGGCTGCCAGGAGGTCTTCTCAGCTAACGAGTTCATAAAGAGAAAATGTCCACTTGCTGAAACTCTGGCTCATTTCCTACCTATCTCACCAGCACTCTGTTTGACTGCTTAAATTACAGTTTGGCAACCAAAATTGCATAAGTGTTGATTGGATGCCTAGAACATATTTTGTTTTAGGAGGATCGTGACCTACAGAGGTATCCAGCACATCCCTTTTCTGATTTTTGATCATAAAAAAAAGATTTAAAATATCACAAGTAGCAAGGATTTGCTCTTTTTTTTCCCCCCTAAGTTTTAATCTTTTTAAGCCAGGAAAGCTTCATAATTTACAATTTTAAATTGTCAAAATTTACAAAACAAAAAGAGTCAAATTTAAAACTGGTTATGATTCACAAATATCACCACCAAAACGGTATAATACAGACATGAGCCTCCCATATAACAAATTTAAACCATGGTTTGCTTTGCTATTTTTAGAAAAGTGTGCAAAGAGCTAATTGTATAGTACACCTACATGTTGAAAGTTATACTGTGCAAGCAGGTCTGCTGCTGCTATAAAAAATATACAAGTATAAAATTACTTCTACAAAATTGGTTCATTGATCTTGTTGCTTGTAATAAAAAAGTAGACTTTAAGAACTTTCCTCCTCAACAAACAACAATATTTGAAACTACTCACTGCGAGTATTATTTACACAAGATGAAACATAATTTAGCTAATTGAGCGAGTGCTAAGAAGAACTGCTCATTCTGTACTTGAATGCATAGATACAGTGTCTGATAATATGTGTGCTGAACAATGCAATCCTTGTATCATTCTAGGCTGGAATGAATGCAGGCAAAACTTCTCTCTTTGATAGTAAAAGAAATAACCTACGGACCACAACACAGTCATTAAACTACTCATTACATCACAGAGTTCTTTGCCATTTGCACTGGCGCACAATCATCTTTAGCATTCACTAAACATTTAATGCGTAAAAGGGACGGTTCCTACACAAAACACTCAGTTCTGTTTGCTTTGGTCAGCAGAGGAAAGGAGAGGGAAAATGTCCTTCCTTAGGGCTTCCCTTCGGCTCCAATGGCAAACACAGCCTGGCCATAGAGGACTGTGGTGGCCGGCGCGGTTTCAGTCACACACACAAGTGCACGACGGGCTCTCCGCGCCACGGTTCCTCTCTTGTCACTTGGTCCCACACATGTTGATGTTCTTCCCATCAGCTGCATCCTCCACGAGTGAGATGTGATAATCCGTGGAGAGCGTGAGGTGGGAGATGCATCCCACAAGGCCTCGCAGGTACTGCCTGTTGGTGTGCAGTGCGATCTCCTTCATCCCACCTGGGAGGTATACGGCCATGAACAATTTATCACCAAAAGCCGTGGTTATTCCTACCTTGCAGACTGCACACATAACAACAGCGTTCTCTTTTCTAGCTCCTCCCAGACAGTAAATTCAATTTACAGGTTTCTCTGTGCTTTTAAATGCAGTTTTTAGACAGTCTAAAGCATAGATGGTGAGGAGAAGAGCCTCTTTACTGCATAGTTTGTCCCATCCATGAGAGCTTAGCAAGCTTGCAGCTCAGGTCTCACAGAGATACTAAGGTTTGCAATGGTATCAATGGTGTCTGCATTCCCCTGACAGTGGGGCAACAGTGCACATTGGGTCTGGCCCTCCTCAGGCAGACTGAGCCTGGGTTCGACAACACCGCAGCTCCCTCCAGCCACCCTGTGCAGCAAATACTCACCTATATAGAGAACCCCGTTGATGTTCAACTGCCTCATCTTCCCAGGCGATTTGCCAGTCCTGGCACCATAATCATCCACTGTTACTTTGCCAGACTGGCCATCTCTGAAACAACAAAGAAACCACTTTCACGCATCCAGTTGACTTTTGAAAGGGAGGAGCAGCAGTGACAGCATTTCCCTGTGCCAGGAGACCCAGGTGATGCCCCATTCAGCATAAAGACCTGGGGCTGATGCTGGGGAGAGCCACTGACGGTGACGTGATGTGGCAGTCCTGATGCATCAGGGTGCCTTTTTCAGGGAGGACAGTGTCAAAGAGGCTGCAAAGAGGGGTTATACTTCCAGAGAAGGAAGAAACTGGAAAAGATATATCAAAGGATTCATAATAAACAAGATCAGAATGAATACCTAGGGGTAAGGAGAAGATTGGCAGATCCTAATATCCTTTTAAGAGTCAAAAGTAAAACAAAAAGTAAATAGCAGAAGCTTAAATAAGAAGGGCTGGGGAAACAAGCTAATACTAACGCAAGCTATAAAACTTATAAAAAGCTCATAAAGCCCTTTTCTTGCTAGGGTCTTTTGGCCACTTCCATTTCACAAAGTCAGTAGATGCACTGACAGAAGAGCCAGATCATAGGTTCCTATTCTCACTGAATTGTGTCACAAGTTGTTGTAATGTCAGCCTGTGATTTCCAGGAACCCAACATCTCACAAAGAGCATGCTTTCCCTGCTGGGCTCACTTGCCTCCTATGAGGCAATGAGTTATAAATACAAGTTATATATACACTGAAAGATGTCTGCACCTCCTCCAAATAGTTTAGAAAATGTAGACATACATGGTCAGTGCTCCAGTGCTTGTGCCAGCCCACAAGATGCTCACTGGGGAATTTCAAAGTGCAGACATTGGAGAAAAATTCTCCTAACCCAAATGGTATGGGTTTAAGGAATGTCTGTCACAGCCTCCAAATAGCTCTGCATGACTCTGGCAGCCTGCCTTGAGCTGTACTGGGTTGCAAAGTTGGCATTGTCACCTCTAATACAATGGTCCTTGTGTACATCATATTGAAACAGCCAAGTTGCCTAGAGTTCAGCTCCTATGTGATGTGAGAACATGGAGATGCAATGATTCATGACCAACCACCACCTAGCCCAACAGTACCTTTATGGCAGGGCATCACCAAAATGCCTCTGAGATAAAGTGTCACCACTCAGAGAGAAGACTTACCGAACAGCCTTTACTCTGTGCCACCGGCCATCGCTGAAAGAGCCATTCACCGTTATGGATGCAATTCCACTGCCCAAATTATAGCTAAAAATTAAACTAGAAAATGTTATCACTTTCCTTGCAAAGACCAGTTCTGTACAAATTTGTCCAATCATTCTCACTCTGTACCCCAAGTTGCACCTCACACCTAGGATTTTGAAGGGACAGGTAGGATCCTTTGGAAGTCCATCTGCAACCTGTTTTGCAAAGACAAGCTTCCAGAGGAACATGCAAGACTTTGTCCTGAAGAGGAGCTTTTCTAGTCTGTTCTTCCCAAAACCAGGAGGACAAATGTCAGTGACCTACAAATCTTTTGTACTAATGGGAGAGAGCAGTGGGTGTTTGCAAGTGCATTTAATAAAGCATGCAACCTGAAACAGATCTACAGATCATCTGAATTACAAGGTAAATAAGAAGGAGTGAAGTCTAGTGATATAAATTCAAAGATATTCATGAACTTCTCTGCTTCAGTTGCAGCTCTGATTATTTCTTTGTCCTTGCCGCTACCAAAATTACTCAACAGACATAATGTTCCCATCATGTTTATGCTTCAGGTGCCTGGACTTATCTTTATGGTAGACGCTACAGTGCAGTGAGCTATGGGGTATTCAGCTGCTTAAATAAACCAGATGAATTATCCTGAGCTGCCACTGCTAGCCTTCTGCGCACACCTAGCTATAGAATATAAAGATAATGTCACTATCCCTTCACAAAAGACTGAAATTGCAGTTAAGTTCATGGATAGAGTAAGGGACCTGAGAATTGTTGAGGATGTTCAGTTTTGTGCTACGCAGAGCAAAAAATATGCTTTAAATTTGATCCCCTTAGAAACTTAAGTGACTCTCAAAGGAGCATCTCCTTTTACTCTGGAGGCAGATATTGGTCTAGGCTGAAAATTACAGAGGAATCTGGGTATTATGAAGCTAAGGATTGTATCTAACTGTTAGACCTTTGGCTATAAAAAAGAGATTCATATCTCTGCTGAATGCAGATTCCTTAAAATAAGGATATAGCTGTGCATAGTTGCTTAAAAGAGCAACCTTTACACTTAGCAGTGAACCTACACTCTGTTGGACAAGGGGGAATGGAAAATAAAAGGTATGTTTTGAATTCCACAAACATACCTGGCACACAGGTATCTGAATTTTGGGCTGCAGGAAAATATCTCTGATGAATCAGACTCACGGCCCTGATTATTCTCTTGACCCCATATGTCAAAGTCATTTCAAGGGCAGCAGGAAGATCGTTCTTTGTGAGAGGACATGACACATTTATTCTGCATTTACCCTTTTGTGATCTTCCTCAGTGCTCCCTTTAAGTATGTAGTGACTGTTTATATGAACTGTAATTTAGGATCTTAATTTTACGCTTTCCTAACCGTGAGCAGAAGATACAGCTATAGCACTAAAATTCAGCTGCTTCGATCTCAAACCTGTGCGCATCTTTCTCTTGCTCTAAAACAAGTGTGCTGTGCCTAGACAAATGACAGAATAGACAAACCATTTACTAACCAGCATCATGGAAACACACATTTTCCTAAAGGCATTCACAAAATGCACCACTTCTGCAGATTCAGCTCCTAGTTTGTAGTACAAATAGAAAGCTAAGAGTTTTTGCAAAGGAGATTAATTTAAATAGCAAAATGCAATGTGGTCTACGCCTCTATGGCTGCAAACCACAACCAGATTAAGTAAAATAAGTTCAAAATTTACCTAAATTAGTAAAAAAATACTTTGTCTATTAAACAACACTCTTTCACAACAATTCATAATAATAAAAAAGACATTTTTACTTTTCTATTTCAATATTGCACAAGCTAAAATGAGAGATGATTAGGAAAAATATGCCTTTCAAAAGGCAGGAATGCCAAAAAGCACCATGCCAAGAACTGCATGGAGGCTTTGTCTAAGTGCCTATAAGGGAGAAAGCAATTCTGGAACAGAGCACATGAGGTCTGTTTCCCAAAACGCCCCAATTTCAGTTTGTTGATATTATTTATTTCTTAAATAAGTTGCTCTGTGGATGGTGCAAATAAAAACCACCTGGCACCAGCTGGTTTTGTGTCACAGGGCTGGTGTTGGAAGACCTGTTCCCACATGCATTTCTGGTGTCTGATACAGAGTGAGTCTACAGTGAGCACTGGTGTTACTGCACTTTCCTTCCTTGACCCATTTTTTTTGCAATCCCCGCACCTACTCTATGCAACTAAGATGGCAAGTGTTTCAAAAGGCATTGAGAGAAATTATTGACAGCACTCACCCTCATTTGATAACTTTCAGAAAATCTGGCTAAAAATTTGATGTTGCTAAACTCCCAGCCTCTCCCAGACAAATTGGACCTATCAATCAACCTTGAAGTTATAATTGCCCTGCAATATACTGAAGGACAAAAGCGTTAGATGTGTTACTGAGATTTGCTTGAGCTTTAAGTGTATTGTGTGCAATAAAAATAAAGAAATTACACCTTACCTGAATATTAATGCTCCTTCTTGAAGGCCTAGAGAAATGAAATCACTATTAGGTCTCATGGGACTGTCTCCCCTCCACATCAAAAGACCTTCCTTCATTGTGGTTTTAAACCTCATAAACACATTTGTTCTTGATCCTGATACCCTGTTTAATGTAAAGAAGGCAAAACATAATAAAACATTGAACTAGGATAGTCCTTTTTAAAGCAAAACTAGAAGGTGATGGAAATATTTCTTCTTCGTGATTTTGCAAGTTGTGGTCCAATAAGTTGCCTATTCGTTGCTTATGGGCAACTCTGGTTTACATCCCTATTTCCAGCATTTCAGAGTGAGGAAATTGCACTTGGACCTCAGAATACCAGATGTAATTGTTGCTAAGTTGCTCAATACAAGTATGAGAATTTTTTTTTTCTGTCTAAGCCTAGCATGAAATCCACTCACTAATAAGCGAATTTTGAGAAGGCCTAGTAGGCTTGGTCCCAAAAAGGCTAACCAGAGTCCTGGTGTGGGTGAGAAGTGTTGAGCAGCAGGTCAGCTTGGCAAGGACATTTGGGAAGCTCTTACAGCCAGAGACTCTAATATAGGCAGATAGGGATTTTTTGGAACAACCTTGAATTTAATGGAGTTTGGATAACTGTTAGAGTAGAGAGTAGCCATCAGAAGTTTGAAGACTTGTATTTTAGGCTCAGGAGGCTAAAGCAGGAGTTAAAATCCTTAGCGCCTCTATGGATATAGACTCTATATATCTTCTGTTCTTTGCTCTCAGGAACAGAATAGAGTCCATCTCTGTGCTGGAACTAAGCGGTGAACACCATTTCTTCAAAGGTTGCAAGATGCTCAGATATTACCATAAATTAAGCCATCAGGATATGCCTAGAAAATGTGCTTTCACCTGAAATTTAGAAACATGGAAAACACAGCTTAATTTTACTATGTCTTAAATACATCCTGCCACTTCGAAGGACATAATGGTAAACAAACAGGACAACCTGTTAATTACCTTTTCAAGATATCTGGATTATCATATGTGAGGTAACTGCGACCAATAAACTGTGGGATTTCAATTGCTTCTGTAATGCCTAAAAAGTAATAAATAAATAAATAAAAATAAAAAGGCATGTCAGTTGGCTGACGGGCAAACACAAGAAAAAAAAATACTTACACTGATTTATTCCTCCACATTTATTTATACCCACAGATACCTGCCAGTGGCACAAAATAAAGCTAAATTTACTCATACTGGTTTGTAAAATGGCAATCAGTTCATACCTAAATGTAGAAATAGCAGATGAGAGAGTTTAAACCATACCTTCTCCCAACAGGCTCCCTGCTTATAGCCAACATATCATGGGCCTAATATGAATGTTAAAGCAGAAAAGTACAAAATATGGGCTACATATTGCAAATTCTATTTGTACCCTGCATCTCCATGTGGTTCCCAGTGATCTCACAGAGTCCAGTCGTACTTCTGCCTAAGTCTGTGCCTTAACCACCCACTGTTCTTTTAGTCTACAAGATGCCTCTCATGCCCCTCGTGCAGCGCCCTGCATAGGTCACATCCTGGGATTTTACATGCTGGGATCTCTCATACTCCAAAAAACGATGTGTTGAGAGGCAGCATGGGCAAATTTTGAGCTCCCCATCTTCTCCTTCCAGTTGCTTCCTGCAAGGCCTGACCTTCTCCCCCTGTCCATCTAGAACTTTGCACAGGAGGCCACCAGGAAAGGTGCTGGTGGCACCTACAGGCAACAGAGCATCAGCAGGCAGACAGCTCCAGGAGGCACATCCCCCACCACCCTTAATCAGTTTAGGACTACTGAGAGCAACTGAGGATACATCCCACACTGACATTAAGGGCTTAGACCATAAAGGCTATATTAGAGGAGCTGCGGGCACAAAGCTCTCGGAGCACATGCCCAAAACTTAGGGCAGTGCTGGCCAGGAGGACGAGCACAGTTGGTTCCAACCACACTGGTGTTCCAGGCTCATCCTCACCCACTTTTTCAGGGGAGAGCCCCCTCGCAGAACTGCAGTGTGTGGTCCCACCATGAGGACAGCACACTGGCACCTGGCCAGTCAGACCTGGAGCCAGAGCACTGCTTCACCCAGGGCAAACATTAGCAAAATAACTCAGATCTGCATATAAATCACTGAACATCCCTGATGTAGTTCCTTGGTAAGGCAGGATTGCTGACCTGAGCAGATTTGCTTCCAAGTGAATCCTCTATAGTTTGCTGATGATCTCTCATAGCTGACTACTACAATAATATAAAGCAGTTTTATAAGTTCCCCAAAATAGTTCACTTCATCCTATTTTCTTCCTGAGAAGTAATCCCTTCAACCCACTGCTAATCTCATCTAGATAAACTTTAAGCTTTTCAGGGCATGGATGCTTGCTTTCTTTGTGTGTTACAAAAGCTGGCTGGTTGTTAAGGGCTCCCTGCAATAGTGACATGCAGCAACTTGTGTAGTCTGGGAGCCAAGAGCAGAACTATGAAATAAAGGTGTAAGTGCCAAGACAGAGAATTTCAGATGGTGACAAATGGCTGTTTTCATCCATAATGAAATCAGGAAAACTGCCTAATGTGTCTAAGGAAAACACCATACGCTGTCCACAGCCTGCAGTCTGTCAGCATTATTAGAAGATTTCAAAAGATGCCTTTCATCAGTCAGTGGGGCTGACACTTTGTGGATCTGTCTGTCTCCGACTGTGGTGGATGGAGGCAGAGAGAGAAAGGACCCGTTCTGCACTGACACCAGCATCCTGCTGTTCTTTCCTTAAGGTGGGTAACCCCCTAAAATGTTCATCCACAGGAACCTGCCAGGTTTCATGCAAATGCAACACGCAGCTTGACAGAGTAGACACAAACGCACAATGACAGAGCAGTTTTCACATCATTTACAGTACTTACTGTTTAGGCAGTAATTTCCACACTCTGCAGGGAGTCAGCAGAAGACAAAACAAGAACATTCCGGTTTTATTCTTCTATGCTATGAAAGTATCCTCTCCAAGAACTGTCTAGTCTTCTCCCCACCCTTTGTAAATGAGTGATCCCCACTTCTCTTTTGCACCTCAGCAGACAACTGTAAGCAGCTACAAAGGCATTCTTTTAGCACTATCTTATACAGCTGTTTATTTTGTCCACTCAAAATGCACCAAGCCTTCAGCCATGTAGTACCAGCTCCTCTGTTAGCCCAGGCTCTCACGATAGTTCCTATGGAGATGGATGCTAAGCAGAGGAGAAGAAATGTTAGCTGTTCTGTGCTGTCTACAGTTAAATACAAATGCTTCTAACACTCACTACATATTGAATAAAAGACACAAAACACAGCAATGCCAGCAGAAATTCCTCTGCATCTTCAGCCAAGGATCCATTATGGTATCAATGAATATTTCATATGTCTTATTTTAGTATCATTTGGGTTTTCATAAGTGGTAATTTAGGAGAATGAGGCCCAGGCCCTCATAAGTACTTTGGTTTTACAGTGTCTTGGGTTAGAGCAGCCCAACAGCAAGCTGGACAGATATCATTTCCAGCCTGACTCTGGCCAAAACACTGCTCTGAAGTTGGAGATTACATACAGACAGATTCTCCTTCATCCATGTGTCCACTGTACCAAAGAAGTGTGTATATATATATATATATATCTGTATGTATTTTTAGAAATCTACTCTCAGTTCACCAAGGCTGTCCCAAGCTGAGCCTCAGGAGGACTGACCTCTGTACTCTGTGTAAATTAGAATCTTGGTCTGTGGTAGAAATCAAAGCTTGGTGGATGCAGAGGGTGACGAAGGCACCTGAAGAGCACCAGCAGCCATCAGGAACTGAAAGGATTGCTCACACCTTCTGATGTCCTTAAAAATGAACTAAGGCTGGACCGACGAAAAACGTTAAAAGAAAAAAACGCTTTATATGGAGGTGTGCAGGGGTGGCCCAGGGCACAACTCAGCACTTTGCATCCAGCACTTAGCTCAGGTTAGAAGGAGAGGAGCAGTGGGGAACTGCGGCTTCTGTAATGCACCATCACTCACTAAACTGACATCTGGTCACATGTTGACACTTCAGAGCGTTCGCTTGCCTTGTCTGGTACCAGACCCTGGTGCTGCTGCAGGGACTATCCCCAGGTTAAGAGTTTGGCAGCCAAAATCACAAGTTTCCTGCTTCCTTGCAAGGAAGACAAGATAAATAACATAGTTCCAGCTTTTAGTTAGGCCAAATAACATAAGCAAAAGGGCTTCCTGCATTTTCTGTTTTTAATAAAAAGTTTTTGTTCAGAGACATTTTGTCTTTTTTGGAAGAAAAGGCCAATCCATTCATCATGATTTTAAAAAAACACTGTTTTTTTGCTTTGGAGTTTGTGCTTGTGAGAACTGAAAGAGTGGGTGAAGAGTATAATGTCAATCAACTCTTTTAATTTAGTTCGCTATCATGGTACCAATTTTTTCTTTAGAAATGTTTCAAATTCAGTCTTGACAGAAGAGAAACAGCTCCATCTAGTGAAATCCTCTAAAACACACTGCCTTTAACACATGCAATCTGAGCCACTTCTTGAAGCTAAGGCTGGAAATATTGTTAAGTGTCTCTAAGAACAGTAACGTGTATCTGGGCAGCTTTACTTCCTTGGTGGTCCGCACTATTGTGCTGAGATATGATTTGTGCATATGGTGAAATTACAGAGTAGTCAGAACCTAAAAAAAGGATTGGACCTTTCTATGCACAAGAACAGAGTCTGTTGTTAACAGTAGGTAGGATAAAATGACAAGGGTTATCAGTCTTCATGCTTCAGGATGTAAAATAATCACTGGCTGCAGGAGGCTGTCAGGAATTCGCCCTTCATTCAGTGCTGTGTGATTAGGGAGCTGCATGCAGCCTGCTGTGTTGGCTACCGTTAGCAACCAGATACCTGGCTACTATCTATTGCTGAGTGCTCTGTGCTGGGATAACAATTACCATGTTCCTAAAAAACAAAACGAATGATCCCTGGATATGTAGCATGTGCACGAATGCAAAGAGCTCTGGTATCCAGGATTTCTATTTCAAGGGATGGGCACAAGAGCAGTTGTAGGTGCTAAACCTCTCTTATTTTTGTGGACAGCTCTGGATCTGTGGGACACACAGCCCGCATTACCTTTTTGGCAGTGCTGCCCATCAAAGCCTAGAGGGCAATCACATTCGTAGGTGTCCTTTTTGGGAATGCAGCTGCCTCCGTTTGCACACGGCGAGCTCAGGCAGGGATGGGCAGCATTTTCTAAGTTGATTCCAAAAGTGAAATCCTGTTTCATGTCTATTGCCCGGTCATTCAAGATAATCTATGTATGTAAAACAAACAACAACAACATAAAGGAAAAAAAAGAAGGGGGATAAAAATAGGTTAAAAACTTCCAAGATTGTAAGAACGCCATTTGGTGTTTTAGTCCTACTCAGAAGACTTCTCTAAATGACTTTCAAGAAAGGTATCCTGGAAACTTAGCCTACAGTCTGTTTCTTATCAGGGTGTTTTCTAGGCACTGAGCTCCAGCATGTTCTGTTGCTCACTCTGATGAGGTGGTGATTAATTTCTTTTGTCTTTTGAGACAGAGATCTAGGCAACCCACATATGGACAGAAGCTGTGTGGAATTTACCGGTCTTGTGTTTGAACACTAGTGCACTGCTTTGTAGTTGAGCTGTGAGCTCGTACTGTAAAAATTAGATGAGCTCTGCTGAGGAAAGTGTTTCTGATATCAGGAAACCCCAAGGATGTTAGTGTTGACAACAGAAATATTAGAATTTTCACATTTCTACTGCCTTCACGTATCTCCTCTTGCCTGAAACAAGATAGTGTTATGAATTAGAGAAAAACGTAATTAGCTACGTTTCACACAACTATTTGTACATAAACAGAAGAGAATTGTTAAATGCAGGGCTTGTTCCAATGTTTCAGCAGCACATGTTCTCCAAGAAAAACAACGCTTGTAGAATCTCAGCTGATAACTCAGCAGTGAGATTATGTCGACAGGCATAGCTTCTTAGCTACATCGAAATAACAAGTACATTTTCACAAACAAATACATCTTAAGGCTACAGAAATGTGTTATTATAAACCAGATAATGAAATTGTGGATTCTGAGGGGAAATGGTTGTATAAAGCCGAGGAATGATTCTTGAAATCACATTAAACAGCATCAAACACACACTTTTGTCTTAAAGCTGAACCAACAAAGAATCCTTTTAGCTTGTAGCTTCTTCCCAACTTCCAGGGAAGTTGTTCCAGTGGCTAACTATGTCCACTGTGTCTCTTATTTCTGGACTGAATTTATCTTCAGCTTCCAGCCATTGCTTCTCATCATTACTTTTTCTGCTTCATTGAAGAATATCTGTTCTAGGAAATGTCATTCTCATGGACAAATTAGCAGACCAACATCAGGGCACTTCTTAACCTCATCTGAATAAACTAAATAGATTAAGATCTTAGGTCTTTCTGTAAAACGCATGCTCTTCAATACTTAGTGACTTTGGTGGCTTTATTTCTATACAGTCTTCCAAAATTCTGCTCCTCCTTGATAGCCCACTCAGGCCTCTAGGGTAGCAAGCCCACCTTAACTATGTCAAAGAAGTAAGAAAGAGCTCACTGTCAGCATTTTGAAATCCTTCCAAGTGCCACTGTATTTTAGGGGACAGCCCCTAACCTTGTAAGCATGACCTACAATCTTTGCTCCTGTCTAAAGATTGCTTTCTATATCTTGCTTTCTATTAAAATTACATGTTCGTTCAAGCACACCAGAGATGAGTTTGTGAAATGACTTGTTCTGTTTCACTGTTTCATACTCCACCAGCTTTCTTTACTTCATATTTTCTGCTGGAAAGCTGATAAAGATATGGGAAAAAGGTGGACAAAGCAATAAAACTATTTACACAGAAATACAATTATATTTCTGCCCCTGGCCAGTTAATACGGGCTGCAGTGCTATCTGTTGTTTTTTGTTTTCTTTTATTTGTTCTTGTTTTTTTTTTTTTCCTTTTTGCTAATTAAATTTGATCCAATAATTTTCTTATTTTAAACTAAAGAGCCAGGCTTTGAGTTTTATCTAAACTACTTTAAGTGTGATTAAAGAGACCAAATGCTAGTTCAAATAAAAATGTCTTTTGAGTACTTATTAGGAATATTTTATGAATTCAGGTGTCTCCAGGTTCCTTTTCCAGAATAAAATTGGAAAAGCAAACCAGACCACCATCTTTAATGTCTGCCAGCAATGAAAGAGCTTCTCTGTTCAAATATGCCCCATACAAAACCGTAACCGGGGAAGGTAGCAAGGAGTGCAGTGGTAGTTGGATATGATACATTAGCTAGCCTGGGATCCAAACTAATTTGCACCTTTTTTGGGGGGGCGGGGGGGAACTGTTTGTGCTCATGCTGGGTCCACCTAAATGTGCATCATGCGTTTGAATGCCTTGGTCTGCCTACCTTGTAGTATCTGAGCATCAGTTCTCAAAATTCACCCTGAAAACTCTCCCTCTCTAAAAGTGAACAAGAGCCCTACTGGGACAAGGTCAGAATGATGCATAAAGTAAATTCAACAATTGGTGCCTCAAAATACTCTTTAAAACCATATTAAACTGGAGTTTTCAGGCAGAAAGGCAGTAACAACACTTATTGGCTATTAAATCTGGAGGGCTCTTCCCTGGGAGATATTGCTTAAGCACTTTGTGGTGGGCTACTGGAGTGCAGAAGTGAAATCCAAGATTATCCTGAATACTGCCAGTGCAGTAAGATTTCCACCTTAAGAGCCCACTGCAAAGGATATATGATATGATGGAAAAAAAAAATGCTTTCAGGATATTACTGTGCTCACTCACCTTCTGGATGCTCCCACTGAAAGGCCTCAGGATTCCCGAGTTCTTCTTCACAGTATCGTAATTAGGGACTCCACCAATAAATATATCAGAGCTGCATTTAATCTGTGTGAAAGCCCCCTGCAATAAACATATGAATAATGTTTGACTACAGCAGCCAGAACCCTGCTTGTATCTTCACATCAGTTTACACTAGATGCTATACCTTATTTTAGTGCCTTGCTTTGACTGCTAAATACACAGCCCAGTCTCACTGCTTTGTTCAGTTCTCTCACAAAAGACACTGTAGGACTCTGTATTGGCAGTTTGCGCTTTATTTCAATTAAATTTAACTGAAAACTGCCAAAACTCAAACTGGGAGAAACGAAAGAAGAGAAAAAGGAGAGATCTTAAAACAATACCAAACCCGCCTGGATGCCACCCTGTGCCATGTGCTCTGGGTGTCCCTGCTGGAGCAGGAGGCTTGGACTAGATGATCTCTAGAGGTCCCTTCCAACCTTAACCACTCTGTGATTCTGTGAATACAAAGTTTCTTTCCTCCTTATTTACCAGTCAATTGTTACTCTGATTTTCCATCCAAACTGATAGGAAGCAACTCTATTTGCAATGACGTGAATGTACATTGGTATGAAGCTAATACTAATGGGACTAGAATGACATCTGTGAAGTTCAAATCAGAGCAAGTCCCATGAAATAGAGACTTGTCCAATGTTTTCAACATATGAAAAGCAAGATACAAGGGTAAAAGATACATTGGATTTGTGTTGGTTACTAGTAGCAATCAGTTGGGATACCTGACAAATCTAGTCAGCTTCCTGCTGAGAACTGGAAGGCTTTAAACAGTGAAAGACAGCATAACTATGTAATTCCAGTAGTTTCTTTGTTGGCAGCTCCAAGCAAATTGCATTGCACCCCCTTTCTGCATTGCAGCACTTAGAGAAAAAAACTCTTGAGTATGGTCGTCTTGAACAATATATCTAAAGATGATATATATATATATATCGTTATATATATTAAGAAAATGTTTGGTTTGAACTTTCCTTATTGAACCCATTGAAAGGGTAAATATTTCCACTAGGAAGAATAAAAGATATTTTTAAGCAATTCTAATATCATGTTCTTGGGATAAAAAAAATCCCAAAACATATGTACCCGCTTAGAGTAAAATAACCTTGCTTAGATTCCTGGAAGCAAAAATTAACCTTATTTAAAACTTTATTCACTATGACCTCTCCGTGAGGGAAAAATAAAATGCAAGGAATTGACTGCCTGAGTATTCCAGTGCTTATGTTGTCCTGAAAATTAATCTCAAAAGCAGAAGGAATTTTATTTGGGTCCATCCCCAGAGAGCTAGAGACAGGACTGTGTGCACGTAGTTTTCTACTTCTTTTCCACCAGATGTCTTGTTTCATGGTGTGCATGCTGTGCAACAGTCTCAACTACAACCAATGAACAGCCAGAAAAGAATCTCAAGAAAACATGTAACCTCCCCAAAGGAGGTCCAGCCACACAGGACGATCAAGGATGGTCGCAAGGCCAGGCGCTGTTAGAGCTTTACTGTCTTCCAGAGTTTCTGCTGCCTTCACATTCAAATTTCCAGAAAAGCATGCCCTGATGTGTACAATTTTTGGAGCTCTTAAGAATTTTGAGAGTAGCCCACATGGTTTATGGTGCGGTCATTTTATAAACTAATAACCACACTCAGGAACATCTGCATCATACATTTCTCACCTCTGCCATCCCTTCCACTGGCTTTTGTTTATCCACCTGTAGGATACCATTCTTCGCTGTGCGAGACACTCGTATCTCGTGCCATTGACCCAAACTGACAGGTTCTTCACTCCTGTTTGAAGGAGAAGAAAACTCCTAAGTATTTTATACTGACATCTTTCTGCTAATTTCAAATATCATTGTCAAGGGGAAGAGTCAAGCACTCTGGGGATGACTAAAAATAATAAAAATCAGTGAGTTTCTTTCCTTAGAGGGAAGTAACATAACTTCTGACTACCAGCAGAAAGGAACCTAAAACCACACTCCTACAGCAAATGACAAGTCCTATGCTTTTATTTAGAAAAAATGAAATCAATAATCAATGCATTTCATTTACCTTAGCGTTATTTTTTATACTAAGCCATGTATAATGTACAACGACAAACTATAATCTCAGCTATACATCCTCTTTTCATGTAAGTTTGGAGATTAAGCTTCCCACTAAACAGCCAGTTTAGACCCACATTCTTTGTCTTCTTTTAAAAAAGAGATGCTTTGTGTGGGTTTAGCAAGGCTAATTGTGTAGACTGATAAGTGGGATCTTCAGACACACACACATACACACATTGAGGGGGAATAACTAAAATATGATCCTAATGATGTGATCCTGACTAGGAACAATAATCCCCAGTTACTGTGTAAAACATTCACCAGTCTCAAAAGAACCATTTAAAAATTGCTCTAACAATCTTTATTAGTTCAGTATTAATATGAATGGCACCCTGTATAATGGGTAAAAATACATCTCTCATCAGTGAAGCTCTATAGAATGTTGTATTTTATTTTAATCAATGCAATAGAACGACATTTGAAAACACTTCATGTCCAAATATTAACTTGTAACTTTTTCTCCAAAATTCACTGCTCAAACAGGAAAAATAAATCAGAAGCAACATTTAGAACACCTTAAGACTTTCTAGTTTTGTGTTTTCAGACTGTTTACATTTAAAGCTGA
This sequence comes from Tinamus guttatus, assembly GCF_059628265.1. Taxonomy (NCBI): domain Eukaryota; kingdom Metazoa; phylum Chordata; class Aves; order Tinamiformes; family Tinamidae; genus Tinamus; species Tinamus guttatus. The sequence goes on along the minus strand of NW_028289083.1, from coordinate 555,675 downwards.
ACAAAGATACATTTCAAAATTGAATATTTATTTGAAAAAATGTGATTTGAAATAGAGATTCAGTAGCAATTGAAATGCTGATTTTAAAAATCCTTTAATTTTGAAAATGTGAAAATTACTTTTTTTCCCCTGAACAATCAACATAAATTCAAACCTATTTTGTTCCTCCAAATTTCTCTGAAGTCCATTTTCATCTATTCAGAAAACAATGGCAATACTTTTACTGTCAATTACTTTTTACTATGACTGACTTTTTTTTTTTCAAGAAAACCTCCATAAAAAGATATCACCAAGCAATGTCATTCGCTTGATATCCTTTTTCTTGTTAAGTAGCATTTAGGGTTTAACTACTTTGGGTAAGTCAATATGTAACGCAATTTAATCATCTTGCATAAGTAAATATTTATAATCAAACCATACAGGTTTGGCTGCCTGGTAAGTGGCAATACATTTTTATCTCCTCTGCTGATTAGGTCATCATCATGTTAACCCTCCTGCTCTGCTAGATTTAATTACAATTAGGGTTGAGTAAACTTTGCAGAGCTATCACTTAAGATCTGCGAGCTATTTCTTGGATTCACAGCCCTTTTTAAATGAACATGAGTTGTTTTAATGTTTTTTGCAGGCATTTGAACACTTCTGGTTCTTTGCTGGCTGTTGGACTTGAGAATTACTTTTTTCCAAGATAAATCAAACTTTAAGAAATCATGAAATTCTTGATCCTGCAAACATCCGGCATATGAATTCTCAGGGGACAGGAAATTTTCCTCTAAGACATCTTGGTAAATAGCTTAGCTCTGTATCCAGAATGGTGCTTCTCCACTTCATCCCAGACTCACAGTGTCTGGGGTGGCTTTGGCAGAAGCCTGTGGAGACCATCTGCTCCAATCCCCTCCTCAAGAAGGGCCAGTTCAAGACTGAAGCAAAATGCAAGTGTCACAAAGTTCAGCTTTTCTTCTCCTATTGCTGACATACTAAAATGAGCTTGCTTCTTCCCTATTTCTAAAGATATTCTAATCATACTCTAATTACATTCTAATATTTAAGAGCCTGCTTTCTCAGCCTGGCCATATTAACAGAGGCAGTCAGGACTGTGTTGCACACATTATGTAGAAAAAGGACCACAAATGGGCATATGGCTAAATATTCACACTAAGTGGTGGTGGTGGATGACCACTGTGGCCCATGAGGTAGTGACTGGGGACAGCATCTGTGCATGGCACAATTTCACTAGGACATCTACAGTTTTGATGTAACTCAGCCATGGGAAGGATTTTGCAGGCTGAGGAAAGTTCAACACGTCAAAGTTATGTGGTTAATGCATGAGTTTTTAGTATGTAATCATACTGTCTGAAGCTTGAATGTGTGCAAATGCATGGACAGAATCAGACAAATAAGGCAGTACAAAAGGGTGGTACTAGATGGTAACCAGGTGGAAAAAGAGTGACACAGTATAACACTTCTAAACAATTGGTAATAAGGGGAAGAGGCATTCATTCATTTTGGATTAGATTTACGGGATCAAAAGGATTTCAGTGTGCACCACATTATGCCTCCCACAGTATTGCTAGAAAATCCTGAATCAATGAAACCATGGTAAAAACTCATGTTGAGCAGGCAATCAAAATTTTGGCATTTCTTCATCATGTACCCAACCTGATGAACTATGTATTCTATATAATATTAAGTGAACACAAATAGCTGTAATGTATTATTTAATAATATCTCCGTGTTTTGGAAAATTCTTATGACTTTTAACTAAGCGTGTCAGCTTTAGGACTTTATTAACTATCATAACCAAACTCTATTTGCCTTAATATACATGATGCAAAAGTTAGCTGCTTCTGCTTCTCTCCTTTACTCTTAAAAAAAAAGGGTTATTTTCCACTCTCAGGCATATACTTATAGGTCATGCCACATTTTACAAGCAAATATGTCTTGGTTAAACTTTCATACCTGGTGTTTTGCAGCACTACAGTATTTTGGGGAAAAAAAAATGATTGTCTAACATCTTGCGCTTGCCTATAATAAGAATTAGATAGCTCTAACTAGAAAGAGGTTGAAAGCTGTTGGGTCATTTGGGTTGGAGCAAAGGTCTCTGACATCAGCTATTTCTGCCATGTTGGGCAAGAGAAAAGAACAGGGCAAGTATGGGTACTTCTTTTGATATATCCTCCCAGTTTCTGGCAACTTGTCATTTGGCAATTTCCTGAATACGAAGCTGCATCCGTACTATTGTGTTTGATCTCCCTCAATGGATCTTTCTTCAAATTTGCCCTATGTTTTTATGAACTTATTTATAGTTTTGGCACATGATGTGACAGTTTCCACAACTACTTTGTGTGCTGCCTGAAAAAAAAGCTTGTTTTTCTTTGTTTTATACTACTTATTCACTTCTTCTGTGGTTTCACTGGAATCTTATTCTTTGATAATGAAAAAATATATAATAATCATTTCTTATTTATTTCAATGTCACTGTTCAAAAATCTTTGTCATACTTCCACCAAGCTGTCTCTTCTCCAGTCTGATGAGTCCTGCTGTATTTGTGGAAGCTGTTTCTTTCCCTGCCCTAGACATCACCATTGCTCTTCCCCAGACTTTTACTGATTTCTTTTGAAGGGGAGTGATCAGAATTTCAGGAAATTTTCAAAACTGCAGGGTGTATGTATCAAGAATTTTTACAGAGGCCTTGTTCTTTATTCTCTTCCAAGTAATTCTCTGTATTGTACTTGCCTCCTTCTATTTGTTTCTGTTGCTTTCGCAGAAGGCCTGATGACTCCTGGATTTCTGACTGGCAGCAATTACTGTCTTGCCACAATCATGCGCTGATAAAATCATGCATCATTTTTCATTTGCTCTCTTGAAATTTCATTTCTCACTTTCCAATATGCTTAGAATTTGCTTGGTTCCTCATTCAGGGAAAAATCAGTATATTCCTCTTAATCGCAGCACAATCCAAATTCTCAGTGTTCACAGGAAACATATGGTATGCAAAAAGTTGCAGGCCATGTACATATTTTGAGTAAACTTTGCATAGATTATTTCTGTATATTAGGTCAGCCTGGTAAAAGTGGCAGCCTCTTGGACCAGATCCAAGGTACTGAATGCTTCTATTTGGCCCTTTGCTTTTTCCTCAGAGCACAAGGAACAGCTGCCCAGGGACTGTGCACTCACTTTATGCAGGCAGATAAACCCTTGCTGAGGCAACTCCTCATTTCCATCCTAGAAACCTATTCTAGGATGGGATGAATCGTTCTCAAAAGGCTGGTCTTTATCTGGAAGGCAGACATCTAAATTTTAGGCTCATGAAATTAGATAAATTGAATCCCACTCTTAGATCCCCAAAATCCCAGCACTGTGAGACAGAAAGAGGGAAGCTAGAGGTATATGTTCATCCAGGAATGCCTCTAGCTCAGTACTTACTATAAAAATGTCAGACCAGGGGAAAATGCCAATATTTTAGCACCCTGTGAGTGAAAAATATGAATATATGTATCAAATATTTAGGGATGCTTCTTTACTAACTCATAATTTGCCATGACATAGTATCTTGGTGACAATGAGGGAATTTCTGCAATATCATATAGAAACAAAGGCAACATGCAGTAAGATGGTGGCATAAAACTATAACACTCATAACAATACTTTGAGATGGAATTTAGTGTAGGAAGAGGAGGAGAAAGTCTTATACACTTAAATATGTGTTTCCTTAGAAATAGTAGCCACTAGAGGGTGATGAACTCAGATACTGCACTATAGGCTATTATTCTTTCTAGCCCACTTGGCTCTGCACTGTGGCACTGGAAAGAAGCAGAAGAAACGCAGTTTACCTGATGACAGCCGTTCCTGAGCCGCAGTCGAACCTGAACTCCACATAACCAGCCACCATGTTAATGGAGAGGAAGTCCTTGCTGCGTGAGTCGTAGCTATACAAAAGGACACCGCTCTCTACATCTGGACGAAATGTCACCTCAAACTCCATGAAGGAAAGGTAGTTCTGGGGTTCCAAGGGCCAGGGTGTGCTAGCAAATGACATCAGGGATTCGTTGAACTGAGGTATAGCCAAGGTGATTGCTGGAAATCCGGAATACACAGATAGGTCACTTGAGGTCCAAAGAAAAGGAACTGACTAATCCACTAACCAGTGCCAGTTTTCTTGTTATGCATTTAATCATAGAATCATAGAATGCTTAAGGTTGGAAGGGACCTCTAGAGGTCATCCAGTCCAACCCCGCTGCACATGCAGGGACACCTAGAGCACGTGGCACAGGACTGCGTCCAAGCAAGTTTGGAAGATCTCCAGACAAGGAGACTCCACAACCTCTCTGGGCAGCCTGTGCCAGTGCTCCATCACCCTCATTGTTAAGAATATTTAACTTAAATTTCTGTGGAACTTTCGATGCTTCAGTTTCTGGCCATTTCCTCTATTTCTGTCGGTGGCCACCAGTAAAAAGAGACCAGCACCATCCTCCCCGCTGCCTCCCTTGAGGTACTTATAGACACTGATCAGGTCCCCTCTCAGCCTTCTCTTCTCCAGGCTGAACAGGCCCAGCTTCCTCAGCCTCTCCTCATGAGGCAGAAGTTCCAGGCCCCTGATCATCCTTGTAGTCCTTGATCATCCTTGTAGCCCTAAAGCTAATTTAAAGCTAATATCAAGAAACAAAACAAAACAAAGCAAAACAACAACAACAAAAAAACTAGAAGCTTTATCCACGTTAGAAGTATTTTTATCCTAAGCAACAACATTACTTCCCTTCTTAATCCTATCTTTCTTCAAAGATACATGTGTATAATAAAATGCTTTGCTTCTTTTCTGTATTATAGCCATGGCCAAAGTAGGAGGCATGCACACAGTGGTTGGTTTCATGAAAATCTACGTTCTGCAGCAAAGAAAATAATGTTATACCTATTTTGCCATTTGTTTCAACAGAAAAATGATATTTGGTGTTTTGCATTTTAGAATATACAACCAACGTTGGTTTTAGGAGAAGTGCATTTGTGTTTTTTAGAGTTAATGTATAGCTGTGGAGTGGTATATTATTTTACCTTCTGAAAGGGAAGTTTCAGAAACCGATTACCTAGGAGCTGAATAGAACTCCAGAGCAACTCATGGGAGCATTTTATTTTATGGTACTAAATAGGAGAAATAGCAAGGACTGTCTTCTGTCAGTGTAATATTGTAAGGCAGTCTTGGATATGAATATGAAGAAAATGCACTGAACACGAGAACACACAGAAAGAAATAGAAGCTACCTAGCATCCTCTCACCTTCTTCACAGTGATGGCCTTTAAATCCAAGAGGGCAAAGGCAAATATAGGAATCAGCTTTGCTTGCAGTACAGGTACCACTGTTGATACAGGAAGCTTCATCACAAATTCCACTGCTACATTCACCTAAACACAGGGCCAGAACATATCAAAGATGTCAAAGATTATGCATTTGGCTCTTAATCATTACTAGTGACAAATACAATTTGCTCTCCTATCTAGACTGCGTTCCCGTTTGTCAAAGTGTACCTTTGTGGCAATGGAGCTTCATTGTCAGGACTGGCTTTAAATCAGACTAGAAAGAGACTTTAAAAATAGCAGAAATTATCACTAACCAACACACCATGACAGTCAAATATTTCACTCATTCCCAGATTTTCTGTCCTTGATCTCACCTTTATTTTCTTGTGTTCAGACTCTCCAAAAGCCACTGGCTGCTTACAAGCATTGTGATTTGTTTAATTTCAATTACCTTAAGTCTTCCTTCTTCATGGTAAATTTGTGCAATGGTAATCTGGAAAGGTGTTAATCAGCAGCAGCTGATCTTATTAACTAAAATGAGGTTAACTCTTCCGTCTGCATTAAAAGGGATCCATATTACCAGGATACGGGCTTTCTAAACTATAAAATTAGAGTATTTCATGGTGAAAAGGTGTTTTTTTATAAAGTATTGCTTAATTTTATTTTTTTTTATTTTAAATAGTTTCTGATTCCCCTTTATTCACAGTACTAAACTGAAAGTATTCATTAAAAAGCTCAAATAAGACGTCTGTGGTATATGAGCATAAATGTATCATTTGGAAGGGAAAAGTTTCTGACAAACTAAGAATCACATTCATTTGGGGATATTCTGAAGGGCATCTCTGAGATGAGACAGGTGCACTGAGGCAATTCTGATTCTCCAGTGGAATATTATCAAAAATAAACAGTTGTTATCAGGGTGACCAAGGAGAGCTTGACAAATCTATTGCAAGAGGATATGTTATGTCTTTTTGTTTTCCTGTGGTTAAATACAACTTTCTGACATGACCGCTCTGACTATAAAGACAGCATCCAGAGCAGGACTCTACAAAACTTCAGTGAGGTCTTGGCATTAGTACAGTATCAGCTTTATAGTTTGGTTTCCCATCATATATTCAGAAAGAAAAGTGCAGTGAAACTTCTCTTGTATAATTGGTTGATGTGCTGCTTCACTCTGTTACAAAAATGAGAAGATCATTCAGTCACTGAGGCCAGAAAATAGCATTTGCTTACTGAGTCTCAGAAGACAGACGTGGTAATAACTCTTAGGTCATCTGGGATAGTTCCCTATCAGAACAGACTTGTCTCAGATCATACATTTACAGATGTCCTGTCAGACCCATTTTTTTTATTGTGAGATGCATGGCATAAGTATCCTGCTCATAACAGCAGACTCTGAGGCTAACTCACAGATCATAAGCAAAATGTGAGGTCTCTGCAACAGAGCAAATGCTCCTTTTAGATGGAAGGAAACATTTAACCCTTTCAAAAGGCTACTGCGTGCCCAGCAGTGGGAGCTCCTGTACTCACAACATTAATTTAGGCATCTATTCTGAGCTAGTGGCCATGGTAAAAAAAAACAGGGCAGTACTGGTGTTTTGATCCAGTGTTTTCCATGTGACCGTACCCCATTTCAGTAGAGCTATAAGTAGAGATTCAGCGGGATGCCTCACTTCCCACCCTCAGTTCTACAGTCCATGTACCTCACTACCACTGATTAGTATCAACAGGAACAAAAGAAAAGGATGGCTAGCAAAAGTGATTCCTAACTTCTATAAAGCTCACTTTGCTTATTTTAGGCTTAAATTATATTCCATACTATTTGCACATCCCTCATGATACAGTTTCATACAGATGTGTGCAGCCACATAAGGACAGTAGGGCTCTATCATTCAGCTTTGAGTCACACATGGCGAAACCCAGCATTTACTTTCATCAATGTTGGCTGTTAATGCAGTAGTACTTGGAGCATTCATGGATGGCAAAGAAGCTAGCGCAAGCCAACAGGTAAGAGATTAGGACTCACAGAACTTTAGCAAGGCTTTCATCTCCCTATATAAATTCCATAGATTCTCACTGTGTCGTGAAATTACCCTGTTTCCAAAGTCTTATTCTTTCTGGCATGTGCTTCTTGGGCCACTTTGTTCCCTTCTCATACTGCACAGAAAGTTGGTCACTTTATCTAGAGAATACAGAGCATTGTTAGAAGGTTTCTTATTAATCACTTCATGCATGGCACTGAGAGTTGGAAGATATGGAATCTTTTTCCTGCCTTTACCTCTTGTTTTCTGACTTGTGGTTTAGTTTTTGTCTTAACTTGCTTAGACTGGGGGGTCATTAAAGCAAGGATTTGGTTTCTTTATTTTTTTTCAAGCGCCCATAACACGGATGAAACAGAGATGAATAAATATTTATAGATGACAAGACTAACTCATTAACTTCCCTGCTTCTCCATCTTTTCGTCTGTGAAGGGGAGATAATGTTATAATACCACTTCATAAAGCTGTTGAGAGAATATATTCCAGGACACTTCTTAAACATACTGTGATCCTGGAAATGAAAGCAATGGCTGGTCAACAGGAAAGCCTATTTGCCTCAATGCTAATGGGGTTTCATGGGAAAGAGCCCTTTGCAAGGACAAAAGTGCTGCTGGGAGGCTAAAAGATCCCCACAGGCTTCACACAAATGTCTTTAGGCAAAACGCATTTTGTTGTGTCCACAGCACTTTAAATACAAACATAGTGTGCATATCATTGATTTCTGATGACATGAGCGTGTCATATAGGACATAAAGAGCCACCCTGAGGGATGCTGGCAGAAATACTGGTACAAGCATGATTATATCAGTACCACTCAGTTTCTCTTTTTTTAAAAAAAGAAATTTTTTTTAGATAGTTTTACTACTATGTTGAATAGCTATGTCCACAAGGAATGTTTTTTGGTACATCGCATTGATCCTTGCACAGTGTGATCAAGTCCCTCTATCGCAGTCAACTAAAGCAATGCACAAAGGTGCAGGGAAACACCATGCAAACACCAGAGAGCACAGCCTTCTCTCTCAAACCTGGACAACTGCCCTGTTTCTTCAACGGGCCTTAATGTTGCCTTAGCACTAAGTACTCCGTATCATCACACTCACCTACATCAGCTCCACTTAGTGCTCTCCCCAGTGGCCAGGGTCTCATATCAACGACCTTCCCATTGACACTGAGGCTCTGAACGCAGCCCTGGAAGCCACGGTTGGTGCCAGCTGCTCTGACCAGCCAATACACGCTGGGGGCACCACCAACGTAGAACGGAGTCCGGAATGTAATTTTACTATATTGGCCCTAGAGAGGAAACAGAGCATGACATGACATGGAACAGACATAACACACGATAACTAATTAAGCCATACTGCACATAATCAATTATTTTCTCCCTGAAGAACTGTCTCGGGGAGATATAGGCTGCTCATTAGTAATTCCTTTCCATTAGGCATTCCCTCTCTTGGTGTCATTTTAAATGTTACTTTTTGCATCCACAGACATTACAACAGGTTGGACTATTTACTGCAAAATAAAAAGCTTAAAAGTCACTATATTCTGAGAAAGGATTGAGGATATCTGTCTTTTCCTGCCTTTCTTCCTCTACTTTCACCAAAATTGTTTTTCTTCTAAATTCTAAGCCCTGAGGGACACATACCAATGTGATACTGCCTTTTGGGCAGAACCCAGGAAACACTTACTATAGAATAATAATAAAATGATGAAAAATAATGTTAAAAACAAATCTAAGACATTAACTGATACAAGTTCAACCTCACTGGGTTTCTGCTCACTTTGCTACCGCTAAATTTACTCCCACTTGTTTTTTTGGCCTTTGTCTGATTATGGAAACTGACAAAAATTGCAAAGTGTACTAGCACTACTAGAGCACATAGTAAGGAACAAAAAAAGCCTTTCCCAGCTGCTTGCCACCACCCCTCGCCTTTGATGCTCCTACCACCCAGGGCTGTGAAGTTCCACTACTCTAACCTACTCAAGCCAAAATGAACCCAGTGAAAGAAGACTACTGTTTTACTGACACTAATGAATCTTATCTGGACTAGAGTGGGTTGAGGAAGAATCATAGGAACAGCTATACTAAGGGAGCAGAAGCTCTGGCAGGGAGAAACACATGGAGCAGTAATATCCTCTGGTTCAGTTTCACCTAGAAAAATGTATGTGTCCACTGCCAAATTCTTCTTGCAATGATCACTGCAAACCATAACCTCTCCAGTGGCTCTTCTGTGTGCTTTCTCTTGTTCGACTTGGTCTATCTTGGATATAGGTGTTCACAGCTGTACGTAGCCAAATACAGTCCCACCAAAGTTTTCTACTGTGGCATTAGACTCTGCTGAAAATATCTGTCCAGATTCACCCTAAAATCACATCTGCCCTCTGCATGGGCTCATTGCATTAGTAACACACAGAAGCATCTGTCAGATGCTAAATTCCTTCTCCTCTGTCATTGCCAGTTGATGAGTTCTCCATGTGCAGCAGAAGTTAGACACCAGGCTTCATCCCATTCCTATTACTCAAGTCCTTGAGATTTTTTTTTCTTTTCAGAGCATGCACATAAAAGTGTAAAGTGATAAGATGTCTGAAGCCACCCTTTTCAGGGCTAGGGCGTGCTAATAGTGCTTATCAACAAGACGAGAGAAGACATCTGAACCAAATTGCAAATGTTTCCTCTTTTCCTTCCTTTTCTTTTCTTTTCTTTTCTTTTCTTTTCTTTTCTTTTCTTTTCTTTTCTTTTCTTTTCTTTTCTTTTCTTTTCTTTTCTTTTCTTTTCTTTTCTTTTCTTTTCTTTTCTTTTCTTTTCTTTTCTTTTCTTTTCTTTTTCTTTTTTTTTTTTTTTTTTAAATTTCACTTCTCTTTTCTGGCCTGGTAACAGAAAAGCAAGTCAAGACGCCTTCCTCTATTATGGCAACAATTATGGAAATTGTTGGTGTTAATATAATCCAGGGCATGCAGAATCTGGCCCTCTAACCGCATTCCAGCCTTTATAATCTAACTTTAATTTTGTTTTCTTTTAGTTGTTTTGCTTTGCCATTTGTTCCTCAGCAAGGATGCTTCTGCCATACATTTGTGTTCTTGAATTTTCCAATCAGTTTGAATTTCCTTTTAATATCTCTCATTAAAATATTGCTATACTTAAATCTATGTCCATTTTATACAAAAGATTACACTTATGTATAGATACCTAATGTCCAGCTATACATATATATAAATATATTATATACATATATAGATACACACACATGCTTTCAATTTTTTTCTGGGTAGGGAAGCAGAAAAGAGCAAGATTATATTCTCCGAGGCTTGAAAAAGAATGAAATTAGCGACAGCAGCTGTAAACCCTGGCAAGCTTCTAACATCAGCCTGTATCTGAGATTGGGGAAATATAGCAGAAGGGTGGCTGAGAAAGTAAAAAGGGCACTAGGAGACTGTGATGGCATTCACTGCTAGGATATTTATCTATGTGTATATTTCTAGACTACATATCTGAAAAAGTAGTCTTGGTTCACTAAGTTCCTCAACACTAATGAATAAAAATGTACTTTTTAAAAAACTGATCAGACTTCTGGCAAGAATAAATGTCATTATAACCTTGAGAGAGGCCAAAGTAGAGCTCCAGGGTGCAGGGTTACTCACCTGAGATTTGCCTGTGACTGGAGCATCATTGTCCATCTTGAGCCAGCCGTTCACCCCATCTCTGAACACCGTGACACTATGCCAGTTTCCCAGTTTGATTTTGTTTTCACTTGTTATGGTTGCAACTCCAGTGCCACAGTTGAACCTGGAAGCATGAGACAGAGAGTTCAGAGTGACAGTCTTTCATTAAGTTAAATAACCAACAGTCAGTTTTAGGCTTTGAATGCTCCCTTCTCTTCTGAGAACCTCTCTTGTTTCACATTCCATATTAAAATGACACAGGAAAATTAGACAGCAGGTCTAAATCCAATCTTCCTGTAAAACTGATCTTCATTTTAAACTTTCTTTAATATGCTTCTTTCATGGAAAAGATTTTTGCATCCTTTGGCACTACCAAGTGCATGCAAAGCTTGCCAGCAGCAGAAACTGTTTCAAGATGAGGGTATTACAATCTGAATTCCTGCTAACACAATAATTTCTCTTGGGTATTTTTCTAGGCCCCTCGTGAAAGGCAGTGCTAAATTAATAACTCTGGGATTCTCTATGAAACTCTATGGAGCTGAACGTGCACAAAACACACCATTTTCTCTGATTGCCCCTCAGTACAGGAGGTACATAGAAACACGCCTAAGAGACACCTTGGTCTTTCTCTACTTGCAGAGGAACCACCTTCCCAAATAAGGAGACCTCTGAGATATTCTCTCATATACTAAGGCACCGCAAGAAACTTTCTCCATCTAAATCTAAAAAACCTGCCCCTCCTATCTAAATGACGGGTATGAGATGAAGTCCAAAGCCCCTTTGTCACACTAAATCTCTTTATTTTACTGCATTCTCTTCAGGTCCTTTTGCTGGGAAGCAAATAAACTCTACAGAGCAAATGGGTGAGCAAGGGCAACAGTCACTTACATTTCTGATAACACAGCAATGAGCTCCATAATAATGCTCTTAAGAAAACTCATTTTGCTTAAGAAAAACTCATTTTGCTTTTGCAGAGAAGTCTGCATAAAGCGGAGTCAACAAGGCACACGTCTATGCACTACACAAGGATAAGAGAACAAAATATTGAAGAACTGCCTGGTGAAGTCGTACTATCCATTTTGTGCACTGCCTTGGGTAGAAGTCAAAGATACAACAGACATTCCACACGTAAAGGAGTCTCTGGAAGCAGCAGTGAACCTTTACTTTGCATGAAGGTGGAAGTAAGCCTAGTAGAAATCAATGCTTTACCTGAACTGGAGGTTGCGTCGGATAATTGCTAATGACATAAAATCGCCACGACCATGTTCATTTTCTCCACAGTACAGCAGCAAACCATCTTCTGATTCTGCCTAAAATCACCATGAATCAACATGAAATATCAAAATATAAGGCTCAAAGTTACAGACAAATGTGAGCAGGGAAGAGGTACTTTTCTTCAGAAAATATTTATCAGATGGAGTCTTTAATTTGCAAAACCAAAAATATGTTGGTATAGTTCAAATTCTACACTCGAAGAACCTTAAAAAACACATGGGCTTAATACTTAGATGGCTTAGGACCATCTCTCCTACGACGGATCACCAGGGGAGGCAGCAGGTTACTCCTGGACCAGTGATAGCTTCAAAGCTGGAGTGTGAGACTGGCGACTCTGCGGTATGTGGGAGCAGAGGACGCCAGGACTGCACCTGTGACACATGCATGGCCACCTTCCCATCAGGAGACACTGCCAGCTCTCTCCATAATACACAGACAGCATTAATACAAGACAATGTGATTTACTACATCAGGCCTGCAATTTGTCTAGTTCAGTATCTTGCAATTACTAGGGGCCGGTGACCTATATTTCACAGGGGAAAATAGGTACTCCAGCAGTCTTTTATGCAGGTGAACAAGATAACCATTTCTCACATGTAAACACAATGTGTGACACTTCCAAATTACAAATTTTAATGCCAAAAATACAGGTATATATCAGTCTGTAGTTCATTCAGATGACTACAGTCCTGCCAAGGCACATTGCTGCTAGTCCGCCATGCCCAGTATTGCTAATGCCAAGGATTCACTCACGTACTACCAATAATAAATATTTTAGCTCAGATTGCCACATTCATTGGATGTGAAGCCAGATCTGTAGAGATGAAGGTTGTGTATATGCCTACCACAATTACACTAGCAGCCATAATGAAGCTAATTTATTGTTCCTGTGTCCATAGCATCAGAATAAGCAATGAATTTGTAAAGCTTCTATGTGAACTCAGGATAAACTTACCCTAAATTCAAAGGTAATTTGAAATGTCTGATAGGAGTTTTTCAGTGGTTCAAAGGTGATATATGAGTAGCCAGAGAACTGAGGATACTGGATAATAATATCTGAAAAGAAGAGACAGAAGCATGCTGTTTAGAAGTTTTCTCCCATATAAAAATCGATACACACATTTAGCACTAGATAACATCAAGTGAAAATGCAAGGCAGAGTTTCTCCAGAGACTACTATTAGTCAGCAGCAGTCAGCAATCAGTTAACCTATTGCTTTGTCCTCCCACCACCTTCCACAACTAATTCCTTTATTCCCAAGTTTCTGGGGAACTTGGAAAGAAAAGGGATACTGAGGGCCAAACACTCTTCAACAGTTTAGTTGCTGGCTTCAGTGCAACTTACCCTAGATTCTTGTCTCTGCTACAGAAGACAATATTTGGCTATTTTTTTATTTATCTTCTTCTAGGCACTCGTTTAGCAGAGAGATACCAGAGTAACTCTCTGTTTTGGCGGATTATAAAAACATACGTCGGAAAAGCACTCTGGGCTGGATTCCACACCACGTTAATCACTGCTGCTCTGTAGCTGCTGCATACAGCATCCCAAGCATTCCAAGCTGGCTCTGGATAGCCCACCAGCCCCTAATCCTTCCCCAGTAACCTCAAGGTATAAGGTACAGCGGGTGATGGGAGGGTGGGTGTCCCTGAAGGCACCTCTGCATCCTGGGACGCTTTGGCTGCAGCAATGATCGTTTGTATTGCTGTTGTTAACTGCCCTCACAATCATCACCCTTCAATGTTGTACATCACAGCATCATCTCCAACACCGGGAAAAGCAAAAAGATACTTTACTGCTGCCTTTGCAGCTGCTTTCCTAAGAAGGAGAGAGGAAAGAGCCAGTTTCAGCCCAGAATTCTTATTTTGTCAATGAGTAAAAGCACAATGAGAGCATCTAAACATAATGAGAAAGAAAGGATGAGGTGTCCTCTCTGCTAGTTGAGTTTTGACTGGATTTTACTTGCATTTGGATCTAGATGCAGTTATCATCTCAGCTTTTTTGTTTTTGTTTTTGTTAGTAAGCAAAAAAATGAAATGCATTTTTGACTGGGGAGAAGAGAACTGGTGATATAAACCTGAATGCAGCTACAGCAAAAGCAAACTAATTCAGGTACCATTCACAAACAGAGCTGTCTGGACCACAGTGCTACACAGTTATTGATTATAAAGAAAAGTCAATTTTCAGTCAGATTAATGAACTATTTAGCCATATTGGCTGCTGTGGAGAAGTTCAGTACAAGGAAATATAGGTACACGATGTTTGGCTTACCAATGAATAGAACACTTGTGAAAAATATGGACTCACATTAACAAAAATTCAGACTCCCATTAAGGAAACTGGTTCTGCAAGCTGTATATCGTTAAAATAAATCCTTGACTTTTCGTACTTGATAAGGCCAAAAATCACATCTACAGCTGTTCCATGTGCTGAATCACAACAGATTATTTTCAGAATGAATTCTCTTTACTCCAGCATCAAAAATAAAGATCGAATATTCCTAGTGTCTATAGCTCTGATGCATAATCCTGTGCATCAAGAATTTCTGAAATGAGATTGCATAAGAAACAGACAGGGTCCAGGGCAGAAGGGCCCAGACCTGTGTGAAGAGACAGCAATTAGCTTTTTTCTTAACTGCATTACAAGGAAGAGGACAGATCCTTATCACTGCTTGCATTCACCACTGAGGATAGTCTGGGGACTCCTAAGTCACACCACTGTCCTGATAGGGTCTTATTTGTAAGTCATTTTCTTCATTTATTCCTTCGCTTGTGATCATCATTTTAATTGCAACAGCATTTGTTGTGGCTTTAAGCAAATGTTATCACTAGTCTGACACTGAATGGGGAAGGGATGCCTAGGAAATTGTGGCAGAGGAGAAAACACTGCTTCTTTGAGAGCTACTGATCAACTCAACCATTTTGTGTAGTTACTCCCTTTCAAACTGAACAGATCTAGCTATCATAACCGCTTACAGAGGCAGGTAGGTGCCACATTCTTCCAGGTTGAAGAAAGGAAAGAGAAACAAAAGTGTCTTATGTCTGAATCAGGAAATACAAGCTGCTGTTATCCTTAGGGATCCAGTAAGCCCAAACTGCTATTTAAAATATGCATTTTTGTTGGTTTACCATGAAGCTGTTTCTTGCAGAAACAGCAGAACAGAAATCCACCTCCAACCAGTCTGCAGCATCTTAGAGCAGCTGTCAGACACTCAAGATGATGTGGTCACTGCACGAAAACCACAGATGTTCAAGGTGCTTACTTTTGGAGGGACCCTTCCTCTAGAAGCCAGAGAAGAAAAAAACCCAGAGACTTGTGGAAAACGGGCCTAGCATCCAGTAACCTACCTTCTGTGCAAGCATCTCCTCCTTTTCCCAAGTTACAGTGACAACGTGAGCCACCTCGGTCATAGTCATTGACACAGAAGCTGTCTGTAGAACAGATGGTCTCATCACAGGACAGATCAAAGAAGCGTGCTACCGAAGACACACTGTTCCTCCTCAATGTCCTAGTTGTAGTAGTCCTCAGCGTGGTAGAAGGGACAGGTCGTGTGGTTGTAGGAGTGGATGTCGTGGGTTCTGAGGTGGTTGTAAGGAGCCTCGAAAGGAGCCTTGAACTGGACCCTGGAGTAACCTTGGTTTCAACGAGAAATTTTCTGTTGCCTCCTTTAATAGCAGGGAGTGGTCTGAACTAGTGTGAAATAAACAAACATAAATCCAGTATAACCTCCATGGAAATCAAAAAAACCCTTCTAAGATGCAGATTAGGAAAAAATCTCTGGACATTCTCGTCAGAAAAAAAAATAGCCATTAAGACTGTTTCATCTGTGCATATAAAGTTCAGATATGAAATTTCACAAGATCAGACACTTTAAAATATTAACACTATAAAGAAAACAGAAATGTTGAAGCGAAACCTTGAAATTTACCTCTTCTATGTAAATGTCATAGTCTGAATCATCAATATCAAATCCTTCATCATCACCAATTACTGCGTCTGTGACATATCGATGCCCATAGCTTCCACTTCCTAATTCTTCAGAGCCTGTAAAGACACAACTGGCATATTCAGTTCATAGATGTTTCTCTCTTGACACACAGCTCAAATAATATCTCTTCTTAACTCAGAACACTAAAATTCATTTCATACAGCAGATGTATCAGGTTGAAGAGGGTAAACAAGTAACATCTAAACAATTTAAAACAAACTAAGTGAAGGTCTTCATTCAGACATTTATGGTGGCTCCTTAACAAACTCAGGAGAAGCACAGTTTTGCAACTTGCCTTTTAGCTATCATTTTTTCAAGAAAATGCCTCTGAAATCCTGAACTTTTTCTAGTGCTTGCCACTTTTTAATAGCTATATTGCTTTTAGTCCACTGTTTCCTGGTATAAATACGCAGTTCCCTGCCTGTCCTAGTGATGAGTAAATCTTTTGCCTGAATTAATAAGAGTAGAAGTGTAGGTGGAATGGCAAAAGAAATGCATCTAGGAGCGATTCTCTGGGACATCCTGCTTAAGAATTTACCTGCTCCCACTGACTCCAATGCTTTTGAAAATAACATTCAAAGTGCATTTTTAGGCTTTTTTTAAAATGCAATTTAGCAGCTGGAAGGAAAAAAAAAAAAAGCACAAATGTGACCTGCTGAGCTGCCTGCCTAAGGAACACTAAGAAGTGCTGCAGCACACTCAGGGCTGAGAATGTCAAGAAACACTAAGCTGATCAGCACAGAGAATATCTGTGTTTTTCCATACATTACACAGCAAATTTCTGCTTAAAATATGGCTAATGAAATTGAACAGAAACGACGATTTATGAGGAAAGGCAACCAGGGTAACTTCATCGCAACTGCTTCTTGTCACTTTGGTAAAGTTTACAATATGATGACTTTGGTAATCAGTGAAACAATGGACTTCATAAATTTGCTTTTTCATAAAATATTCTGTGGTCTTTTAAAAATAGCATTGCTATATTGCTATAAAAACTTGCTATTTTGCTTTATAAAGTCTGTGTAAGAGTCAACCATGTGTGCTTGCTTATCTTAGCAGCCATAAGGCTCCCATATTTTCTAGTCAGCAAGTCTTCCATATTATACCAAGGAGAGGCACAAAGTCTAGGTCATGAAGAACAGCTGCTACAGGAGACCTGTCAGCCCAGAAGATGCCACCTCACCCCTTGATGGTCACGAGACCTTCACTACCACCACTAAGCAAAATAATGGAGCCAGTGAAAGACAACAGGGTTTGGCAAGACTTTCAGATGGAGCAGTGTAGGCACGAAGTTTTTGTGCTATTTGAACTAGTGTCAATCATGTTAGCAATCTCCCACCTCCATGCAGAAAAATTGAGAGGTTTGGCCTCAAGTCAGATGGAAGAGCACTGCTCTCAATCTTTTTGTACTCTTGCTCTTCCACTACCATGACCACAACCCAGAAATCCTGAGAATTATAAAATCAAACATATGTGCACCAGACATGAATGTGTACCCTGGCTGGTAAATCAGTCACCCACAACACACACTGTGCAAGTTATGTATCAATAGATTGCGCATGTTACATCAGCATACATAAAAATCAGAGGCCAATTAGTAGCTTTAATGAGGCATATACATTTCCCAATTAAAAAGCATTTTAATTGAAAAGAGAAGATATATGAGACTTTCCATTGTAATTTGTATACCTAACCATTTGTAAATAATACATTTTCACTGTGAATTAAACAGAATTAATCAGAAAAAAAACAGATTTGGACTAATTGAGCTAAGCACAGAATCTACAGTTTTATAATTGATAAAGAAGTCAACAGGACAGGACATATCTCAATTATTTTTGGTAGAGGCTGCCCTCCGCACAATTCCCTTGTGCAAATTCTTGTATATATGGTATCATTTACATTGCTAAAGCCACAGGAATGACTCCAAATTTACACCACTGTTATATGACTGTACACAAGCACATAGGCAAAGGATTAAACTGGAGAAGTAAACAAAGGTGTAAACTGGTCCCAAATCGGCTTTCATTGCGGGAAAAAAAAATATATATCAAAATGTGGACACAAATCTGTGCTACTCCTTCTATTCACTTGAATAGTCATCAATATTAATCACCACCACAGGTGCTCTTTCTGCAGATAGGAAGGCTGGCTGCTTTTGTTCTACCCGTCACTGCACCAGGATCTTTCTTCCTTTGGCAATGTAGTTGTATAAGACATGTTTCTACAAAAGAATTACTGTACAAAACAGCAAACAGACACCATTATAAATGTGAACTGACATTTGGAAAATATTTTAATGAAATGGAGCCCAGAATTAATTTATCTTCTAGCAAGCACGGCAAGTTTCAGATCACTGGAATACCCTTATGTTTAATTAGGTCTGTAATATTCCTATCTGCTTTTAAACTTCAGTTGCTCATACTGTATGCCTATAACGTACTGTTTGATGTTGTTAACAAACAGCAAGCTTGATTTGAAACCACACTCAATTATTTTAATGGATAAATCTATAATTTACTTAAGAATAACAGAGGACATAAAACTAGGGGTTGAGAAAAGGAAAAAAAATGGATCTTTTTAAATCCCACATCACTAATCAATCATGTGTCAAGGAAAACAATACCATCTGTATTCAGACAAACTGAGACACATAAATTCTATTTTCTAATTTAGAGGTCACGAGTTACAGAATAAACACCTGTTAGTGCAAATTCTATCTGTTTTTTTTTTTTTTCTCAAGCAAACTTTCTGTTCAAGTAACGGGATTTTAGTTGATAAGAATGGCAGGAATGAAACAATAGAGGGAATGAAGTATCTTTATTTTCACATATCATCAGAAAATGTTAAGTCTCAAATTTACTCTCAAACATACTTTTTATCATGTATATATCTGATTTTAAAGCCATGACAGTTTTACACAACTCTCTCGATTTGAGTGGAGTTGTCACTAAACTGCATCAACACCCACCAGCACACAATCAGACCTGCTAACTTAGAAATCGGCAGTTCCTAAAGTAAAAGGTATCCCCCTTTCATCTTGTAGACCAAAACGTTCCATGCCCTCCCAATAGAAGACCTTGGGAGACAAAATGTACTCACTATTTTAAATCAGACAATGATTCTTTTTATGTTATTGAACTGGTACAACATTTGCAGCCTGGAGAGAGCAAAGAAGGTATGTCTTATTGTGGTTGGTAGAAAAGACTGCTTTGAGATCCTTCTTCAAAGACATTCAGGATATAAGTTTGGCATTATCAGGAAAAGTGCAACTTCAGAAGGTGTCCTAATATCCACAAGTCTCCGATATGGTCCAGATCTCCCTTTCAATCTCTGACACCTGCTGACAGTGTCAGCCAGGACTATCTATATTACTCTATAGGATGATTTGCAAGCAATTTAGGTAAAGCATAATGCACCTGGAAGCATGTGGAGATGTACCCTCATTTATACGGGTCAGCATACACAGACATGAGACTATGCAACATCGAACTGGGTTTTCTGTCATCTTGTTCTCTTCCCTACATTTGTTGCTGGTTTATTGGATGTGACATGATTCCCACATGTGGCATGATGCAACTAAACAATAAAATAAACAGAAAGCATAGAAGCTTAGGGGACTCTCTGCACAGAAACCCACCTGTCAGCCTATATTACACTGAAGAGTACTCCATATTTTAGGTGGAGAGTTAACCTCAGAACCATTGACAGAGAAAATTAAGCAGGCTAGTGCTTTGCAAATACCAAAACAATGACTGCAGAGATCACAGGCATGCTATATCTCATTAAATCACCATTTCAGCGTACAAGGAGATTAAGGATATTTAAGATCCAGTTTCTTCCAAACAGTCAAGGACTAACTTAAGTCAAAAAAAATCTTTCTCAAAACAAATAGAAAGCCCCATGAACTTTGCTTTGCCACTTAGGTACCACTGGCATATTGAGCAGAATTCATGGGCAGGAGGTAGACCACAGAGTACTGCAAAGTGGATGGATTAAACAGACGTGTTAACAGGACAATCAACGTCATGCAGAAGACCAAATGGGTCTAATTTCTAAATATGCCAGGGTTATTTCTATCATCTGATTCGGTTCCTGCCAGTGACTCACACTGTGGCATTACATATTCATAGAATCATAGAATCATTAAGGTTGGAAGGGACCCCTAGAGGTCATCTAGTCCAACCCCCCTGCACACGCAAGGTCACCTAGAGCACGTGGCACAGGACTGCGTCCAAGCGGGTTTGGAAGATCTTCAGACAAGGAGACTCCACAACCTCTCTGGGCAGCCTGTGCCAGTGCTCTGTCATTGCTTGGCTCATCTCTTGCTTTTTGTCTCTGTCTATTTAATGGAGACAGAAAACACAAATCCTGCCTTCATAAAGCAGGAGAGATCTCTGGGAAACAGTTCTGTAGAAATCATTCTCCATTTTCCATTTTTAAGGTTCATCATGATCACCATCGACTTCAAGGTTTTACCCTAAGAGATTTCCTGTGCCTGAGACTCAGCTGACACATTCAAGCACCATGCTTCTTTTTCGGTATAAGCCAGAGATAGAGATGCCTCCAATTGGGAGACGTCAGGTTTTGATGCCTAGGTCCTGAGGAAGGGATGTAAACAGATTAAGCAGGCATTTTTGCCATGTTTACTGTGGAGACAACCAGAAGGGTATTTTTAACAGAGCACAGGGTATTTTTAATGGAGTACGCTTCCTCTGCTGGTCGGGCACAGCCCAACTGTTAACCTTAGGGCATAGTGCAAACCCCATCTGTTTCCCCAGGAGATAAAGGACATTTAAGTGATGCAGATGAGGGCATGACTCTGCAGGATAATTTATTACTTTTGCTGTTACTAAACTTGATATGTGAAATCTTCTGGTTTTAAGTCAGTTGTCTATGACACCCTGAAAGATTTCATACTGCAAGAAAATAAACAAAAATATAACCAAAACACCTGTAGTCAACATCTGTAATTAAGAAATGCACAGAAATTGATTTAAGAAAAACATTGCTTCATTTCCTTCTATAACAAAATGAAACCAAGTCATAAATAAACGAAAATCCCTGGGGAACTTTGCCCTCTCCTTCCTCCCTCAATATGGATCAATGTAACATAAACCAAGCATGCATTTTTTATTAAGTAAGGGGGTAACTATGTTGGTAATCAAGGCCACATGTTCTGCTTGCAAGGATCTTGGGAGGTCTGTCACATTAGGTGATACAGTTGCAGCCCTGTAGGAGAATATTTGAGTAAACATAGCCAACATTTTCTTATGATGACCTGAAGCACTGCACAGTCAGGAGTACTGCAAATCAAGTCACATTTGAAACCAAAGTATGAGAATCATACCTTAGAATGATACAAGTCCAATGTCCCATGTTCACAGAGGTCAGTGCAGGACAAGCTCCCGGATAACATGGACTCAGTGTCTGTTGAACTCACTTGCCCATAAGAGGCACCAAGAGATTTTTCAACAGGGCCACTGAAGGGACACTGTAGTTGAGGTAACATTGGGAATTGGATTTACAGGTAAAAGGAGCATCAGAAAGTCAATAACTATGTCAAAATAAGTATAAAACAATCCAAGATACAGAAGAATAAAGGTTACAATCTTTTGAATGTAAACATATCAATGACCTTAGCACCAGTACTATGTGGACTAAATGTAACCCAAAGGAATCAGCCAGTGCAGTGTCTGAACAAAGACAAATGCAAGGTCCTGCACTTAGGCAGGAATAACCCCAGACACCAGTACAGGCTGGGGACCAACCTTCTGGAGAGCAGCTCTGCAGAGAGGGACCTGGGTGTCATGGTGGATGACAAGTTGACCATGAGGCAGCAGTGTGCCCTCGTGGCCAAGAAGGCCAATGGGATCCTGGGGTGCATTAAGAAGAGTGTCTCCAGCAGGTCAAGGGAGGTGATCCTGCCCCTCTACTCAGCCCTGGTGAGGCCACATCTGGAGTATTGTGTCCAGTTCTGGGCCCCACAGTACAAGAGGGATGTGGAGCTGCTGGAGAGAGTCCAGCGCAGGGCCACAAGGATGATCAGGGGCCTGGAACATCTGCCCTGTGAGGAGAGGCTGAGGGAGCTGGGCCTGTTCAGCCTGGAGAAGAGAAGGCTGAGAGGGGGTCTAATCAGTGTCTATAAGTACCTCCAGGGAGGGAGTGCAGAGGATGAAGCCAGGTTCTTTTCATTGGTGACCAGCAATAGAACTAGAGGCCACAAATTGAAGCACCAAAAGTTCCACAGGCTGCCCAGAGAGTTTATGGAGTCTCCTTCTCTGGAGATTCTCAAAACCCACTTGGACGCAGTCCTGTGCCACGTGCTCTAGGTGACCCTGCGTGTGCAGGGGGTTTGGACTAGATGACCTCTAGAGGTCCCTTCCAACCTTCAGCATTCTATGATTCTATGATTCTATGCCAGCCTCCCAAGATACTTCAGGCATTTCTGAGGAAATACATTCTGAAAAACACATAAATGGTCAGAAAATAGCACTCAAGATTTGCGATCTGCTTCACTATTCAGATAAAAAGAGGAGTGGTAGCAATAAGGTTGGTGGTAGTTCTTGTGGTGTGCACGCTAAAGAACAAAGGTGTCTTAGTTTCAGACACACCAACTGCCTGGCACCTCTATATGTTCTTTTCAGCAATAGCAGGTGACTATGAAGTTTCTATTGCATTTGATGCTATCTGAGATTCAGGTACCTGGGACATCCCCCTGGGGCTCTTAGGTTATCTGGGAGACACATAGGAAACATATACCTTCTTGCTGTGACAGCTGGAAACTAGCTGGTACACGCTAAGGGACCTCAAATTCACTGCATGTCTATATTCAAGCAAATGTATTTAATGATTAACTGGACAAAAGAAGGTAGGTAACCACTGGCTACTTGGCTACCAGGAGGATGTAGAGATTTCACCACTTGCAGATACAGAGTGTGTAGCAAGTTTTATTTCATTGCCCCTAAACATATGTATGTTTTCTGTCACAGTCAACTTTTCAATAGCTGAAATCAGTGTTCATTATTTTTTGAGTGCTTGGGGAAAAAAAAACAGTTGATCAGGTTATGCACTGCTTTCATCAACATTTCTTTTGCAAAAGCAGCTTAAATTTTCTATGAAAGAATGGCATACTGTGTAACGGGTTACCATCAAACCAGTTTCTTATCCAGACTTCGTATAATAAAGCCAAGTGGCAGTTACTATACTTAGTTGTAGTCTTCCTTCATGAAGACATAGTCATTCCAAGTTCCACTGATAACTGTACTTGTTTTAAAGGCATCTTGAAAAAGCACTTTCCAGTTCTCAAGCCTGCAGATGGCAAATTTCTTTCATATAGCACTGCAGTAATAAGTCTGATATGAAGAATAGCCCGTCCTCACTAGCAGAGCTAAACTTTGTCTTTTCTAAGCAAAGAATATAGACATTCATGTACAAAGATAAACAGGATACAAAGGAACACACAAACGAGTCCAAGGCAGAGGAATCTGACCCTTAAGTATCTAAAGGCCAAGAAACCCAGGAGAAAGCTGCACCTTCACAGTTTTGCAAACTTTTGGTTCAGAAATTAAACAGCAGCCACCAACTTTATGTAAACTGCTCAAGTGATTCAGTTTATGACAGTGAAAAAAAAAAAAAAAAGATAAAAACTGCCATAATGGCATCACTGAGAACATGGAATTTTAAGACAGAGAATATAAAAAATATAAAGATAGGCAGTTTGGAAATAAATTCTTATTGGCTTAAAATGTTCACGAAACAATGGTTCACATTTCTGCAGCATGCAAATTGCTCTTCCAGAGCTATCTGAATATCATCTGCTCATTTTCTGTTAATTAAGGATGATTTGCATTTTAAGCACATAGGTGAGAAAAAGAAAAAAAATACCTGTTTTGTTGCACTTTTTTATAATTCATTAATCTGTTAAAATTATATCCAGGTATTTTATTGCCTTGTATTCCACAAATGCCTTCAAAACTGGAACTTAGAAGTACTGAAATCTTCCAGCACAAAGTTTGCCACATTAAGGATATGGTTTATATAGTCCTCACCAGCTTTGGCCCTGCTGCCTATCTTGACTCTGCTTTGTGCCATGGTGTTTTTCACAGTGTAAAAGTCCTGTACTTTGTGCAATTCCCAAAGGCCTGTGTCAGCTTGGCTGGGATCCTCAGACACTGCTATTACTTTGAGGGTAGTGAAGGGCAGTAAGATTCTAAGTCAGCTCAAGACTGGCACTGCCAGGAGGATCAAGCTCTGATGAAGGAAATGTCTGCAGGACATTGCTTTGGTCTTTCTGAGTTTCTTGAATGATACATGAAATATATACAGTTCCATTTTAAGAAACTGTGAAAAAAGATGAACAATAGACTTACTCCTCTTATTTCTCCCCACGAGATTCAGTTATCAATTCTGCATTAAGCCAGCACAAACATCAGTAAGCCGAAAATCAAGAACACCTGGCAATGACCTCCTGAGCAGAGAAATGGCAGGAGAGTGCTGATGACTGGAACACTTCAGATTTTCATCGGTGACTCAACTTTTGTAGGATGCACCAGAAACAGGAATGAGAGGTCTACCCCAGTTCTGAGGGAGAACCTGCTTCCACCAGTGCCCTGTAAAGGCTGCTCTTGATCTGTAGCTTTAGCTCTGAAAAGGCAATTCTACTTACTGAATGTGCGGACGACATCGCTTGATGTGCTGGGGAGGCTGGATCCATAGGAATTTGCTGCTCGAATGGCAAACTGATATTTGGTATTTGGGAGAAGCCCCTTGAGAACCATGGACTCCATCTGGATCTGCTCCCTTATTACTGTCCAATTGCTGTCAAGGTCTGGCCTTCAGGAACAAAAAAATCAAGATCATAAATAATTAAAGCTGTCTGTGTAAGTTAATTGCCTTTTAACTTTCCAGGGAAATACAGGAAATAAATGAGAAATCAGCTTGCTAAACCACAACAAAAATCATTCATTCTTAAGGGGCCAGACTGTGCAAGAATTAGGAGCTAAGAAGACTGTGATAATGGAACACTGTAGTATAGAGTGTTATGGAAACACTATTTGGATTTCGATTAAAGCCAAGAAGATGGTTCAGAAGAGTTTGACCAATCAGGTTCTCACAATCTTTTTTTCTTTTCTTTTCTTTTTATGTCCAGTAAAAGTATATTACCAGCAGTTCCAAATCCCATAACTGTCTACAGTAAAGAATACATCAGAATACATGGAGGAAATTTATTCCTAAAAGCTTGTGTCCTAACGTCAGCGAGTATCTTCAAACATACATAGGACAAGAATCTAACGTTTGATTTACCAGGCAGCCAAATTAATCCAGCCACACTAGAAAATCTGGATCCAAATGCTTCTCCCCAAAAATGAGAAAAATACTGAATAATAATGGAGAGGACATAGTCTATGTACATGGATTTTGCAGCAAAATTCCCATGCCTGGTTTTGGGCAATGCCTGTTTAAATCCTGATGCACATAACAAGCTGTCTGCCAATAATGGCTCACTCTGAGCACTGTTATAATCCATTTAAAATCTGTATAATCATCCACACAGCAATTTGATTTGAACAACAGTCTAGGGAAACTGAAAATGCTGAAGTTTATATGCATAAGAATATCTGAAAGGGAAAGACTAATTCAAACACTCTGAGAAAGTGTTCTGATACTTTCACACCACTTCTAAGCTCTCTAAAAGTGATCTCTTCTAATTAAAGAGGAAACCTTGTGAAGGAAGCATATACACATAAACAAAATAGAAAATATAAACATTAAGTTTAGGCCATCCAAAATATTCAAAATGAAGCCTATGAAAGTAAAATAGGCTTTGACCTTTCAGATCAAATTATTCTAGTGGCCTTTGCTAAGATGTTCTTGTGATATTTATTACAGGAAATAACCTCCAAATGCTCCCTGGATCTACCAGTGTTTACACAGGACTTCCTGCAAATGTGCCCAACAGTCTTTCAGTGAAAATTATAGCACAGAGCAGGCATTTTGTGTTTGTTTATTTGCAGCTGGAAGGAACTGCCAGAGTTAACGTGTGTTTTCTTTTACCAGTCAATACAAGATTTATTGATCACTGAGGTCTCACTTCTGTGTGCCTCCCAACTGCCAGCCTGCTATGCAGCAGCACACAGCATGTGAATATTACTTTATCTCACTAACGGTAAAAATAAAATCAGACAAACAAGATGTAATGGCAACTAAGCATCCTGTCCTAAGTCACCCTCCATCACCATTCCCTGGTAGACAGGCCATTTATTTGGCTACGCTTCTGTTCTTTCCCCTTCTCTGAGCTTTCTTTCCTTGGACCAAAAGGAAAATGTTTAGGATTTTTCAAGTGAAAGCTGTTCCCATCACTGGGGACATTTGTAGCTTTTGTAGCATTTTCCGTTTTCCTATGCACATCCTTGTTTGGCTCTAGTTACAAACCAAAGAATTTCTACTAGCTCAAAAACTGCTTTATAGTCACTTTACAGCAGATACTACTGGTCTGCACCAGGCTGGAAGAGGGAATATTAAGGAGATCTGTGCACTACAAAGAGATTCAGGAGATAAAGTGCAATCTCCACAAACTGTCAGCTAACCTAGACTTTACTGATTGCCTCTTGCAAGACTTTCTCCCGGAGAAGGGAATAATAAAGGAAATTTCTACAAACGTGTAAGTATCTTCAGCTGAAGGAGGAATGATGAGATTTATCACTTTTGCTATTTTTTCAGAACGCTGCCTGTACGAATAAATCTGGGCAACATGATAAAATAGCAAACACATGGGGAGAGAATACAATAAACTCAGCTGGCTAGTATGTTCCCAGTGAGCCAACTTCCATATTTCCTAAACTCTAAGTGTTTTGCTGAAATATATCTCAGTTGTCCTTCTTGCATGAGGTTTTAGTTTATATCAACTTTTACATCAAACAGCTCTTTTAGAGAGAATGATCCCACTTTTCCAGACTTTCCATAGAGCTACATTCCCTGGAAAGGGGATGTTCTTGCCATGCACATGCACCATGAGCTCCCAGGACTGACTGCTCTGTACCACATAACTGGGCACATGGATATCTGCATACTTCCACAGGCATTTTTGCTCTTTACGTTGTAGACATGTATCTCCAATGCAGAAATATAATGCATTAAGAATTTGGCCAAGAACAAAGGCAGTGCATTCTTAAAATACTAAACATAGGGGCAGTCGTTAAGATCAGGCAGATATAAACTAAGGGTAGAATGCTGTTGTTAAAATACTAAGATTATTGCTTTATATTATAATCTATGGACAGATTCAAATTAAGAAAGGAAATCTTTCTGATGCAGAGAACTTCAATTTCACACTCACTCAAACTTACTTTAAAAATGACCTGGAAATTATTTATCAGAGTGAAGACATCTGCTAATAATTTATTAACCTTCTGCTAGAAATCTATTAACCTATCTAATATTTATTATTATTTAACTTTATCGTGACAATTTCTACTAAAAAAAAAAGTAAGGCCAACACTGGAGAAAAAAAAAAAAAAGAAATTAGACTGCTTTCTAACTTCTAACTTCATTCTTTTTATAAGTCTTATTCTGATGCTGTCTAATACTGTTTTACATGTGTCCTTAGTTTTACGTCTTTACTTCCTCTTTCTTTGATTATCTTTGCAGGTACTTAATCCTCACGAGAAGTGAGGTAGATGTTGAGATACATGTGTGTTTTCCATGCATTAATCAGGAAATCTGTATTAAAAGGTATGCTTTGGTGCTACGAGATGCCTCTCCCTTGAGGAGCCTTGTTGAGTGTTCTTTGCAAAAGAAAGCAAACACTGAACCACTGCTGACACGTCAGGATTTGAAGGTTCACAGCTGAAGTACATGAAAGGAAATATATTTCCCACAAGAAAATATAATGTTTCCAGTGTCCAGTTTTGCTCTGTGCTGGAATGAAAAACTAAAATACTGAAATAATTTCTACTGAGAAAAAGCCAAAGTATTCTTTAGATGTTTTGATCAAAATGAAGCAGGAGCTATTCACATACAACTACCTGATTGATGCAGCACTGGAGACAGATTATTCAACACAGAGTGAATTTAGTGGATGAAACTTTCTAAGGAGAGGAGGGGGAAAAGACATGAAACTTACAAAGAAATCTGCTGAAGTCACTACACTTAATTTGCTCCAACCCAGCTTCCATATACTGAGAAATCCTTCCAGCTATATCAGCAGGACCAACCTAGTTCATTGCAGCACAAGTTCTCTCATTGCTACTGAGATGGTGAAAAGTTTTTCCCCTTTGCCAAGACTCATATTAAAGCTATTGAGTCTGTCTAGCTAGCAAGCAGATGAAAAGTAAACACACTACTCCCATTATAAGATGCACTGCTGAAATACTTTGTGGTTCTGTAGAAGGTAGTTAGCTGCAAAAATTGCTAAACTGGTCTCTGAATTTAGAAGTCTGGCTAGGCATTGAATAGACTAGAAATAAATATAATTCATGTGAAAATGACCAAGATATTTTTGAAAATTAAGTTATTTTTACAATTTCTTTAGAGGGGAAAGAGAAAACAAACCAGCAAATCTAAGTGCATTGTCTTGCTTCAGGGGTCTTGCATAAGAATTATTTCACCAGAAAATATTCCTCAGTATAAACCAACATAAACCAATAGAGTAATAATACTGCTAGCTTCCAAAGACATCATTAGTTATTTGGGCTCTAATACTCTTTTTTCCACATTCTGTAGAAGTGTTTCACTCTCCTAATTTTAAGTACTCAGCCACTTTTGGAGCCTGGTTTCCTTAGAGTCCTCCTATAGGCAGAATAGAGTTGGGCAAGCCCACAGCGTGAGTCAGCACAGGGTACCCTATACCTGAAACAGTCTGGGGCTCTCCACTACCTATAGCAACCTGAGAGGGATCCTCTAGAGACCTGAAAAATCCCAGAGAAGTGTCTAAAGGAAAGCCCTAATTTATAGTCATCAAAGAGCAGAATCACACAGAAGGATCTGGATTAGATTCTAATGTGCAAGTAATTAATACATTAATACATTGAATTTTCATGAGATTTTAAGCCTACCACTGTTCAAAAGAGTATTTTTCCCTTGTCTTAATCTCCCATCATTTTTTCTTTGTTTCTTTTTGTTTTTTTTTTTTTTGTTTCTTAATGTAAAAGTGATAAAATTACTTCTATGGGAACTAACATGATTGAAACAATGTCATCATTTCTAGCTGTTGGTGCTATTGGTATATCCACACCCAAAGAAATTATAGATGACATAAAAACATTAATAATCTTGCAAAAGCACAGTATCATACTGGAATTGTATTTATTTGATATAAGTGGACTTAATTTCAAATTTGCTTGACTGGTTTTGTGTTTTTGTTGTTGTTATTGTTTTTTTTTTTTTTTAATATAGTTTTAACCTCAATGGCTTTTACTGCTGTTAGTATACCTCAAGGTATTTTAGCTTTAAAACTATATGCAATTTCAGAAGACAATGAAGCTTAAAGTTAAATCTTTACCTCTAACTGCCATTAGTGTTTATGGCTCATTGAACTTTCTCCAAATACGTGGACTCAGGCTTCCAAATCAAAAACAACATAATCCCCAAATTAACAAATACACTTTAAGCTTAGCTTTAAACCTCAAACTAAACAGTGCTATCAAAACATTGTGCTGTTAGCAAATGCTTTCCCAAAGTCTAAAAAAAAAGAGAGACACTGAAATTTCGGTTACTCGTCTCCCTTGATTTAAACAGAGAAGGCAACTTTCTGCTCTCTGTCTGAACAAAAACATTGAAGGGTGCAATTGCAATGTATCAGATGGAGGTTATGATGCCCACTTCTGTTAGCAAGCCAGTACATTTATGAAGAAGTGTACAAAAACTCCACTTTCCAGGCTGAAGAATGAAAAAGATAGAAATGCAATCACTCAGAACTTAGCAAAATCCCTTTCCAATCCACTGAGTGAATCTGAGCCAAGAGATGAGAAAAAGATTCAAGTAACCATTATGTTGCAAAATAGACAATGGAGAAATTTCATGGTAATTCCATGGCAGAATTTACATGTTGACCATTATACATCTTTAGTTCTCATATCCTGCCTCTAAGTGAAAAAATATTATAGGGCTTCTCAAGAAATGCGGGGCTCTCTGATTCAAACAAAAAGCGCAAATTAAGTTCACAAGTAGGCTTCCAGCCTGGGCATTCTTTTCACTATGCCTATATTCTCCAAGCTGTAATCATATTTAAAGCATTGACAATCAATAGCTTTTTCTACCATTTTTTACAACAATTCATTAAAAAAAGGAATGTATTTTTCCAAAGAAGGATTTAATTTGACCTTTACAGCTCAGAGTAATTAAGGAAGAAATTCTCTCTTCTTATTCACCAGCCTCAAGTAAAATTTGTCATCAAATGTTCACCCAAGTATTAAACTTTAAAAGATTGAATATTGCATTCATTGAAAGGGTAAGTCCATGAAGATAGATATCTTTGTATGCAAATATTAGCTTATACAAGTTAATGAACACATTTGTGCATGCAAATACAATCATCAGCTTCTGATCATTGAGATGCATCTTATAAAAGCAACTCAAATAACATCTTTTCATTCATGACAGTTCCTCAAATTGCAATTCTATTATTATAAATTTTAAAGACTTTAACATTAAAAAAATGGGTCATTATTTCCTGCAAGCAGTAACATTAGGAAAATGAAGTGCATCTGAATCCTGCAAGCTCAAGACTCAAAATACTTTTCAGCTAAAAGTACCCAACATACTGATTTAGCAATTCCTGGATTTATTCTGATAGTAGCTAAGGGTACATCAGCTCTGCAGTACCACTCTCACCCGATTGTTTTCTCAGCGTGATTTAACAGTGTTTGAACTACAAGGTAGATTTAAAATTTTATTTGCCCAGACTTTTATTAGATTGAGCATAATAAGTGAAGATTTTTTTTCCAAATATAAGGAAAGACTTATTGCTGATTTTACATCTATTTAGATTATTTCTGGCTATGACTTTGTTTTTTCATAGTAATTCAACACACACTGAGAGTGAAAACTAATGTACTATATTCAATGAGTAAACAAACAAGGAAAAGAATCTGTATTTAGTTTAATAACAGAGTTTAGGTAAAAAAGTAGTATACATTGAAAATCTAATTCCACGGTTATACTTGCCTGATAAATTCCACCATATAGTACTGGATGGGAGAACTTCCTTCACTGACTCCAGGTTTCCAGGACAGTGCAACTTCGGAATCAGAAACAACAACAATCTGGGGCTGGTAGGGTGGTGCAGGGGGCATGCACTTACCTAAGCCAAAAGAATTGCATTAGAGAAGACTTTAAAGCACATAAACACTCAACAACCATAGACTTAGTAAAATTTGTAGGCTTTTCTGCTTGTTCTGTTGCCTCTCTAAAAACTCAAGCAGCTGAAAGTGTAATAGCGAAATATTACCAAACTGCACATTTAGGTGTGAGCGATTAGCTATGTTGCAGGTGCAACATATACCAGTGAAAGGAGAAAACTTTCTCCAAGGGTCCAGTAGGTCCATAAGGCATCCCAAGCATAATGGCTTTTATTGTTTTAAATCATTAATAATGTTTTGGACCATGTTGCAATTACAGCCACTTCCTGCTATCTGATTACTGCTGGCTTTGAGCAAAGAGGGGTTTCAGCATGGTCTGTTTTTATCTGACAGAACAGTGAAACCTCTTGGCTTGACTCTGCCCCGCTACTTTTGCAAAAAGGACATATGTACAAGGATTTTTACCTGGAGATAAGGTGGTTACGTGTCTTGGCATGCTGGGTCTTCCTTTTCCTGCCCAACCATATGCTCCAACACTAACACGATGTGTAGTGCCCGGTTTTAAATCACCAATAACAACTTCCTACCACAGTCAAAAGAAAACAAGACAGAAATACCATGAAAGTTATTCCATGCAGCTCAAAATGACACTGTGTGCTGGGTCGCTGGGATTTTACATGATATTTTCCATGTAGTCTCCTAGGAGAACTGTACCAATTCCAGCTCATCTCAGAAACACTAAAAACAAACAAGATCACATGTTTCCTGTCGAGGTGCAGCTTTACCCCAGAGAAATCTATAGGGCTGACCTAGACCCAGGTTTCAGAATAATTCATGGAGTTGCAGATAGTTTACATTTGCTCTCATGTTTTTGCTGGTAGAG
The DNA here is from genome assembly GCF_059628265.1 of Tinamus guttatus. Classification (NCBI taxonomy): domain Eukaryota; kingdom Metazoa; phylum Chordata; class Aves; order Tinamiformes; family Tinamidae; genus Tinamus; species Tinamus guttatus. The sequence goes on along the minus strand of NW_028289083.1, from coordinate 523,245 downwards.
TTAAATTCACATACTGTTCCCTTCCTTGAGCCAATTGCTGACATTCCTAAAGAGTTTGGATCATTTTTATGTATGTATATGTACCCAGAGACAGTAGAAGCTTCTGAGAATGAAGCTACATATAACAGCAAGAGTTGATGTTCTTTAATTTCAAATTCATCAGAGACCTATCCAATTGCCTCTTATAATTTTCTTAGCCTTGACTTGAAACAAGTGGGTCACTTCAAGAGAGGGCAGAGATGCTTTTGTCTTCCTGCCACAAACATAGGATGTCAACTACTACAAGGAAGGTGATGCTCACTTCCACATGAAGAGGAATGTGCAATACTCTTCACTGGAGCCTGCTGAAATCTCCCAAATATTAGCAAGTAGCGCACAAACCCTTATATCACTGCCTGGTCCAAATAGCATGGATCAGCTTCAGACTTTTAGATCTGGTCCTGAACAGAGCATGTGTATGTGTACATGAAAATTCAGAATCCTTTATCTGTAGCATAGAGAGTGCAAATTCCAGATTTAAGGATTTTGACAGTATAGGCAAATAAGCATAAAATATGTGGCTTAGGGTCTGATATATTTTGATGTGAAGAAATGTAATTCTATAGTACAAATGTACTTCTACATTGTAAAGAATGTTTTATCAACAGTTTTCCTCTATTTCTCTTTCTTCAGTATTAAAAATGGCATTCACAATGCATGGGAAAATGCAGAGGACTCCTTTTTCTTTAAGCTGGAACAGACCTGAAACCTGCATTTCCAAGTGCAGCAAAATAGTATACAATCCTAAAATTTTATTTTCTGAGAAGTTTCCTTATGATGCTCTCTCAGACAAACTTTCTGTCTCTGTTTTTTGGGAGTGTATTTTAATACAATATTGCTCAGCAGCACTCTGCCATCTATCATTTCTCTAACTGTGGTTTTGGATCCCCAGTATTCATTTCCAATTAACTTGGAATGCTTGCCTATTATCCTGTTTTTTCCATCCTTCACCCTTGATCTGCTTGAACGATTTGGATTCATCTGACAAAGATGATAACACTGCTGAAAACCAAATGTTCAGAAAGAGGCAGCAAGACCACTCAGACAAAAAAGGTTGATCTGGTTCTTTCAGTCGCACAAAAAAAAAAAAAAAAAAAAGGAATCTTTCAGAATGTGATTGTTAAAGTCAGCTGCTGAAAACCCTGCATCTCCTTGCTGATGATATTGATTATCCTGCTCCTACAACTCCATCGTCCATGCCATACTGTTCCTCTGTATTTAACCTGTGCACATGCATTCCTGTAGCATCCCTCTTTGTTACATTAATTCTCATGAAGAATTAATTTCTTCATCATATGCCACATGACTTTAAAACTTTTGAGGAAACTGTGCTCAGCAGATAATGGGATATGGCTGTCTTTGTCTGACATTTCTACCTCCAGACTCAAGTCTGTTATAAGATCAACTGCATGAATTTCATTTACTGCAAAGCCAATCAGGATCAAATGCTAGTATCTATTAGGGCATCAAAGTTTACTGTTTATCCTCAAAACCTCAGCCAAGAGCTCTCTAAAGCGTCTGTTTGCCTGGCTGGTAATGTCCTCTCCATGAACACAGAGCTGGGCATACAGTGGGTATCTTTGAAATCAAGTATATTTAATCTTCCAGGACAGAGACTTTAGTGAATGTGTAAATATTTGGGGCATCATTAGACTACCTTCTCCATGGCCATCTCTCCTGCAGGAACTGTTTAGGCAGACAGTTTTAGGGAATATTCCCCACACACCAAGGACAGTGTGGAATTTGGTTCTGGAGAAGTGTATCTCCTTTTACCGCATTGTCTGAGGGGTAAAATATGTTGTTCCTTCTGCTTGTGTTTATGCCTCAAATCCAGGTGTTCTGTATCTCAGAAGACAGAGTGGACTCATGGACTTTGGGTAACACATGGAAGGGATGAGTCAGCTCCCAGTCAATTTTGTAGCTTTCCTTTTCACTCTCTCCCACTTGCCCTCTATCTTTTTAAAGCATGAGATCGAAACGTGGACATTATATTCCAGATGGAGCTTTACTGTTACCAGCTGTACTTTCTTGTCTTAAATACGACATTCTTGCTAGGATCCTGTGAAATGACATTTGCAAGCTCACTCTCTTGAATACAGTGAGGTAATGTGATTGTGTAGTTGAGTCAACCATGTACAAGAACTACATAGCCCTCCTGAAACTGGAAAGAAGGTCTTCATTTGTCAGACAGTCTGTCCTTCCCTCAACAATACCAATAAAACTGTTTGAGAAGTTGTGTGATAAACCAGCTTGCAGAAATTATTTGGATTATGAATTATTTTTCAAAGAAAACCTTTTTTTTTCCTTTCTTTTTGTTGCACTGCACCTGCGGAAACTAGCTGTAATGATATCTTCATCCCTTGGTACCTCCTTCCCCACACTAACAGTTTCAGACAGTCACTCCCATTTTGTACTCATGTTTTTTGGTCACTTGATAGGGAGCACTGTTGTTCTCCATAGCTCCATACCAGACCTAAAATATTCCACTTTTAATATCTGATGTATTTTTTATTTAATATACATTTGTATACAACTTCATAACAAATCATATACCCAGTAGAACAACAGCATTTGCACTTTTCCACATTGCTCTCATTTATATGTTTACATTATGAAATGATTATTACACTGATATAATAGATTATCTAATTGCTAATGAATAGATGCACTACTGCATGCATGCATACACACAAACAGGTGATCCAGTGCAGCTCTCATTACAAGTCTCACACAACTCAGAGCGGCTTCTGAGCAGGCAGTAGAGACATTACCATATCAGTATGGGAGGCTTAGGGGTAGAAAGACAAATAACACAGCCTTAACCACAAAACTTGTGGATTTCTGTTGTGTTTGGTATGAATATAACAGAAAGCATTTCAGCAAGAACGTCACTTCCTGAGGATTAATGACAGCTGAGATCCGATTAATCCCAGTCGGTTTTACAGTTCCACGAGTACCCCTCAGAAATATTATTTTCATCAAGTAGAAAAAGCAGTCCAGCATGGAACCCCAACTCTGAAACATCATAATCCAAACTTGGCTTAACTGAGATAGAACCAGACAGTCCTGGTTCGAGAACGTCCTGGACGCTGGCCTCCTATAGTCCAATCAAATTACTCATGTTTCTGGCAGGGAAAGGCCCGCAAGATCAGCTGGCTTCACATGATTTTTCCATTTCGAGATCAGATTTCAGAAGAAAAGTTTACAAGAGGTTATTCATTTTAGGGGTTTCATTAGATGTGGAAATCATGGCCCTCACGTTACCCTGAACTGAGCACTGCTTGCTAGTTACCTCCCTCCTAATGAGCTGGATCCATTTACTGTTCACAGGAAGCAGAATGGACTGAGTGCAGGACTGGAAATAATTAATATCTGAATAATTCACCAGCTACAAAGCCACTGAAAGGGTATTTCTTTTAAACTTATTACGTAAGATTTGTTAGTCTCCCACTCCTTCCTCCTGTGCGTTCATTTGGCCTGCACATGTTTCTATAGATCTTTCTCCTCTCCTCTCTCTGGACAGCTTCAGATATTTTCCTCTCTGGCAACTCCTGCACTTCTGGATGCTTTGTCTTTTTCCCATTATGGTGGCTCTGATTCCTGTCTGCTGCAAGTTTTCACTGCCTGAATTTATCTCGTTCTTACACACATCTCCTCAAGCAAAATAAGGTATCTGTAAATATTTTTGATGACTGGCAGAAAAGATTACCCATTTCTAAAATGGAAACTGGTATACCTGCAAAAATATACCTTAACAGAGCATTTCTTTATCTCTACATTTTGAGCATGAGCTGTTTATCACATTTTCACTATGAAAGACTCTGTGTAAGTGATAAGTAGAATCAACATTTGAGATCAATATGGAAACATTTTAGTGCGTGAATCTGTGGAAAGGCAGAATCAGGATGTTCAGTATTATTTGAAATCACAGCTGTTAGAGTTTGGGAGAAGGAATACTTACAAAAACTGCTTGTCCTTCAAGATGACCCTGGGAAAAAGTGAAATAGGACTTAGTAACGAAGCATCGTATGAAGAAAGTGATGGAAAAAGCACATAAATAATGGGTCAGTGAAGTAAAACATGGACAATGTTGCATCATATAATATTCTTTGTTGCTGCTATTCATCTGTGTGAGTACTGGACACAGAATCTGTTCTCCCAAGGAGTAAGAATTGCTGTTGTCAGGATTAAGATAAAAAAGAATGTGCTGTTTGATCTCTATTGGCATTACCAGCAAGAATTTTTTCGGAAGAAAAAAAAAAAAGAAATACAGAGATAAACATCAGAAGGGATAAAATAATGCACAAATAAAGAAATAATTTATCATGACAATGAGACTGACTCATTCATTATAATCTCCAAAACCTACAGGAGTCAGAACTAACAATACCGTGACCAAAAAATGCATGAAACAGGTAAATTCCTCTCATTCATGCTTCCCATAGGGAAGGTTTCTGAGCACTGTCCAACACAGATTAGAGGATATCATTGAATTTCAATGCATTTCATTGAACATAGTAGGGAAGCAAAAGGAGTAGAAATAAGGAAAAACAGGAGAATGAAGATAAGTAGAAGAGAAAGGGGTTAAAAAATCAAACTATGAAGAAGAATCACAGAATAAATATCATAAAAGCTCATGAACACATGAGCTTGCACACATAGACACTTGATCCCTCTCTTGGCAACATCACTACTTCAAGATCGGACTACTTCCCAACCCCCTCACAGCACCCAAGCTGGGATTCTTTTGAGCAGCATCTTTGTGCTTTGCCCGAGCAGTGGCTGGAGCATCACCAATTCTTTGCTGAACTCAGAGAGTCCTCCACACTGCAGAAATGGCTGCATGTTTTGAGCAGAGCCCTTAAAAACCAACAATATCCAAACATTCCAGAAGCATGGAAGGGTTGCTTGCACTCCAGTACTAATTGCTGAGCAGTGCAGTAGGAGGGGACCTGTACAATTGCGAGTAGAAAAGGAAGGTGAAATTGAACTGCAAGAGAGACGGAGGAAAGAAAAGAGGAGAGTGAAATAAGTGAAGGAAATAAAGCAAATAAAAGGAAAAATAGAAATGAAAGAAAAGGGAAAAATAGAAAGCAATGAGAAAAAGATGTGATTTTAAGAACAAGAAGGTCAGAAGCTGGGACAGGCTTTTACAAATGCACTTAGAACAGCACAATAAAACTTCAGATCCATGCTTCTGGATGCCAGACTCTCACATGTGCAAATAAAAATACACTGAAAATTGTGCATGTCCTCTAACTTATAGGCCTACTTGGGTCACAGACTGCAGTATACACACACAGATGTTGAGACTTGCAATGGAGCATAAGGGCAGACTCATGCAATTTCCCCTTTCATGGGGGAAGTGCAGCAAACCGCATATTGAAAATGCACATTTAAAATTGGAAGTTGTATTTTAGCAAATGGCAGAAAGTGCAAGTAAAATGTTCAGCAAGTGCCAATAGTTTCACACTAAAAATTAGTCAGACTATGAGAAGCGAAAGGATATCACAGCCTTCTGACTGGATTGCAAAATATTATGATTTTCACCTTGCTTAATGCAAGAGAAAATCTGGTGCTTGAATGCATAGGTGATTCAAAAGGTGTCAGCAACTGTTGTAAGTTCTCTCTTACAAACTCCACACTAGCATCTGACTATTGAGGAAAAGCAACACTCACCATGCTAAGCATATCCAGACTCAGGGGAACGTCATGGGAAAGTGGTTTGACTGTTTTGCCCTCTTCAACCTCCGCGTAAAAGACCTTGGGAAGAAGATAGAGTCAAGCTAGCTCAAGCGGTAATACAATGCTTCAGAATGATTGAAAAACAAGCACACTGTTATCAGACTGTGAGAAGTATCCAAGTTTATGATTTCCTACCTTTCCAATTGCATGAAAAGCTACACCCCATTGACATTCCCTCCACATTTGTTAGGCCTTGTATCATGACCAAATGACTCTGCCTGACCATCTATGTGTTAATGATGTGAAACACAGCCTAGCTTTCAGGTCAGACTTGAACTGACAAATTAAATTGTGCATTATCTGGCCATAGTTAGATTGAACAGGGGAGGATTCATGTAACTGGTCTGCACAACTTAGGCGTTTGACATCATATAAGGAAGCAACTGATATTGTGTGATTATGCAAATTGCTTTATCACAACTGTCTCTTCTCACATCTATTCAGTGAAGGAAGTATAGGAAACTAATGAACCACAAAGAATTTAATTTCCTAAGCGCAGAGAGACCTTGAGATGCCAGAGCATCTAAAATCAACCCTAAGTAAAGCTGGTTTGGGTGCAGCACTATAAATGCCACATTTGTCATTGATTTTATCATCATGCCATACGTGATCTCAAGAGTTAAAACTGAGGCTTGGTTATTTCATCTACTGAAGGAAGAGTGAACAATATTTCTCATATGAGACTATATTGTATTGAAACTGTTTTTGGAAATATTATAACCTATAGAAAAGTCAAACTAGAAAGAATTCCAAGCAGTCAATGTCCTTATTTTTTTGTAGTTGATACTAGAACTGTAAGCAATTGAAACAACTCTCCAATGCCATATACAGTCCTATTTCCTGCACCTCTGTTTTTACAGCAGATGCTTCTAGGTTATACTTCTATATTATGCATAATTTCATAACAATTTCAGCATTGTAGAGGTGCTGCATTTGTGTCATTTACAAAGCCATGGGGTTAAGGGGTATGTGTACCAACAAAAACAGTTTCAGGGAAGCCCCTCATGCTTCTGGAGCACATCAGTTTTAAAGACAGTAAGGAGTTTTCCACTTGCATCTTTTATGTAAAACTGCATTTTAGATTACATTCATTTTTTTAGAAATTGCAAATCGTTTTACTGAAAATGCTAGCAAAATCACAACTTCTGTTAGTTTCTGTAAACAGGAAAAATGAACAATTCTAGTAGATCCACTACATCACTGGTGCTAATTTGCCCATGGCAAAATCACCTCTGGGTAACTTCCATTTTGGAACTGAATTGCATTGCCATGGAGCATCCTTCCATGGGAATGGAAGGGAGGTTGACGGGCCAGAGCAGAATTGCTGGGCAAAACAAGGAAATTGCTGGACTTCTTGAAAGGAAATTCACCACAGAAATAGGAGTTAGATAAAATACATTTCTCCATGATATTTAAAGCCAAACTTGGGTTCCCAGTGATGTCATGCAGTAGAGTTTCTATCAAGAGGAGCAGACCAAAGAAGTCTCCCCCTCGCTTGCACGTACTGCTGTTGTGGGAAGGCAGCAGTTCATCTTGCAAGAGCTCTTCCTGCTAATGAAATCACAAGCGAAAGGATCTGAATGGGCCTGAAATCACTATAACTCTCACAGTGTAATATTGATCTCCTCTGCTGTACTTCTTTGTCCTACAAGCTACAAAGAGCTTTGGGAACTTCCTTGGCTGGGAACTGCAACAGAAGAGCAATCTATTCCCACTGCAAACCACTGGCATACAGCCCAAATTCCCATCATAGCTTGCTTCTGAAACATAAACTTCTACTTTCTTAAAGTTACAACTCAATCAGTTGAAGCCCACCGTCCCCTGAACGCTTTCTGGGCAATTACATTATTTGTTTGAAAGCCATCTCTCCTGCATGCTTAGGAGTGATGCATAGGTGTGAGGCTAGGCAGAGTATTGCAGTTCTCTACGAATCATCTAAAGATGTACTTACTGTATATCCTGTGACGGTGCTTGCATGCTGCTTTGGCATTCTCCATTGCACGCTGAAAGCTGTGCAATTCAGTGAATCCAGTAGTATATCTACAGGAGGCCCCAGCCTATCTGCCTCAAAACAAAATGACATTGTGTAAGAAGCCATAAGACAGAATGTCCCACTTTGAGTCACCCAACAGGTAGGCTTTTAAAGAAGAACTGATATGTGTTGCTCTCTTCTTTAAAAGTCTGTCAAACATAGTTCACAACTCATAGTCAAACTGATTGTTACCTACCCTAAAAATTGCCCCTAATGCTAATTTTGTTTGACACTTGTATGGAAAGTAGAGATGGGGAAAGTCTTAAGAATCAGGACAGTTTTAATGTAGCATATGTTTAAATGAATTAAATGAGACAAATCAGGAAGCAGTTTATCTCCTTTTGTTTTCTCATATTTTCTCAGCTGGCCCAGAGAACATGGTACTGATTCCCTTCCCACCTCTCAGAGGAGAAGCAGAAGGAGGAAGAGGAGGGTGGCAGGCAGGCCAGCGGAGACACCTCAGACTCCAGTGCCACCAGCAGAGTTGGTGTCGCATACCTCAGTCTTCCCATCCCAGAATGTGTTCCTTGTCCTGACTGGAGACCAGGAGACCAGTAGCATTAAGCTTCCTCCTCATTCCCACAGACTTCAAATCCAGCAAGAAAATCTTTGAGCCATGGGAGTGTCCCTCCAGCCTATTACCTGCATCAGACACCACCTGCAATCAAGTCACTTATACAACCATTCCCACATATGTATTTCCAAGTTAATTTCTTAATCGACTTGGTGATGATGAAAAAAGTGAAACCAAAAAAAGCCTCATCCTCACCCCATGCTGCTTTGATACAGGCTGAAAAATCTCCTTTATGAGTGACCAAAAGGTGGATGACCTAATCACCTCCAGAACTTCAGTTCCTTTGCTATAGCTATAGATGGGAAGGAGAATTTTAGAAGTAAGCCTGGTTTTTCACCAAGTTTCACTTTTCAGCAAGTTTAACTTGATGAGAAGTGAATGATGGAGGGGTCAGTTCCTCCCTCCTCCTCACTGACTGCTGAGGGCTAGATGCAGTTATAATGATGGGCTCCCTTGTTTCACCGCTGCATGCCCAAGCGGATCTTTCAGTCTTGCCAAAATCAATGAAGTGTCTGATCAGATGAAAAGGGAAGCATGTTTATAGCTCTGTATCGATCTCACAGTATCTGTCTCCCTTCTTTTACACTACACCAGTCAGCATTTCAATGCAATACCTAGCTACTGGGAGAAAAAAAAAATGAGATCTATGCCTCTGGTTACATGTTAGCAACTGTATTTACTGTATAAAGAAAGAGGCTGGTGGAAGAGTTTGCCTATTCTGTAACCAGAATAAATCTCTGGTGTAATACAAACTTCATTAGCCTACTTAGACTCTCAAAGAGATTTTTCAAGGTGTTCCTAATTTTTGAATACATAATGTTTCTTGGACAGTCTTGCCAAGAATATTCTTCCATTAACTGAGAAGCAGCATTAGCTTTGGAAAAGCAAAGGTGTATTTTATCTAGTAAAATAATAAGGATCACAGGTCAATCATCCCCTTAAACACAGTAAAGTTCTGAAGAAAACTCTATCATTTCTAATCAAACTGTGGTGATCTTGAAGCATTTGCAGGCTGCTCCTGTAATTTTAATGAAGGCATGAGGCTGGCGTCTGACCTCTGGAAATGAAACTAATGATGAAGATGCTGTGCCCACCAAGGACAGCAAGCACTAAGCTGTGTTTAGAGAAGGTGTATTAGAGAAAAGACAGTAATAGTGTTGCTTTACTGCTTAAAAGGATTTGATTATTTTCTAGGAATCTTCACTACAGCTCATGTCCCCAAACCGTCTCTCAGGAAGGTGTGGGCTGTGAGAATTATTTTGAGGTTGACTATGTATGGATTATGTGACCAGGATCAGGATTTTCAACACAAATTCTCTAAACAGCCATCATTCATGCTCTTGAAATCTAACCCATGTCATAAATAAGTGCAACAGAGAACTGATCATGATATTTAAACAGCAACTTCAAATTTTTGAAGGCAACAGATCTGCTATATATAGTTTTCTGGATGCCTTTGGTTATGAAAATTGTAAGCAAAGGCTAAGAAAGCCTGATTTTCTTGGCTAGTTCTGAAAAAATATCACAAGAAATCAAGTTGCTATAACAGTTATTTTAAAATGTGAAGCAAAGCTACATCAGATTTACTCTTGTCATTTCCATCAAAATACTTGAATTGAAGTTAAATACAGAACTGAACAGCTTACAAATTCTCCACATTAACAATCAACAACAATACTGAAAAGTTAAAATAGGAGTAGAACTGATAGTCTGGTCCTTTTAGGATTGTCTCTGCATTTTTCTGCTACTAGGAACTTTTTGTTTCATATTTTTTGTATGAATGGTGAAGTGGGAATAGACAGAGGCTACACCTGACAGTAAAACCAAGGGATCTTTGCTTTCTTTGTCTTTTTACGTATTTACTTTTCCACTCCATTCCAAGTAAACCTGGATAATGCTAATTGCTTTGATGAAAGAATAAATATAAAAATATAAACAAGGTTTAAGACAGCCTAACCTCTTTCACCATCTTATTTCAGTGCGAAGGGCTGCTCATGAAGACCTCTCTTTTCGTTGAAATTTTACGGGGAGGGAAAAAAAAAAAGCACACTCTTTCAGAGAATAAGACTTCCAGTTGTATGTTAGAGATTTATATAGCCACATCAGGGATCTTCCCTATCAACTAACCTTGAAAGAAATTCTGGAAATGAATGAAGCATTATACCACCTTCAAGAATGTTTTGCAGATGTAAGAAAACTTGACTCCAACATATATGAATTGTTCTTATCCACTGAAATTATGTAATTAAAATCAATGGAAACATTCAAAAATGTACAGGTAGCACTAATAGATTTTAGTAAACAAACACCAGTCAGATGGTCAGACTGTTCCTCCAGTCCTCCAAGAATTTCACATTTCCCAGACAGTAAAATGGAGTAGTTTCTTTCTAACCACTTTCTAGATATACTACCAGCATCCCACAGACAGTGGCACAGCTATCCTCTTTATCTCTCTGTTTCCTTAATTTCTGGAGAAGGGGCAAGGAGAATCTGAACATGTCCTACACAGATACCTCAGCAAACAAATAACCAGGCAGCGCATCAAGCAGTGCATTGAGGCTAAGCTACCCAACGACTGGTAAGAACAATCCAGCTGAAGTACCTCTCGGTTCTCTTGGCTCTATTTAGGCAACACTTTACACGCAGAAAATACCTTATTATCTTCACAAAACCCAGTGAGGTAGATAAGTATTGAACAGTCTTCAAACTCGTATTTTGAATGCATTATAGGCTAATAAAAATATTTACAGAATGTTTTGGTGAATAATTTTGAAAAAGCATAAATTTGAAAAAATGTAATCCATCTGCAGAATAGCTTCAAAAACAGAGAGGCAACATGTGTTTAATAAGCATCTTCACTACAAATTATTCATCCAGCCCTACTAAACAGCATTATCTCCAGTTCACAGATGATGACACAGACGCAGAGAGCCAAACACCGACTTCAGGTTGGCACCACCTTATAAATTGTGACTAATTGACACTAGAGCAAAACTGAGTCAGAGGTGCCTACATTTTCTGTTGCTTTGTTTAATTTTCCCTTAAAATTAGAGAATTTCCTTAATACTGCAAAGATAACAGCAGGAAGGTACGAGGCATGCTCAGCAGCCCAGCAGCACCGCTTCCCAGTGTGCAGGATCCTCCTCAAAACAGCCTGGTACCACATTAGCTCCTCCACCACCATGTAATCCATCCTTCCCGATAAGCAGCCTTTCCGCACTCCCTGTTCCAGGTGAATCCCTGAAGCACACTGCCTCTGAACCAAAAGCATGGCAGAGGAAAAGGAAAACCTGGCCAAGCTCTGCCCCTCACATGGAAGTTATTCCTAAGGAAGAATAAAGAGAAAGGCAAATCAGGCTATCAATTGGGCTATCTCATACCATGGGACATCCCCCACAGTTTGCCTCTGTCGCAACTTGTGACCTTGTCATTAAGGATGGGCTTCTAGTGACTAAAAGCAGCTTTGTCAGAGTCCAAATTTCACATACTTTGGTAGAAAGCAAAGAGTATCCTTTTTTTTTTTGAGGCTGAGCATTCCTTTCATAGCCATGACAAAACAACTGCAATATCTGACACATGCAATGTTTATCCCACTGAGACGCAAATGCTCTTATGGCTTTTAAACAGTTGCTCTGTAGCATCATATCAAAGTGGTTTGTCAGCTCATCACAACTGTTGTACACATTGCTGCTTCACTAACAAATTACTTTGAGATAAATGTGTGCTTGAGGTATTTTGTAAGATTTTACAGTGCATCGGGTATTAGACATGCTAAAAATGAATGGCAGGGCTGGTCTTAACAGTTATGGTTTTATGACCTGCTTGAATGCTAAAACAATTTTCAGGGGTAACATCCTGGGTATTTGTAGTATCCCCTACAAATCAGGTCAGAAACAGCTCTACTTTGACATTTCAGCCCCAAATTCCCCTTGATCTGGTGGCACCATGCACAGCTCAAGAACACAGCTGAGCTCTGCTGAGCACCTGCATGTGCAGAAAGCTGCTGGTCAGCCATGTACCTGGCAGAACACAGCACTGTGGGTTCGACTTGCGTGGCACGGCTGTGACAAATGCAGAAGTACTGCCCCATATACCCTCAATGTATTCTGCCCTCACAGAGTTTCAATAGCTGTGGCTCTTCCCGGGAAGGACTTAGCAGGATGGCAGGAGTAGATGACAGATTCCCACTTGCAGGGTATCTATAAAGAGTGATGTGAAATTTCCAGAGCAGAGTGTTCTGTCTAAAACTCTTGTTAAATACAATCCTGCAAATGACAGGTGACTTGATGCCTGAACTAGATATAGACCTGTTATTGCAAAGAAAAAAGGAGAAATGTATCTACTATATACTACAAAGATTTGTCTCAGTGATGATCCCAGCTGAAAATAACCTCTACAATTGGATCCTATGAATAGCGAAGAACTCATGGATACCAACTCTAATAATAAAGAGCAAGGAGTGAATTTATTTAAAAAATAAAATCACTTTCTGTACAAATATAGTCATCCCTCTTTCTGACTAGTCAGGCACATAAAATTCGATATTGTTCAAAATGCATTGATGAAACAGGAAATGGAAGCCATTATTTTGTTCCCGTGCAAAAAAAAACATCAATCAATGAAGAGCACTCTTACACATATGACTATATATTGTAAAAGAGTTTCAAATACAAGACAGAAGTGAGAACTGTGGAAAATGTGAAAATGATGCTGTTGCATTTACTTCTCTGTGTACAGCTATTTAATTTACTGTTTATCCATCTCCTAGGTTCTGTACTTCTAAAAATATACAAAACATACTAAAACAACGAAGAAGCTAGCAAGCAAGTTCTCCATGTGACCTAAAGAATATGTGAGTCCTCTCCCTCAGATGGAGAGCATTTTACTATTAATTTTACTATTATTTAAACCTCTGTATCTCAAAAACACATCAAATTAAAAAGATTAAAAAAAAAAAAGAATCTCACTTCTATTTATCACAGCTGAGAGATTTCTGAAAATTAAGAATGACCATGTGTTCCTGCTCCCTTTTACTTGTCCTGTGTGAGAATTAAGACTCCACCTGACCCTTGAAGAGCATTGGCAGCATGTCAGGGCAGTCTCAGAATACATCTATACTAGTCAATGAAATGTGGCCAACATCCTTATGTTCTCACCCTTATGCAGCCAACAGGCAAGGAATGGCCTTGCTGTAAAATTGTGTCCATCCTACTGTGCCATACAGTGAGGTCCATATTGTTAAAGTCCCACACTCTATAATCAGGATAGACACGTACAAACCACATACTTGAAACAGTTTCTGCCTGCGGCAGCTTCTCCATCACCTGAGGAAGAGGGGGAGGATCTGCTGCGAGAATGCTAGTCAGCCCAGGAAAATGTGTGCCAGAGACCAAGAGCAACATTGTCATACAGGCAGCAAGGTACCAGAGCCTGGAAACATTCCTCAGCACTATTTAACTCCCAAGCTGTGATGCAACTGGCACTAGCAATCCTAAGAAGAATTAGCTTGGATGTCCAAAATGAACACTGTGGTTTAAATTAATCCACGTCCCCAGCTCAACCTCAATGGAATCAGGAAATCTCAGAAGTAACTGCTTCAGGTAGACACTTTGCTCCAAATATTGCAAGAAACTTGCTCTCATATATTCAGCCAAGTTTCTTCTTCAAACCAGTCATGAAATGACCCCCAAATCTTCCTACAGTCATGAATAGTGATGAATATTTCAAATAATCTTCAAAACAACTACATTTCTTATGTTCACAAGGTTCAAATCTGAGTCACTTCAGAAGAGCTGAATAAAGCTTGTCACATTTTCCTGTTTCCACTTTAGTGGAAATTTCTCAACAGGCCATGGCTATGGGTCAGCAAAATGAAACAGCTGTCTCATTATTTTATTTTTAAATCTCTGTGGGTAACTCTTAATAGGTAGTGATCAAAGAACTTCTTATTTTATAGGTTGATGTGTCTCCTATCTCACAAAACAAAGGAAATTTACTGTTGAAATGCTGTCAACTTATGTCATAAAATGATGAATTAGGAAGAAAGGAAAAACTCATAAGAGAATTCAAACTATTTCTAAAATTAAGTTTTCAAACAGAAACTTTTACAAAAGAGAAAAAGAAATCCTTCAGTCTTCAGATTGCTTTTGTTTCAAACATTACTTCAGTTCATTAACTAATGGGAAAAAATCTGTTTTAATGAAACGGAATTTCACAATATTAAAAAAAAAAAATCAAGAGGAGATTCTGTCCTTTCCTAGTGCTAAAATAAAGTATATTATGGCCTGATCACTGTCTCACTGAAATAATGGTGAAACTCTCATTTGTAAAGCACCAAACATTGATAGGGGCTTTTTTCCATTTTCTTCTTCTTACAGGCTGAACTAGATTATGTAAACACCACAGGGGAATGAGGACAGCATAACAAACCAAAAAAGGTCAGGAAATCCTAAATGAAAAAAATGTGCCATCTTTTCATCCCTTTGAAGCTTTTTCCAACTCCCACTGCTCAGCAGCAGTATGTGAGAAAGCAAGAATCTCCCAACCACAAAAATTACGGAAGACAATGGCTGCATCAAGAAGTTTTCAGACGGTCTCTCCCTGTTGTGCTTGTGCTGCAGCATCAAGCTCCTGTAAAGTTTTGCTAATGCCATGTACAGCATCTGCTTTCTGTCCAGGTAAGTTTAAGGTGACTTATCACCAGAGTGTTTATAGCCCAGGATAAAAAGCAATAAAGAAAGCATGGCCTAGAACCCAAACCACTGGGCATTACTGCATGCAATACTGGGAATCCCAGTAAAAATGAACAGGCGCAATGGCAGTAGTCACTCTGTCTGCTTTCCTGCTTTGCCTTGGCCCTGCAAATTGGAAAAGAGAAGGGAAGAGGCAAGCATGGGGAAGAGAGGTCCCATTCCTTGTATTCCTTGGGTAAGGTGATTATTCAGGGCAGGGTTCCAGTTCTGGAAAGAAAAGACAGGGAAAGAACCTTTTCCAGAGAGAGATGCCTGTTTCCTAGTGCAATGACCAGTTGTTTTGAAAGTTTATGTGCAGAGGAGAAAAAAAGATTTTGTAATGGATTTTTTAATGAGTTAGACACGGAAAAAAAATCTACCATACTAACTGATCATAGTTATCCTGGAACAGCTTTTGTGGAATTCCCAATGCTAAAGGTTATTAAAAACAGTGTAGACCATTATCTGTAAGCAAAGGTCTAAATTTATACCTATCCTGGACTTAGTGAAGGGGAACAGACAGGGTAATCTTTTGTTATCTTTGAGAGTCCTTCATGTCTTTGATTATTACAGATTGGGAGCTGGTCTGCCTAACACAAGTACATAAACTGAATTTGCATTTAGACACTTAGTGGAATATTTCTCCTAACACAAGTGCCTTACTGCCCTGGCTAATGGAAAGAGGTAAATGGAGATGCCTTTAAAGGAAAGCTCCACAGAGGCGCTCTGGCTGCATAACTTCAGGTGTATTCCTGAAAGCCTGAGCCAAGATCAAGTGCTCATGGCCCTCAGCAGACACGCACTTAACCGGTCATAGTCCCAGTGCTGCAGCCTGGCTTCCCTAATTCATGAGGTCTGTCTGCAGCACGATAGCACAGTCAATAGAAAAGGTAGTTGGGTCTTTATTCCCTGTGAATCTGCTACTCAAAGGCTAACATCTCTGTGTTCAAGACTACAGGCTACTTCTGTTGTGATATTCCCTATGTGTTTGCTTCCCATTTCCAGAAGCTGCATTTTTTTTTTCCATTTTTCAAATCCCATCTCATCTGCTGGTGCACCAGTTTCCAAACAGTTTATAAAATGAATAAAATGAAATAAAAGTTGCTGGAAGATTTAAAATAGCTTTAGAAAGTAGTTGTAAATCAGCAAAAATGTTTTAACATGTCTATACAACAGAGGAGGACCAGCTGGAAAAAAGCCAGCAATCCAACCACAAGTGCCAGCGTGCTGGTGGCATCCTTCCTGCCTCATCCCGCTCGCTTGTTTTCTGCATTGCAACATCCAGTGGCAGTGAAGAAAAAGCAACCAGGTTATAGGGCAGCAGCTAGCAAAGAGCAGAGACTTTGCTCACTGCTACACACAGAACGTTTACCACATCTGCCTCAGGGAAAACAGATCATGAAAGCTGCAAACGAAACTCTGGACCTGGGAAAACTTGCATCATTTAAGAGTGCCATGGAGCAGAAGTAACAGCTCATGGACACTGAAATGGAAAAGTCTCATCTCTTGCCCTGCCACCTCTCCACTTCCCCATCTCTCTACCTCTACCTTCCCATCCCAACTCCTAGGGTTCTCTCTCCTCTTTTGCGCTGACTCAGATGTTCATCTGAGCTCATGATACGAGAATTCAACTCACTAATGCCAGAGGAAAAAAAAAAACTTCTCTTTTCTCCTGGTTAAGTATCTGAGACAGTGAGGAGCTGAATGGAATGGGATGAGCTCCAGGGACAGAGCAAGGCAAGTGACAGGACAACATGGCCGCTTGAAGTGGGAAGATGGGACAGGGAGCCTTTCCAAGATGACATCTTGCTTCAAGCCTTAACCCTTCAAGTTGCAGGCCGCAGGAAGCTTTCTGTGTGAAACCACTACTCACTATTAAGCACACCAAGACCCTAGTACTTGTTTCAGTTTCATTAGCCTTAAAGCTTAAAAATAAATTAAGCAATTGACTAGCTTTCTTGTCCTCCAGCTCTTTCCTTTTATAATATTTTATTACAAGACCCCCCTTTTGTCAAGGGTACAAAATAACACACATATCACAAACACAGGTAATATCCTATGAGGTTTTGAGTAATACTGAAGAAGATTTCTTCATGCTAATGATATGTATAGTATGAGAAATTCTGCATTAAGACACACAACACTCATGCTGCTATAAGAAGAAACCTGAAAAGATTAGCCAAGTTGACCACCCAGTATTTAAAGTTCATAGCAGTGTCTTATGTATATGTACAGTATTAAGTAGGTTATTACTGTTCTGAAATGACAAAAAAGAATAAAATTCAGCTTGCCACTTTTTTCTGACTGTTCAACACAGCTAAAAGCTTTTGTATTTACTACCACAAAACAGTTTTGTTTTATATGTGTGTGTATATATACATACATATATAAAATCCTTATTTTCCAATTTTATATTGTATCTATATATGCATATATGTATATAGATATATTCTATCTATATACATATTTTATATGTGTATACATTTGTTTTATACCTATATAGATGTATTTTATCATATCTATAGATACAGATAAAACACACATAAAAAAACATTTAAAATGTCAGGTAAATAACTTGAAAAGTCCTTTTCCCATCCATCAATATAATTTGAGAGTATATTTTTCTGGAGTTAGCTATCCAAAGTTTAATATCTTCAATAAGAACCATGGCTATATTGTTCAGGCTACTTGAAAAATGTTTCTCTTAATGTCTCTTAATCTCTTTGCTCTATCTATGACAGTTTTTCTCTCTCAATGTTTCTCTGATACAAAACATTAAACTCTTAAAGAAACATTTAACTTGGTATAAGAAATAAAATACAAGGGTATCTTTTAGAAAACTGATGCTATGTCAGATAGAAAATTCCTGCAATCATTGTGCACACACATAGATACTCACAAAGATTAAAGAGGACAGAGCAGAGTGTGTGATGAACAGTAAAAGTGCAGGCTGATGATAGGACACACAGCATCTTGGCTTCACACAATCCCTCCAAGTTCTCCCTAATTATTTTGAAGCTGATTATTGATGGACACACGCATCTGGGCATGCACCAGAAACTGCAACAAAAAGGAATGTCCATCCAGGTTAGTGAGACCAGAGGTTTAGGCACAGGCCTCATCAACAGTTTCACCACCTCAAACTCTGTACAGAATAGAGTTATACCCCACAGAACAACTTGGTATTGATTACAACTAAAAGCAAATGTCTGATTTCTCTGTACAAAGCAGAGAGGAGTTATAATTGTACAGCTGCTGTTATCAATCGATGGCAGTATGGTGAGCAGCATGAAGGAGGCTAAAGGCAAGTGCTAAAGTACACCTTTCAAAAGCAGTTTTTGGCATTTCACAAAATCACCTAACGGTTGAGGTTGGAGACACCTCTGGAGCTTATCTAGCCCAAACCCCTGCTCAGAGCAAGGTCAATTACAGCAAGCTGTCTAGGACCATGTCCAGCCAGGCTTTGGATATCTCCAAGAATGGGGACCCCACAATCTATCTGGGTGACCTGTTCTAGTGTTTGACCACTCTCACAGTAAACACATTTCTTCCACTGTCTAAATGGAATTTTCTGTAATTCAGGCTGTGTTCATTGGCACTTGTCCTGCCACCGGGCACCTCTGAGAACAGTCTGAACCTGTCTCCTTCCATCCCACCGTCAGGTATTTTTATCCCTGAGCCTTCTCTCCTTCAGGCTGAATAGTTCAAGCACTCTCAGCCTCTTCTTGTCTATCAGATGCTCCAATCCCTTAATCATCCTCATGACCTTCGCTGAGTCACTCCAGTCCACATCTTACCTGTACTGGGCCATTCAGCACTGGACCCAGCACTCATGTGGCCTCTCCAAGACTGAGTAGACAGGATCACCTCTCTCAACCTGCTGGCAATGCTCTTCCTAATGAAGCCCTGGGTGCTGTTGGCCTTCTTTGCTGCGAGGACACACTGCTGGCCCATGTTCACCTTGTTATCCACCAGAATCCCCAGATCCTTCTCTGCAAAGATGCTTTCCGGCAGATCAGCCCCTCAGTTGCTACCAAAGAACTGAAACTTGGCATAACCTTTTTTGAATGGACAGCTAAAGACAAGATTGTGTGTCCTATTTTTAAAACATAAAAATGGGCCTCTTGAAGCTGCATAATGCAAAACTAAAGAATGAAACCTTAACTTCGAAAATGCAGATATGAGGCTGAATGTTTTCAAAAATCCTGCCACTGTTCTGAAGGAAGACATGACAAATCAAGAGGCACAACGGAACTAGAAATTTGAATTTTGGTGTTTCTACCAGACTGAAATCTAGCAAGCTAATAACTTTTGCTATTAAGCCCATGCCAAAGCTTTTGTACTCTGGCAGCAAGGTTTATTTAGATGCTACTGTCCAATAATTTTACACTGACTGCAGAAATTAGCACAAATGCAACTGTGATTGTATTGAATCACAGTACTGAATCAGAGAGGAAATTTGGAAACTTTTCAAGCAGCAGGAAATTCTTCTCAACAAACAAGACAACTCCGCTCCTCCCTACAAAACAGGACAACTTCACTATCTTCTGCAGCCAATAAGTCTCTCCTTCCATTAATAGTGTCAATAGAAACCACAAAGAAAGCTCTTTGTATCTATTAGGTGAAAGAAAATGTGTTTTTTAATCTGAATCACTTCGCTAATCTAGTTTAGGACACAGCTGTGTATCTAAAGAGCCAGTAAGATGCAGCGAGAGGTGAAAGCAGGGAAAATGACTGAGAGATTGAGGAGCCTCTGAAATGTTACTGTCAGAGAAGTCTAGACATGGAAACATATCAGCATAGGTAGAGACCAGTTACAAAAGAGAACAGCAAGCAGCTTGGACACAGGTTTGTTGTCCATGAAGCTAACAACCTGCTGCTCCCAAACCTTCTCATTACATTCCCTGCTCCACAAGTACATCACTTCTGCAACTTGCAGAGTCCACCTTATCCATACCAACCATGCACTTCTCTCAGCCTCTTCAGGGGGGCTCCTCCTGGCCACAACCAGTTCAAAGGATTCTTTATGTTTCTAAACATTTTTAGGTGGTGGCTCATCCTTTGTCTTGTAGTGACTTTTGCCCACATTCCTTCTTTCATCCTCATTGTAGTTACTAAGTCTTACTACTCCACAAATGAAAAGGCTTTAATGTCTTAAATTCATTAGCACATATATGAAGAAAATTGTAATTGTTGAGCATATAGTCAACAACATGGAGTTCACTGTAACATAGTGTTGACATTATGACAGGTCAATTAAGATGAAAACAGTAACAACCTGAATGAAAAAACAAGGCAAAGGCGTCTGCAGAACTTGGTCTCTGTGTACATGGCTGGGTTACCAGCTGTAATTCCACCATCTCTGTAAACAGTTATCTTAATAAAAAAGTTTCCTTATTTTTAGAAACTCGCTGTCCTCCCCTGTGACTATCTAGAAAGCAGGATATGAAACAGACCTACCATTTCTGCTCCAAGCAACACATTCTAGCTTCTGCTATCCTGAGTTAAATCACAAAAGTTTTGGTTGGTCATAGACAACAATTTGCAGATTAATGTTTCACCTATTTGTTGTTTTCTAAAATGAGCTTCTGATTGAAGAAGATCTATGAATTTGAGGAAAAATATCTATATTTATCCTATTCATTTTTTTCAGAACCTTTTTGAGCTCAGCAACTTAAAGCCAGTTCTGTTTTAGAACTCTATATGTGGAATAATACCTCTAACACATTAAAGGAATTAGAATGATTTCCGTATTTGAAAGCAGCATGCTGAACATTCACAATATGCTCCTTCCCCTCAATTTTAGAAAAACAACTCAAATTGCAGGTTTCAGATGTGCACAGGTGTTAGATATTTGACTATGCCATCATTTTCACAGTTGCCTGCAACTTTTAATGACTGTAAAAATTGAGAGAGGGATGAAGGATAATTTGTCTTAGGATTCTTGCAACCCTAGAGATCTTTGCGTTTGAGATAAGGGGCACCAGTTCTCAGCTGGTGTTAAGAAAACTGGAACTGTTCTTAATTTGACTCTCATATGCACCAGTACTTTTTAAAAATTTAATAATTATAAGGTAAATTGAAAAATACCCATCCACCACATATTCTGCACCTGCCATTCTGTGATACACATATGTTAGCACCTGGATGTGATACACATATGTGAGCACCTGGGTCTCACCTAGGTCTAAAAATTATTTTCTAGCATGCTTGAATGAAAGACCTTTTTAAGAAAACAAATCTTTTGTCTAATAATATAGTCAGAGAATTGGTAAGAGAAGAAGTGGTTTTGTTCATAGCCCAAAAGCAATCCTGTTTCTTCTGAATAACAGTTCCCTGGCTTGGTATTATGTGTGTTTCTCTTTTATTTGATGCTAAAATCCTGATGAGCTGTCTTCATGAGTAGCCCTTGCTCCTGGGGGTAATTACATGGAGCTCAGGAGAAGAATCCACTTGAACTTATGTATTTGACACTATACACTTTTTGCCTGAGAGTTTTATGGATCATCTCACATTGTATCATTAGCTGGGTTTGATTTAGCTATCTGGTTGAGATGGAGCTTTCCCCTCTAAGCCTTCAATTTTCAGGGGCTTATGCCTTTCTGAAGCAGTAACTTTTGAAGATGAATTTTACTGTTCTTGTTCTCAACTTAGTGATAAACGTTTTCTGAAAAGTCTGGAAAAAAATATTCACCTCTCTGTGATTTGAACATTTGCATTGAGGAATTGTGGAGGTGGGAAGGTTGTTTTATGCAAAAAAAAAAATCTTCATGTTTAAGCATTTTTACTGAAAGTAAAAGACAAAAGGACATCATATTATGCATGTCTTTATACAAAAGTATTCCCTTTCAACAAGAAATAATTTTAAAGAACAGGTACTTGTTCCCTTTTTTTTTTCTTTTCTCCAATACACTATTTCCAATACACTATTTCTCCAATACACTATTGTGTATTTACACAATACACTTTCCTCTCCAATACACTATTCATTTGCACAGACAAAATTTAGGAAATTTCATTCAAAATCATGTAGCCTACCTGTCTCCCTCATGCTTGTGCTTTAAGTGCTGGATCACAGACCACTAATACATGATCACTAATATGTCGCTGAACAGTACACTCTAATATTTAAATAAATCCTGTTTCTAATAGAAAACTTGAACTATCTACTAATACAAAATGAAACAATCAAATCTGCAAATACTGATTCATGGTAATTTACTAGCATTTTTGATATTTTTGATAACATTTTTAATACGAGGAAAAAACTTTCTATTAACCACTTGCTTTAGTGTTTCACTTAATCTGTGTTATAAAAAGTCTTCAAGCAACTCTATTGGTTATAGGGTTTTTTTTGTTTGCTTTGCTTTGCTTTTTGTAACACTACATAAAACGATACAAGCAGAAACAGAACATAATGTTGAGCCCTGCAATAAATTTAATCTGAAGAATACGAAACTCCCCAGTATACTCTCATCAGATAACTGATGAGCTTATGGCGGACTGAAGAGATGTCACCACTCACATCTTCTACTTTAAGTCAAAGTGTATTCTCCTGCTCTTCAGGAAGCTTTTTGGGCAAATGATGTTTGGAATCCTTGTTATTAAGTTTAATGTTACGAATGTAAATCTGCGCATTGGGTATGTTCATATCTAATGAAATGCATCCACCAGCGTGTGCCCTGGCTACTGCAGTGTCACAGTGTTTTCTAGAGAATAAGAGAGGTTGTGTTTCTTTCTTGCAAAGCACATGAAGATTCAGAGACCTCCTCCTATGCAATATTACTAAAGTTGTACTTTGCTAGCAGCCTTGACTAAACTTGGAGTACAGTTTTGCTGAGAACTATATAGAAGTCCTTTTACAATCTAATGTGGCAAGCTTGGGAAAGGATAAAAGTGCCAAATCACTCTAAGTTCATTTTAAAGATGGAAAGCCTGGCCTGGAAAAGACTGGCAAACACTCAAAGAACAAGTCTATGGCAGCAATAAAGATATCCAAGTCTCAGCCTTGACTCCAAAATGACCTCTCTTCTCCAAAGCATCATTGGGAATTTCCAACTCTGCTTTTGGCATAATCTTACCAATATTGAAACTTTACCTTTGTGAGGAATGGTGTAAGTTTTGTAGCCAATTCACGTTTGGAAATGCCCTTTAAGCTTCTGCAAAAAATATCAAACCTTGCACATCCAAGATGTTTTATGCATGTTTTATATAACAGTTTTGGAGGGAACATTTCCTTTTACAGAGGAAAATAGCAATTTCAGGATACAAAGAGCAGGAGGAGACATTTTGAAACAAACAAGATTAAATAAAATTATAAGACATACTTTGAAATGAGTGATTAACAGTGATATACTAATTAACAGGCTAAAGTGAAATAATCCAATGAGTTCTTAGCCATAATGGTATCTTCTGCCCTAGAGGGAATGGGAACAATATTCCTATCTCTCAGAGAAATTTGTCATGCAACGTGGTGATGAGATTGATGAATATAGGCAGTAATAGCACCTGAATATTGGCTCAAAAGTTATGATTGCAAGTCCAGTCAAAACAAAAACATCAGTGTTGTGACACAAGTGACACTCAAATATGATAAACAACAACAAACACATATATCATTAATGTATGTTTGATTTTATTGGTGTTTAAGTCATACACTACTGTTTTCTAATAGTCCACGTTTTAGTGCGTGTCTGAAAAAATAAAAGAATGATACTAATGTTCCCTCAAATAAATAATTCACATCTTTTTTATTAGTTTTAGCTCATAGACATACACCTTTGATGCCAGTTCTGCAGCCCTTATATTAAGAATCATTCAGGCTTAGACTCATTTCTTTTCTCATAGGTATTTCAAACTCAGGAGAAGATCAGCCTTATCCTTGCATGCTTTACATGTAGAATTTATTGTGACAATGAATTACAACCCATTCTAATGTTGTTCCCCAAAATTCATAATATTTAAAAAAACTAAAACCACCTTTTTCCCACCCAAAAGACAGTAACATTTTCCATGTCTACAGATATAATTTTTCAAGGTAGCTTGACCTATTTTAATATCTAAATAGGGCTAGATTTCCCAAAGTGTTCCATATCCAGCAGCTCTTATTATAGGCAGATTTTCTAAAGAATTCAACTATCTCAGTGCCAAATTCTTTGGGAAAAAAAAAGTAGTTTAGTGTAATGCTGACTTCGGGACTGGGTTCTTTTGAAAATCTGGCTCTGATATTGAGCAATGCACTCTCATAAAGGTCTGTCTCTAGCTTTAATTGCACTAATTCTTCCAGCACTAACATCCACAAAGTCAGTGACTCTGCCACTGTGCACATCTGTGACACTGATTCAAGCTAGGAAATTCAATTGTTTATTTCTATTAATTGGTAATCATTAAAAAAAAAACTCACATATGAATGCCTTATTGTTTTCTGTGCAGATCAACCTGATACGCGTAATGTCTGCAGGCCTTTGGATTTCAGTATTTACTCTCTGTTATAAAAGAAAGTAACAATGTAATACGGTGCAACAAGTTCGTGCCATGAACATTCATGGCCAATCAGATTAGTGGTCAGCTCTTTCCCCTGTATTTCTCTAAAATCACAGAACCATTAAAATTCAATATAATTGTATTAGTAGCAGTATTACACGTAAAAGATATAGACTTTTCAGCAATCAGTTAACTGACACATGAATCAGAAGCAGTAAAAGTCTGTGGCTTTGCAGAAGGCAAAAGCAAGAAAATCATTTGAAAGAAAGAGAACAAGTGCCAGGTTCTTCTGGGAGCAAAAGATTTAGAGAACCCCAGACTAATCTCTTCCCAACTATGGTATTCACCATCCGGTGTCTAAAGATTTGTTTTAAGCCCTTCCCAAAGTGTCTGTCATCCCATTTCCTTGTTTCCAGTGAGGGCATCACACAACTGTAAATAAATGTTCAAATGAGTTTAGCAGTCTTCAGGGCGTTTTGATTTTAGCAAGACAGTTTTTGTTGCTGAACTTGAATTTAGCAAGCTGTATTTGTAGTAATTTTACAACTCATTTTAACTTCACAAACAGATTTCCTTCTCACTCCACCGCTTTCTTGGAACTACAAAACAGATCTTTGCAAACCAAGTCCCAAATGAAGAAACTGGGAAAAATGGAGCTGTATTTGACTACTGCTTTCGCTTTTGACCCACAGGACTTCCCAGTTAGCTCCCGTTATTAAAGATAAAGTGGTTTCATCACTTTTCTCTCCATGTGATCCATTACTTGCACTTCAGATACAGATCCTGTATTTGGCAAGGGCAAAGTGAAAAACTTCCACACCTTTCACTATCCTGCATCCTCTTCACCTGTTATTTTCTGACTTGTGAATAAATGATAGTTGCCTTTCATTGTTAATCATGGAGCATAAAAAACAAGGCAGAGATTTTCTCAATGTTTTGAAAATGACCCTTCAAAACAGGGACTCAGGCACAGGGTTCTTGGAAACCCCCAATTCCAGTAGCCTTTGGCAACAGGTAGCTGGGAGCTACACACTGCTGCACAGAAACTCCCTTCTGTTTCTGCAAACAGAAAATGCACAGCTAAGAAAAATAATGTCTATACTATGTTAGCATATTAATTCTCCTTTTTCACAGCTCTATAAATTATTTGTTTCTGAGTTAAAATATTTTAATACATAGGAACACACCATTCTGCTGTGATCAGGGGAAAGAAGACCAATATGTTAGTGGGATCTTTAAAAATACCTACAGGTTCCCATCCCCAAATTTGTTTATCCAATATTTTAATGCAAGCTACTAATCATCTCATTCACAACTACTACCTATTTAATTTCCTCATGTACTTAATAGTAGCTATTACGATAACCAAGGATCATGGGACTAGATCCCTAAGAGGCAAGGTCAGACCAGTAAAATTAGCCATCTGTCCAATAAGGGCTTTAAGCTCAGATTCTATTTAAGTATTAAGCTTCCAACTGTGGAGACATGTTTTTCCACCACAGGAGCAAGAGAATGTACAATATTGATTCTGAAACATGGAAAAAAAAAAAAGTTTTAACAGTGTTGTAAAAATACAAAAAAGGTCTGATCCTACAAACATTTTGTCAACTGAGGAAAAAAAGTACTAGTTAGATTTTCAGTTCATCTGATTCACTCTGATCTGTGCAATGACAGTGATAAAAATCAGTGTTGGCCGCAATGATTTCAAAACATGGTTGCACGTCTGGGACCGTCTCAGACATAAGTACTTTCTGATCAGTGTTTAAAGTATGTAAAATGTCAAACCTCATCATATACTGTGTCCAGCTCATGGTTCATACCACATAGGCTACAAAGGTTGTAAAAGATGCTCAAAGTCCAGGCCTTTAACTTTTGACCATTAAGGAGCATCTATCAGCTTGATCAACACATAAAAATCCTATTGGCACCATTGGGAATGCCCCTGTAGATCAAAAGTAGTGTCTAGTCAGAGGAAATGCACTGAAACCCAATCCTGAAGTACCCCAGGTAACCTATGTAGGTAGTTACTTATGTAACTGCATTGCCAACTAAAACTTCTACCTAAATTGCCACTTCCCTAACCATTTTATTTCAGGATATGCTCCTGTATGCTACCTAAATCACTACTGTGCAAAATGCACAGTACTGTACTGTACTGTGTACATGTACACAGTAGAGTACATGTACTGTGCAACGCCATAGAACCAAGAACCATCCTGCAGCTTCAGCTGGGAAACCTCCAAATGACAAGAGAGCTTCACCTGACCCTTTCCTCTACTCAGGCAGCAGCGCAAATCAGCGGCTACTGCCCACCCCAGAGAAACCACCAAAATGTGCAACAAATACTCCTGCAACAGCAGCAGCTGGGTCTTGATTTGCAACTTGAACGTCTTGGCCAGAATGGGAAAGAAAATACCAGGGACCCTATTCTGCAACGTTGTTTCTTTAACAGTTTATTTCTAAGTGTATTCTCTAAGTAAAAATAAACATAAGTAAAAGCAGCCTCTTGGAGGGGAAGGCAGAGATACTGTGTGCACACAGCTGATGCAAACTCAGGGAGGAAGCCGCACAGAAGACCCAAGCCCTCCACAGCACAGGGATCCAGTGACCCGCGGAGGACACCGCATACGGCGCAGTTCGGCCTCGGCTCACCCAAATCCCCAGGCTCGACTGAAGCGACAGCAGCACAAGGCAGCGGGTGCTGCTCGGCGCGGCTGCCCAGGGGTGCTTGCCCGTCTCGGGCAGAGCGAAGGACCGGCCCCTGCGCGCATCGCCCGCCCGCGCAGTTTTCCGATGGCAGCAGCAGTGCAAACAACACTGATTACAAACAGTGATAACAAACAGTGATAACTAATAACTAAGTTACGGCCTGGGAGACCCTACCGGCTCGGGGCGCCGCCGGCCGCGCCGACAGCTCCGCGCTGGCCGCGCTACTTTTAAAGGGAACTAAACTTTGAGAGGCTTGGTCTGAGCACGGCGCTGCGCAGCGCTGCCCGCGCAGCCCCCGCAGCGCAGCTCCCGGCGCCCCGGTGCGGCCCCGGTGCCGGTGCCTACCTTGCCTGCGCGGGGGGCTCCTCCGCGGCGCGGCCGCGCAGCCGATGCACGAGGCGAGCAGCAGCAGGGCGAGGCGCGGAGCCTCCATGGGCGCCGCCTTCCCCCCGCCGCCGCGGGCCTAGGGGCGCCTATGGGGCCGGAGGGGAGCGGGGCCCGGCCCGGCGCTGCGGCAGCCGGGCGCGGAGCGGGGCTGGAGGCGGGCGCGGAGCGGCCGCGCTTTTAGACGCGCGGGGCCGGCACGGGCGGAGCGGGGCAGGCGCCGGCCGCTGATGGGATTACGGGCGCCGTGGGGCGGGGGGCACGGCGCCTCCCCCGCCACAGCCCCGCCACCCTCGGGGCCGCCCCTGCCGGGTGTCCCCGGGCCCTCGGAGAAGCCGTGGGGCGGCCCCCGCCGCCCCGTCGCCCTCCCGGAGAGCTCCTGCCCGGGGCGGCACTAGGGACCCACTCGCCTCGGTGCTAATGGCCCTCGGGTCGCCCCATGCCCACTACCCCTAGCCTGCTGCCTCTCTCTCGTCCCTCAGGTCTCCCGGTTCGGCAGCCTCCTGCTCCCAAAGGAAATAGGGTTAATGACTCTTTCCTCTTTTCTTTTTTCCTTTTTTTTTCTTTTTTTTCTTTTTTTCTTTCTTTCTTTTTTTTTTTTTTTTTTTTCCTCTCTAGTGTCCCTGAGAGGAACCCGGCTGGCTGGAGGGGTAGCCAAGTCCTGGAGTAAAGCTAGGAAGAGGATTCAGTGTGGAAGTTGCGCTGAGTTAAGAAGATAAATTAAGTTTAATCCCCCCCAGATGGAGGCTGAGACCTATCCAGCCACTCGGACTAATATAGAAACCCCTATGGAGATTAGAGGAGAGAGGAACAGGAGGGGGAGGAAGGCAGGGGGAGCAAGGGAGTGGAGGGGTCGTGGAATGAAAGGAAGGAGAGACCAAGAA
The DNA here is from genome assembly GCF_059628265.1 of Tinamus guttatus. Classification (NCBI taxonomy): domain Eukaryota; kingdom Metazoa; phylum Chordata; class Aves; order Tinamiformes; family Tinamidae; genus Tinamus; species Tinamus guttatus. The sequence continues at coordinate 494,664 of NW_028289083.1, read as the reverse complement.
TTACACCAATGCAGCCCTTCTGGGGGATATAGCATTTGTGGAATAAAACCCCAAATCTTTTGAGTCCAGTAACCTTTTATTATTTTTATTTTAAATTTAACAGAGGACGGTGCAAGTAACTTCACGCTAGACAGTTGTGGGATTATCTGCCCTCTACTTTAGGTCTCATCCTAATCTCTTAGAGATTAGTGTAAATCCTGAAACATCAGGGTTGTTATGCCTTTAGGGTGTGTTGAAGTTTTGTTTTGGGAAAGAGCTTCATTTGTTTTTGTTGTTGTTCACTTTGATATCTTTGAGAGGTTTTGATGTCCATATAAATTATGTATGTTCCTACAGTCTCTTTTTGACTGATTTTATTAAATTCTTAATACTGATATTATGTTCAGTGAGTCCCAGGTCTAACTTTGTGATATGTGGGGAAAAACAGGAGCTCACAAGAGAAGCTGTCGCTCAGTGCGGAGTGGCAACAATGCTGAGACAGACAAATAAGGAAAACACAATGCTTTGGGGGTACAAGCGAAGACCAGGAAATGGTGATTAAGCCCCTTTGGACAAAAGATCCAATGGGAGGGATTTGGGATCTATATCCCATAAAAACATGAACCTTGGGAAGAAGTTAGAGCAGAGAAATCAAAGTCTTTATGGGGAACAGTAGAGAGAAGACCAACTGAGTCCCTCAGGGGAAAGGTGAGGAGTAATTCTGTAACTATGCTTCTGCTGTCCAGCTTTCCCCCACCCTTATCAGCTTGCCTTCAGAGACGGAGGAGTTGTAACACATGGTGAAGTGAAGGCCCTATGGGAGGAAATCCAGGCTAGATCAGAGATTTCAGTGCAGTTCAATTCAGATTTAATTACAGTTCATAGTACAGAGAATAAACTCAGGACTTCACATTTATGCACAAGTCAAATGAGGCTGGTGACTAGTTAGTAAGAGATGGCAAACAGATCAAGGCAAGGAGTGGAGAAAATATATGTCTATTCTTAAGTCCAATAATTGTTTATTATTTGTTTAGGGTGCTGTCATCAACTTCATTACTACTTCTGTTTCTCTTTTTCCTTGACATCCTTTCTTTCTTTAAGTTCTCTTCTCTCCCCTGACTTTCTTTCTAGAAGCACTTATATTGTCAAATACTGTAGTTTGTCTATTATCTGACATACACTTGTTTACCAGAACTATGATTATGCAAGAACTGGTCATCCTGAGGCCAAAATAGGTGAATTACAGGAATTCATACCTCTGAGTTTCAGGCTGCTGTCAAATTTGGGTAGATTTGATAATTCTAATGACAACTTTTCAACCACTCAAACTAGAAACTAGGAAGAAGTGGGATATTCAATTTCGGGTTCATGGAGAGGTGCTCTGCTTGAAAATCCTACCAGCAAAGGTAACCTATCACACATCTATTGACTTTTGTCTAAATAACTTCAAGCTTTCCAGTGGCTTCCTCACTGTTAAGGTTTTTACACTGTGCTCATCAGCATAGTCTTTGTTGTCATCCAGGGTACTGATTAACATGAATAACACTGGGCACATATTTGTTTTGAGCAAATACTCTGCATAGGAAGGAGCATTGTTAGGGGACTATCTAGTATTAAGATTAAAATATAAAAATACATGTTGCTGTTCTCTTATCTTGAGAAAAGAAGTGAAGCATATCACATACTTGTGATGATCCTGAGATTTTTGGAGAATTCATTTTCCATTTTCATACCAGCTTCTGAGATGGATTTACACATCCAGCTTCCACAGAAAATAAAATACCTTCATTGTGGAGGATTCCGCTGTGCCAGAAGAGCATGGGTGTCAGTAATGAAGCCAAAAAGGTGGTTTTCCTTGTCCTCACCTGTGACTTCTCTTTTGTTTGGATTTGGTTTTTGTCAAAAGCCTGTGAATTGATCCAGCCTCTGAGCCATCTCTACAACAGTAATGTGATGTTTCGACTGTGGAGAACGTGTAGAACTGCAAATTATTCATCACATGACTGGTTCATTCAGTAATTGTAAAAAGTGGGGAAGTCTAGTGATAGGGGACAGTTTCCATCGCTATCTGTTCGATATACTCCACCAGGAAAAACTCTAAGCTAGTTAGATCATTACCTGGGTTACATCCTGCCTTCCTTCAAGCCAAATATTCCCATACTGTAGTTATGGGAGAGAATCAAGGTTCAATACACATGGTTTCTCATGATAGGAAGTAATGGTCTGTAACACAGAGCGCACAGTCTTTCCTTCATGTATCTTTTCTAAGAGAGGAAAACACGACCCTTCCCTGTATATCAAAGGAATAGGAATGCGAGGAATAATGTCTTGGGAAGGCAGAAGAAACACTCACTCATGTTTCTGCATATGCTGACCGCTCTAAAAGTTATGTGTCCAGAACATGGACTCACGTCAGGGTGGCAACTGTGTTTGAGTGGTATATCACCTGTGGTTTGCAAGCACTAAAATCAGGAATTCGCCCCTTTGTGAAGCAACAGATAAAAATAGTATAAATGTAAGGCACCAGATGTTCAAAATGGCCATAGCTTCCTTTTCAGCTTTTGAAGATCTTGCATAACATGACTTTGCTTTTTTTGTAAACTTCATCAGTCTGGATATCAAGTCTCGTGAGGCAACAAAGTGTTTTTAGCAGATACCTAGATCAATACATACTAAAAAAGGATCCCTATGATTATGTTGAACATCAGCTTTTACAATAAATCATGGATGAAACAGTTTGCTCTAAAAGGATCTAAAGCAGGATGTTTACTCAAAAACTATCTGGTAAAAGTGAGGAAGTCTCTGTCTGTGGGCAGCTAAGTGAGCAAGCTGCAATTTAGAGAATTTAGAAGTCTAGCCTGGTTTAACAGACTTTTCCATTGTGATTCATGGGGGAAAAATGGCATGTCTGCCTTAGGGATTGTCTACATTTGAAAGATATTTGGGATAAAAGGAGTGTGTGAATTTACAGCATTCTCCAGAGTAAATCCATATGTGGGAAGATTTTGTCCAGAATAGTATTAAACTAAAATAAGTGAAGAGGTCTTTTGAGCTAGAAATACAAACAAAATGGAGAACTCTATTATGAGGTGGAGATTTTATACCTTTCTGGTTGTTTTTATGGTGGCTGCATAGAGTTCAATTAAGAAAGTTAAAAATGTATCCGTTCATTCACATAATTACAAAGTATGGATTTTCCTTTCTTCAATTGAAGTCTTAAAAAATATGTTATTCTCCCTCCTTTGTCCTTAATAATATGCAACTTTTTGAAAAGATTAATTCTGAATCTGTAGTATTCTATCCATTCAACCATAATCCACTACAGATTTTTGCCAGGATTTTCTCATAGACTTCTCTATAAAAAAGTGCATAAGCTGCTGAGATACACTAGCTATCATTCTGCATGCACTCATAGTCTCTTGGACTTTACAAATTATACAGAAATCTTCTAGGCTGTAAAGGTTACTCTAAACCAATGCACTTCCTGAAATGCTGGATAGATTTTTCTTCTTAAAGATAAACTATCTCACAGTTCTTTCTCCTGTTCCTTCCATCTGAAACATATCTGCCCCTCTTAATTTTCCATCTGTCCTGACTTCACAGTTTAAGACATTTGGGTTGGGAACTATCAAATGAAATTTGGTAAGGGTATCGCAGTCCAAACAGAATTTTACAATGGCATTTTCCTAGACATTCCTGTTTAAAATTTTACCTCTTGGTCTTTTAAATTAATTTCCTCTTGGTATGTCAAGATCATTCTACATATTTTGCCATACTCACATTAATTGCAACATGAGATATTTACTATAAGTTTTATCACCATATGTGTGAGATATATAGAATTATATAGACCTGGGGATCTTTTTCTTTGCAATAATAATTTTAAAAATTCATAGCAAACAAAAGAACCATCAACTTACCATTTTAAAATACAGACCTGGAAATATAAATGCCATTTAATTGGCATTTATATGCCAATTTTAGCATATACTTAGCTTTATTTTAGCAGTTCATGTTTATTAAGCCATCTCATTTTCTTAAGTAGTACTGTTTGTTAGTTGTATAGTAAACAATTTTATAGAGTGAGTCATGGGTTAAGGCCCCCGTATCATAAAAATGCACAAGGTAAGTCAAAAGATCTCCCAATTTGAGTAAACTGAACCTCAAAATGGGCAAATTCATAAGCACAAGGAGATACTTTATGTTCTAGGAAGGCTGGAAAGATGAGTATCTCTTTATACGTATGGCTAATCAGAAGGTTGCTGGGCTGTTCTTTCCATCAGAGCTGTTTGTGGATTTGTAGGCTCCAGTTCTTGTACTCTTTCTTTCCTCCTTCTTTTATCTCCTATGGATAGGTCTTGGTAAGGTGAAGAATGTATTCTTTTGGCTCAGTTTTTTATACTGTTTCTATTCGGATCATAAGAAAACAGTAGAAGCACTGAGGCAGAAATTCTAAGAATTTGGCACCTAAGAATATAAATACATGGTGAAACATCTCTGTCACCTCTGACCATCCCATGTGAGATAGATCAGTATTTACCAGCAATATTCTTACTGATTTAATGGAGCAGACTCTGCTCTTCTTGTTAACAAGTTAATAATATATTAATATATTTTTATATTACTATATATAATAATATATATGTTGAGATATATATATATATATCATTTTTTTAAAAAAAATAGAATGGCCCACGGTTCCTTGGGCGTTTCAGACCATGATTCTCATATTCATTTTCTCGTTTTCGGCTTTTTGTCGCTCTAAAAAAATATGACTTCAAAGAGTTAGTTTTGTTGTTCTTCTATTCAATGTAATACCTATGCTCTTCCTGTCCTCTCATCTGTCAGTCTCATAGATTGGTACACGTCTCTTGCCTATGATATAATCTCCTGAAGGTATTCCTCCAGATTAGGATTTCAGATTGAGGAAAGACACTGATCAGAGAGAACCCATCCAGACGGGATCAATTCTGGAAAAACAAGGGGTGGAAAGTATCAAAATTTATTGCCGTTCTAAGTCTTCTGGTAATTTCCATTCAATTGGAAGGAGGAGGCAAGTGTTCTATTGCCTATTTTCATTCCACTTGCCGAACCAAAATATTTCTCATTAATCTCTGCTAGGGAAATTGAAGAGCAAAGGGAACAACCCTGTTCCCACATTATTGGTTCCCCTTTATGTTGATAATATTGCTTTGAGGGCTGGGAGTGACTCAAACACAATTGACAGGGAAAAGAATAAAGGTGTGCATCTTCTTTTCCTTTGCTCATTTGTCAATCTACTCGCTAATACATATTCACTGTGCCTCAATGAGTAATCCTATTTTCAACTCCTTATTCTGAAACTTGCCACTCTCCTTACATGAAGGAAAGAGTTATAAAGGATGAATTTGCAGGAGTGACACTTGTCGGATAGTTGTCAAAGGAAAAGCAGAGGACCAGAAGGTCTACTAGTTTACTCAGTTAGTACCTCCTGCTCCTTCCATATAGAAGTGCAATTGCTTTAGGAAATAAAGACATTTTAAAATAACAGATTTTTTTTCCCCTAAATCAGAAGATTAAGGAGAAAACTGAAAAAAGAGTACCACATACCTTGTAATAGCCCAGTGTGTTCTTGTAGTCTCAGTTTTGATCAGAAGAACACCTTGGATGCACTTAAATATCAGCTTCCTCTTGGACTCAATATTAAAATACCCAGCCTTATATATCATGCGCTCCCCCCTGTATGGATGAATGTAAATGTAAGAGGTCTCCAACTAATTTCACGCACTGATTCATCTCAGAAGTTCCTTCTCTGTCTCTTCCTGAAGGTCATTGATAACTACATTTGGCACAGATTAATTCACTATCTCAGAAATGCAAAGAGTTAATTCCCTTGTCTTTGAGCTTGATCACCCTCTAAGAATCATTTGAAAAATCATGAAACTTTAAAAAGTAGTTTTTCTTTTTTGCCCCAACAGAGTAATAATACTTCTTTAAAAATAGCAAGTTGCAAGACCCAATCAATAGACCATTAAGATGCTGACAGCACCAAGATAAGATTACATGTCGGAGAAATTGCAAAACTTTTAACTTTTTCATTTTCAGGCAAGAAAACCTTAGAAAGTTGCACTTTTTATTTTGTAAGCCTTATCTTGAAATAATCTTATTCTTTAGATTCATCAGAAAAGCCTCCTTCTTACATAAATATGAAACTAGTAAATTATTGAGACACAGTTTATCATAAAATCATAGCTCTTATTCTTTGGGCCCCAACGTGTTTTACACAATATAACAACTTCCCTTTGTTGCACCTGCATGGGGCAATATCAGGGTTCCAACAAATTATTGCGGGACAAATTCATTTGCAGTTGTTAGACAACTGCTAGCATATGAAGTGCCTAGACACTTAATAGATGGGAGCTGGAAAAGATTGTTCTGTTTATTGTTTGGGAAACTTTTTGTTTCGCAAAGAGTACAAGACTAAATAGTCCACTGAGTAGTCATAGAGTTGCAGATTTTATGAATTAGGAAAAGAAACCATCCAGTTTTACTTTATTCACAGTGATTCATGTAGTGGTCTCATTTTTCAGGTCTCAGCTGTTGTTTTGGAAGATGGCAAAACACTACAAGGAAAATGGTGTTGCCCTATAATGCAGTTTCAGAATATCAGGGTATCATTCTGTTGAATTTAATCAAAAATTTGAAGTGATGGTTTCTGCACCAGAGAGTTGTACACATGCATTGCGTGAGATATCCAGCCTAGTGTGTTTAAAGCTACCTCAAATTAAATATTCACTATGTTTCACTCTGGGATGTTAGTGCATCTCAAGTCCCCTTTACTTCATCTTTGAAACACAAAGCCAGATGTTTTCTAGCACGTTGTCTGATGCCAAGGATCAGTTTTGATGCATGCATTTCCACCCAATGTTTTCATCATGTTGTGGGATGAATGGCATGCTGCTGCATCCGCAATCATCTTTAACACATTTTCCACAAAATTTAACACCTCAGTTTCAAAGGGTTTCAAAGTAGGCCATCTTAATTTGTCTGTAATCTACAGCTGAGAAACACAGCATCTCTGTTTCAGGGGTAAAGCCCTTGTGAGTGAGTGGTTTTGCTCAACTTACACACAAAATTCCTGGAGAAGAGCACCCAGTCTCCCCGCAGTGTCAGCTTGTTGCCCATCTTGGGCTACACAACAGGCTGTGACTCCACAAAGCACAGCTGAAGAGCTTTTAGATGATAGCAGATTTGTGGAAGGATACTGTGGGCCTTCAATCTCCTCTTCCAGCTCCTCACCATGGATCTGCTCATTTATGCTCTGTCAGAGAAGGTGGATTGAAAGTTGCATTCAACTTGTAACTTGAATGTGAGCTCTTCTCTGAAGAGTATAAGTAAGATACGTTATTTTAACTGGAAACACATAATCTGCAGGTGTTAATGTATTACTGGGCTTGACCCAAATCTAATGAAGTCAATTGAAGGGCTCCTGATGAATTTAGTGGGCTCTGCATTTGTAAAGGAGCTGTTGAGGGTTTTAGGCAAAATTTTTAGTGTCTATCTCACCTGGAGCTTTGTGAAGCTTCAACCGCTCTTCTCTGATTGCAGCAGAACTCAGGGCAGAAAGGGCAGCTGCAGTGGTGGGGAACCTGCCCTTCCCATATTCTTATCTGTGCATGTACACAGGATGTGATATGCCTAACAATATGAAGGTCTCTGGACTCACCACTCTGAAGGATTGAATAAGGATTAAATAATAAAGGATTAAATTTCCTTTGTAAATCTTAGTATAAGAATCTTAACACTGCATTTTTGAGAGACTTCCTTGCAATATGCTCCATCTTTTAAAAACTGTTTTGTTTTACAGTGCTCTGTAACTTTATCATAGAATCATAGAATAGAATCATAGAATGCTTAGGGTTGGAAGGGACCTCTAGAGATCACCTAGTCCAACCCCCCTGCATACGCAGGGACACCTAGAGCACGTGGCACAGGACTGCATTCAAGCGGGTTTTGAAGATCTCCAGAGAAGGAGACTCTACAACCTCTCTGGGCATTGGTATTGATATATCATATATCATTGGTATTGATATATCATATATCATTGGTATTGATGTATTTTTGTCCAGATTTTGATTTCAGAAATGCATCTATATGCACAGTCTGCAGCGCCTGCTCTGCATGTATAAACACAGTGTCTACTAGATGTGATGTGGTTATTTAATCTGCCTCATCAGACATGCTGCTGTGTTATGCTGATATCCAGTAATCCTAGAGATGGTCCAAAAGTCCTTAAATTCTGCCCAGACAAAATTTCCAGACAGAAAAAGAGAAAATCTAGACAAATGATAGCCCTAACTATATCTGATAACAGCCAACTTCACCTCACTTTTATGTTCTGGTAAGTGATTAGTTCCATCAAAAATCAGACAAATGATCTTCTCTGGAGAAGGAAGCAAATACTGACCTTTACACAGTCTGAAAAATGAAGACACACCAGCATATACCCAGAGTAATCTATCCATGTCTACCTATATCAGTGGAGGTATCCTGGATTTAAACCATCACTTTTCAGTTCAGAATCAGGCTCTAGACAGGCTCTAGGGCAGTGGTAAAGGGCATATAAATAACTATAGATTAAGTGGAATAAACTGAGTTATTTTTCAATATTCTACCTAGTAAATCATAGTATTACACTGCAATCTTTTTTTTTTTTTTTTTTTTTTTTAAGCAAAAGAACCCACCAGTCAGTCTCATACCACTAGGTATACAGAAAACCCAAGCATCTTACTCAGAGGAGATACTGAGATATTTACTATACAACTCTCAATTTATGGCTTCCTCTGGACCTGTGATAACAAAGACCACGAACAGCTGTCTTTGTTTTGCAACCACCTTCCCGACATTATCATCACTGCTGCTGATCAAGACAGATGGCCAAAAAGGCTATAAATGCATGTATTCTTTACATCAATTATAATGTCTTTGGTAGTGTAGTAGTTCAGCTCTTCTGTGGATTTAAGTCAGGACAGGACCCTGGAGACTGCCGTTTCAGAAAAACATACCCTTTTGCTGTGACTGAGGTCAGGCCCTGGCACATTAGTCTGCTGTGGTATGAGGAGTAGAGAGCCTCTTCACAACAGATGATCCCAGTGCTGATGTTGCTTGTGTTTTCCAAATTCTTTCTCAAAATCTTCAAGTTTTCTTTTCTTACCTGATCCAGATGAAAGACTAATGATCAATGTCTTTCTATTAGCTAAAAGTTTTTTAATGTTATATTTACAAACTATTTTTACTTTTTACTTCACACAGAGAATATATATTTGTGTTTGTTCTCCATTAAGCTATTTTCAAGGAAAAAAAAAAGAAAGAAAAAAAATCTATTTTCAAAACAAGAAGTTCAGAACAAGCTTAAATCCATAAAGACTTGTCAGTTCTTCAGGGGCTTCTATGTGCACTTTGTTAAAGAGATAATGAATCAAGGTTTGCATCCATTGTATCACACCTGTGAGACATCATGCTGCTTCTTGGATGAAGCCAGTTTAAAATATATTGAACCCTATTTTGCTGGTGGTATATCAGCTCTACTCTTCCCCAAACTTACTGTTCTGTAGCTTTCTGGGAATCATTTTTCTTTCATTTATTTCTATTACTGTAGCAATCCCAGAAGTAAACCATGTTACTTTCTATTGAGAGAGACATCTAGATCCGTCCAATGCTGTCCTCTCTACATATAATAAAATTCCAGTTTTTCCAGGATCATTCTTTTAACGTCTCTGCCAAATAAGCAGTTTCACTCTTCCACAGACTGTCAATGGCTCAAGATCAGGATTAACCCAATATACTGGATTTTATGCATGTGGCACACAATTAAGAGCCTAACATGACTTTGTCTTTATTTAGAGAGATATTACATTGTTATTTACCATCCAAAACGAATACTGTAACCTTTCTACTCACTAAAAAACTGATGCTAAATTGATTCAGATTTTACATTTTAAATAAATACAATTTTCTCTGTTGAGCACAACCAAAAAGACACAACAGAGTTTCTCTGCAGTTCCCTGTAGTGCCTCCTGTGATCTCCTCAGGATGCTCAGGCTTTGCACCACCCTTAACTCCAGGCTATGGTCCATAGTTCCATGCAGTACTGCTCTCTGAAAGAGAATCCCGAGCCCACATCAAAAAATCCACAATTTGCATGCGAACACATTCACATGATAGTGAAAACTTCTGCAAATAGTTCCTGGTCTTCAAAGTAGTCATGATAGCATGGCCATTTGAACCCAACTGGCAAGACTCTGACCTTCGAGTGTGATAAAACTGATGTCACTCTGGCTGTGACAATATTTCCAAACATGCTCAGCAGCTGGTTATAATCACATTCTGTAACTGCTTCTCTTGCTATTTGTAAGCCCATTGTTTATGAGGGCTAGAAAAAAAAAAGGAAAATGAAAAGCAAATTTTAGTGGGCAAAAAATTGTCTAATTCTCAATTTATGAATGAGAACAATTTGAAACAAAAGAATGGGATTGTAAGAAATTCCACCATGTACTGTTCATGGACTCTTTTCTTCCTTAAGCACCTATTAGTACCTCTACATGTTACAAGATTTTAAACTCCCTATCCCATGGCCTATGCATGCAAGGCAGTTTGCGTGTCATGCAGAACTGCAAAACTGTAAACAGACCTTTTCAATTAGCTAGAGCAGGAGCCTCAAAAGTCAAGACGCTACAGAATGGGTCTGCAAAAGATGTTTTGGTTTATTTATTTGTTTGTGTGACATGCAGGCTCAGGATTAAATCATCACTGCCCAACTCAGCTGGCCAAGGAAATAAAGAGACTTTTATCTTCTAAGTATCACAACAAGGAAAGTGTTGGCTTGCTCTTAGAAGCAAATACAAAGAGGTAGGTTGGAGGAAAATGTGTTTCTCTCCTTTCTGTGCAAGCCAGCCACAGCTGGTGACTGAAAACAGGAAATATATATATACACACACACACACACACACATATATATATATTTTTATATATAAATATATATATATATATTTCCATAGAGAAGTTATACTTACTCTCAGAACAAGATTGGGGTCAGGAGGTAAACCTACTCTTTGGTTTCTACTTGTGGTGATGCTGCTACCTCTTGTCCAGTGCAGCTTATATTGAAGATTCAGAGTTCAGTCCCAGAATTTGCTCTTCTTTTCTCCCAGGTTTGATGGGTTAGAGAGGCTTCCCTATTAAAAAACAAACAAACAAACAAACAAACAAACAAACCCTATGGAAGAAAAGAAGATCAGAAAACTGGAAAACTCCAAGGAAATACACTCAACAAAGTGACTAGGAGAGAAAACAAAGAAACACAATTAGGAAAATGGTTTGATCTCCAAAAGTGAACTAAAGGGAAAGGTTAAATTTTCCTTCCTCCTTCACAGTCTAGTTCCCTCCAATAGCCGTTGCCAGTGATCCCCATCTCCCTGAGCCCTGCCCTGGAGCATTGCCCGTAACCCTCAGATACAACCATGCACTGTGGTGGCTGTTGCTGATTCTCTCACACAGTTGGGCAGAAACTGCATGGGCTGGGAGGGAATACCTCTCTTTTACTTGATATTTTACTCTTTGAGATGAAGTGCTAAAGAGAAAGACATCTATACCAGTAACAGCAATAGTGTTCCTTTCTTTACAGAAAACGAAGAACCATGCTTAAACTGGGCATGGACTTTTGCCATTTTTACTCTGCTTGTAGGATACTGGTTCTATGAGATGTCTCTTACTTCTGCTGGGGGAAGGTCTCCAGTCCGTGTAGCCCATTAAGTACTATTTTGTGAAAACAGATGCATTTCTAGTTGGTGGAGATGTGAAATGTGTAAATTCTAGTGACTGAATGCCACGATCTCCAATGTAAACAGCTAATCCATTAAATAGTGAAAGCCAACACTGCAAAGCAAGGTAGATATGTAAAACTGCCAAAATAGCTCATGCAAATATACGTAACCATTTGCACAGTAAATGTGTAATCAAAGTAATTGTACACCCAAGAGTGATCACTAGGAGGAAAGAAAAAAAAAAACTACTAGTAAGGGTTGCACACAGGAGAATAGTGCTTCTTCTTTCACAACACAGTAAGATGGCTAATTTTGTGTGGTATTTACCATCCTAAGAATCAGAAAATGCTCATCAGAGAGACTTGACAGAGAGAGAGTTCATATAGCCTAGCATAAACAGAAAGGAAAATGCTACAAAGATGGAAGAGAAGAAAATAAAGTAACAGAAGAAAAAGAAGGAATAGAAATATGCTTTGTTTGCAGGGAAAAGATGAAGCTACATGGATAAACTCCTGGAAAGGGTTTAGCACAACCACAGACAGGAAGATTATAAAGGCACATTCTAAAAGAGGAAGCATCTTGACAGATAAAGGAAGTGAGTTCCAGATGGAGCAGGACCAGTAAAAGAACAAATGCCATGGGGGAAAGAAGAGAGCCAAGGCTGTAAGAGGAAAGGATATGTAAGGTCAGAGGACACAGCACAAGACCAGGGAGAGTACTGACAACATAAAGGCTCATTTTGAACTAGATACAGAGAAAGATAGGAAGTAAAGACAGTAAAGAAACTAGTTCAGAACTACAGCTTTCTTCAAAAGCCATAGGGCTCTGAATCTCTCAATATTTAAAGTAAGGGTTTGGGCTGAGGCTGAAGTTTGAACAGCAAAGTGATGTAAGGTATGGAATTAATACATATTTCAACACAAAAAGGGAATACATGCAGTGCAGTGAATTAATAGCCCATGAGAGATTTTGTTTGAAGTCATTTTTTTTCTGTTTGCTGGAGACAGCCTGTGTGTTCAGCCGTGCCCAGCATTGAAGTGAGATGAGTCCAGATGGGAAGAGAGAGCTGCATGTTCAGAAGGGGACCACTGACCACCTAAAAGAGAAGAGTTGTGGTGTAGTGAAAGGCGGAATGCCAGCATATACTGTAATACTCAGATAAAGGGGCAACAGACTGTTTCTCAAAACCTTTTCCAACGTTTCTCATTTCTCCAGTACAGTGACAGCACTCTCAGGAAAGCATTTTGGGGTGCTGCGTTCTTATGCTCTTTTCCCTCATCAAAAAGCTCCAGAAAGCTGCACTGCTCCAGGAACAAAACCAGAGACCAACTTGCTACCAAGAGCCAGAGTCCTAACAGCTCTGCCTCATCTGGAGAGGAAGGAAGGGATTTCACTTTCTTTAAATGAAGTACACCTTTTGAGTTTGTCAACTTACACAGTTTTTGTCATGACTATTCAGATCTCCAGTTCTTGGAGCTATATGATCATGTGAAGAATTAAGGATTTAATTTAAAAACATATTTGTTGTAGTTTAAATTGGAGGAAAAAGAAGTGTTATGCACAAGTCCTAAGGAATCCAACAGCAGAAGACAATTGGAAGGCAGCTGATTGGGCTGTTGAGGCATTTTTACCTGATTTTCAAGTTAATATTATTATTTCTGATATCTACCTTTGTATATGACAGCAGCTATGAACAGAGATAGCTTGGTCATCTCTGATCTCAATCACTGATTTCAGGGCAGTGACTGGGATGGGAGGAGTTGTTCCCCAGGTTTGCCATCCCACACTCATTTATGAAGTTAATTACAAAGTGAAAAATGTTATTTACAAAAATAACATTTCCTTCCCTCCCTCCCTCCCTTCCTCCTCCAAGACATACAACTTTATTTATTAGAAAACACTCATTCACTGGTTATCTATTTGTAAGATACACAGTAGAGTTTATCCTTCTTTTTAGAGACTCAGTTTTCTTTCTTTCAAAGACCTGCTTCAGCTTTGCTGTCAAATTCCTAAGTCAAGCAGATGAATTGGTGCAGGAGAAAGGATTCCTGCATTCTGTAATGCAGACTGTTTTTTTTTTTCTTGAGAAAATACCAATTCTGAGAAAATATTTCAATTTTTCCAAACAACATTTTAGAACTAACCAAAATATTTTATTTCAAAATGTCAATGCTTAGTTTTTATTGCTATTTGAACTCAGACTGTCATTAAAATATCACTACACATGGAAATATAAATTTAAAGTAGAACATTTCATTCTGAAGAGGCATTTCTGGAGGAGGGTTGGTAACAGCTAGAGGGATGTACATACCCTTCAAAGGACAGATTTATCTGCAACAGTCCAAAATCTGATTGAAAACTTTTGAGACTCTAAATTACACTATTAATCTGCCTTATTTTCCTGAAAAGCAACAAAGAAATTCCCAGAGGGAAAAAAAAATAAATATTTTCTTAATCTTCGGTGATGCAGAAATCTGTTTGAAATGCAAATATATTTTACAATTTAAGAACGCTTTCTTATGTTTCCATGATATGTAATGGATTAGATTTCACATTAAAATTTGTGTCCTCGTTACTTCTTGTTTCTCTCTCCACATTTCTATTACATGGCATTAAGTAAATAATCTTTTCTTTTCCGTTTTAGTGAACAAGCTCAGATTTAGATTAAACCAGTGGGGAACTTGCTATCAGTGCCAGTAAGTACAAGGTGCAGCCCAGATTCATAACTGTTATATTTTTATTCTAGCAGCAGTGGTTCAGCTCAGTGAGCAGCACATGATTTACCAAGCAGTTGACACCACATGTGAATATTCCACCATTCTCTTAAATTTAGGCTATCAGACTGTCAATTCATCAGTGAAGAACAACTAACATTATACATGGATTTAAATGTTTAGAAAAACCTGTCTGTTGTATTATTATGAACTGAGCAGGTGAAAAAGCCCAGGAATACAATCTGTGTACCCATTTTATTATAACAATTGCTCTGTTTCTCCGTTTCACCTTTCTACCTCAAAATCTTGAAATAAACACTTTTTTTTTTTTTCCCCTTTGGGGAATTCATGCTGTATAAATCTCTCCCGTCTCATACCATTGACTGTCATTTCTTCTGTTATTGCACTGCATTTTAGATACTAGATGATCCAATTCCCACATATAGTAGGTGAGACAGAGACAAAAGAGTGAATTCTAGCTACAGAGAAACTTTTCCATTGAGTGCAAAGGGCCAGGAAACTGTGGGTGGTGTAATTGTATAAATAATTTAAAAAGCTAAGAAAATAGGTATAGAACGCAATTGCCAAACATATACTTTCTGTCACAGATGGTTAATATATTCTTCAAGCGAATGAAGTGAGTTTTATTCTACCTCCAAGCTAACTTAAAAAAGAAAGAAAAGAAAAAAAAAAAGAGAGAGACTATATGGCAGCAAACCATGGACATTCTTTCCTGCATTAGAATTGTTAGCCCTCTTCACTTACCTACTTCTGGTCAGTAACTTTGTCAGTGCATTGTTATCATATTTTCTGGATTTCTAGTCATTTAAGTAAACTAAGATAGCAGGTAACATAACTAGTGGTACGCATATGTGACAAGCAAGTTTGGTACCTGGAGCAACCCCTGCTCCCTCGTCTGGCCTTGCTGCTCCCCTAACGCTCCAGGGATGAGGCTGGGGCTTCCCTCTCAGCAGGAGGATACTGGCCTCCTACACAACTGCTGCAAGCCCAGGGTGTCCACGCGTGCAGCTGCACAGGAATGATGAGCAGCAAGGAAAACCTACACCTAGGGACAGCACACTGAGATGAAAGTTTCTCTCGCAGAGCAGGGAGTCCCCACAGAGCAGGATGTGCTGCCAGCAGGAAGGAGCAGAACCTCCCCACATGTCTCTCTTCCCCCTTGGGCCCTTTTGGATAACTAGTGTAGCCTTGGGGAAAACAGGAGGAGCATAGGCTTTACTAGCTTGATTCTCATGTGCAAAGTGAATCATCAAATAACAACAGGAATTTAGGAGTATTACTTATCAAGGATGCTCCTTGTGAGGTCTTCTGTTTCAGACTCCTGTTCAAACTTACAGAGTAAACAGAGAGAGACTCAAATACATCTCTTTTCTCTGACAACTCATGTAGGGCCAGTGAAAAGGCAAAGGAGATTATTGTGGAATGTGTTTAAGCCTAGTTTTAAATATGGTCATTATCCTACACCCCTGCATACAGTGCACTTGGATCAGCTTTATCAAGGAAAGCACCTCGAAGCAGCTGTGACCCCTCATCAATACAGATCTGCTTTACCAAACAACTCTGTGGAGGCTTTGCTGGATGTTCCTTTCTCCTACTGCTCAGGGTTTTTCTATGGCCAAAGGACAGGTCCAAAGATGAGCTTTCTCCCATTTACCATGTGGTGGATGGGATAGCCCTTTTGTGTCAGAGCTCTTCCCATACGGCATTCATGAGGAGACTGCTCTCTCTGAACAGATCTCTGCATGCCAAGCTTAGCTTTTATAACACTTGGACTCTGTATCCAAGAACTAAGTTTTGTTCTCAGTCTGAATTTCCATGCCCCACTCCCCTTTCCGCTGTCCCCTATAGCTGGTAAAATGCATAGTGTTGCTCTGTTAAACAGCTCCTGCACACAGTCTGACTTTGTATTCTGCGTATCTATAGGCATGGCCTCATGAGAGGGGGCATTGTACTGCAAAGAGCTACTGGCTTAAAAAAAAAAGTTCTGATCATGTATAGCGCTATTGTTGTTCCATATCACCACTTGATTGGCAAAGCTGAATTCCCAACTTCTGCTACAATGTTCAAGCAAAAGATGTCAGCAAGAGACACCAGTAATAAATCAATGGTTATCTAAAAGCTGGTGAGCAGCAGAGTCCTATGCAAGATATAAAGCTAATCCCTTTTCAAGGGGGAGATGCACAAGAAGATCTAGAAAAATGCAAAGCCCATTTTATATTTTCTGCTGTGAACATAGTGTTGCTGCTGAGGAGACACTTGCCTACAGCTGTTCAATATTGATTAAGCCAACAGAAGTAAGAATTTCTGTGAGAAACGAGGAAAAGGCAAATGTCCAGATCAATGGACTTGGGAAGCCATTAATGGTTCAGAAGAGCAGAATAGTGAAAATGCAGAGTAACTGAGAAACAAGATCTGATTTTTCAATTTAGCCTGGATTTAAAAGCAAGGGTGAGACATCTAGAATTACTAATTGCAGCGGACAAGAAGGAAGCTTCAGCTGAGTGGTTAGGCTTAGCAAGTAATGATCACATATGGAGGAACCATATTATTAAAAATAAAACTTACTTGTAAGTTATGCTAAATTTAACTGACAAACCATCTGATCTGCCACTGTCCTCCAACAGTGTTTGCTTCAATCCATATCATAGATAAAACAGGCACTAGAAAGCATTTGCACAAACATTTGGGATGATCATTAGCTGCAGCTTAGTGGAAGGGCTCTAGTGCCTGAAAAGGTGCAAAAGTGGTGCTTCAGTCAGCTACTCTGATGCTGTGATGGGTCCTCTTTCTGTCTTTTTACCTCCTTAAAACTAAGTAGCTATTTTGATAACAAAACCTCCACATCCCTCTTCTCAGCAAAGATATTACAGAGAAA
Source organism: Tinamus guttatus (assembly GCF_059628265.1). Classification (NCBI taxonomy): domain Eukaryota; kingdom Metazoa; phylum Chordata; class Aves; order Tinamiformes; family Tinamidae; genus Tinamus; species Tinamus guttatus. The sequence continues at coordinate 477,274 of NW_028289083.1, read as the reverse complement.
TACCATAAATACCATAATTAAAAAAAAAAAAAAAAAACAGGGCTGAAGGAGAAGAGAGAGACAGCTCAGATTATTCTTGGGTCTTTTTGCTAGCAATAATGCAGGTAAGAATCCATGGAAAAGAAGGCTGGATTGGAAAGAGAGTGATTTGGAGAATGGTACCTCATTTTACTAGCATACAAGTTACCGTCTGAGTACTGGCAATGTTGCGCTTGCTTCCAGTGACTGCAGTGCGACTGAACAAGAGGCATTGGGGAAAAATCACATCAGCCCACATTTTCAAAGCTGATTAAGTTGGACACATAAATTCATCATCTGATTATATAAAACTATTTATTAGACACCTAAATACAATTTAACTTCACCCACTTACATTTGATTATGTAGATCATTATTTCTGGACATAGTAGAACCTCTGGGTAAAACTTAAACTCAAAAACAGACAGAAAGATCTAATTCAAATAGGAATGCAGTTCCATGTTTTTCAGTCTGCTATCAATGCAGAATGCTGTTTTTCTCTTTTCCTGTTTTCAACAGCAATACAAATACCTTATTTACTTTGTGGTAGTTTATAGATGCATGACTGCTAGCTACACAGTGCAATGAAAATTAAATCTTCACCCCGTGGGCTTAGATGGAACTTGCAGGAAGCAACATAAATAAAATGTATTATTCATTTCTTCTCTGCTTATTTGCTGGTAAGGATATGAGAATTTGCTCTTGAAGTGGCTTATGATTTCAGAGTGTAATAAAAATGAAATCAATGGCCAATATGTCCAACATTTAAACACAATTCTTTATGCTATAAAACTTCATTTTCTGTGGTGCCTTTCATACGAATTTATATCCCAATAGGTTATGAATACTGAAAGATTACAGTTACAAAAATAAATAATAGACAGCAAAGGGAGAGAAAAATTAAAGAGGTACTGGCAAGGGGAAAAAACATAAGTAATATAGTATACAGCAAATGATTCTTTTAGTTGCTTTGTAAAAAGACATTGGTACATAATGATTAACTTGGTGGAGTCCCATTGACAGTGGTTAAAAACCCTAGTATATTCTGTTTTCAAAACCCACCATCAACAGCAGTTTATCAACTGCTATGCTGGAGGGTATGGTAATCATTAAAGGGCATCAAATCAGGGCCATAAAAGTTAATGGAAATCTTTCCAGTGCTTTCGGTGCCTATTGGATCAGGCTTCAATGTGCTTACTAAGCCAATAACATTCATCTTTTTTGTTGTTGTTGTTTTATTTTTTATTTAGATCTCTACATGGAGAGAACAAAACCCCACAAACCCTTTTTCATCAGTGACAACAAATCACTAAAGGAACAGAAAAAGTCTTCCTAACACTGGAAACTTGATGCCTTTCTAGCACTTTTTACTGAGGTGTCATTTCATGAGATATCTGAAAGAAAATGTGTTTTTAAACTGTAAAATAAAATTCTTAGCGGAAAAAAAAAGGAAACAGTGATTGCAAAATGTAGTAATTGATGCAATTTACTAAGTGATATAGTACTTCCTTATGCTTTTTTTTTTATTGAGAGAGGACTTCAAGCCCTCTTTATAAAATGAGAGAAGATCAAAATCTTATTATAGAAAAAATAATCCAAATACTGCGTAGAGACTAGACCAGAATACAGAATAAAAGCAAGCGACAAAGTTACTGCCCTGAAGCTGAAATATTTCCGCTTCAAAATCTACTTTACAATGGCATGGAACAGATTCTGCTGTCTGCCTAACAGAACAGGTCTGTTTACAGATATTTACAAAAAATTACAATATTGACTCATTTCTTTTAAATTGTTTGTGTGCTGGTAACACAGATAATCAAAAACGGTTTTCAAACACTAGTGAATGTACTTGATTTAAGTGGGAATTACTTAAGGAAGTGGTGTATTTGATAAAAAAAGTCAGAATTGAAGATGAAAAGATGAAAATATAAAACAAAATTAACCATACAGCACCACAGATGATCAAGGGAATATGGCCTTATTTACAAGAACAGACTAAATATTTTAGAAAAGTGAAGGCTAAGAGAGAACATGTTTGCTGTCTATGAGATATATGAGGATGGGAAACACTAGGGAGAGACAAAAGTTATTCAAACTAAAGGACAACGTTGACATAAGAGAAAACATTTTAAATAGGGCCAGAACAAATTTAACCTGAAAACTGGGAGGATGTTAGTAAACAGAACAAGAGCTAAGTTCTAAACAAGTCCTCCAAAAGGACTAATGGCAAGAATACAGCAAGAACAAAGCGGTTTCAAGATGTAGCGGTCACCTGCTGTCACACAAAAGGTTGGACCTAATGACCAGAGACAGCTCGTCCATCCAGTACCCCACCCTGTCTTTCACAAACTCTTCTCTTCCCTCATTTTCCCAGATTTCCTTCTATTTTCCATGATTTTTCTTCTTTCCAGCTTGGAGCTACATAGTGTTCTGAGCAAAGATCCCAGAGCCCTAAACAAGCAGTTAAGCACCGCATGGTCAGTGTCCCAAGCTCTCCAAACACCACAGTGTTGCTTCACCGCTGCCTCTCACCAAATGGAGGAAGAATCCTGCGGTGTGCAGAAGTGTCTCTTTATAAATGCAAGAAAAAGAACCAAATAAGAAACAGAGATTTCTCTTTTTGGCAGTGATGGCATTAATAAATAAATCCTCCACATAACAGGTCTAGTATAAAAACATTGCCTTTCCCTAAAGCCTTCACAGTCAGATTGAGGCCTCTGAATATACATATAAGCAACTGTATGGGCAGTGTTGCAGTTCTGTGTTGTACAAAATGTCAGATGTGAGGATCTTTACGACCTTTTGTTCTGGTTTATAAAAAGAAATGAAAAATATTCCTGCCCCTCCCCCCCAAAAAAACATTTCTTGAGAAGTATTTCTACTATAAAGACAGTTTAGTTACTTTTAGAGCAGAAGCTCACAAAATCAGGCATTTGGATATCACAGAAAGAGAACTGCAGGGCACTGCAGTAGGCCTAGAGTCAGTATCACAAGTAGTATTAGGTCGTGTGTCCAGCACTATCATCTCTCCTGAAGTGGAAGCAGCAGCTCTTGGCTAAGTGTAGGATCATGAAAACATCCAGGCAAATGATTATCCACACCTCCCGTGGAAAAGGTGATGACCAAGTCTCTGGAGTAACTTTTGCATACCAGCAAGTGGGGACCTCTGTATTAGATGTCATATATGTTGAGAGAGGGAAGAGCTAAACATTTGAAAGCAAAAGTCTTCCTTGCAAAGGCAATTCCCAAACAGAAACAAGTAAAATACCCCAAACTCCATTAAAAGAACAACATGCTGTGACTGCCACTGAAATGAAGTCCCATGTTTTAAGCTGTGCAGAATTCATCTTCCACCCTGCATGGCTCGCTGATGTCCCCTATGGGCCATTTAGATGTATACAGCTAGCCAAGCTGAGTTCCTTGAAGACATTCCAGCTTGTAATAATAAATTTCCACTGAAATCTTAATGAAGAAGCATGCTTTAGTACCACAGAGGAAGCTGAATAATCTATCTCAAGCATGAGCACATGCACTAGTAAAGCATTTCTATTTTGTAAAATCCTGTGTTCTAAAGACAATAAACTCTCAGATAGATGAAAAGTCAAAGCTGAGCAGAATGACTGCAATCACTGGCGTTGTGAGACATCTAGTGGGAAAAAGGTCTATTGCCATAGGTACACAGAGGGACACACCGGGACCAGGAGAGCATCCTATGAACAAAACAATCTATAACACAATGATAAACCTTCCCTTCCCTTCCCTTCCTTTCCCTTCCCTTCCCTTCCCTTCCCTTCCCTTCCCTTCCCTTCCCTTCCCTTCCCTTCCCTTCCCTTCCCTTCCCTTCCCTCTCTTACTATTTTATGTTTTGAAACTCCTTCCTGAGTGATAGTGACTAGTGAAGAATCCATCATTTTGCCTGTTTTGCACATCAGCATCCTTTTCTTTGGCAGTACCAGATTTCCTATGGTGTTGTATCCTCCAGTTTATCCATAGCATGAGAGCTTCCTTCAAGGCAAGCAGTCCTTCATAGCTCTTCCCTGTCTTTCCTGCCCTAAGCAATTTTGTATTAAAAGAAAATCTGTCATTCTTTTCTCACTCTCCTTTTCTAGATTATTTATAAGAATTTTAAATAGTACAGGCCCCAGGAAGCTCCCTGAAGTTCTCCAGTGGTGTTTTCCTTGTATTGAAATAAATGACAATTTATTCCTTCTCACTATTTGTATCTATAACTATTTATTAATCCATGAAGGACCTTTAATTTTATTTATTCATAGATTAGTGCTTTTTTGGACACTGCTCTTAGAAACTCTGTCAAAGATTTATTGGAAAACCATGTTTTTCTTCTTTTAAAGTGTTATCCATTCTTATCCACTATGCTACATATGTCTATGTCCTTACAAATCCTATTTTTTAAGATAGCTCCTACCAATTTTTTTTCCAGTCAGACATACTAAGACTTACTGGTTTGTTTTTCCCTGGCTCTTATCCTGTGCTGCTAACATACTTCCCAATCTCAGGATGCACATACCCTATGAATTATTCTTAATAACTCACCTCCCAAGCACTTGAAAATGCAAGTCTCATTTTCACTATGATAAAACGAATACAATGTGCCAATGTAAGGCAGAATGAAGATGAAAAAGTCCTGCCTTTACAGCCTCACTCCTGGGAAGTAGAAATGATATGGAGGCTATTTTGCAATATGGTCTCATGGGCGCTAAACCAAGCTCCCTGCCCTTTCTGTCCTGTTATCCTCATTTGCATTAGCTATAATTCTCAGTGCTTTCCCTAGAATAACTTTCCGTTAAATCAGGGATTGCCTGGAACAATTCCAGTTCAGCTCAGGAGCTTTTCATCAGATTTCAGCGAGCTCCTGCAGTGTAAATCAGGTTCAAGACAGACAATGGAGAGCAAGGCCAAAAGGGGGAGACCTGCTTCCATCCTTGACCCACACCATTCTCCTTTTCACCTTGTACATCCCAGGTCTTCAGCCTCAAACCCCTCTCCAAGCACAATTCCTCTTAGAACCTGCTCAAACTTCATTTCTGAAAAATTTCTAAGCTTCCTTGAGTTCCCCAGGAAAGATAGGCTGGGATGTTTTGTCTTCGTGAAACATGGAATAATTTGAGTTAGGATCATATGGGAGTACGCTATGAGGGCAAGTAAATTTTGTCCTTTCTTATTTGAACAATATGTCCTGCAAAGAGCTCCCTTCCCCCTTTAAAATACAGAGCATGCAGAGGAGAGTTCACACATTTTTATCACTGCACTACTGAGGCTCAATAACAGATCCTAATGCCTTAAGATTAAGCAAGAGCAGATCCTGAAAGATCAGCTTTATATCATTCTTTGAAGGTTAACAACATCTGGCTTTCATGAAGGAGAAACTGTGGCACAGGACGGTTCACAGAGGCTGCCCTGCCTCTGTTTGTGAAACGTGTTCATTTACAGACAGCTAGCTGGAGAAGAGAATAAAACACATCCATCTGCATGCTTACCACCAATCACACACACATTGGCTGAGAGATGTATTTGAACAGTTAACGGAACACTGCTTTTAATGAGAAGAGATCTAAGAAAAGTTTTTTTTTTTTTTCTCAACACTAGAAGTTAGCCACGCTACTGCTAGCGAAGGAGAATGCAGAACATGCCCTCATACATCAAATCTCTACTATGCTGTTTATGAGCAGCAATTTGAGCTTGGGATTGGATTTGCAGAGGCATGCGAATTGTAAACAGTTTACAGAAATGGCAACGGAGATTCCAGCGTGCTTGCTGCAGGCCGGGCAGGCTTGGGGAGCCATTATTGTTCTGCAAACTTAATTACCAGGTACAGTTAAATCCTAGGCCAGATTTTTATCTTCTACCACGCAAGGAAGGCTGAATTTGATCTTTCAAAGGCATGACAGTCTGTTGCCAGGAGTATCACATGCATGGTCAGCATCAGATATGCCCACTTATGCTATTTCAACACTGCTAAAGGAATCCTTCCAATATTTTATGTTTAGCCCTGAGATGAATTCAAACTGCTAGAGTAGGCTCCTTGCTTAGAGCACTGTGTGAAGGGCACTTCTACCTAACAGAGCTTCAATAAGAATGAAAAGTGAGATTATTCAGTTAAAAACTTTTAGAAGAAGCAGAAATTATTTGATGCACAGCTTAAGGTATCAAAGTTTGTAACCTCCTATTGTTTCATGATGCAGGTACCCTACAAAGTCTACCTATCCGGTATGATCACTATAACCACAACAAATACAGGGAGTTCAAGCTTGCAGCTCATAGACAGATAACTAAAGTAGGTTGATTGATGATAGATTTAAATTATATGAGTTTTCACTCATATACTCACTCACAAAACCCCAGGTCAATCTATTAGTAAAGTGGTCCAGGAGCAAAAACTCAGATCCAGACCAACAGAACTAGTGGTCAACATTCAAATTCTGCCTCAATCTAAACCTGCCGCCATGGGTATAGGGCAGAGCTGCTTACAAGGCACAGAACGGAGCCTGACATTATGTGGGTTGCCCCAAGCATGGCTTTCATCTGAGATGCCCTCAGCACTTCCTAACGTGCTTAAAGGAGTGCATGGTTGGTGCAGGGGTACCCAGTTGGCAATAGCTGGCGTTCGTAAGGTTAAAATTACGCTGGCTGAAATAGCAGCCAAGCATCACGGAAGCGATTTTGCTCATCAAATTCTACTGTCAGGCATTCGGCCGCGAACGGGGCCAAAATCTTTTCCAGCCGCTCATACAGCCCTTAACAAAGCACAAAACAAGCCTGATGATACCCTCCTAATAACACAAATCACGGGCGAAGGAGCGAGCGGAGGCGCCCGGGGAACCGCGCGGCCTCGGGGAGTTTCCCCGGCGCGGTGCGGCCGGCGCCGCCAGGGGGCGCGCGGGGAGCGCGCGGGGCGCTGCGCTGCGCTGCGCGGGCGGACCGGACCCCACGAGCGCGCCCGGCTTCGGAGCGGGTTGGCCGGACGGGGCAGGGGGGCCCCCTCCAACCACAGCGACCCCAGAGAAGAGGAAAACACGCGCAGAACAGGGAACAGCTGAGGGCACGTGCGGAAGGAGGTGAAGAGGCTCGACTGGAGGAGCCTCAGGTGCTGTTTTCTGAAGTCTCCGTAAGCAGAGAGAAAAAACCTAGGAGACACCCCTGTGCAGGAGGAGCTAGCAGCTGCTAAGTGCAAGTTTTTGGATGCCCTGGCTCAGGTGTTCATGCTCTGTGAATAAACATTCCCTTGCATTCACATCTCCCTTACAGTCACTAGGAGAGGTCTTTTTTTTTTTTTTTTTTTTTTTTTTTCACCAAAAGAATCTGCCAAACTGTCCCTGAACTGTTAGATGGGAACTGAACTGTTAGATGGGAACTGAACTATTAGATGGGGACATGTTCCACATATTTTACGTGAGACTGAATAGCTTCAAGATGGTTTGAGGTTTGACTTCCCATGGTTGAGATTCTCATATTACCAACGTTGGCTTGATTTGCATTAGAACTGGTTTGAAATGGATGGAATTGCTCCAGATTCAAATGAGTTTGTGGGGAGAAAAAATAAAAATAAAAAATATAAAAAAAGAGTCACATCACTAGGCTGAGAATAACAGTTAACAGTGATAAGCAGGAGCTTTCCTGTTCTGCCTTGTCCTGCTCATGGAAGGGCCCAGTTTGGGTATGTGCTTTCCATAATCTTATTTGTTTTAAATATAACTGGTTTATTGGTTTAAATTTGGTTATATATTAAGTTAATGTATAATCTCACTACATTCAGAGAAAAATACTGATGATTAGACATGAGCGATGCAGTGCTGTGTTGTGACATTCCTAAGAGTTTTTCCTCACAGTGAGCTTAAAAATTAGTAATCAGAGATGTTAATTGCTCTATTCAACAGGCTTCATGAACTTCATGAACTAATTTCAGTGCTGGCATTTTAGAGGAAAAACTTAGCAATGGGGCTTACCACATCCCAATGGAAATGCCAGAAGCACTACCTGCCAAGAACTCACCAGCTTCACCTCCCTGGCCTTAATGCTGTCATAGTTACTTGCTTCTACTACAAGGATACCTGGGCTTCTACTACAAAGATGTTCTTGCAATCAGATCTGTATGGTGAAACATCACAGCCTATCTTCAATATGATAATTCCGCCTGGGACACAGTGCAGCAGAGCATGAATGGTTATGCTGAATTTGAAAGTCTCCATGTAATCTCATTGTGGTTTATCATACAGTTTGGTGTTTTGTGCATCTGTTTTTAATTTTAAATCTGTACATTTGTTTAATCTTTTTTTCTTCTTTTTTTTTTTTTACCTTTTGGCATAGATAGATGGAAGCTGTAATAAAGACTGAAAGGATGATAAAAGCATGCAGTCCTAAATATATCAGGAATGTCAATAATGCAGCATGTAATTCCTTTGGTTAATATTGGCTTTCGCAAGCATGTGTGGTACCCCTGCAGCTGAAGCCTCTTTGAAGAGAGAACACAAGAAATACCGGATGCAGCCCTTGCGTGCATTGTCTTGCTCCACCACATTGCCCACTTCAGTCGCTCTCAATTTTTTCAAATGCCAATTAACAGGTGTGAGATATGCTACTTATTACCCAGAGACCTATGTCTCCATAACAGCAATACTATCTTGGCAATCCAGGCTGTAGCATAAATATCATGGTGTTTGAGCCCTTGGGGCCTGTGGAGTTTACAACTATGCTGTCAAGATCTCTTTGTTGGGATAGTCCTTGAAGTCCTGCCAAGACGTAGGGGACTCCAGTGCTTTTATGTGCTCCCAAACACAGCTCTGGCTCCAGGAGTCAACACTCTCATCAGGCTGAGTGATGGTGTGAATCTCAACCAGCAAGCTGAGATTCCAGAGCGCAGTGACAGTGCATGCTTGCATGATGATGCCAGAAAAGCAGGTGACACTGGCAGATAGCTGCAGGGAATAGTAGCGGGGTGGCTTCTTGTTACATATCCTCAGAACTTCACAGGATGGAATTAGAGAGAGAGGAACAGTTATAAAATGAGGTTACAAAATCCGGATGTCCTGATCAATTCGAGACAGTTGTAAGGTACCTAACACTGCATGCACAGGCAAGAACAGTGTCCAGCACTGGGTCAGTATCTGTTTGCATCATATTTTGACTAATCCAGGATTAATCACATTGCAAGTCAATGAGCTGTTACGCTCTTCCAGGCACTCCAGAGACTGTCTGGAGAGAGAAGGGGCTGGTATGTCACAACGGTGACATGAAGAGGTGAAGAACAAGCATGTTTTGCTTGTAATAAAAACTGCAGAGGACAAAAGTATTTCAACACAGTTAGGAAAGAAAAACAAGAGTTAAAAGGGCAAAGTTTTTCTCAGCCACATCCCAAGAAGTCAAGAGAGTTGCAGCAGTTGTGAGTTTGGCCCTCTGTATATATCTCCCTCTGTAATAAAGAGAGATTAAGAGCAGCAGTTTGGGGTTTGAAGAGCTTCACTTTTGGTTGTCATCAGTAATCCTCAAATCCTTCCAAATTAACGCGGATCTTTTGCAATAGCTGGCATTACTAACAGGATTCTGGGCATTATCTGTTTCTGCTATGGCGAGTCCCTGAATGCTGAGATAGCAGCATATCTGCTTTTTATCTGGGCCAGAACATAAAGGCAGATGCAAACAGAGCACTTAAACATCAGTGTTATGCTGACGGCTAGGGCTCATTTTATAGTTTTCCTCAAACTCCACTATCACAGGTAAGCAAGCTAAACTCCTCTATCCCAGACACAGAAGCTCTGCTGAATGTCAAGCATCTCTACCACTTGGATATAACTGTCTTTCTTTTTAGATTATTTATCCAACAGTAGCATTTGACCCTGAGATGATCTCTGCAGATGTCCATGCCAGCAGTAGAAGTAGATCTTCTGTCAGAAGGAGATCTACCAGTAGAACTAGTTCTCTTGATGCTTCTCTTGTGGTTCACCGCAAATCCAAGGCACAGGATCCAAATGAGACAAAAGACAACAGCAGAAACTATATCCAAGTGATGTCATTAATGGACATATTGTTCCTTTCTCTGTGCTAACCTTCAGGAACAAATGAATTTAGACCAGTGATCATTTGAAATATTCTTGTAGTAAACAAGGCTGCTAAGTGTCACTATTCTCTCTTAAGACCCTGAAATAAATCCATGTTCAGGGTCAGTTCTGCAGTTTATATCTTTAACCTCTGATATCTCTATCAGACTGTAATAATGACTGTAATAATGAAATAATTTTGACAGAATAGTTCAGGCTCTTGTTTAATGTTCAGTACTGGGAAGTACTGAGCATGTTTGTGTTTTCTGAAAGTTCCAAAAATTCACATAAACTACAGATTTATAGCCAACATGCTCTGTTCCCTGATAAGATTCATTTTGAGATCAATTCTGCAAGGTAATTATCTATTTACCAGAAACCAATCACTAAAACACAGAGTTAACAATACTCAGTAGCCTGAAAGAGATTCTTGGTCCCTTGTACAATTAAACATCGAGGAACACCACTTTAAATGCTCACTACTTTATAACAGTTGAATAAATAGCTGAATTCAGCTGCCAAAATGGTTCCTCCATAAAGTATCAAGGAAAATGATTCAGTAAAGGTGAATCTGTGAACTGGAATATGTACTTGCACTGCTCAAGGATAATGAAATTTATACCAGGACTAAGTACAGCCGTTTAAAATTTCAAACACCATTTAAAATTTCAAACTGACTAATTTGTGCTTTATCAAGTGCTTCCTAATGAAACAGTCAGATCCAAGATGGAGAAAAACATAATTATTGGTCCCCTGCAAAGGAACAGTGGTACTAACAACATCCTATATTTGTAACGCCTACATTCATAATTAATGTTCATAATGTTAATATTCATAATAAACAGGTAGGTTAAAAGGGGGAGCTGGGGAAACAGTAACCATCATTAGAGGGGTTAAAATTAGAGGATTCGAAGTGAAAGAGCCTCCCCAGCATTCCAGGAGGTGGTAGGATCAGTTCACACAATAGTTTTAGCTAATTCAAGATCTTCTATGGCGCGGAGTGAGAGAAGGTTTCACCTCACAGAATTCCCGGGCCCCGTGGTCCTGGAGCTGCAGCGGGGGTGTCTGCGCTGCGGAGCTGCAGAGCCAGCGGGCAGCACCGTCCCTGCCTGTTCTTAGGGCTACCTACATGGGAGCCCTGCTCTGCTTTGGAGCCAGCCACATGCAGCTCACCAGCTTTTGCATCTGCAGTCAATAGAAGACTGAGCAGCGCTGAAGTGTAAGGAAGGATGTATTTAATTTGCTCCTCCCCATATTTAAAGACCTTTATATGGAAAATATTTTCAGTCTTAGTTTTCTTAAAGCTGTTTGCAGAGTAATCTATGCTGCTTTTTTTTTCTTTCTTTCTTTCTTTCCCCTCTTAGGAGTGTATGTATTTATTAATATGTTAATATCATTTCCTTAAGTATCTTCATCACTACCTGCTTGTATTCTGCTGTGTTTCACTAACTGCAGAATACTGAATACAAGTATTTTTAGAGAAAGGAAAACCAATAGCCTGTTTCCTAGCACGGTGTCACTCATGTGCATGTAGTAAATGCACATGGACTCGGGTAGCTCCAACTAGCAATCTGCTGTAATCCTATGCCTGTTGGGATGATAATCTTGGGCAGACAACTGCTACTGAAGTGAAACTGTTCACTGCGTGGTGCAGTGACTCCATCCGAATGGCAGTGGGTAAACGATACTGTGCCACCCACAACCACCTGTTCTGCTCATATGGCCATCTGCTATCGACTTGATCTGCAAAGACAAGGAGGTCACCTTTGAACGCGGGACTACTTTCCTCCTGGAACAGGAGGATGTCTGTCTTTTGTTATGCACCTCAGACACACTAGTTTGGGATTTGGTTCACTCATGCAGCTTGTAATGCAGCCCAGACCACTGAAAATATGAGTGCCAAAAGCTGGGAAATCACAGAAATGCAGACAAGCAAGTTCTCTGCAATGGCACCTGCAGGCCTGGAGGAGTCATGGCTTATCTCCATCTGTAGTCCTGCTTAGGTCTTGTAAATCTGCTTTTTCTCCCATGCTCCAGTGGTCCAGAGATTGTTTTATAAAACACTGGCTGGAATTGCTTTATCCAGGCAGGCAGGTGTGTAGGAAAGCTGCAGTGGTAGAGATACTAGGGAGAAAAGTGACATTCCTTCAGATGTTTCTTTTGCCAAGATCAAAATGGGAAAATCTGTTTGCTTAGAGCATGGGAGTAGTGTGGCAGTACCAGCACATCTCTTGTTCCAGATGTTCCCAAACTGACAACATTAGGGTGTGACCCAGAAAATTGCTTTAAATGGGCGTTGTGCCTGCTACCATTGGATGTACTTCTGAAATCAATCCCATTATTAAGAACATATTCCCAGAGCTGAAGTTTTCAGGATTTTCCTTAACTAGGATGTGCATCTCAGAGGAATGAATACTGTAACGAAGTTATTAACATCTTCATTTTGTCCAGCTAGATTCACCCAATATCATACCTCGCATGACAATACTGGAAGGGAAAGGAGTATTAAAGTCTGTTAACCTCTAAAATTGACTGTTTTTCCCTTAGATACTGCTGTTTTCCAGAGGAAGCATGCAGCTTTCTAGTGATGGCAACGGGCTCGGGCTTGGATGAGGAGAGGAAAGATGATGGTGAAGAGGGTAGAAGAGGTTGAAGACATCAGGGAGTTACCTCTGGTGATCACTGAAGCTGCACTGAACTCGCTGGAGGGAAGCAACGTATTTTGGGATGTCTTTTATTCAGCGACTCTTCCTAAAGTTTCAAATGTTCTCCCTAGCCAAAATATCTTTCATCCAGCTGTGGCCAAGCCTATGTAAGATAGCATTAACCAGGGAGGATCACATTTCTGTAATTACAGCGTCTGATGTTCCTTGCCCTGCGCAGGTGCACAAGGTGCAGCTTTGAACCTGTGCCACTGGCTGGGTCTCTCTGGGAGACAGCCTTCCCAGGAGAGCTACAGCACTCCTGCAAGTGCCCCCCGAATTTAACCTTTCCTAAGAGGTATTAGGACATTTGATGGACTAGGAATTTGATTTGCAAAACAGCTGAAAAACTTTAGGGTCTGGGATCTCCAGCCACGCCAGCTATGGCAGGGCACCACGGAGGGAACATCAGCTGAAGAGTTCGCTTCAGGGTATAGGGATGGGGACAAGCTACATTTTTCTCACCAGAAAATAATAATGATAATAAAAACAGTCCTAGTGCAACCCTGGAGCTGCTAACACAAGGAAGCTCCTTCACTTTCAAAGCCGGATGAAGTTAAGGCACTTTCAGAGGGGAGGTGTTTCTGCCCACCGTCTGCTCACTGAGCACATTGCCATGAACAGCTGCTAGCGCAGAGCAGGAGGGCAGCATAAATCACACCCTACCCCCGTACACAAGAGCTCCCCCACCTCGGCCAGCCCGCCGCTGGGACAGTCAGCCTCAGCCATTAGCTTATGGCAGAGAGGGCGAGCGGGTCAGGAAAGCAAACTGGGCCATAGACAAAGCTGGTGAGAGCAGCCCGGTCCTCAGGAAGAGACAGCTCTAGACAGGAATGTATGGTTAGAACATTAGCTTAATGCTCACTAAATTATATATATGCATATACACTTAGTACAGACTAGATTATCGGAGAGAAAAACAGATATCATACACATGACTTCTATAAAAAGAGCAAAAATCCATTAATTTCAGTGAGGAGAAGACAAGGATTTGTCTATTTTGTGTATTAGAACACAGATATAAATCTTATTTATCTGATTTATTAATACGCAACAAGGTACTTAACACTTACTTCTTAAAAGATTTTTAAAAACTTTTCTCCAAATCCAATTTTCTTCCTTATTCAACTCAATTTGCATTGTTTTCCCAGAAATGTTCCAGCTTTGAGCTTTAGGAATTGTGGAAAGTGCTTGAACTTTGGAAATTCCTTGAATCATTAGTTTTAACAGATGCACAGTATTGTAATCATCACGAGTGCTGAAACATTCATGAAGCTGACATTTTATAAAGAAAAAGAAAAAAAGATATTGATGGACTAATCCCCACAAAGTACAAGTGCATCAGCCTGGGTGACCTTTTATGCTTAGACCATAGTGCCCAGCAGAACTAATGTTTGGGCATGAATGATTTCCTCTGCAGAATGCTCCATTAGTTCATCAACCAGACAGTGCTTTCTCTTGATTGAATAAAATGCTCTGGGCAAGTCAGTTAAAGAATCTACAAGTTGGTAGGAGGTTTGTTTGGGTTTGTTTGTTTGTTTTGTTTTTTTCTTCCCATTCTAAAATGTACCAAAAGAATCATCACTATCTGTCCTCCTGCCCAGGTAGCATAGCCCCGGGCTGGTAAAGTTAGCACACAGGCACAGAATGAATGCTTTGAGCACTTATACAACTGCTGCTGTGATTTTCAGACATGTGTCCTGATTCCCTATAAGATATACAGCAGGTATCAGTTGTACTTCAGGTCTGTGAAAAAGTGGAAACAGAATTAATCAGAGGTGTTGACTTTTTGTCTGACATTGTGGATGAAAAAACAGTCAGATACTAAGTGAATAAACAGAACTTTATATTTTCCCTGCAGCTATGAAAGCTCTGGTTATTCCTGACACACCTGCAAAGCCTCTGTGGAGCTTAAAATAAGTGTCTCGCAGAGAAAGTCTGACTTAAACACACTTTTGCATATGGAAACTGATTTTGGAAGAGGTGGGCCAACAGTGCTATTATAGAAACATGCCAAATAACTGTAAGCTTTTATATGTACCAGTTAACATAAAATCCCTTGTTCATCAGGGAAAGTGCATGTGCAGGTTCTTCACAAAAAACAAGGCTGCATATTAAAGCAGAACAAACTAGAGACAAGTTTCCTTTGTTCTCTGTCTATGAGAATATTTGAAGTAAAACAGGGATCTCTGTTTTATTCTCTGTTGTCTATTCCCCAAATACAATCATCACCACCTGCATGAAAGCAAATTGAAAAGCATCCATTCCATGGTTCATGAAGAGCCTCCAGAAAAGACTGGTACCATAGTCTATAGATATGATGTTGGTTCTACATAGAGCCACTAACCACCACCCAGTGCTAGGCTTTCCAGTACACTTCTTGTTCATGGTTAGCAAGAACAGTCAGTTGATCCCAATGAGGAACAGTTTCTCCTTCACAAAAGGCTGGTTTGCCAAAATCAGCTGAACTGTTCATGTTGGGTTGCCTCTTCCTTCATATGTTAGAGAATGTCCCAGGCAAGCCTAATTTCTAAAGAATGGTTATCAGATCAATACACCCAGGAAGATCTTGTGCCAGACAAACTTTTTCTTTTCACCACTTACAAGGGAATACACCCTATCTAAGAGTACTTAGCACACCTATATTAAAACAACAAAAAAATATATATTGCAGCCTTTTACTTGCAGCCTGGCAAGGACCTATCTATCTCTATGGAAAGCAGGCAACCCTGTTTCTGAGACCAAACTGGTGGTGGCCGAAGCTGAATGAGGAATGATAGGCTTGAGCCAGTTGTAATATCCATCCCACAGCACTTCTACCTGCCTTCCAAAGCGTCTCCTATTAAGGAGCTGGTATTTTCATAACAGCCGGATAATGGGCAGTGGGTGTTTCTCTGGCAACTAATTGAGAGCTCAAAGATTAATGTGTCATTTTACTATTTCCATTCTGATATCTCTGTGCTGATAAATGCTTGGCAATCTTGCCATCCCATTAGTAATATTAAATACTGTAAACCTGGGGGTTTGAGAGATACAAACTGTTTTAAAATTGAATGTGACCAATAAAATGCTCTCTGGGCAGTTTTCCAATGTAAACACTCTCCAAGCTCACTGTCAAAATATAGCATAGGAAATAGCTACTAGATATTTCTTTCACAAACAAGAGTGAGAGCTGTGAGTTTTTGCAATAGTTCTTTAGGAACATGCATAAAGACGAAGATGCAGCTATCTCTGCTTTCAAATAATATTGCAACAGGAATCAGTAAAATCTGCAGAAGCCTCTTTTAGCTTTTACTATTAATGTTGAACTGAATCTTTGGCAAAAGGAGGCCTCTCTGGTATATTACTCTGTTCTGACAGACTCTGCTCCTTTCATCCATAAAAGATGTCATTGTTTTTTTTCAAAGAAAACTCAGTGACAAGTCCAATGAGCAGTGAAAAGAACTGAATAGAGCCTGGGTGGGGGTATCTTCTTAATACAGAAGGCCTTCTTTTACTAGGACAGGACTGAGATGACTTAGTCACTAGGCTGATGAAGTCAATTCCTGTTCCAGTACATTTTCTCCAAAGTCATTTAATGAGTAAACTGGACTGAGAACACAGGAGTCCCATCCTGCTAGAGCAAGAGTTCTACTATATTTATCCCAAGTCTTGTGATTCTTACGTCTTTTTTTTTTTTTTTTAAGCTCTGCAACCACTAATTTGCACTAGACCAGCAGTCATTTGCTGAACATCAGTGCTCAGCCCAAAACAGACATTATTTGAGCGACTGGACAAAATAAGGTATGTCACAGGTCAGCCTCATCAGAGAGGTGGAAGCACTGCAGAGGGTTTTGGGAAGGGTATAGAAATTCAGCTAAGACTCATGATGAACTTTAGCCTTTAAACATTTGCTGAAGGGAGAAAGAAAAAACGTATTCAATCCCAAAATAAATGAGATTAGAACATGACCTCAGAAAAGGTCACTAAAGCACAGAGGCACTTTTCCACTCTGTTTGGTTTAGGCACTAGAGTGCAATCAGGGCGCCTGGCAGCTCTGGGCTTCTACAAGCACCTTAGTAGCATTACATTTAGATGTATATATCCTGCTGCTTTATGTCTCAGCCATAACAGGATCTTTTCTCTGCCCTGAATAAACAAAGCCTGATCTTTTCCCACATCATTTCTATTTCAGTAGAAATACAGAGGTCTGGTTATTGGTCTTGACTTCAGTAAGCTACATTCCTCTATATATGGGTTGGGATAGGCAAAATACTGAGTTGCTTCTGGAGACACTCGGAGCCTTGAACTCAAGGCAACATAAGCAGAAGCAGAATTGCTCAGCCCTGTTTTGTTGAACTGGTCTCTCCCTACCTCGTTTCCTAAGAAACTTCAGAGAGAAGAGGAGTAAAAGTTTTGAAGCAGACAGAAAAAAGCCCTGCAAAGCACTGACACCCCTCCCCACCAAAGGGAGGTCTGGTACTGAGAGTAAAGGTGATGGGCTCACATACAAGAAGGAGTTTGCTTAGCAATTCTGCTGCACTTAGCAAGGTTAAGCAGACAATACTTTTCCCCTTCCCTGCTTACTCTCTCTTATAGTCATGCTGAGTCATTACACAAAGGTATGGTAGACTCTGTTGCACTAAGCTCTGAACAGATACAGTTGAAGGAGCACCGCTTGTGGGAGCCAAAAACAATAACTAGAAAAAAAAAAAGATACAAGAAAACTTTCACACAAACTCCAAGGCCATTTAAAGAAAATTGTCACAGAATATTTAAAAAAGAAAAAAGAAATAGAAAAAAACATAACACTAATATGAGCATTAGTCAAGGTAGATGTAGCCTGAATTCAAAGTTATCTTCAGAACAGCTGACAGTCTGGAAAACCATTGGTATGTAAACAGCAGAGTTTGTGGTCAGGAACACATGGGTCCTGATTTGCTCCTGTCCCTGTATGAATTCCTAATTTTAGACCCTCCAGACAATCAGGTTTAGCTAAACATCAAGAAGCTTGTCTGATTCCTCAAGCCTACACAGGCTGTAGGTGACCAGATGTCCTCATGTCCAAGTATCGTTTAACAGGGTCACTTTGCAAAGGTTTTTGGGGAAGGTGGTGGGAGAGGAGCAGACCTGCTCACTCGTTTTTCTCCAGGACAGGTGACCACAGTATTCCACCTATTCAGACAGCAGAGAACTCCCAGCTCGGCCTCTGCTTTTGCCTTCTGATAACATTTTTCCTCTCCTAGTCATCATTCCCAGAGGAGATGAACAAGGTGGCTTCCTATTTCTGTCTTCTTCATGATCCATGAACATGGATTACTTTAGTGGCTGTTGCAGTCCCTTTGTGCATGGAAGAGAGCAGGGAAGTAGCTGAACTCATTGCACACAATAAGAGGACATCTGAGGAAATTTATCACTTTTCTCTCCTGAGGACAAGGAGCCTCAGAGCTAGGTGAGCTCAGTGTCAAGCCATGGCCAACCTGCTCTGCAAAAGCATCTAGTGACAGAATATGTTTGATTAAAAACTGTGCACCACATACTCAGCTGCCCACAAATTGGCTGGGATTCAGAAAGCCCTGAAGTTGGGTTTAGAAACTCTTCTCACAGCTTAAAAGTAATGCTCTAAAGTCTAAAGACAGTGTCAAATGGGGACCGATTAGCAGATGTTTATCAGTGATTTTGAAATGCAATCTTCTTGTATCAGTAGAGGTTAATTTCAGTTAAAGAGATCATACCGATATCCTTTGAGACTGGGTAAGCTGATCTAAGGATGAAGCTGCCAGTTTGATGATTTAAAATTAGAGCAACGCTTTCCCTCCTTCAGGGCCCCCAGCATCATCCACGCTACCACATGCTAACCCCACTGCAACCTGATGCTGTTCCTGACTGAGAACTGCTATGCTCAAGTGGGAGGCAATGAGAGCACAAGCACCACTGCTACTGAAGCCAAAGAGGATTTGCTTTATTACTGCCATGATGAATAAACATGAAGTTCTGTTTCTGTGGCATTCTAATGGCCCTGGGCACATCTTCCATGTGTCATCATGGCTTTGTAGGACAGGGATATACTCTCTCTTGAGGTAAAGGACAATTGTCCAAAGAGAGTGAAATACAACAGTCATGAGGGGCCCCATCTGGAAGATAGGAATGAGCAGACAGGCACAAGAAGACTGATAGAGCACTGTAACTGTACCTGACTTCCCTGCTTTAAAAGGCCAGTACAATTTCTTGTGCAGAGCTCCATCAGGAGATCAAGCCAATCCAGAGAACTCATTATCCCATAAATGACACATGAAGAGTTAAATTTCTACTGATCAGAGGATGGAAGGTACCTTCAGGATAGGCTATGTGTGATCAGTCATGAACAGCTCTGTGATGTTACTTTTTGTAAAGTATCTGTAATCTGTAATAACTAACTTCCTAGAAAAACTTTTCTAACACTTGGGAAAAAAAAAAAAAAAAAAAAAGCCTCCCATAAGAATGACATGATCCACTGTCCAAATAATTAGCTACTAGCCAGGTTTTAGAAAATTAATGTATAAAATTGCTCATCAGGTCTGCTCTTAGGAAGCCCCCACTCATAAGCACTTTCTAATTTTCCCTTCAGCTACCTAAAGTGAGGAGAAACATAGAAAGCACACTCAGCTGCCCACCTTCAATTTTTAACAACATGGTTGGTTGTAAAACTGCTTTTACTCACAGGATACCCACAGATCCAAACAGACTCATGCAGGATGGTACTCAGAGGAGGATGACTGAGGTGTCCACTTTCCTCAGCACAAAGCCCAAAACCCCACTTCTTCTCAGGGTTTGCTTACCCACCCAACCTGGCAAGGATGGACTCTCTACTGGTAAAATAACAATTCATGGCTAGCAGTCTGGCTTTGTGGATTTAGCACTTAAAAGCTAAAATCTGAATTTCACCCATGATAGAACTTGTCTCTTGGGCAGAATTTGAGTTGCTCCCCGCTGGAACAAAAAGGCTTTTCTTTTGAAGCTAATAGCCTGGCATCTCTGTACAACAAAGCTGTACCATGTCCTGGATCCACATGTTTCCAAGCTATATTAGACCAATATAATACAGATTCTACTGGGCTTCATTGACCCTTTCCATTTCTTATGATCAAAGAAATATTCTTTATATGACTTTTTAAAGTCTCCCTATAATCTCAGAGAGCTCTAATCTGATGCAATCTGAGAGGCTCTCTGGCTCTATAGATAAGGTTGTTCCTCTGCACTATAAGATATAACTTAATGTAGAGCAAACAGCTCTAGTGTATCACAGCCAGAAAGTCAGTGGGGGACTGTGTCACCCACACAACTAGGAAGGGATTGAACCAGAAATCAACAACCTGTCACTCCCATGCCACTTGCATGGAGTCAGCCTCTGGGTTAACACATATCCAGAAAGCCCATCCAGCTTTTTAGATGATCAATAACAGCCTATTTTCAATAATTGCAGTTCATAGCCCTCTAGCAATTCTAAATACCTTCTCCCCTTCCTCACCTTATACTTGCAGACTGCTAGCACTTCCTTTTTACCTTGCTTTTATAATTTTTCAATATGTAATTTCATCTTTCTCCATACGCTTTTATTCTGGATCCTCAAGACAACTATTTATTTCTCTCTGGACCACAGGTCTTCAGATCTTTCTGGTATTTTTCTCTTTGCCCAATTTTCTCTCTCAAGTCCCTTTAAAATGTTCCCCTTCAGATTCTTTCCTGTTGCATGGTCTCACTCAAAACTTTGCCAGGTTCATCTTGAAATCCCTTAACTCAGTTCTACTCCCATGGAGATCTGAGCAAGGAAATATATACACTGCGGTCAGCAGAACAATATAAAACTGTTGTGAGAAAAGAGCCAGATGGAGAGACACATGAATCCTGGGCATATAAGGACACACTTACAGGATTGACCCTGAGGGGTTTTGTTAAAGAGTTAATGTGGTCACCAGATTGAAAACTCTGTTTTATGCTAGTAGCACATAAGGCTTTTCACTCTTCTGTGTGGTCGTCTGCAACTTATCAATAAGCATGCATTACCATGCATTTTTCACATAAATGACCTTCATTCTCTCAGTCCAGCACACAGAGTAATGCCTCGTGCTTCAAGAGGTATCTGTTGTTTAATGAAACTGTTGTTAGCAGCAAGCTGAGAAATATGTGATCATGTCCTTATGGCCTCTTTGTAGTGTAGGCACAAAACAGGATACAGTTAGGGTGATTAGTAAACTTTTCTGACATGTTACATCAGAAAAATCAAAGTACCTGCTCCCAGCAGTAAAATTGACTCTCACACCCCTATGGCATTGTAACACCAAAGGGAAATTTTGTACGGGAGCAACCAGCCAGAAAAACCAGCATCGCAATGGATAGAGGAGCTAGGCATTTCTCCTGCACCATCACTGCAATCAAGAAAAAAGGTTTTGCTTTCCCAAAACCATATCATCTGAAAAGCAGATGTTCCTGAAGTTGTCTCTGATGGAAAAACACTTTCACAATAAGAGAGGACAGGTTGGCCACAGATCAGAACAAGAGCCTGAAGCCCTCCTTTCAGTTTGATGCCAGGGTCATGTATGCCTAAAATGAACTCCAGTCAAACTGCGGAGCTGAGCCAACCTCCAAAGCATATCTGCACTGTGTTTTCACACAGGACTGCAGTACTGTACAGTTGTACTGCTGTTTCTCTCCAAGCTATGGAAGTATGAGACGCCAATATCACAAGAGAAGAGAAGCAAAGGTGAAGGTCTTTACCCTTTCCAGAGTTCTCAGGAAAGAGAAGGGGATACAGCTCAGCTCTCTACTCCTTGTCCCATTTTCTGGCACTGCAGGACTCTGACCACAACATATTGTGACAGAGGTGTTTAAGATTCGAAGCATGAGTATTTCAGAGCTCATCCTCTCCCAGAACCATCTGTGATGGCTCTTTATCAAATGTACTTCAGTGTATGCTAAAAGCCATGAGATAACAGACTATACATTTCAAAGGCATTCAAGAGGATGTCTGCTCCCTTGGACAAGGCAATCCAAGTACATGTGAAAGAGAAAGAATGAACACATTAAAAAGTTAATACAGAAGAGTTTGCATAACTATTCTTGAACTGCCCTCTGTGAACAGGCACCAGATTTTCCCAGCACGTCAGTGACCTTCTCTTGCCCACACATATCTGACGTTGTGCATGAGTGTGTTCATGAGAGTTATCACTGGAGCCTTTGAGAAGCCCATACGCCCATACATTACATAGAAGGTAATATTCTAAAAGGAATGAAGGAAAAAGTATTGCTAACAACTGCATTACTACCACCGTTTTGACCTGTGCTAGTGGCACAAGATAATAGCATTTGTATGGCAGGAATTTGCTGTTTGTGAAAGTTGCTATGGGAATGACTCTGAAGAGACCTGTCCGGAGAATGGCCTCTACATGAGCACGGTGAAGGAGTACCAGCTCCCCATCCGCAGGGCTGACAGTCCATAGAGGTACTTCTGTCCTGCCCAGACAGAACAGCAGTTGCCTTCTGCCTCTCTGCTCCCAGACACAGTGAAAATCTTGTTGGTAAAAAATGAGGTGCTAGTTCAGAGCAACAGACTGAGGTCTGTTAACCTCTATTAACATTTGAGCTAATAATTCAGTAACTAAAGTAATTGTCCAAGTACTATCAGGCATTAATGATACTAGGTCATTACCCAAATTTGATGATTAGAGTTGAAAAGTTCTGTGTCCCATCACCAAAAAAGCTGTTACTTATATCGTCTCTCTGCTGAGCAGTGACAGATGATGGAAGTTTACCACGGGCTGACATTTTCAAAGGTGCCTACGCTATTTCAGAGACTAACGCAAGAAAAACCTGGCCTCAATTAGTCTGTCTTCCCAGAATTCAAGCTTCATTTAGCAAATTTCAAATGCTGTTTCTAAAAGATTTAAGCTGTACTATCCAGCAACCACTCTGAATGCAAATATCTCTTTAAAAGATTTGAAGCCTTACTTGTTTATAGAAAAACAATTCTTCCATTGCAAAATTCTACATACTAAGCAAATCACATTGTTTTGTGATTCATTTTGCGATTTGTCTGCGTAAAGGCTACAAAAGCATCCAGCCGACCACACATCCGAGCTTCCCCTCCTCAACCCACACAGTGGGTGGCAGCAGAGACCCTGCATACGGGTGAAAAGCAGCTTGAGTCATGGCGATGTTTATCTATACAAGCAGATGTTACAAAGGGAGAATCCTCATGTTGTTTTGTCCAGTTCAATAGCAAAAAAAATGCTTTTTTGTAACTAAAACAAAGAGGACACAGAACTAGTTGGAAAATGCATTTCTGTTAAGCATTCTGGCCAAAAATGTTTATGTACTTGCAGCAATATGCATAACACAGTGCTTGGTTTGTTTAGCTCTGAGCAAAAGTAGGACGTGTAGCAGCTTGAAGGACATGGAGCCTGCTACAAACTGGCAGGTGCCTGTCTTTAAACTGCTTGTGATTTGATGCAGCCTGCAAAGTGGTTAGTCTTTAGAAGAAATGTCACAGATTGTAATGATAAATTTCTCTCAGTGAGGACGACTGAGGAGCGGTAGCTTGAGATCAGGTGGCTGCTATTGGATGTTGGGAAATTATTCCCAGGTCTTTTCTGCACAGTACTAAGATTTTAATGAGAGGCCTTCCTAAGATGTCCCTAACACAGCACCTGTAAGAGGGAAACCTTCAGTACCCATCAAGAACAAAGCCTTTAAAATTCCACTTAGTGGACCTAGAAACACAGATGTAACTTCTGTTGACTTCCATGTGCCTTCAGGTTTCATGCTCTAAAAGTTTTGGCTTTTTAAACCCTTCTGTTCTATTCCAGGCAATAGCTGATCTCACCACTCTCACAGGACATCAAGTGGCAACCTAGTACGTTTGCACAAAGGTCAAGGGCCTGATAGACTTGGATGTACAGGTCAAGACCTGATAGACTTGGATGTACATCTACCATATTCAGGTTCCTGTACTAAAAACTGACTTCAGCAGCAAGAGAGATGGAAAAGTCTCCCAAATCTATCTCCTGTTTCCAAAACATGATGGCACACCAGGGATTCAGCAAGCACAAAAGAAAACTTGTGCTTCTGTGAGCCACAGTGGGGCTCATCAGGTCCTAAACTAGAGTTTGTCAGCCAATTTTTTTCAATATTTTAATATATATTTTAGTGATTTTTTTCTATACAATTTTGCATACTTTTTAGAGTTTTTTTTTAACTCAGAATTGCCAGTGTATTTTTTTTTTTAATTTTTGAGGAGAAAAGTTTCTAAAATAGTGTGAAAAGCACAACCACCACCCAAAGCTAAGAAACTTTCCTATATTTCACTCCTTCTTTACTGGAGTGCATGATCAAAGACAGCATTAGAAAAAGATACTATAAAAACACCAGAAAGACCAGTAAAAATAGAACACCTTAACAGTAATCCAAAGAGAAGTATCAAATGTCTTCGCAAAAACCTGTTTTCCCATTAAAAATCCATCTGACTCTGTTGCAGTCAGCACAGATTTTGATCAATTAAAATCCACTGGAGTAACAAAGGAAATAAGATTTGAATTCACCAAACTTCAATCTTTCAATGTAGATGTCTACGCTGTACTAGTAGATTCATCCTTATTTCAGGAATAAGCAGAATTCATTCTTTTAAGTATGTAACTTAATAAGGAAAACAAAAACAAACAAAAAACAAACAAAAATTATTCAAAATCCTGTAGGCAATTCCTAACATGCAAAGATTTGGTGAAAGTAGTTTTACTTCAAACAGTGCATTTGAAGGTGACTTTGTGGAAAACATGCTCTCAATTTGACTGGAGGGAAAAGAGGTTTAAGATGATTTATATTTTGAATGTTCCTCTGGCTTTTGGGTCTACAAGTCACAACAGTAATTTAATTTATTTGTAAGGGCTAAAACTTTGAATTTTTAAAAAAAGAAAAAAAAACTCACATTTTAAAAGTTTTCTAGTGAAAGGAATAAGAAACAACTTCCAAACTGTTGCTTGGATATTTAGGACAGATGTGCTGCCAAAGTCCAGCATTCTTTTTTAACTGCTTACACATGTCCCCCAGATGAGATTATTGGTGAAACCTAGGTTTTATTCTTGGGAAAAAGGCTATAAATTAAAAATAAAAAATAAAATGACAGCTTCCTCCTACTCTTGTATGTTAACTTAATCTACTAACTAAACTATTTTCCTTTCAAGCCTCTCTGTTTAAATTTGGCCACACAGGCAAAAAAGGACAAAGCTGATGGAGATAAGGGAACATTAGGAAAGACTTTCAGTTAAGACTCATGAGTCAAATTGGAGTAGAGATCAACTGATGATAAATGAGTTAGCAAATGGATTTCTGCAAAACATATAGTATTAAGCTGTCTTCCAACTGCAGGATCCTTGGCACTTGACAATGTAAGGAATCTCAGGCTCTGCTCTTTCTGGAAGAGCCACAACCTTGCAAACTTTTTGTTCAATCAAGAGGAGTACGTTTTAAAAAGCTAAACAATGGGTCAAATTTATCCATAGGGCAGTTCCATTTACTTGTCTGAAGTTAGCCCTGCAATGAATTGTAACTAAATATTTCACCTAGAGGATTTACTGAGTGAAATCAAAAACGTGGCTTCGAAAAAGCCTACCATGCAACAACAGAAGGAAGACCACAAAATACTGAAAACCCACCCATGAGAGTCTCCATTTACACGTCCTCAGACTACCAGTTACATGTACCAAAGAACAGAAGAATATGTCCTCAAAACTAACTTTGTAAGTTTAGTCAAAGTAGCAACTGCAATACCTGCATAGAGAAATGGAATTCTCTATCACTTAAACATTTTCACCATAGTTTTTCTGAAAGATATACTAACTTGAATCAGAAGTCACACATTTAAGATTAAAAAAAAAAAAAGACAGGTTAAAGTCTGTGATGCATGTTAACCAAAACTTCACATATGGTCATTGTGAATCACAGAATCATTATGGTCAGAAAAGACCTTCGAGATCATAGAGTTCCAGCGTAAGCCCCTCAACATCCTGCATGCTAATTCATGTCCCTAAGCGCCTCATCTACACATTTCTTGAACACTGGCAGGGATGGTGACTCCATCACTTCCCTGAGCAGCCTGTTCCAAAGCTTGACTTCTATTTCCATGTAGAAAATTTTCCTAATATCTAACCTTAGATAGTATTAAAGGTCACAGGTCTATAGCGCGCTAATAATTTTCTAAGGCACAAACATTTAAAAAAAGACACTCAAGGATGGCTTCCTCTGTCCTATATACTTTACACTCTCCATAGTCATATCTAACTCAACAATACCATCCATATCATTGCTTTCTGAGCTTCGTTAGAGCCATACAAGAGCTCCCAAGGCACAAAAATTAAAACCGACACTGAAAGAACCCTACAGGATTTTTGCCAGGGCACCAAGAGGAGGCACAGACTATCCCATCTTGACCCATAAGGGCCTGCCCAATGAGGTATAGATGCATACAGAGTTTTGGGGAAGAGGATTAATGAGTTACACCACAGTCTTGCACAGTGGGGGAAGAAAAGATTGGACCTTGTTCTTCCAGAACAGTTGCATGGGGCCATTAAAATGTCAGTTACTAACTCTAAACCATCCATGACATTTAAGTTAAAATGAAATGTATTGACATCTATATCTTAAAGTCACGATTAAACTTTAATAAGATATTTAAAATTTACCAGCAGAATGTATTTCTTGGATGGGTCACCCACATCGAAGATGCCATATTCCATCACAGAGATACTATTTTAAAAATAACTTCCAAGATTCACATCCTTTCAACAGATGAATCAGGAAGGGAGGAAAATTATAGAGGGTTCAGTTCTGACAAGGGCAGCACGTTCTTCATTCATGTGCTAATATTGCCGTTTGAAGAACAGATTAAATTGTGGAGGAGGACTGAGAAACAGAGGCCAGTCAGAAGGAAGAAAAAGCTTAGATTGAGTGAGGACACCTTTTAGATGTGCCAAAATTAATTGAATGACGAATTTAGACAATAATTCAAATTAGAACCAGCTGGTAGTTTAACATTCCCTAAACCCTTATTCAGCAAAAATGTTGAGTGTTTGCCTGGTTATAGTCCCCTTAAAGTCAATTTGTAGTCAAGGGACGGTTCAGAAAACTGGGAATTGTTTCTCCTATTCTACGGGGGACTAACAAATTGAGGATCTAGTCAGTTTGGGGATGGTGTTAGCTAGCTAGATGCAATGAGAAGGTTTTGCACAACAAACCCAAACTACCATGGCATCGTTTATGGCCTACTTATAAACACAGCAGTGCAGCATATGGGAAAAGGTTTTGCCTCTGTGAATCATCCTGCTTACATCCTCTTGCCAGAGCCATAGTTTCATTGCAAGAAGTTCATTCTAGAGACCCCCAGTCACAAGAAAGCCCTTTTAAGGGCTGGCACTTCATTGACATCTGAGAGTTTATTTCCTTTTCAAAATACTTATATAATCCTAATACAGTTGTTTCAGATCATGAGGTTTACTTTGCTTCTATGACAACTGGAGGAAGGGAGTTCCAGACATTAATCACACATCTGGGCATGTAGATTCAGAAAAAGATCTTAAATTTCTGGCTTTACCAAACTGTCCACATCAAGATTAGTTCCGATTTTTTTTTTCATAGACATATACTATCCCATTCCCTTTTTTTCTGCAGAGACACAATAAGTCCGGGAAGTAGACAGACCAAGGAGGTTTGTGCAACTCCTCTTCAAAAATTAAAATATTATTTCATAGTAGAAAGACTTTTTCTCTAATAGAGACCTTACAAAAGCTTTCAAGTGAGTCATGAGTCTTTTTTCCTTAGCTGTTGCCAAGGACACAATGCATCATAGTCACAGAAAAACTAAAGTGGTTGTTGGCATTGCCAGTAAACTCCAAAACTTCAGCAGAAAGTTGAAACCTCTCAATCTACTTCAGAGGAATAATCTGCATAGCCTCCTTCGGCTGTCTCAGAGCAGAAGTCAGTCCTTTCTCTGACTGCCTCTTCATACCTGCTCAGTTTATTTTGGACTTTGGACCTGGTGCTTCTGCATAAGGGCTTGTGCTGGCTTTCAGACACTGCCAGTTTGCCAGAAATACAGAAACTTTCTCATATCCTTTCAAGGAGTTCAGGTGCGTCCTAAGAAATGTAGCCTTTTATGTATGGGAGGGTGATATGGTTCTGGTTTGGGGGTTATTCTATATTTCCCACAAAGTTGCCTTCTCAGGGTTGATGTGATACATTCATTTTGTGAATATTTACAAAACTATTGTACACAGGCCCCCTGCAGCATTCCAAATAAAAGTTTCTTGATTAATCTTTTTGATTCATCAAAGACCAAAATTCATTTTGATGTGTACAGTTTGGCATCATCTAGGATTGATAGATAATAGATGTAGTTTATGTAATGTTGTGTTATATATGCAGGAAATAAATCACACCCCAAGTTTCTTCATGTATATTTCATAGCAAGGTATGTGTGTCTTATCTCTCCTTCTACAAACATAGGCATGATCTGCAAATATTCTTAGAAAAAACAGAAGAAAATAGTTGTGGAAGTTAAAATTCCTTCTTGGCTTCCTCAAAAGGTTTGCATGAATTGTTTGAGAAAAGATCTGCAACCTGGCATACACCTTGCTTTTCCATAAGATTAAGCTCCTCAGGAGTATATTCTGAGAAGAGGGAGCAAGAAAGAAAATAACCTTGCAGTATCCTTTAAACCTTATCTAAACAAGAGTCAGGATTTTTTTTTAAGTGACTAATGACTGTAGGTGCCTTGAGACTCCAAAAAGAGGTCTGATTTCCAGGGCATGAGATGCTTCTGAAAATAGCAGTCTTCCTGGTTCCTCAAGCTAACCAGTCTAACACAGAGGCACTCACGTTCACCAGATTTTTCCCTTAAAATCAGCTCATAGCACAACCTCATTAGTGACACTATGTGGCAAATAACTTACAATCTGAAAGCTTCTGAGACTCCTTCATGTTTCATTTCCTGCTTAAGACCAATCCTGGTTTGTGAATCAAAAACTCCTGTAATCCATCTTGTCAGATTGTAAGATTTTGGCAGTTCTAAAGATTGAGCTTGTTAAACATTCAAAGCCTGACTAAGAAGAAAAAGAAAAGGAGAAAGAAAATTAAGTGCTTTGCCCCATAGATGTTGAAGATAACCCCAAAGCTGTAAAACAGTCAACTCCTGTCTTGAAGAGACCCCAAGAAGATAGACTAAAGCAATCAGAAGCGAGGTGTTAATTCTGGCACTTGATCTCTAGGCCAGCATTCACTTCAAAGAAGGTCGGTGCTCATTTGAGTGTTAACATTGCCAAAGCGCTAGTGTAAAGGCAATAGCCTTCCCCGGGTCAAATGACTTTTTAAAGGAGTGTCTTTCATTCTGACTGATGTATGAAGGAACATATGTTAAAAATAAAACCTGTACGGCATA
Source organism: Tinamus guttatus (assembly GCF_059628265.1). Taxonomy (NCBI): domain Eukaryota; kingdom Metazoa; phylum Chordata; class Aves; order Tinamiformes; family Tinamidae; genus Tinamus; species Tinamus guttatus. The sequence continues at coordinate 448,064 of NW_028289083.1, read as the reverse complement.
TGAACCATTACTTACAATAAAAATAATGAAAGCCCACCCTCTAGGTAAAAATGAATCTGCCTTTAGCAGTGATAGAAAACAGCGATACAACACTTGGAAGCAGGACACTGAGGTTCTTCCACCGCATTTTGAAATGTTCTCCAAGACCACCTTGGAGACTGGATTCCTCATCCCTGAAGATTTTTCTCCCTACCTTGGCCAATCCTTTGTATTTTGCAGTTTTGTTCATGAGTAGTAAGGCTAAATAGGTGACTTAGGACAGCACAATGTATACATTTCCTTTGGTTATTTCCAGATTATCTACAAGACCTAGGAAGATGGGATGAGACATTCAGTGCTGGAATTGAAAATCTTCAGGGCCTAAAACTTTACCTGCCTTGGCCAGCATTGCATGATCTCATGTATCCAATTCTAGAATTAGGATACCAGGGGCTCTAACAGAAACAAAGGGAAATGTAACCACGTCTCCAATCAAGCAGAGTCTACATACCTAGAGTAAAGTTGTAGTTTTAATCATAACAATTAGATTTGCATTAGCTGTTCATATTCTATCCATCCATATACTTGGTTGTGCTTATGTCATGGGTGTGTGCACTTGTTAGGACAAGGAAAGGTATCCAGGAAGAGGGCAAGAACACAATACGCTGATGTGTCAGCACTTGACTTTCAGCCCAGTCTGCTCTACAGATAAACTTTCTTAAGGGCCTGCAGAGCAAGACCAGAGAGCAGATACTGGTCTGGATCCCCTCTAATAAGGGCATGGTCACACAGGCCTAGGCTGAGACCACACATCCGACCTAATGCGTACTCACCACTCAAACCTCTTGGCTTGAGACAGGACTACTTTCCAGGAACCTCAGAAAGTTCTCAGCCTCCATGGAACCAAAAGATTGACAGGCCAGAGAAGAGTATCAAAGCTCTATTCAACTGCTGTGCTAATTGTAAGGTGCTCGCATGCAGCTGCAAACCACACAGATTTGCTTGCAAGATAGCTCAGCTGCCTAAAAGGTTATATTTCAGCTGTCGTTGCTGATTCCCATCTAAGACAAAGTAATGGCCACGTGAGCACTCAGCCCTCTTTGGAGGAAAGTGGAACAGTTTCAAATGAACAGGCAAGTTAAGTGACCCTGTTATGCTCTGCCAAGAAACAGAGTGCTCACATGAGCCACTGTGTCTCAGCTGAACAGCACAAAATGCAGCTGGAAAATCCCAGCCACTAGTTTTGGTCACTACATTATTCCCACTGTGCCGTGAGACAAAGGTGTTGGAATCAAAGCTTTCAAAATCTTGATTGCTTCTGGGCATATTCCAGGGACTGTTACTATGAGAAAATGGACTATGCTCAGGCTAGCCCTGGACCTGTGTGGATTCACTCAATGGCTTATTTTTATATGCTAACATAGGAGTAGAAACCCCTGATGATGAAGTGCATTGTCCCAAACAGTTGTTCAGGCATGAAGATAATTGTAGAGAAGCCTTAAGCTTTTTTCTAGCTTTTAAAACTGGTCAGACAGTACATTTTATCTGATAGCTTCAAATAAGCATTTTGCAGCACAGCAGCAGTCAGAGTTCTTTCCATCCCTGCCTGCACTTGCTTTGCCCATCTCACTGTACCAGGGTTTCTGAGTATTCCTTTTAAAGGATTCTCAGACAGCTAGGTCAGCCTTGGACTTATAGAACAAGAAGTTGCTAATCTCTTAGAAATGTGTTAAATTGTACACAGAATCTGTTATATACAATTAAGGTGTTTGCTGGGTCTCATCTGGCTGAGAGCTCCAAGCTGGCAGGACAGTTCAAGCTGTGAATGGCTCCAGTCCCAGACAAGGTGGAAGAGACCATGAAAGCAATGATCTGTTGGTTGCATCAGAAGCATCCCCAGCTGAAATTCTTGCGGGCCTCTAGCAGTCTCAGTTAGCACTTTGGGAAATTCTGTTCTGCAGGATTTGCTGTCTGATTTCTACAAAAAGCTCTCCAGATTATCTATTCCTGTGACATCACCTTTGCTGCTGTGTTATCGCTGCACTGTTCTGTCTTCCCGCACCACTTCCTGTGGATGTAATGCCAGTAGTATGCTACATGTGCCATACAGACTCAAAGATCTCAGCATCCTAATGTAAATACAGAGACTGCATCTGGGTAAGTTTCAGATACCTTTTCTGAAGGTAGGTTGAAACTCTACCTACTCATTTATTAAGTAGGTAGAGTCCACATCCTTCCTCTGATATTGTCCCTCCCTCATGAAAGGCTAAGAGCAAAGCAGAGGTTTTCTTGCACAGCTTTGAGTTGTACTGCTCAATTTTCAATTGCAATTTCAAATTGCAATTCACATGTCCTTCAGGCCAAGCTCACTCCCCCACTCTGCTGCCACACAGTAAAAGAAACAGTTATGCCTTACACAAGAAGGCAAAACACTTTCAGTTTTCCTTACAAAGGGGAGCAAAGCCATCTCCAGCAGAACACCAATGTCCCCAAGAGAGAAGAAAGCTTGCTATCTCCTCTAACACAATCTCCAGTTCAACATCAGTCATCAAAAGTCAGTATCTTGGCTTTTTCGCTCAGCTTTTTCGTACAGTTAAAAGCTCCAAATACATATCTGTATTAGAGGTCTTTGTCCTTCTCCACTCCTGCCTTTAATCTCTTTTCCCTTCCCCCCTCCCATCCCAGGCAGTATTTTTGCAGTTTATATCATGCTCAGCTCTGGCATTTCAGCAATGCACTTGGAAGTTGCTCCTAAAGGCTAAACTTTATTCCCTGTCTGAGTTTTTTGTTCCACTCTTCAACAGGCATTTCTTGGAAGGGCCAGTACTCACATAAGTATAGCACACAGCAATCATACTGCATGTCCAGATGGTATGTAAATATTAATATTCACACAGCTTTTGTATGTACTGCGGATTACAAGATAATTAGGGGCTATATAACCATGTAACTCGGTTTACAATGAGTATGACAGTTATAGGACCAAATTCTGTCATTTTTCCAGATCTCTTTGGAATCTTTTTTTTTTTTTTTTTCCCTCCTTTGTTTATCAAGAATTAATCGTTTGGAGCCTGATCCAAAAACTCTGGAGTCAATGCAAGTCTTCCATTGACTGCCATAGACATTAGAGTAGACTTCTGAGTGTGTAAATTGTCTTAGGTCCTTTACAAATTATCAGGTCTCATACACAAATATAGGGCATCAGCCACCCTATCCTCTCTGTGACCATTCAAGGTGAGCACTGAGGGATCATTGCAAATGCTGTGGGTTATCAGAAACCCAGCACACAAGATCCACCTTTTGGAGAGGGTCAGGCATCCAGTTACATAATGGACAAAACCTTTCATTTGGACAGGCATGTCCTCAAGCACTTTAGGTCACAGAAAGAGTGTCACTAGACTATTATGTCTAAGGACCCACTTAAGCATCTGATTTCACCTTGGTGAATTTGAATGTTCTCTGTATGAGTGGTTTTGTATATGCCCTCTGCTTTCCACAGATTTATTTATTTGATTGTTTCGCTGCTGGCTGTGGATGGGTAGCAAATTTGCAAAGAAGAGATGCCAATGAACAGATTTCTTCTCAAGTACCCTTCACACAACCAATCCATCAACAGATACTTCTCCCTCATGAAAAAAAAAGATTTGTTTTTAAAGCAGGAGAAAAATGACTGATGAATAACAAACAATAAATAATTAATGTTACTGTTCATATCCGGCCATTATTTTTCTTACCAAAACATGCAAAATCAGGTCTTAGCTATTCACGTTCACAGAAAGCATTTCAGAGAAATTCACAGATAGCAAACAAACAACAGCTTAAGCTGCAAATCTGTTTAAACCATAAGATACAAAACAACATTTTACGGCACTCTTTCTAAACATGAAGAACAGTATTTGAAGGCTGTCTGATGGCATTGCAGAACATTTGGGTAAATTTATGTGTAAAGAGAAACCCATAAATGTTACAGCAAGATATTTTTCTGAGTCCTTTGAAGTGAAAGTGCTTCGCAGGTAAACACATGTGTTTTAGGTGTTTGTTATTACAGTATGTTCTGAAGTCATCTCCACTCCATGCAGTCTTATAAAACAGCAGGGGAAAACTGGGTCAAAAGAAATCTTAAAGCCAATATCACACTGTCAGGTTATGCAATGGTATGCACAAGAAAGCAATTGTAAAATTACCCTCAACTAGTCCATGTTTTGCAACAATTAGTTGGTTATCCGTTGTTTCTCCCTCTGCTCATAAATGCTCTGCAGCACGCAGTTTCACAACACAGTGACCTTCCATGCCCCGGCAGCTTCTTCAGCTTCTTCCCCACACCCTCTGCTATTCCCCTCTGCTCATTCACACTCCCACCAGAACAAGCTGCCTCACGTTTTGGGTAGAGTTTCATCAGTTAATAATGTTGGAGCTGCAAATACTTTGCAAAATAATTCTAATTACGTTTGTAAATATATAATTCGAAAGCTCATACTTCAGTGATAGAATATGGATTATGGTTTCCCTTATCTTCTTAAACACCTTTGTATCTATCCACTGTATGATGCATTTCAAAACATTATCACTAGTACAATTTAAGATGTGATTTTAGCAGTTATTTGAAAAAGGTAAAACAAAATGTCATTCATTTACATGAGTTTCCACAAACATCAGTTTCCTCTGGAGTCCAGAAACAGAGCACGCAAAGCAGATTGAATAGAATTTCAGCTTTGATGTTGAGGAAATTTAAAGTTTTCCTGTTAAGAACTTCTACTAATAAATTTTCCCTTGCATGTAAATTGTCATGATTCAGTTGGATAATTACAGAGCATTCAAAGATTAGGGAAGAGGCGATTTGCATTACCTCCTCATTCCCATCAAAAGATGCTCTTCAGCAATGCTTTTTCACTGCACCATAATCAATAATACCCATTTCTAATTTCCATCCCATGCTTATTTCTCCTAGTCCAGGCAAAACTCAGAATATCCTCTGAATGCTAGAAAGTGCAGGACTGGGTCTGGCTGCGGCCTCCTGCCTGCTCCTCTGCAGGTTTCCCTGATGGGAGGAGGGAGGATGAGGCACCCGAGCAGGGCTCTCCCCTGCACACTTCTGGGTTCAGAAGGTTGCTGGCAAGCTGTTTCCCTCCCTCCCCTCAGCGCAGCAGGCCCGTTTTTGGACGCCTTTGCAGCTGCAGCTGTTTCTACCAGCTGGAATCAACCGTCCTGGCCATGTTCCAGCTCAAAAGCAATTACATTCTTGCAAGTGGATATTGCAACTTCCTGTCCTAAACAATCATGCACTGTTCCTCCACACTCCTCACCAGCTGCTGTGCACTGCCCAGGGATGCCCACAGGCACTGGGTGGGTCCCTGTAAACAAGGTGCTGCTGTTGGTGTAGCAAGTCAAGATCACTCCTGTGTAGGTCCGCATGACGTTTAGTAAGCCCAGGGAGCACTTCCCTCCAACCACCCCAGGATGGATAGCATTTGGCACACGAGCGCTGTAGGGGTGAAGTAGACTAGCATCATCACCTGAGGCAGAAGCTGCAGCAGAGATCTTTTTTGACCTAAATCTTCCAGGGGAAATCTTACCCTATGCCTAAATTTCATAAGACAAAACACCTCCAAGGAGTGATGCAAGAATGCCCCTGCTTTTGCCAAGTATTTGAAACTACAACCTAGCCTACAACACCTGGAAAAGACTTCTGTAAAATATCTTAGAGCAAAAGGTGCTGGAGTCATCCAAATTATTAAGTGGGAGAACTGAGCCCAAACTAACATGTGTAGTTTCCTAAAATTACTCTTCTAAAAATGTTCCCCTCAATCTCTAGTTTCTGTACAAGTCCATAAGAAAAAGAGCCAATACATAGATGCCACAGAAAGACCAGCATCTGTCCAAGCACCGCTCAAGGCACATCGCTCTGTTGCAACTTTGCAATGCAAGTGGCATGGCTCCAAAATCATGATGAGACTTTGCATTTCTATAACTTTTTCTACCTTCAAGAACTTCAGAGACATTGATTCATTAAGCTCTGCATCTTAAGAAGAAGTCATAAGCACACACTTCAGAGTAGCACAGAAAGAAGCAAAGTATGCTGCAAGGTACAGGAATCACATGGGGATGCTGGGAAACCTATGCCCAAGCAAGAGGATGTGACTTTGCTATAGGAGATCAGGAGTATTATGAGGACAGAACTTCCAACTCAAAGAGACATCATCCTTCGTAACAAGCAGTATGTAACAAGTCACATCAACATGTCAGGAGTGTTAAGTGCTCTTTTCACATAGGACTGTCTAAACAGTCCTGTTTTGGGGTTTTTTTGTGTGTGTGTTCTCCATATTGGTTATATTTATCTCCTTAGTTCCTAGTCTGTAGACTTTGCTCTCTACAATACTTTGCGATATACATGTGCATTACTTTTATCCCATTTCACAGAGAAAAAGCAGCAAAGCCATTTATGCAGAGTTACAGCGAGAGAAAAAAAAATGTACAGGAGTCAGTATTTGAGTGTAGGTCCCTCATAGCATGGGGACACAGCCCATCATCTTTTTTTCATTCTTGGACGAAGCTCTGCTTGCAAAATGCTGCAGAGCACTAGAGCCTCATAGAAACACCTCGTATTCCCATAGCAGAACTGTCCCTCAATATAGCTAGAAAAGACTGTAGATATTTTAGATATTTTCTAAACAAATTACAGAACATTTCATTTCCCAAACACTTAAATAATACTACATCAAGTGACATACTGGCATAAGAAGCATTCTGCAGGATTTTGCAAGAACAGCTTTTTTTTTTTTTCAGTGATGAGTTACATAGTCTTTCTACCTCGTGTTTCAGATTTGTGATAGGCTCCACCTTGGCTGACAGTCAGTGGGTCCTAAATATAGTGTAAAACCAAATATTTCAGTGTAAGGCTGAACAGACAGAGATTTGGGGGTGGGGGTTGTTGTTTTTTTTAACACATTCCATACAAGCGCTGCTACAGATGCAGCTAGAGTTGGATACTTCTCCTCCAACGGAAGCATTACATCCCCTGCATTCCCAAGGCGATGCTATAGGAGAGCAAATACTGAATTACTATTATATAGTGGCTTGACTGCCATAACTTATATTTAAAAAGTCTCAAAGTGTTTGAAAAGCACAGTACAGAAATGTGTAAAGATAAATCATAGAGACATATACATTAAATATGGCATACTTTCAACATGCACTGACTGCCAGCTTATAGAATATATACGTGTGATATCAGAAAACCATGTGCAGCTCCTTGTAGCTGTTGCATATTCTGCTCTACACAACCACACTCTGTGCAGGGTTACCTGATCTGTGGCAAAACCACAAGACTGAGTCACTGAAAAGAAAATATAATTTGGGATATTTTACTGTGACTCCACAGAACTTCTCTCAGACTCCAGGTTTCACTGTTTTTTTTTGTGGGTGTTTTTGTTTGTCTGCTATTTGTTTCTCATGTAACTGCTGTCTCCAATTTCGCTCATGATTGGTTTTGGACCGATGATATCTAGCCTCCTTTTACTTTCCATGTAAGAACCTTCCTTACTCCTCTGAGTAATTTATCTATTCTCCAGCTCTGTTCCCAAGAAGCTCAAAAAAAAAAAAAACCCTAAACAAACAAACAGCAAAACACCATCAACAAAAAAACACCACCAACAAAAACATAAAAAGCACCCTTTCATCAGGATATTTCTAGGCCAGGGAGTAGATCTCCAAGAGTTTGCATCAATTAACATCTACATCCAGTAGATTATCAGTCCTAAGCCAGAGTTGAGACAATATTGGCATATAAATACTGCTAATAATGGACCCAAATCCTGCCAGCTGGAAGCCATGGTCTGGGAGAGACTAACCCATTTGTTGAATTTTCGCAATATATGGCTGAACTGAACTCTGGTTCAAAAAGTAGCAATTTTCTGTCGGCTTCAAAATCATCACTGGCTCAGTGATGTCTTTGGTGCCTCAGCCTTGCTTAAGAGGAAATTTTTTAAAAATTTGGTTTTAATTAGCTTTTTTTCCTTTTGAACTTTGAACAATAATAAAATTCAACTGAATCAAAGACAATGTCCTTCACTTCCTCCCTTGTTGGCTTCACATTCTTATATAACTTCCAACACTTTATAACATCATCCAATTCTTGATCAATTTCCTTTCAATCCTCCAACATACTTTCTCTCATAAGTCATCTCGGTTTAATTTTTGTTTCTCAAATAACACACTGCCCCCCCATCATCACGTGTCTATCTTTGTCTTCCTCTCAGATCTTGGAGCATGGCCTGTTCTACAACACAAATAAATAGGAATTTAAATTTGAAGTAACTACTCCAGTAGAAAAAAAGAATAGATATTTGACATGGGCACACACCATGGAACAGAGATTTCCAAAGAAATCTATCTCTATTAGTTCTGTGAGTCCCATTTAAAAAAAGATCCATTTACCATAAAAATTGAGAGTTTCCAGTGGTGAAAGGAACTCCTCCTTTCTTTCCCCACTGTAATCTCCTCATTCTTTGTGCTTTCTGCACCATTGCAATGGCCACAGACTGAAAAAAAAAATTCTTTTTTACACTTCCTACACTTACATGTCTATTGAGCTAACTTTATTGGATGTCATGTGTTTTATTCACTTGGAGATTTAGACTATCCTTAATTAATTGCCCTTTAATAACAGATGATGCTGATCAGAAGTTTAAAGAAAACAAACAGGCAATTCCTTTTTTAAAAAAAAAAACTTCTTTTTGAGTGTCATATTTAACTACTTCCTCAGGGAGTGCCCTTCAAAATCCAGTCCGTTTTGTCGATAAGAGTCTGCCACAACATACCACGTGTTCAGCTAAGCAGAAAGGGAATTAATGGGACTTTGAACCTGCCTAGTTTAGGCAGAAGCTCCCTTCCTGTCCATTACAGCAGGACATTTTAATTTTCTCCCTACAAAATCTGATGAGCAAAAAAGAACAACGTTCAGGAGATGACATTTTCCAGGGTTACACAGCTGTGTTAAATCTATTAAACAGCAGCTAAGATCTCCATACCTCACTATAAATCAGTAAATACCATCCAGTGGGAAAGAGATTTTTATAGCCATTGCTTTTACTTTGAGCTGTAAGTTTACAGTTTTTCAGATTTGGGGAGGAGATGCTTTACTCGAAAGTCATTATTTTTCTGTCAAGTTCTGTGCCAAATGTAAATGCTGGATGCTCCATTCCTATCCCAAGCCACTATCATGTACGCTTTTTCTATTGCTGCAGCTGAAAAACTCAAATGCTTTTAATCCACCACCATTTATAGAATGATGCAGAATGAATATCACTTGTCAATATACTGCTTTTGGTCAGGTGTAGGTTAATCAAGCACCCACTACATGCAAAAACAAATATAACTCATTGCAATCCCTGACATCTTTCTTCTCAGAACATAAAGGTTTCGTTTTTTTGGTTTGTTTATTTTTTAATCCATTTTTTAATCCTTCTACATTTGTTTATAAGTAACACGGTTGGCCAGTGACCTGAGACATGGTATAGCCACATGGTTGGCCATACATCCTGCAACATTTCTCTCTTCACTTGCCAGATTTAGCGTAGGAGAGTGATGGTCTTTGTGGCCAGTACAGTCAGGCTGACACAAGGCCAGATGGAGGCTTTACAGAATAACATCCCTGAATAGATCGGGGAACCTTCCGCTGGATCAGAGAATAACTCAGGGTGGAAGGGACCGCTGGAGGTCACCCAGTCCAATCCTCTGCCCAGAGCAGGGCCGACTTCAAATTTAGATCAGGTTTCTCAGGGCATTCTAACCTCCAAATGGGCTGATCTCTGACTGTATGTGATAGGGATATTTCCTAGAATAACAACCATATATAACAGCTTTCCAGTAAATCCAGAGAAGCTACACAACAGGTTTAATTCCAACCACTACACTTTCACGATTAGCTACTTCCACAACAGAAGATTCTTTAAGCTTTCCTTAAACAACCATCTCCCCTTTCTTATCGTACAGAATAGGGACAATCAGATCAACTTAGTAGTAGTTATAGACAAGCAGAGGCTTTTAAGTTTACTGTTAGAGAATACTTGCGCAGTGGTAACCCATCCACAGCATAGCTAGGACGTCTTCAGGCTGTCCTGTCCCTGGGACATCCCATTAGTTTTCCTCACTGCAGCCAAATGACAATTTGTGCCAACGTGCAATGCAGCTGAAGCATTAACTGAAACAACCCATGACATTTGCTGTTGCATATATTAAAACAAGTAAAGGCCTATTAGAAAGCAAGTATCTTGGACAATATACACCACATTTGAGGCCTCAGACCCAGATAAGTGCCTTGTTGATACAGCTGCGATTCCCTTAACACGAGTTGTTCTAGGAGCTGGCAGTAGCACATCTGCAGCAAAACCCCAGCGCCTTCTACAGCCACACAGCAGTCCGAGGCACCTTCTCCCTGGGTTCTTCCCCCAGCTCTAGCATAATGGAGAAGTCAAATAGCTCCCAATCTGAGCTGTTTTTGAATTAAAGGAAAAACAAACTGGCAAAATTCAGGAAAGAAAGAATAAAATGGTCATAGTAGCGGGAAGAGAGTTACATCTGGAAGAGAGGTTCAAAGGGCAATCTGTCACAAAATCATTCTGGTTTGTTATTTTTGTTGTTTTGGACAGGAGGGGACAATATTTTTCTGTTCTTCCTTCTGTGTGGACAGTGTGAGTAGAAGCTGGTTTGATTTTCAAATTTCCAGCTCTGCATGATAGACACACTGCTTCTTTAGTTCCAAATACGAAATTCCATTGAGGGAAAAAGGTTGAGACATATAGACATTTCTAATCACCTCCCCACTCCTTATAAAAAGACTTGGAGATATTCTTGTGTGTGAATATGGAGCTGGAACAAAAATAAGTCAGGGAGATGACTTGACAGAAGAGCTAAACCAGACAAGATGCTATTTGCAAATTAGGGGCAAATTAGAGTTTATCCCCTTCAACTTCTCCTACTTGTATTACTCCTGTTACTACCACAGTACAGGGGTTTTGTACAAAGCAGCACAAAATGTTCACTAAATCCATGCATAAAACAGAGACCACAGACACTTGCGTCCTAATTCCACTTTTATTATTCTCAATAAAATGGAGCCTTTGAAAACCATAAAGGATCAGCAATACTAACAAATAGATTTTTCAGCTGTTTCAGACCTAACGACTAAATGACTAATACACAAGTAAAGCAGTTAGAAAACCGAAAACAGTTTAATTATATACAGAACAGTGATGGACAGCCTCATGCCAATCTCTTACTTATACCAAAAAAGGCATCACGGTACCACTGAACCCCTGGGAGGAGGGAAGCAGCCTGAAGTCTCCAGAAGCGAGACAGAAATCTGTCTCCATGACCACTCCATCTATAGGACAGAGACCATTTAGGGCCCTGTGAAGGCTGCAGCGTATGGAGGTATATGTTCCCCTTTGATTTCAAGGACAGGAGATCTCCTCAAGATTTTTTTTGTCCCGTCCTTCTTTTCCAGAATCCTCTGATCCCATGGATCTGTCACCACACAGCAGTTTTGCACAAGGACTTTACTGAACTAAGGGAGGATCTTCATCCAGAGGGTAAGCAGGCAAGCAGGGAGGGCAGCTCAGGTGACATACAGCATGCGAAGGGCAGAGGACAGTGCAGAGCTGGGCCACTCCAGGCTATCCAGGGCAGCCCAAAGCAGGAATCAAACAGAATCCAGGATAATATCAGCACCTCATCAGTTTGATATCATTGATTGCACATATTTGGATTGCAGTACTCGGGGGCATTGGTAGATCAGCCACTACAAAGCCAAAGCCCCCAAGCAGCATACAGAATTTAGATGCACAGCTCCCATATACTTCAATGAGAATGATGCATCTGTCTCCTGCGGTAGCTTTGAAGTTCACAGCCAAAAGTATTCTTAGCCCCTACTGTCATGCATGTCCCCAAAGAGACAAAAAAAGAAGGTGCGAGCATGTGAGACTGAGAAGCGGACATGATTGAGGAAGTGAGAGACCAAGCAGAGCCTGATCTGGGAACCCTGCAGAGACAGATCATGTCCCTCAGGCTTTATGTTATCAACACTTATTTGGAGGTAAAGGACAGGCTTCTTTGCTCTCAGCAGAGCAAGCGCACCATCCTGGCGCTGTGGGCTGCTGACACCGAATTGCCTTCAGTGGCATTTCTGGCTCATTAAAGTTCACTCAGGTATCCCCCCCTGACCCTGTGGACACAGATAAGAGAAGCAGCAGCTCAGAGAACATGCCCCAGTGGTGATACAGAGGGAATGAGGCTTTTCAAAGGCTAAATTTTAGATATTCCAAAACATGTTATCAGTTGTTTGTATTTTTACTAGGATTGGATGTGAAAAGGGACAAAAACAAGCCCTTAGGCAAGTGAAAATAACTCCTTTGTATCAGTGTATCACTGCTTCCCCTTTCTTTGTGATGTTGCACTCCAATTTTACTCTGACCTGCTGCAAAAGGTTGAATTTCCCTTCCCAGCTGCACCTGCCTTCTTTGCTTTGCGTGTGGTCTCTTGCTTTGCCATGACACTGCTATCATCACCTGTTTCCATTTCAGGAGGCCCGGAAAGGAACGGCTAAAACATATAAATAATAAGAAGAGGGTCGCAGACTCCCCTGCAGCCTTGAATTGTTTATTCACTGGGTTTTAAAAAACAAAAACAAACAAAAAACAAAAGACACACACAAAAAAAATAAATAAAAGGTGTGAACGTGCTCTGCAAAGAGCCACTGGTGCAATTGCATGACTGCCTCCTCCTCCTTGCTGTACTCAACCAATAAAATGGAGCAAAGCATGCAAAACTCACTGTGCTGGAGAGGGAACGCATAGGGAGCAGCTCCTGCAATTTGGCGCAATCCTCCGTCTACTAAAGACCCTGCTTGGAGAGGAGGCAAGAACTGCAAATCACTTCAAAGGTAGGTTATGTAGGTCACAGCAACAAATAGGGTCTAAGTGGGTATGAAAGGGTCTGAAAGCTTGGTAAGAAGTCAAGGTCAGTAATGTTGAGTAATTAACTTGGTTTTTTTTCCTTTTTTTTTTTTATTGTTTTGTTCTCATCTTCATTGTATCACCAAGGTCAGAATGCCAGTCTGAGCATGCATGGTGCTTTATATCCTTTGTTAGCAGCAGCAGCCTTTGCAGCCTGATAGTGTGAAGCTACTTTCTCATGTTGGCGCTGTATTTCCACAAATCCTGGAAGTCAAATAACAGAGGGCATATTAGATTGCTGACTAGGGTTGATATTCGTTTTCATTATTTGCACCTATAAATAGGGATGATCTTTTTTTTCTGGGATATAGTCTCATGTAGAGCAGTATCTTTTCCTCGGATGGCATCGAGAGGCAGAAGGCAAATTTAAAATCCTCTCTGCTTTCCCATCCTTCAAAACTGCACTCACAAAAGATGGGACAGATATAAAGATAACAAATCATGCTACTAGGTATGAAGCCCAACAAATCTGAGCCTTCCAGGTGATAAATTGGACCCCAAAAGAACCATCCCACTTGAAAATACATTCCTACATATTATGTGGTCCTACTCTTATCCCCATTCTTCTCCTCAAAATAAAACACAGGGTTACTAGACGAAAAGAGACTGCATGTATATACTGGGGAATTTTTCACAGTCCTCCAATATCTTCATGACTGACAGCTTTAACAATTCAGTTAACTACAGTGGTGACATATATTGGTAATAAATAACTATTCAGGATTGTTACTGTTTTGTGGTAATGCAATCTTTACATTCTAGAATAGCTTTTTTTAAGACAGCGGAATAAATTCTTAACTGCGTAACTTTTCCTCAGGACCACAGATCTCAAACATTCAAAAAAAAAAAAAAAAACCACAAGTTAGGTCCTAATATCTGGTCATCATTAATTAACTTAGGGTGTTTCTTAATCCTGAGCCAGAGAATCCCATTTCCAAGAGAATGTTCCTAATTCATCCATCCAAAACTCATTGCCACAATCAGGGAAACTATGATTCTTTTGCAAACCTCTGACTCCAAAAACTTGGGGTTTATGGAACAGAGCTGATGGCTAGAATTAAATCAATGTGAATGAGCTGCTGAACAGTACAACTCTGCAAGCAAAACTAGTTTTTATTAGTACAATAGGTCCTGAAACAAAGGCATGGAAAAATTAGAAGTAAAACCAATTTGTCGTGTTCTTTAGACTATACATTTTTTGGAGTAGATACTGATTCTTGCTTTGTGCAAAGTTTGGCATTCAGAACCCAGGTCGCAGTCAGGACTATGATGTACTACCAAAATTTACACACGTTTGAATGGAGGCCAAAGCCGGTCAACTATGAGGTATCTGCTGCTGGACTGCAAATATTCAAATATCTATTTAGGCAGCAGGATTAAGGAAAGCAGACATGGAAACTAAATTCTTTCCATCCAGATGATTCAAACTGAAATGTGGTTAAATCGTTAATTTCATTAAAATATACTTAGTGTTTAAAAAAAACCACACACACACACACACACACACACACTCTACAGGAAACATGGTGCATGACAGCTAGCAGTGCAAAATAGGACAGAACATTTTTAGCGCTAGTAAAGCAATTGTGTCTGTTTTAGAGAGTATTTTATTTTAGGAAAGAAGAGTCAGGAGTATAAAATCAGACTTTAGCTAGTATGCAGCAGTCCTCACACCAGATCTGCACCTTACTCTGGAAGCTGCCAATAGAAAGAGCAATTCCCAGAGATTACACACAGCTCAGACCATTGTCAGAGCAGAGTTCTGGAGTGTCACATATCAAATTTTAACTTAGGCTTTGCAATTTCTTGGTCTCTAAATTTTAATTAGGTGACCTTGCTTTGACTTTTGGCTACTGCAAAATTAACTGTTCGGACCATAAGTGTGACATAAAAAGATAGGCGGGTATATTCATTTATTTTAGTTGTGCATCCTTGAGAAGCAGCCTCCAGTTCCTGGGAAGGTTTCATGAACAGGACTATTTCATGTCTGAGGGCTCTTGCAACATGGCAGCTCCCTCAGAGCTGCGCATGGAATATGTCTCAGAGGCAGTTCAGAGGAAAAAAAAAATACTGGCTTAAATACCTCAATTTTAGGAAACACGTAGTAATGGAGCAACTTGTACTAATGGAGAAAAGAGTGACCAACAGGTTTTCCATTTCACAGAAGCCACGATTACAGGTATTGCAGTCAGTCTGGCTCGGGCAGCAGTATTGGACAGGGGTTAAGAGGACTGGTACTGTCCATCTCTCCTGGACATTTGTTTAGCAGTCAGAAAAAGAGCTCAGGGAGTAAGAGGTCATCTTCCAATGGTAGATGTCTTTTCCTGGGCATGAGACCTGTTATGCAGTCAAGACCCCGAATGCAGTTAAAAATATCAGCCTCACAACTACTGTATTTCAGATAACAGAGCAACTAAAAAACAAGGCAGAGCTGCAAACCAGCACAGTCCAACCCTAGCATTCATTCTGCAACAGCTCAATCTATTCACAGGTGTAGGGCTACATATAGGGCCTTTACAAAACTATCAGTGTCACTTGATAGCCTTCAGGCACAGGTTGCCGCTGAACATTTTGCTGCAGACCGCACCACACAGGCAGCCATGGTCACAGTTAGTGCGTACCCCTTTAGTCAAGACAGGAACTCATCTGTCTTTGCAGAGTAAGCTAATGCTATCGTCTTGACAATGCAGGTAAGCACGGATCCATTCAGCTTGACAGTCTGGAGAGGTTCTTCCCTATGTATAAGCTTTTATTCACCCAAATGAGCCTAGAAGACTACTACAGCAAAGATAGTGTAACCTATAAAATATATTGCAAGATAGAAAAATAATCAGTTTGCACCTCTGAAGCACCTTGGCCTAGAAAGAAGAATGAATTTGCTTCTAGGACAGACCTCTTGAAGAGAAACATGCATCTTTCCTCTGAAAGATTTCCTTTGCTCCATCACTTGTACTTTATTCATAAAATTTCCTTTTAGAGAAAACAAAATTCAACTTCAGGGATTTCAAGGTTGCTTCACTGTCAGACCTGTTTAAATCATCTACACTCACTGAAAAAATAAGCTCCCAAGGGACTGGGCAATGAAACTCTATGAAAGTTAGAGCCAAGGATCTTTAGACTATTCTGCATTTTCAATATGCAAGTATTAGAGCGTCTCTGCAGGAGTCTGGAATGGTGACCTCAACTTGGGTGCAAGGGAAGGATCTAGGCTGGTTTGAGTGCTAATAACAGGTAGGACAGGCCTCAGTGGGGGCTGTCCAAAACTACAACATGTGAGACATGATATTTGCTGTAGTTGATATTTGTGTTATAGAGCTCAGAGGCCAGGTAGGCAAATCAGAGGTCTGGATGCTGCATAGACAAGTGTAACAAATTCCGCATTCAGCTGGAAAGGAGCAAAAAGGTGGCAAGAGAATTCAGTTCAGAAAAGTTTTTTTCTCTTTCCAACAGAAACTTTTCTTTTAAATCACACAAAGTCAGCATGCTCCATATTTGAAGAAGTATTCATGGCCACAGACCTGATGAACACAAGCCTATGTGTTTCTATTGTGCAGAATACATGGGCAGTAATGCCAAGTCCAAGATAAGTGAGGTTCTCTACTGGCACTCTTGCTCTCTCAGCCTTCTGCTTTATGTTAAGAAATACGGGGTCAAAAGCATCTCTAAAGCTTGTCCATGCTTGGTATCCGCTACTAGCTGTGATACATTAGCTACATGCCACTGTTATAGTGAAAGGATGATGCGGGCTGCTGAAGACACCCACTTTAGACAGCAGTGGAAATACTGATGGTGTCTAGGTGTGAAGCAGGGGGTTTTAAAAGGACAGAATTGGGAAAGGTGCTGCCTTTCAATCACGGTTTCTCTACTACAGTTTAAGGTTTCCTCAAAAACATGCCACTATTGACCGTATGCACTCATGCTAAAAGCACAACTCTCTAAACTGCCTGAGAACACTTTTAAGAAATCAGACAAAACTAATGTGAAAAAAAAAAAACAGTAAAACATTCTCAGAGCTTCCTAATATGTCCTGAAACAGTGTTCTTATATATAGGAATGCTAGGAGATTAAGATCCAATATCTCATGATCTACCATGTCTAGGAAAAAGTACTTTAATACTATTGGAAGTGTGCCCTCTTGGATTTTGGCTGCATATTTTTTCATTTGTAGTTGTAACGAGTGACAAATTCCCATCTCCTACCCAAATACTGTTTGCCGACACAATCCTGGGCGTAATTTCGTTTTAAAAGTCTATGCTTTGAGGAAAGTTAGGTTATTGGTTTGGGTCCAAGAATTTTTCTTTTAAGACAACGCCTTTTAAAAGCAATTTAAAAGATTGGCATATTAGCACATAGCAAACTACATCAAATGCGATTTATCACAGGGCTCTCCAAATCATGGGTGTGACTTGCTCAGCTTTCCTAAAATGTGATAGTGTGTGGCAAAAATGTTATGCCACTCATCTGGTCACCAGTACAACACATACGTAAGTCTACTATTTGTGATTAATGATAAAACACCAACTCATGCCAGTAAGAATTTGTAGCATGTTATCCCAACACAGACTCTGTTTATAACATTGTTTATCCTTTTTCCCTAAGTTCTCTTACTAAAACACATTAGTTAGTATGAAAATGTCAGTGCATCTAGCACTATTTATTTCCAAACACTAGTTATTTTGAGAGAAAAATCAGCAAACACCTAGCTGCTAGATTATGCAAGTCTATTTGTCTTTACAAAAAAAGTCATTCCGTACACAGGTTTTTTTTTAAACCCAACTCACTCCACCCAAGTTTTTTTGGGCATGCGAATTAGGATATTCTTCAGTAATGTTTCCAGAAATGCTTTACCACACTCAGCCACACAGCCCAACCAACCCCTTCATGTCAACCTGGCAACCAAAATAAAACTCCTCAGAGAAAGATAACAATTGTAAAATGGTTTTCAACATAACAGTGTGTCCAGTAAGCACCACAGCACTGCAGGGACATCATAGATCACTTATAGTCCCAGGCATGGCTGTATCATTGTTTTCATCAACTCGCCTCCTAAAACTCACCTTTGCCTCCCCACATGCACAAGGACAAACCCCACTGTAAGTCATCCAAGTTAGGATTCCAGTTCTAAGCATCAGTGCTAATTCCTTGCATCAGGAGAAACAGATTCATACTGGAGAAGCAAACAGCCACCTTTCCTATGGCACTAGGTTTAATCAAAACCACACAATGAATACCTAATTCAAAGAAGAAAAACGCCATTAATTAGTCACAGCATCTATCTCCTTCAATTATATACATTGACCTTCCTTCCCTTTTGTACTGATAATTCATCCCTCAGCTTTGCAATTTCTTTATGCAACTTAGAGGCACATACAAGCCTAAGGATGAATAGCACTAGAACAAGACAGTCTGAAATACAACCCTATGCGACTATCAGAGACAAGGAGTATGCTGAGGCTCATCGTCTTCAGTGACTGCAGCCATCCTGTAGCTATAGATGGGATCAATCATCTTGCTGGAGGTTTCAAGATAATGTGTTAATAGTTTCCATAAGTTTATCTTTGCTGGCTTTGTGGCATCAGCAAAGGCACAACAAAGCACAGACTTTGCTTTGGGATCAGACAATGCAGAAGAATCTCAAAAGGACACCAAGTCACAAGTAGCCAACGTGCATGTCATTTGCTGCCAATTATTGCATGCATTTCTATATGTAATCGGTATAAAGCAATATACACTGACAATTACATCCTGCCATATGGATATAGAGTCAAGCAGAGTATGCAAACTGTGACCACAGCAAGTGCAAACCGCTTGCAGAAGGGAAGCTTGCAGCCTGGTGGTTGTGTCAGAGACATCTGCCTAGGCAAATAAGTAGAACAGGATATGCTAAAGTGCTGGCAAAGGTGGGCTAGCAGAGAAATAGCTTGTACAGTTACACTAGCAAATGGGTAGAGGGATTCTGCCAAGAAGATAGCCAACAAGATGAGGCATACCATGTATTTAGTGAGCTACAAAAGGTTTTGTATGAGCAGTATCAGCTTTTAATCTGATCAGTGCTCAGGAACTGGCTACAGCTCCCTGTAAACAGAAACATAGGTGAGAATGTTATCAGCTGAAGAGGGGTTTTTACAGCAACCACTGGACCCCATTCACTTCCCTTTTGCTGCTTCAAACATCTCCACCCACTCTGGTCCTTTCAAGAGAAGGAGGAAAGAGAGGAAAGAGAATGGCAACCTGAGGATCAAGTCTTGCACGAATCAACTGCTTTGCCACAGGTACACTTTCTCTGTAAGTAAATCCCTTCCCTGCACATCATGCCAAACGCCATTCAAGCGGTGGCAATATTGGTTACTGAAAATATTTGACATGTAGCAGCTGGGCAGCACAAAACTGGTTCAATGGAGGTACAGATAGGAAGGCTGAATTTTTTTTATTGTTATTTTATCCCTATAAAAGGAATTAAAGATGTGCAATTAACTAATATCTTTATCGATCATATAATGAAAAAATGCAATTAGAAATATTGCTTGCAACTTTCTACTCTACTCGACAGAAGCAGGTGAATGTATTTGAGTATAGACTCTGGTTGGAAAACAGCACAAAAGAGGTAATCATGTTAATATTAAATACTGTTACACCAGTTCAGTTAGGCCACTCAAATAATTTCGAGAGCAAAAAGACTAACTCCCCAAGTGAATGAAATCATTATAGCAATCTACTTTTATTTGTTGAAAGCATGGCACTGAAAGCTTTGCTTGGAAATGAAAAACATAACTGTCTGGCAAAAAGATACAAAATGAAAAAGAAATAAACTCAGAACAGCAGACATAGCTACCACAGATAAGAAACAATAAAAGCTAATCTTTCACAGCCAAAAATTTATGCCACTATAAAACACAAGTGACCACCCTCATACTATTTTCATTTAGTGGAATACTGAAAAGCCTCTGCTGAAAACAATACATTTTCAAAATTAATCACATACATCCAAGTGCACTTTTACTTCATGAGCATATTCACACACACTCTTTGGCATCGTGATTTTCCTTCTATTACAGCAGAGTTTGGAAGCTGTGTATAAGAATAGGCTCCCCTTTTACTGGATATGCCAGTTGTATAGGCATTGAGATAGATGTATTTTCACAGCCAAAACCACTATTGCAGCAAAAACAAGTTCAGAATTTGATGCACAGTAATTAACATACTAAAAGTGATTCTAGTGTAACTTTAATTTCCAAGATAAATGTCCAACAGAAATGAAAAAGCTAAGCTTCTCAAACCATCTTTCTTTCAGCTGTACAACAGAACATTCTTTACATCCTCCTTTGCTTCCTAAGTGTGCTCATTAATACATTGTTGCCTATATTACATAGATACCATAATTCTCATAGGAAGTACAAAGGTATACAGCTTTTTAATATCCAGACTTCTGCATATTTAAATGCACCCTGTTAACTTGTTAACGCAGTCAAAAGTAATTCAGAATAATCACTTGACAGGACAGCAACACAGGAAAAAGTAATTAGTGTAGAAACCATCAGGACTTGCAGAACCAGCCATCTTCACTTCTACCAGCTGCAAGAATATCACAGAAGAAAAGAATCCAGCACATCTCAAATTTCAGAGCAATTAAAGCTAAACAAAAACCCTGCCAGTACCATGTCTTCTGTGACTCGTCCTCCTTATTTTCATACAGTAAAATGAATGAGGAAAAAACTTCTATCAGTACAACACCGCTACAAGGCCACCTTCCGAAAAGAGCATGTCTTAACTGGACAGAAGCTGTCATGAGAGAGAAAGAGGGATGAAAGAACTGAAGTGTCTGCTCCATCCAGTCCCGATTTTATTGTTTATAAAGGTGATATTCATAGGTCATAGTAGTACCTGGTGGTAAGGTTTTCCAGGACATAAAGAAAAAATTTCCCGAGGAAGCTTCCTTAACTTCCTCAAGTTTGTCCAGCAAGAAGCTTTCTTTAATAACATAAGCAAACATCATTCAAACAGAAAAGTAGAGTAGCCTGCCTGGAAAACTGACTGAACCCACCGGTGAGATCCTAGTGCCTTCCTGATGGATCTTTCTGTCTCAAACACAGAAAGAGGAGGATGGAGGAGCTGCATATAATTAGCCTCAGGCTTCTTCCTAAGAAGTTTAGTCAGGCCCAAGCACCAAAAAGGTGCCAATGGTCAATGCACTGTTTTCAGCATTCTGAAGGCAGTAAAAATCTCTTGATTCCATTGGCAGAGAAGTCAATCACAACACCTTACAGGCGGTCAAATGCAAATGGGAAAGCTCACAGGGTCCTCCCTGTGACGGACAAACGGATTCCACATGAAGGACAAAAAAGGCAGAAAAGAAGCCTTTGAAGTCCTAAAAGAATCTAAGGCTCAATCTTTCCCCAAATTGAGATAAAAGAACAGTTTGGGAGATGTGCCTTTGACTTCCAACAGGACCTGAAAGGTGATGCAGCTGGGCACTCCGAGCCTTGCTCACTCATTCAAAGGGCAATACTATTCCCTCCCTTTGGCCTCACAAGAGATAAGTTCTTCTTTTTCCTTTCCCACTGCAAACAGGGAGGACAGACAACTTTGTATATAAAATGCAAGCACGGTTTTCACTCACATGGTACATTTTTGTCCCTTAAGTAGAAAAAACATAGATATGCAAGTCAAACATTATCTACTTCCATTCCTCTACCCAGCAGGGAAGGCCATTACACAAGCAAAGTCCCCATGTGCCTGGGCACACTTGCCCAAAAGATAATCAGTATGTACCCCATAATATGATACAAGTATTTCATTAGAAAAATAGGGGGAACTATACAAAGCTTATTTTCATAATCACAGCAAATAAAGCTGTACTCTACATTTTCACATTGATTTTGTCTTTCAGTCTTCCTTCTGTATTAATTAGCATTTTCATAAATAAGGATTATAAAAATGGACAACATATCCACATTGCAGCCCAAGATATGTAACTGCAAAGAGCAGAAATTAAAATGTACTTGCTCTGCAGGGAATTAGAAATTTACAAAGAGGAAAGATTTTGATGTAGTGTATGCATAATTAAATGCCAAAAAAAATGTATTATCTAAAACAAACAAACAAACAAAAATTTCCTTTGTCTGGAGCAAGAGGGTGCTAGGTAGTTGGTTTTATAAGCAGAGCATTTCAAAGTTTTTACCCATTTTTTTTCAAAACACAAGAAAATAAACCATTTTAAGCTCACAATTGATGTTCTGGACAGGAAAGCATCAAAAGAAGACTCTTTTTTTTCTACTAGGGAAGAATTGAAGCATACCAACACTGACTTTCACTGAGAGACTTTATATTACTTAAATTTAGTTCAATTGCCTTTTCCTGTAAATTACAGAAGCGCTAAGAAATTTTCCATTTTTATCTTCTATTTTCAGAGCAGAATTCATAGGATATTCAAGCCTTCTCCCAGTTAGAAAAAGTGAAATATAAATACTAGTAATAACACTCAGGTGCTGTTTTCATAAGAAAAGTGCAATAGTATGAACTTTACATATTTTTTTCCCCATTATGACTGTGGAACTTTAACTGAGCAAAGGTAATTACACCAAAAGCCAATAGAAATTTTTTACATAGTTGAGTCCACTGTGCCCTTCTTTATAGTTTGTTGGATAGGTGTTTTTACTAGACAGAAATCCTGGAAAAAAAAGATTAGAAGCTACCACCATAATGCTGTCAGAGCCAGCAAGCAGGAACACTGAAAAAAAAAAAAAAAAAAAAAAAAAGAAAGATATTGGATCAAGCAAAGAGTTTTCAAAGAAAGATAGAATTTCCTAGAGAGTGTCTCTATAGCTCTTCTGGAGGCTGCAGTGTCATTAACACATTTCCTCCTTAGGAAGAGGAAAGCACCTACTATAATTAAAAAAAAAAATGAATCATTAAGAAAAATGAACTACTCATGTTAGAAAAGGTTTCTAGGAAAAAAATGACTGTGTTTATTTCTTGTGCTGGCTGGCAGGGAATGAACTGAGCCGAGCAATCCAAGACAGAGAACCACCTCTTTTCCTTTTCCTTTTCCTTTTCCTTCCTTCCTTTCTTTCTTCCCTCCAACATAAAATTTAATGTTTTAAGCAATTTTCAATTAGGATATTTTTTAAAAATTGGAATCACATTTTTTTTGTGAGCAAAACCCATTCCAGTCAGGCTTGTGTCCATGCCTCCTGGTACCCTTGGAGGGAACTGAGCCCAAACTCGGGCAGATAAGGGATTCGCAGCAGGGACTATGTGTGCAAGAGCCTGGGCTAGACTGACACACAGGGGGGAAAACAAGATTCATTTGCTGATTGTGGTTTATGTTCACCTACATTATGTAATGCAGGAGGAGAACATCTGCAGAGGGTCCCTACAGGAGAGGCCTCTCTCCTATGACAGTGGCACAGTAGCGCCAGGGCTGGGATGAGGATGAGGACAGAGGAAGCAAAGCCTCTTGGCCATCTGGCCTGACCCTCTTGGCTGCAGTGTTCCTCTCTCTGTCACCAAATTGTAAAATGGAAAACAGTCTCATAAGATTTGTTCCTTCCACAAATGAGGAGGGAACTGGAACCGATTTATTTTACGCAAGCCTTACAGTAAAGGCCCTGCTGTCTGAAGCGACATGGAATGCTAGTGTGAACCAGATGAGCTGGAGAAACTTCATGTCTGGACTGAGTCTACACATGAGCCCAGGTCTTATCACCCCCACTGTTAAACTCAAAGCATATGATGCCTAGCCACTGCAAAGTCTGTGGAAATTACTTTTAATTAAATGAATATACATAAATAAACTCTAATGCAATTAAAGGCAGAGGGAGGAATCCTAGCTTGAGAGTGAGGACTTGCTCTCTTTCTAAACCAGCGCTTACACGAAAGCTTGCAAAGAAAATACTGTTCAAGTCAGCCAAGGGTTAAAACTTTGCTACCTTGCCAGAAAGACATCTAAATTCACTCACTGCTGTAACTGAATCCTGCCACAGCTCAGTCTATCTCTTAATAGGCAGTATTACCATAACCCTGAGAAAAGTTCTTAAATAACCCTGTTTGCTGTGAATACATGGAATGATACCTTACAAGATCAATGTCTACTTGCATCTCAGCAAATGTTAATCAGGCATTTTCCAAATTAGAGCACTTTCAAATATGCCAAACATCCAGCTAGTCAGCACCAAAGCCATGAACCCTCCGGCAGCAATGAAAGCAACACTTAGAAAGCTAAAATGAACCCAAGTGCTCCTTAAAGAGACCTACAAAGAAGGAAAGAATAAACAACAGGGATTTCTGCCTTCTGTCTCCTTCTAGATGCCTGGTAAAGAGACACATACATTGTTAAAAATTACAAAAAAAAAAAAAAAAAACATCGAGTATGTGTTCCAAAGCATGGGGAGCATAAGAGGGTTTTGCCCCAGGAGGCTTTGGTTGGTGCCTGTGAGACAAGGCAGGAGGACAAAACCTTGAACACTACAGCCTGGGAGCATCTTAGGAGAGGAAAAGGACGGGAAGTTCATCTCATAAGAGCTACCACAACCTCCCAGATGGGCTTTCTGTACTACAAGCTACTGACATCTTCCAGTGGGAGAGAGAAGGTAAAAGATCTGAAGGAGGTCTCCCTATCCCACAGCCATTGGGAGTCACAAGAGAGCCAAGGAGCAACTACTCTGCTCAGCCAGCTGAGAGGGGAATACAACAAGGCACCAAAAACAGACCCTACACTATAGGCTGGTTGGCCTGATATGGCCCTTATGTTTTATGGATGCTGCTGTACTGAGGTTGTCTCAGATCACCGGTCTCTGTGGGTTTCTCAGTTGGGACTCAGCTATTCAGCTATTAAAACATAACCCAACTGAAAGTTGACGCAACTATTTTTGGTATCCAGAAGCTCAAAAATATTTTTTCCTCACTATTCATGAATTATGAGGAAAATAAGCCAGCACTAACAACGACCAGATATACATTCACCACTCTAAACAGAAAGATCATTTTATGTAAGCCATGAAGTAGCAAATTAATTTTATTTAGAAGCAGGCAGTTACTAGAATTAGGAAAAAGGAGTGATATTAGAATTATGCATTAGAACTATCTAATGGTTTTAAAAAAAGAAACACTCTCATAAGCATCACGTAATATTACATTTGAGGTTGGTATTACCAATAGCAAGCAGACAACCTAAACTCTGTCCAATCTCAGCTGAAGTCAGACAAATTTCCTGCAACCATTCAGACATAGAAAGTTTGTAAACATTTTGCAGCTTTTTATATTTGCCTTCGGCTTTAAGTTGAAATGTAACAGGTGTAAGATGCCTGTTTAAAACGCCACTAAGGACCCAATCCACACAAAAGGAGGAGGGAGATGATATCATGTGCCTGTATTGTTTAAACTTCACAGCAAAGAGAAGGAACATCTTCCCAAAATGCAGCCTTAGTGCTACAATATGCAAATCTATACATTAAAGTTTCAGAAAGAGTTGCCAGACACATTTAGAAAAAAAAAATGACAGCTTAAGGTTCAATACACTGAGGAGAAATAATTCTATCATACTATTGTACATTTTAAGCAAGTCAGTCAGTTGGCAATACTAGTCCAATATCCCCTTGGCACCTGGGAAACTGGTGCTCACACATGCATGCAGGCACAGTGTCCTCTGTGCTCCTTTGAAACACTTAAGCAGCCTTCCAGCAAGAGCACAAGTAGAAGAGCTTACTCCATTTAGGACAGCTCAGGGAGCTTCAAAAGGAGAGCACGGGAGGCCTAACCTGCAGTCTTGCACAGCCCAGCATATTCCTTCCAGCTGCTTCTCCAAAACACCTACCTGGATGCTCTGGCTTACGCAGAGTAGCAACAGCTTCCTGGCACCAGACCCTTGCATTCAACATACTTTCAGACTATTTGCACGTTTCCTCCCAAGCTTTCTAGGAGGGCTAAAGAATCTGCACTTTTCCACCAAAAGCACTGAAGCACCTTTTCCCCAGCAGCCACATCCCACTTACTCTGTCCATAGGTTTGTTATCAGCCACCCTAGTTTACAACCTCCTCCTTGAGCTCTCACTGGTTCCAAGTTCTGCAGCTGAGTGGTAACTCTAAGGAACCCAATGACTGCCTGTCCCTAGCAGACCCCTCCATCTACTGATCACCAGGTGTTTGATGGATACTTCAGCTGAGCTGCCATGCCCTGCCCTACCAAAATGCAGGATTTGCAATCAGTTCCCATTCTCCAAGAGCTTCAAAATTATCAAATACTGTAAAAGAGATTGGATAGTGGATATTCAGGACATGTTCTGAGGCAGGTAATTTGAGAATGCTACATGAGAGCTTTTTTCATGCTGCAAGATCACAGTGTTACATGTAATGGCTTTGCCAAGTCATTGACTATAGTTTTAAATAAATGGTAGAGCCCTAAGACACTAAATGCCTTGGATTTGCAATGGAAACGGGACTTTTTATTATGTTTCTACTGCTGACTGTCCAAACGCATATTGTTATGAAGTGAGGACACTCATATTGTTATAAAGTGAGGCTTTAGGTGATATTCAGAGAAATCTAAAATACAGAGAAAAATAAGCCTATTACTTTAGCAAACATGCACCTGCCACCTTCCCACCCAGTACCCTTGCAGCAAGGGTTACCCTGAATATAGGTCCAAAGTCAAGAACCAGTGCTAGCAAGGAGGAAATTGGAAATGACTGGGGAAAACTGAGTGGCTCGGACCAAGCAGCTGAGAGCGAAAACAGTCTAAAATCAGCTGAGCATGCAAACTGGGATAGGAAACCAGCTGGGGAAGCACTTGAACCCAAATTCATGAGGCAATTTAATTAAAATTCTTCTCTGATATTATTTGCTGTAGCAAAGCTTTCACTTGAATATCTACAGAGAAAAAAAAAAAAAAAGAAGAAGAACTATGGGGGCAGGAAATCTTAACTGGTCCTCATCAATTTTTAAAACACAGTTTATATTTGCAGACACTACATTCAATACCTGCCAAATTCTAGCTAGGAAACCTAACACGAGGCTGTGGGGAAAGGGGTTTATACAATTTTAAGTCATTTCTCATGTATGTTTTATGTATTTTATATGAATGCTGTGCATTGCAATCTGCATATTTGCTTACTTAGAAACATACACCTTTGAGAATAACATAAGTAATAGAAATTTAATTCAGGTAGAGCTTTTAGTTTCCTGCAGTGACCTCTGATCAAGAATGCTAGTCTGTAGACAGAAAAAATTGAATTAAGAGCTTTACTGGAAGCAGTAGATGACCTGACCTATTAAGCAAGTTGACATTTTATTGTAGTCTCTGACTGAGGGGGCTGTTCATGGATTTCTGCTTTCATTTCAGGTTTCTCTTACTTAATCCTCTACGGTATATTACATGTTCTTCCTACAGGAAGGTTATACTACTAGGATTTCTTTGTATGAAATACAGACAGCTGGTATTTGCCATCATTTAGTTTTAATAGGGTCTCCTCAGCCAAGTCTTACTTTAAGATGTGTTTTTCTCGCATAGAAACATTGGATTCTGTATCTGAAAGTCACCTAAGTAAAACTCTATTTGTGAGCAACACGCTCTAGTGGAACTGCCAAGCTCAGGGCTCCTTTTCATTAACTTTTCAATCAGTATTCTTTGATAATACTTATCTAGCATCTTAATCTGGCATGTGCTGTATGCTACTGATCTCAAGCATGTTTTGATTTGGTGTAACTTTCTAGCATATTACATATAAACAGCAATTCACTTGAACTAATCCCATAAAATATGACTGAATAATGGCATATAGATTGTTTTTAGAGTTCATGTGGATCTACAATATACTACTTTTGATTTACATAACTTTATAATGTGTCTGGAGCTTTATATGCCAGAACCATAACTATGCGGTCAGTGTGGCTGTATTATCCAGATATTATAAAAAAAATGCAGAGAAATAAAGGCATGATATTGAGGTTGGCACAGTACCAGACTGTGAAAGCACAGTATTTCTTCTTTCCCTTTTGTATTTGTTAGAAAATGTACTACACTACAAGAATCAGAGTCCTTATCTAAAAGGCACAGCGTTAAAAACCTTCAGGAAATAAATTGTTTGTATTTCTCCTTTATCCTATTTAGAGCAAGATGGCAGAGTAGAGCAGTTTGATTTACTCTTTTTTTTTTTTTTCCTCCAATCTGGCAGCATCTGCCTTTGTAAATTAAATCTATGTCTGACCATTATTTGCCTCTTTTTTTTCTCTCTTTTTTTACTGTACTTTCCATCTCTCTTCAAAGCAATAAAAAGTGAGTTAACCTTGCAACAACATTTTCTAGAATGTCATGAGTTGTTCTCGTGAATTTGACATACCAGTTGACTTCAGGGACTGGAAACCTTGTACTGACTGAAGGACATATGTAAAAAAAATCGACAGAGAGATTCGTGTTAGGATTGTCACCTAGTCCCGGTAGAAATGAACATAGAGTTTTTTACCTAATTAAAACAGCATCAGACATTACTGCTTCCTGCAGCAAGGCTCCATATCTTTGACACATGCTATGCCCACCGCTTTGGATATTTTCTTCCTTGTCCTTACCTTTGAAAAAAAAAAAAGTCAAAACTAGGAGCTTCTTTACTGTTTCCCTACAGATCAATCCTTTAGGCATTTTATTTTGTCTTTCTCTGGCATCCTGATAGCTGCAAATGCAAATCCTCACTGCCAGGGTTGCTTTGGAGGCCCAAGGGAGCTGTGCCGTTATGAGACCCTCTTGGGAGCAGGGGCCTTATTGACTCAGAAGCCTAAAAGTGGTATCTTGGAGGAGGCCCAGTGTGAGCAAAGCTAAGCCCTCTGACATGCTTCTCTGCTTGTTTAAAGAACAGTTGAACTACTGTTAGAGGTTATTCAAGGATAGCCACATCTCTAGATTTGCCAGACTACTAGATTTTTAATGTATTGATGCTACATCTGTCAAATAGTTTTTTTCAATGCTTTGGAAGAATATAATATCTCAGGAAACTAATGTTTCTGAACATGCTCCCCATACATCTGCCCTACCTAAAATCTCTGCAGTTTTGGGTCTATTCTGCATGGACCTTAGCACAAAATTCTAATGAAATGACCCTAAAAGTGTTATTGAGAGACCTAACAAAGGTTTAGCAAATGCCCTGTCTTGCAGGACACAGTTTCCTGATTCCCTCCAGCAAAAATTTTAAGCAAATAATTGAAGTCCATTATATAATTTTCCAAAATCGATTGGGCTATTTACATGCTTCAGGTTAATAAGTGTTTTAAATTTCTGCAGAATCTGTTTTTTTTTAGTGACCTTTTCATTTTCTTTTCTGCAAAGCAAAGCTCAGAATAGATATTTTTTATTGTTGCCTGAATTGGGTCTTTTTACTAGACATGTGAAAAGTTTTGGTTTTACATTTCTAATTGTTTCATGAATTTGGTTTGTCCTGTGCTCAGACAATCTGATACAATTGTTACTCATTATTCTAGGAATCCTGAACACTGATGTAATGTAGGAATGTACAGGTTTTTTCAAGGGGAAGGGAATAGGGAGAGGGAAACAGGGCTAAATCTCTCAATATTTAAAACCTGGGCTGACTACAATTCTATGGGGAATTTAAAGGATGTCTTTGCTAAAAGCAGATGCATATGCATTTACACATATGTTCACAGTCAGCAAAGCTTGCTACAGGATCTAGAGGCATGAATTTAGGCTTGGATAAAAAGGCAGCCCTTCATCAGTCAGCAACTGGTTGCTCGGGCAGAAGGCTTGAAGGCATTGAGGGCGGTCCTTGCCACTTTGCTGGGCTCAGTTAGCTGTGGAAATTAATATACCTTAACCACGCCAGCCCAATGAGGTAAAGCACTAAAAGAAGGGGACATTTCCAGTTCAGTTACTGGGGAATGCATTGTAGCTGCCGTGTCATCCCTATTCCTTAAGCAGCAATCTTCTCTCCACTCCCAGATGGCCTTTATTGAAGTGACCACAGTCTATGAAATTATCCTTGATCTGCATCTAAATTTACCATTTCAATTATAGTTGGCAGTCAAATATCAGCAGCAGGCAGACCTGTGTCTAACCCAATAGTCTCTATATTTAACTAGCTCCTTGAACAGGTTTAAAGTCAGTAAAGGCATATCAAACACTACAGAGTAACCAATGCTGACATGGACTGAAAGAGGTGCATTAGGAAGAGGACTTTTTCACAAATGATTTTCTGAAGTGAGACCTATATGTACTCTCACTTAAAGGCAGAACAAAATAGATCCCTATATATCATATTTTCAAAACTGCCAAAAATATTCCAGCAACTTCTTTCAGCTTTCACAGAAATTCCATTCTAACATCTCCACTTTTACTAGACAGACCCACAGGAAACTTCTCCTAAATGGTATCAAATATTATGGCTTCATAATATTGTGAAAGTGTTGATATTTGTATTCATCTTTGGTTACTGTCATGTATCCCTTCTTTGGGAGCACTTAGGACAAAGAAGTTACAAAAATCCTTCCACAAAATCCAGAGGACAGATTTACAAGAACAGTCACAAAAGATTCACTCCTCAAAAGAAGTTTTACTGAGCTCTATGACGATTCAGTATTCAGCAGTATGGAATAGAACAGATAACTTTGATGAGACACACAGATGCAGATTTACTCTCTGAGCTGCTGAGAATTTGATGCCTTTTAGATAATAAAGCTCACACACTTCTGGAGATGTTTTGAAAAATGCTGTATAATGTAAGGCTTTTCACTTAAAACGAAAAATAGATGTCAATGGTATAAGATTTGAAGGCCATAAGTCAGAGGTAACAGAGGTAAATATACAACGTTAGAACTGACCATAGGACAGGATCAGACCTGCCTAGGTAAAACTAAATTGTGTTAATTTGCTCCCTTCACCAAAATTAGTAATTCCAGTAAGGGTCTTTTAAAGCCAGTTCCTTGGAATATTTTATTTTTTCTCAATTGGCCCCTTGAAATCTTCTGTTTCCCAGTCTGGGGGTCAATGGCCTCTCCTCCCCATTCCTGCTGCCTGCTCTGGCATGTGGTGCCCCAATTTGTGATGTGGCCACATCTGCCCAGCATCTGCCTATAGACTGGACTGCCTGTGCTCCTGATCACAGCAGTTGGAGGGAGAAGATCTGGGCTGTAATTTAACTACTCACGGGCTTACAGTGTAGTGATATGAATTTCAATATTCCATCTGGAAAATGAAAGTAAAGCTCCCTCAAAAAGCCTTTTCTGGGAATTTTTCTGGGGAACTCAATTACAGAAGCGATGTATCCCAGAGAAATGCATTTTTGCCTCCTACCCTAAAGAAGTCAAGAGGCCAAGCATCTCTTAGGGTTTTGCAGACTGTAAGTTATGCCTGATTAATATCCTAGATTTTGGAGCTATTAAAAACAATAAATTAAGATTTCTCTTTCCTCCTCTGCTAAATCTGTGGCAGTCATCTAGGCCATTTGATTTACATAGGTGGATAGGTACTTCCAAATGAAATTCATCTCCCTAAGGTAGATATCTGGTACCGTCTATAGAGGGAGCCTGACTACTAGCTAAGACTCTTCTGTGTAGCCAAACCAGGTGTGATGTCCACCCAGAGCACATAAATACAGTTAAAAGCACATCTTGAAGTGGAGGGCTTGACAAGAGAGGCGGCACCCTATATTGCAAGGTCCTAATAATTTTCAGCAAAACAAAATGACACAGATAAAGGAGAATGTACGAATTTGCGGCCAATGCTGCTTTAACCGGACACCAGTCCAAGCAATCTGCCATACAGCTGTTGTGAATGGTCTGGAATCTGGTAATACTGCAAAGCAACCCAAAAACTGTAGCTTGAGACACACCCTGATATTCAGATGGAGCAGCTTATCAGCCAGGGTAATGAGACCCTTTCTTTCAACAAGGACAGTGTGGGCAGTCAAGAGAAATCAAAGGAAATGTTTTTAGATGTATCTGAGAACATATGTGACCGAGAGAGGCTGCTTCGTAGTCTGCCATCAGAAATTTACAAAAACAGACTTTCTAAACCCCGTAGTGAGTGACAGATTTCTTTTTATGCTCATCCCAGGAATGGTTAGGGATTAGACATTCATAAAGACTGTGAACTTGATTGACAAAAGATTTGCGATTTAGGGATCTCTTCAGTATCCCAAGATCAAAAAAAAAACTTTCATATGCATCTTAATAACTAATTTACAGTAGAATCGATACTGTCTCAGTACTCTTGGGGCAGTTCAGCCAAAACAGGTAAATCACACTGAAAGGAAACACAAAGGATGAACAGCTTTCCTAAGTGTTTGACACTGTCAGATTGCAGCAACCAAAGCACTGCATGGCAGCAGAACCCAGGCAGACTCTCACCATTTCCAATTGGGCTGTGATGGGGCTAAGGTCCTGAAACACTCAGTCCTATGCAAGATGCCTGCAGCTGGCTGACAGGTAATGCAGCTCAGAATGGCTTGTGCTCCAAAAAGAATTCTGTCAGGTCATTTTCTCCTCAAAGCAGGAAGGAAACAGCCAGTACTCCAATAATGGGCCCTTGGAAGAGAATTAGGTCTCTGCCACTTGAAATTTTCAGCTTCACTGTCCCCCAGAGATCAACTGGGGACACCACCACCTCACTGCACTGAACATATCCATGACCATGTAGGGCTACCCACATTTGTGCGGCATGCTCTGCAAACTCCATGGCCACAACAAGGATTATTTTGTAACATAAATGAAACAATTACCCAGGACTCCCTCCAGGAACATTAAGGTTTCTTCTGCTCAGTTAATTTTTGCTTTGGATAATTATAATAAAATTGTACGTTAGCTGTGGTTCTTCCACTTTCTCAAGTGCTTGGGAATTCCTGGGAGCACAAAGGAAAACCGAGAAAAAGGTTATTTTAAACACATATTTTATATACACACACAAAAGCATGTATATCAATACATACATACACATACATCTGAAGTAATGTATTTTGTAGTTAGCAAATACTAACATACACATATCTAAAGACAAAGGCAGAGACTGCAGGGGCAATTGGTTTGTTAAGGAATGACCATCACCTAATCACTACCATGTTCTCAGGCATTCAGTAGCTCCCCTAGAACTTCATCTGATGTGCCATGTGCTGATACGTTGGGCTGCAGGGGTATATCTATAAAAGCCAACCAAATATTCCTGGGACCATTCTCTAAGTTGAGTCCAGCTGATCTGAAATTAAATGAGCACAGGCAAACTCACTTTGCCTCCCAACTGCCCACTGAGAGTTAGCCTTCCCTTGTATTAACTTCCAAAACACACACAGGGCTCGGGGGAGATGACCTGGGCAAAAGTCATGTCTGAGACCTTTCTAGCAGTTTAACAATGTAGGTGATCACAGTCCTGTGTCCATGACACTGGCATAGTTTAATTTACTACATAGAAGTAGCCAGAAGATCTTGCTGGAAAATTGTCTCTACATCACTGTCACCAACATTGCTAAGATTCTGCAGCAAAATTCTTCTTTATTGTCACTACTTTAATTGCCATGATAAAATCAAATTGTGAATTTCTGTACCCCTGCAGAAGCAAAGCAATACCCTTAGACCCCAGCCCTGCTCATAAAGGTAAAGCTTATGATCTCTATAATGGAGATTTCTGCCCTCTCCTTGCTGCCCAGACTAAACCAGAATCCACCACCAATATCCTCTGGTAAAGTGATACATCCTAAAGTCTACTTTGCAGAGTTCCTTCTTCCTGTAAGGCATTCAGATGCATTGAGTCTTGGCACACAGATTTACAGTCAGAACACGGACCAATTCCATATGAAGCAAGAAAATTTTAGCAAGTATGATGAACTATGTTAAGAAACAGTCCAAATCCCCCAAAAAATGCAGTCAGGTGCTGGCCTTGCTTCTCTTCCACTGCAGATGAGGCAAGAAGTTCTGTTCATCAAAGCCCTTCATCTCTTACAATGCATTAGGGTCCTGTTACAAGGAGAGGGACATAGGCAGCTAAGCCTGAGAGTCTTTCATTGGGCAGCCTTCCTTTGGAGAGGCGGGATGCTACAAGGCGGAATCTGAAAAATATCTGAGCTTTCATTCAGGCTTCCAGTCTTGGTCTCCATAATAAAGCATGTAACTGAAGCCCTGATGCAGCCCCATAGCTGTGCATGCAAGACGCACAGCCTGGACCAGCTATGGGAGGGTTGAGAATGATCTCTTTGTCCTGAGCAGACAGCAGTTTACACTGATCTGAACTCATCCTGATGAATGAGGAAGCCTTCATTACTGTGGAGAAGCACTGTAGCCCTTGGAATGAAATGCAGGTATCACCATTTTCCCTCTTTAGCACTGGGAAGTGGGATACTCTGCCATGCACAAGGTGAAGTGCATGTGGCTGCATCTATCCATTACAGAAAAGACATCAGAGATCTCTGGTAACAATGAGCACCATGAAATAAAATTCTATTCCCTGCTAGCACTGAACCGTGACTATCTGAATTTGGTTTCACAAGCACAGCAGAGATGCAATCAGCTGCATGCTCTGGGAGACTGGAAGTAAGCAAAAGGTTCCCAAACAGAGTCCATGAGTAAACCAGAGCCCACAAGACAGGAGCAGACCATTCACCAGAAAGAAATGTGTCCCAGGAAGATTAACTTCCTGAGAAAATTAAATACTGTGGATTTTGTTGGCACATACTAGAAAGCTAGATATATTTCCTTAACTGCAAACAGTTATTAAACAACATAGAGTATACAAACAGATTAAAAAACCAGCATTTCATAACTAGAAATCTATATCTTTGTTCTTAAGAATGTTCCAGGGAAATGAAGGACACTTCCTTGCCAGCAGAGCAGGGTTTGAAGGCACCTGCAATGTTTTTAACCACTTCAGCAGCCTGACAATGCAGTGCTGTCTGAAAGGAAAGGGGAGCCTTCCTTGCTCAGGCTGAAAAAGTGCCATTTCATTTTGTATATTGCTGAATGGTGTAGTCCACACGGGTATTTCACAAGTGCAAAACCAATATTGTAGAGGCAGACCTTACTGGAATTCTTGACCTCACAAAAATCCTCTTGAAATCAGAATCAAGCCCATTAACATTTGCAGGAGGTATAATGTAGCTGGAGTCACTTCCTCTTGTTTGAAATTTGTACTGAAATGCAAAACACCAGGATCAGACCTTACATTTATTAATAAAAGTAGATTAATTGCTGACATTCTTCTTCTTAACTGAGTCTTAGCCTGAGTAGGTAGGATCTGACTGAGCCTATACTGGTGATTAGCCATCTCCTCTGAGAAAGGCACCTCTGTCTCTAACCAAGACATGCACAGATCAGGCAAGAGGCATGAGACAAGACATCTGTTTTTTTTACTATGATGGCTATGTGATGTCTTTTGTGATCAGAAAAACAAAGATTCAATTAGAGTATTAAATGTGGATACTCACATTTCAAAGTGTAAATTAATGAAAACAAATCACAAGGAGAAAGTGTGTCAATTGAAAAAGAAATGGTATTCTGTAAGGAAAAAAATGTTTTATCTGAGACTTCCACTGAGTTTCAAGATATTGTATTACATTGGGCATACCTGATGAATAAAGCTAATGCACTACAAGGCACAAAGGTTTCAAGAAACCCTGTTTGGGTCCTGTTGAATAGAAAGCTGCATTGTACTAAAGAAGAAGGTTTACTTCATTGTTCATTTCTGTTGCCTGACAGCAGTGGAGAAAAGTAACAAAAAGGGAAAGTGTAAAGAATATTTGCATTTCAGGAATAGGTATTTTTTAGAGCAGAATGTTGGAAAACTGTTTTAAAGCAAATAACATTTAGAAACTGAGATTCTCAGTCTCCAAGTCCCTGCTTCCCTCTGGTCAAATTTTTAGAAGATAGAAAAAGAATTCCTTTCAAAAATTATAGACTAAAAACTCATGCAATCAGAATGATGCTTACAACCATCACTCTGCTGTTTTCTTATCTCATGTTTGTAGGCAGTAAACTCTTTACGATTGTCTCCTGCTTCCTTGGGGGGTAGCATAATCCTGGTTAATAAAATATGAAGTTTTCTTCTCAAATTTTCAGTTGTATTTTATTTGTATTTAACCAGTCTGTATACTGTGCTTTAGATCAGAAAATGCTTTGTGAAAGTAGGCATATCGCCAAATTATTCTATATGGAACAGCATTATAAATAACCTTTTAATGCAGGTGGAAAAATAGAATCGCTACTGTTCTCATCTGATTTGAAGAAATGGTGGAATTCAATATCTTTCTTGAAGTGTTTTGTGTTTGATCTTCTGTATTTGATCTCAGCTACAAATTCAAGTAAGTTGGGAGGTTAGAATCAGGTTTTTGGCGTATGCTAGTCTATCACAGTCTATTTAAGAGGAGAGGAGAAAGACAGTTGTGACAAGGTCAGTTGGGTTTTACAATTTAGCCTCATGCTTTGCTTGCATCTGTTTTGAGAAATCTCTGCATCCTTCTGGCTATCTTAAATGCCTTCCAAACCTTATTGCTTTCCACATGTGTCTAAATGCCAAAACTGGATCTGTATTTGATGAGATGCAAGATCAAAAGTCAATACAACCACTTCTTAAAATCAGAATCAAAAATGAAAATGATTTAAAGATAGTTATTCGAGCCTTGACCACCAAAGCACCGAACTATGACCTTTCTATTGCAGGCTTCAGAACTCAGCCCATGTGAATTTTCTCCCTTAAAAAAAAATATGTACTACACATGCATATCATTAAGCTATATGTCAGCAAAATAATGTTTATATCTAATGTTTGAGATTTTATTTTCCACAGGCATACAACAGTGGAAAAGACTAAAGATCTCAAAACAGGTATTTAGTCAACACAAGTAATAGAAACAGTCAAACCAATAGTGTACATTATGTTGGTGTAGCAGATGGAATGGTTGGACAAAAACTGTTTCATTGACAGAATAAAGTGAAGAGTGTATTTTTATTTGAGAAGAAAAAAAGATCAGCCAAACTGTGTCTAGTATGATTTCCAACAGCAACAAAATATACTGGGTTTGCTTTCATTGCTATCAGAGAACAGCAGAACATATTGCTGGATAAATTTATCCTTCTGAATGTCCAGAAATCATCTTGTTCCCAGACACTAGTTGTCAGTCTTTAAGAGCCTCAGACTACTGTGGAGATGTTCGCTGCGGTGGAAAAGTGCATGCTCCTGAAAACAGAAACAGTATATTTCACAGGCAGGGATACTGAGAGAGAAAGTCAGTGTTTAATAGCTGCAGACCTAATCATGGGAGCATTTCCTCTACTGGGAAAGCAGAAAAGCCAAGTACTACTGCTTTCCCCCCAGCTCCTCCCCTGTAGAGCTCTCCTCACAGATTGCTGCAAGGCACCCTTACTTCTACAGACAGACCTTTTAATTCTCATGGTTAAAGATCCCTGAGGAAGTCTTGCAAGGTCTCCCTTCTTCCTAGCATTCAGAAAAGTTCACTTTCACCCTGATGCTTGATTTTATAATACAAATGAGTATTAAGAAGTGCTAAGTTGCATATAGAGAGCTACCATCCAAGGGTGGATGTTGTAACCTGTTTGTGCAAAAAATGGGTCTATCTGCAATAGGATCCGTGCTGATCAAGAAGGCAGTATGAAAAAATGTTACACTTATAATATTTATGGCTACTTCATGCTGGACATATTCAAAGAACTGTCCAAAAAAAAAAAAAAAAAGGATCGTTCAGTTAAAGGGATCATCCGATCAAAATGTGTTCTTTAGAGCTCTCTCAATAGGTAAAGTAAAAAACTTTGTAATTGAAATCATGATTCAGGATATAGAAACTGCATAAATCTGAATGCACAACACTGAAAGAAATTCTGCATGAAACACATATGATAGGGCATATTTTTTCAAATCATCTTTAAAAAAAGAGAAAAACTTGGGGAAGTTTCTGCTGTCAGACTCCACGCTACAATTTGGCTTCCTGTTCTGGCAGAGGAGAAAACCTCAAATGCATCCTCACACTTTGGCAGTGAGGCTTTGAAGGGGTGAGGATGACAACCCTGCCCAGAAATAATCTTGAAGACAAATAAACCAGCAA
Organism: Tinamus guttatus; assembly: GCF_059628265.1. Taxonomy (NCBI): domain Eukaryota; kingdom Metazoa; phylum Chordata; class Aves; order Tinamiformes; family Tinamidae; genus Tinamus; species Tinamus guttatus. The sequence continues at coordinate 410,044 of NW_028289083.1, read as the reverse complement.
AATGCAACCAAACAAGCTCTACCCAGACTCTGCACTCACAGAGAGTTCATAGTCATGATAGTATTTTTAAATCAAGTTAGTGGGATGCCAGCAAAGTCACTGGAATTGATGTGAAAGCCAGTACTGGTGGTGGAAACCACAGACTGAATCTGAATGACTGCAGTCCTCTGCACTGACAGTAATGATATTGGCAGTGTTTCATTCCAGCTCATGGAAAAGCAGCTGCTGACAACCATGCTTTGCCCTCTCCAAACAGTGAACATCTCCAGAGGTTCATTAGCCAAATATAGCTGTGAGAACAGTTTAAATACAGAAGACATCTCCCCTCGCCTTAACATCCCTTCTCTTTGGCATCCCATTGCATGGACTGGATACAACCCTAGAGCAATGTGCTCTAGGTGTCCCTGCTGGAGTAGGGAGGTTGGACTAGATGATCTCTAGAGCTCCCTTCCAACCTTTACCATTCTATAACTCTGTGTGACTCTGACTGTGGGACACAACAGGGCTATGCTCAAGGAACACTGAGCAAGCAGTGCCCAGCAAGGCTAATGGGGAAATTTCAGACCTGCTGGGTATTTGCTGTATGTGGAAGAGAATCACACCATGCTATGGGTCTCTTGGACACTTCATGTAGCCTCGTTTCCCAAGAAACTCTTGCCATTCTCTTGTTTTAAACATTTTTCCTACGTGCACGCACATTCCCCGTGCCTCCTGGGCCTGCCCTGCTATCAGAAGCCCAGGACTGTGGCCTGCCCAGGAAAAGGACTCCAGGCAGTAGACGGATTTCCACATTCTAGTTCTCACCCACATCTTAATTGGAGCTCTTCAAGAAGGTAAATCAGTAAATACTTATTTCTGAGCTCAAAAGCAATAACGCAGTGAGCACACTCATGCATTTCTTCATCTTGCTACACAAATCACATTGTTGTTGTTGTCCTAATTCTATTTGCAAACCAATATTGATCATTGCAATCCTGAAAAATGCCGTTTATCAAACAGACATTTTAATGTGTGATAGTCTGAAATCCAGATCAATAATCATCATGCTAACAGCTGTCATTTCAGTGATTTTTCTCATTTACTTTGATTTATATGATAGTGTGAGGATTAACATCCGTACCTAGATGATGATGTCATTAGGAAAACACTCATCCTGGGACATACCACACAAAGGATCTACCTGTGCTTTCAGACCCCAGTGAAACAAGGAGGGCCAACACATCTAACCTCTCAGGATTTTCCTTTGCCTTCCAAGGAACTGAGCCCAGCCCAAAGTAATCATTCCAAACAACAGGATGGATTTCTAATAATTTCTAAATTATTAAAGCTTTTCTTTATTTATGATAATGCAAGTAGTGCCTGTGTTCATTTGTGCTATCAAGCAAGAGCAAGCTTGATGGCTAGCAATCTGATGCATCAGCTGCATTTGTGTGCAAACAACATCCCAGTGGTTACACTATTATTACTGGGAGCATTTTCAGAGAATCACAGAATCATAAAATCCTTGAGGTTGGAAGAGACCTCGAGAGATCATGTACTCTACCCCCCCCGCACACACACAGGGTCACCTAGAGCACGTGGCACAGGACTGTGTCCAAGCGGTTTTGAAGATCTCCAGGGAAAGAGACTCCACAACCTCCTTTGGCAACCTGTTCCAGTGCTCTGTCACTCTCATTACTAAGAAATTTTTCCTTAAGTTCCTGTGGAACTTTTGGTGCTTCAATTTGTGACTTCTAGTTCTATCTCTGGTCACCAATGAAAAGAAGCTGGCCCCATCCTCTTCACTCCCTCCATGGAGGTGTTTATATACACTGATCAAGTCTCCTCAGCCTTCTCTTCTCCAGGTTGAACAGGCCCAACTTCCTTAGCCTCTCCTCATAGGGCAGATGTCTCATAGGGCAGATGTTCCAGGCCCCTGATCATCCTTGTGGCCCTGCACTGGACTCTCTCCAGCACCTCCACATCCCTCTTGTACTGTGGAGCCCAGAACTGGACACAATACTCCAGATGCAGCCTCACCAGGGCTGAGTAGAGGGGCAGGATGAGCTCCCTTGACCTGCTGGAGACGCTCTTCTTAATGCACCCCAGGATCCCCTTGGCCTTCTTGGCCATGAGGGCACACTGCTGCCTCATGGTCAACTTGTCATCCACCATGACGCCCAGGTCCCTCTCTGCAGAGCTGCTCTCCAGAAGGTCGGTCCCCAGCCTGTACTGGTGTCTGGAGTTATTCCTCCCCAGGTACAGGACCTTGCACTTGGCCTTGTTGAATTTCATAAGATTTCTCACTGCCCAGTTGTCCAGTCTGTCCAGGTCCCTTTGGATGGCAGCGCAGCCCTCTGGGCTATTGGGTGCTTGCTGAGGCAGCACTCCATCCCTTCATCCAGGTCACTGATGAATAAATTGAACAGGACTGAACTGAGGACTGACCCTGGGAGACACCGTTAGCTACAGGCCTCCAACTCTGCATCACTGAACGTCATCCTCTTGGCTCTGCCATCCAGACAATTGTTAATCCACCTCTCTCTGTGCACTCATCTAACTCACACTGCCAGAGTTTGCCCAGGAGGATGCTGTGAGGGATGGTGTCAAAAGCCTTGCTGAAGTCCAGAGAGATGACATGCACCGCTCTCCCCTCATCTATCCAACCAGTCATTCCATCACAGAAGGCTATCAGGTTAGTCAAGCATGGTTTCCCCTTGGTGAATCCACGCTGACTACTCCTGAGCATCTTCTTGTCCTCCACGTTTGGTGACAACAGCCAGAATGAGCCGTTCCATGACTTTTCCAGGGATAGAGGTGAGGCTGACTGGTCTGTAGTTGCCTGGGTCTTCTTTCTTGCCTTATTTGAAGACTGGCGTTACATTGGTCTTCTTCCAGTCCTCCAGCACCTCCCCTGTTCTCAAAGATGGCGGAGAGTGGCCTAGCAATAACATCTGCCAGGTCCCGCAGCATTCTGAGGTACCTCCCATTAGGGCCCATGGATTTGTAGATGCCAAATTTCCCTAAGTGCTCTAATGCTTAGGTATAAGGCTGCCTTGCAAATAACTGGAATGAAAACATCTCCCAACTCAAACCAGCATGTGCACACACAAATGTTGGGTAGATCTACTTCTGCATTAAAACCTAATTGCATTTTTCTTTATTAATTCCAGAAAAAAAGTCTATTAATCACCAATAAGATCAGTTAAGAAGCAGAAGGTTTTTTGTAAAAAAAAAAAAAAATTCTTAATGACTGCTAAGTGACATTTAATGTTGTGGGGTTAGAAGATATTTGAACTCCATGAATTCAGGTCACGGAAGTAAAGTACGAAAAAGATACATGAAATACTTTATACACGAAACCCCTGTAATAGTCTATGTGTTGAAGTAGTTTGAAAGTAATGATTGTTGTTGAAAGCATTTTTCAGCTGTGTTCAAGGAAGGGAAGCTGTACTAAACAATATTGCTATGGAATTACAGAAGAGCAAAATGAATTCTAGTTGAAGAAGCTGTTGTAGGAGCAAATACCATAATATGGCACTAAACTACATAATAAAACATAATGCAGCATTTGGAAAGGGTTAAACAGAATTGGTTTAAAAGTGATAACCTTTGGGCTGTACAAATGTGTTCCCTGAGTGGCAAAATCAAATAATGGATTATGGGAACATTTTCTCTAAATAATACAAAACAGTTTCTAAATCCCATAATTTAAAAAATTTTACAACTTAAAATGGAAAACAAAACTTATTTCCAATGATCATTTCTACCATGAGGTCTTGGTTAGTTAATTCTGTCAGGAATATTTATTTTGTATGTATATGTTTAACTCTCCTTCCAGAGATACATGTGATGTGCAGCAAGTTTCCTGAATCTGCCAGAGGGCAGCACTGATAGTCAGGTGCCCAGGAGTTTAAAAAAAAATGGAGTAACTTGCCCATCCCCAGGAGATTTTGTGAGTGCAATCATTTTACAATGGTTCGTTTTTGTTCAGGTGACGTGGAAGAAATGTACAGGTAGACTAGGAGCTCTTTGGCCTTCTAGGAGTGCAGCCAACACAGCAAAGAGATAACTGATATTTGTTACTCTTTGTCTCCTCTGGTAAAATTTTTTAACCCTTATATTTCCTTCAGAACTCCATAAAATCGTCTTCATACACAGAACCAGACCACAACTAAAGCCCAGCAAATGGTCCCTCGCAGCCTCAGCTCGCTCCATAGCCACCTGCAATCCAGATGCCATGTGACAGCATCAGTGTGATGCCAAGTCTGGGCTAATAAATCTTGTGCCTATGAGAGCAGACATGCAGCTGTCTGCACTGTGCATAAGTGTCCTTGATGTCTCAAGACTAGCTGTTCAGTAAGCCAAGGACTCCGGGGGGTCCAGTGAGTGTCAGCACAGCCAGACTTGCTGGGACAAGGAGCTGACATTCCAGGCAGGATTAAGTCCTGCAACCAGTACAGTGATTCCGTGATACCATGTCCCTCGCCAGTAACAGACATTACCTGGACACTGTGATCTCCAAGCACGCAGCCCAACCACTCCTGCTAGCCCCTCTATGCTCGGGATGAGTTGCAGTGTGTCCTCCACGAGAGGTGGCACAGAAGAGACTGGCTGCTCCTTTGATAACAGCTCAGAGGTCCATCTGAGAACAACCTTTCAGCAAACAAGTTTACATAAATTACAAAGCCCAGACTTTCTATAATTATCTTTAGGAGTGTCAGTTCTGTATACAGTAATTCCAGAAATATCAATGGCATCACAGACTGAATCAGAGTGTGTTTGAATACTTCGTTAATTAGAATACTTGGAATTTCTCTGGTCTGGATCACATAGAAACATGGGACTTGCCAAAGACACATCATCGTGTTGTTTAATTCCAGTATGACTCGCCCTCCAATTACACAACTTCACTTCAGCGATTAGGTTTATTTTTTAATGTTAACTTTCACATTCAGTACACTTATTTTCCCCAGATCTACTACTGCTTACAAAGAACTCGCATGCCTTGATTTCTGCTTTCCTTTAGCCCCTACTTAGTATATCTTATACTTTCCCCAGAAAACATTAGTGCTATTCCAGAGAATGCTTTTCTACTTTGACGAGGTTGTAACAAGACATAAATCTGCATGTGCTAGAAATGCATTGCATCACTTAAACTTTCATTGCCTGTTAGCAGACATCACATATTCTCACTTATCATATCAGAATAGTTTAAGATGTTATCAGGCCAGCTAATGTAAGGCCAGTACTTCTGCTGTATGTTATGTCTAATAAACTTGCAGCTGCCTTACACTGAAACTTGCAGTTATTTAGTGTTCAAGAGCTGCTTTAGAATGACAATAATGGGTTTAGAAAGATGTATTCAATTGTTCCCCAAAGAGGTTTGACCTGCCAAGATCAAATAAAACTCTGTCAAAATATAGGCATAATAAATTAAGAATGCCTTTAAAGTTTAAATCTTTTTCAGGCAGTGACACTGTAATCTGCAAGCCAGAAAGCTATATGAAGAGCATACACTGAAATATTCCCAATAGAAAATGAAAGCAAACTATGTGAAAAGCTCACTGAGGTCTATTGCAATCTCACAGTCCTCAGATACGAATTTTCCTCAGAAACCAAACTACTAAACAATGTTAGTATGGCTGTTTTACTTTTTAGCTACAGCTGTGCTCCAAAGCCTGTATAATCATCATACAACATAAAAAGGAAGGAAGCAGGGGAGACATTAAAGTCTCTAAACTTTATATAGGCTCTTTATGTACCAAGTGTGGGAGGTGAGAAAAGATTAAAACTGTGTGCAGCAAGGGCTTTTAATAACACCTGACTGGATGGGAAATGTCTTTTATGGGGAGGATGGAAGTAGAGGCGGGGTAAACTGTATCATTGGACAAAATTTCTTGGAAAAAATCCAGCAGAACAAAGTCATGCTTTAAAAATAGTGGTAGTGAGGTTTAGTTTTCATTGTAGTTGTAGCTCCTGCTCCATCCAGAGTTTGTTACTGCAGCAAAGTCGTTGGGAATACTGACATTCGTGCACAGGAAGGTAGGAGGAGGCTTTATGTACTTTTCCACGTCTTGCCTAGAACATGCCCCTCGGCACATACGGCGTCCGGCAAACCTGAACATATCTGGCTACGCCTGGCCAAATGTATGGTACATAAAGTGAGAGATATTCACAGAATGGTTGAGGTTGGAAGGGACCTCTAGAGATCATCTAGTCCAATCCCTCAAGGAGAAATACCTAGACTACAGGGCACAGGGTCATATCCAGGTGGGTTTTGAAGATCTCCAGTGAAGGAGACTCCACAGCCTCTCTGGGCAGCCTGTTCCAGGCCTCTGTCACCCTCACAGTAACAGTAGTTCTCCCTCATACAGAGATGGAACTTCCTGTGTTTCAAGTTGTACCCATTACCCCCTGTCCTGTCACTGGCCACCAGCTGGAAGAGTTTGGTCCCATCTTCTTTACATTCACTCCTCAGGTATTTATCCATATTGATATATGCTGAAAGTTCCTCTTCCAGAGCAATGTTGGCACAGGCAGAGCACCTGATTCTTTTATAAGTCCCTAGTGGGAAGAGACTACTTCTCCTCAGAAATACACCGTACTTTTGCTGTACTATAGAAATCAGCATTGATTTGTCAGGCAGCGAATACATACCTAGGTTTCTCTGTCAGTAGAGGCAGGAAGGACTCCAAAGTTTCTCTAAAAGTTCCTTTTCTCCTACCCTTGCAGGAAGAGCTTTGTATTTTGCTTGCATATGTGTTTGTTAATTGTTGCCATTTCTGTTTCTGCACATCTCCTAGGGTTAATGCAGGTTCTAAAGATTATTAGTGTCATTGATTCAATTAGTATAGAATACTAATCAAGTTGGTGTCTGAAAAAAAAAGTAGCTCCTAAAAAGGTACTTTAATTTACGCCTCAGAAAATGATGTTTATGTGTCTGTGACAACTGCATGAAGATGGCCCTAGCTGACCATCTCCCAAATCTCTCTAGTAATACCCTCATCCATTTATGACTTCCAGCAAAATTTGACCAAAAGAGCAGCACCTGAGTAGAGGTGAAAGACACAGAAACAGAGAGACTCCCTACTAGTTGAGGGAGTACCTGGAGTATTTTGAAGGAGGGCCTGCACTGAATGGAGAGCAGACCACAAATCGATGGCAATTCTTAGTTCTTCTGCTCAGAGAACAACTTGTTATGAACATTCCTGATATGGTATTTGGTGTAAAGCTGCTTACATTGGCACCAAACCAAAACTGTGGTTTTGCTGGCATTCTCTGCATCCAAGGGTAAGCTGACCTTCCATTTCCCATCTTTTTCTTTGTAAAAATCAGATGCACCAGCATTCCAGCTAATGGGGAAAAAAAATTGGTCTTTTCAATAAAACCAGATATTTTAGCATAAAGGTTATAAATGGATTTTTTCTAACAACTCCTGAGAAATCCTGCTTCTTTGCTTCTAGTGTTACACACTACCCTTTCTCCCTTCATCTGAGTGGGGAAAACTCTTTTTTTTCTTTTTTTTTTTAATGAACACTGAGGATTTAATCTCAGGCTGTTATTTTGAAATTAAATAAATAAATAAAGACATTATTTTTAAGCCAAATTCTAAATTCATGATTCTAAAATAGTTGATCTTGACAATACTGGAAAATAATTGGGTGGGAGAGCTTCTATTCTCAGTTCTGCCAATGACTCCTCATGGGATCTAGACATTTAAATTTCATGCTTTCTCAGTTTAACCTAACTGTAAAATTAATGTAAACTCATGAAGTCATTGCAAGGCCTCCTTAAATGCCTGACAAGTATTTTGAGATTGTCTCATGGCTGTTTGCCTATGCAGAGTATGCTTAGTGTAAGTGATTTTTAATTCCTATTTTCCTTTCTCAACCCAATCTTGTTTTTCTGTCTGCCATTTTGCTGAAGACTTATCACAAAATGCTCCCATTTTCTCATGTGGAATCTCTTCAATTTGTGGTAGATTAGGACCAGAAATGTCTCTGTCTTTTAAAACACAGATATCATGTTGTATGTTTTCTAGGGATGCATCTCTTTTTTATTTAGTTTTTTGGCATTACGCCAGATTTTTGGTACTGTAAAATTCAAAGAATCTGGAATCTGCACTATGCGTGTGTACAGGGTTCATTTAATTAAATGGAAAATATGCTGCATTAACTCTTTTTCCCTTAAAAAGTAATACTTCTCTGCTTCCAGTTATTTCAAAAACTACATGAAACCAGTCTTAACTGAGATTAAAAACATGTTCTTGCTCCGTATATAGCACTTCCAGAGTGCTATATATCCCCAAACCTTTTCCTGTGAAACTTCAACTCTGTAGTAGCTACCAAAGTTGACTCATCTTTATTAAATTAAATTTGAAATAAAGACCAAACTGTACAGCACAAGTGAGCTGAAGGTACTGATACTGAGATTAAAACTAATTTTTCTGACATATTCAACACAAAAGTTATCTCTAGCTAATGCTATGTCTGTGACAACCAGAGAAATCTAAGAAAATACGGAGTTAATGATGACTTTTTCTCCTCAGTACTTTTCAATACATAATTCTCCCAGGAAATCATTCCTTGAGTTCAATGAAAAAGTACATTTCCAGGTGTCTCGATGAACTGAGACCTAAAAAATGCAGTGGGAACAACTCCTTATTTCTTTTCATGCAAGTCAGACTACAGATTATAGCCATGACTCTTATCAGAATGACAGAGCTACAGCTGATATGAATTAGATTAGAGGACTATGATTTAAGGTATTAATAAAGTGGTGGGAAACACAGGCCCTTTCCCCCAGAGCTGGGAGTTCTAATCCCTTTGGGAGCAAGGCATACAGAATACCCTACATTATATTCTTTCTTCTTAGCTTGTTGCTCAGCATGTTGCTTTAACAGAATCCTATCTTGAGGCCCAAGAGATGATACAATACTAAAGAGACAAGATATTCTGTTTCTAGATTTATTTGTTCAGACTGGTTCTGATCAGACTTCTATTCAGACTATTTCTGATTTTATTTGATCTGTATGATTTAATATTCAGGCAAATAGAGAAACAACAAGTGAGACCAAAAACGAAGATGTATTTTGAGATCCTTTAGGTACCACCTCCTTCAATATCGAGAAATCAGTATCTACCTCCAACTTGCCCAGATTGTCAACCACCATGATTTGCTTCTTAATATTACTAACATCTCTGGGCTTTCCCCACCAGTACATCTCACACACATGGTACTTACCAGCAAAATAACTCATTTTCCTACCTCAGATCATGATTAGTTCTTCATGTCCTACAAAACATTTGATAATAATAAAACTTCAAATATCAGGTATGCTGGAATCATGAGTACCAACTCTTCCGTAGTTTTCATCCTATATATAAATTTCAAATTCCTTTGGTGTAGAGAGGTTTTTTTTTTCTGCTTCTTCAAGTACAACAAGAAGATAAAGTCCTACTTCTTGACTGAGCACTCTAGACTTTGTAACACCAAATCCTACCCTGGTGACATGCAGGAAAATGCTCAGAAGCATTAGGACACAGCATTAGGGCTTCAATACAAGACATTCATACTCCCACACAGAGGACTTAGAGGTGGGTACATGCATGCAAAACATAGGTCTTAAGTGTTCTAGTTGTCTCTAGAAGCACATCACTTTTGCTCAAACCTAAGTTTTTCACCATATCCTCTCTCTTAAGCAAATCCATAGCTGTATAGGTCATGACTGTACTGTTCAGCCCAGTTCCTGCCTCAGACTTAAATGACACCTTAAGATTTCACACATGAGGTGCCCTTCGCATTTTAAGAAAGAAAGCATATCCTAAGCACACTTCATTTCTTACAAGATGATAGGCTTGATGACAGAACCCTTTTCTAAGGTATTTTGAAGTCTGAAGGAGTAGGTTTGATTGGAGTGCTCTATTGCTTAAGTACGTATTACTTAAGCACATACCAGAATAAGAAGGAAGTAGATTCAAGTCCATGTGCAGTACAAATTAGAGCAGACACCTGAAGATACCTTCCAAGAAAATGTTTTAACAACAAGGCTATTGAGTATTTGAAGAAATGCCCTCACCCTGCTGTGTTACTGGAGGGAATGAGAACTGTGTGAATAACTGATTTGGGATGGTTTCTTAAACTGAAAGACCATCAGCCCAAAGCTAGATAATTACCTACTTTTGCACAGATAATTAAACATTCACTGGAGCAGGGGTTTGAAGATAACCCTCCTTTATTCAGATCTCTGCTGACTGAGCTATTTGCCGGAAGTGTAAATGCACAACCAGCTCCTCCCCCTCCTCCTATTCCAGCTGTGCTTTATGTGAGAAAGGACTGACCACCCACCTACTCACAGGAGAGGATTCTTGGCAGTGAAAGTCAAGAAGATATAGAGGCACCTTCTGCCAGAGTTACATGTCTAAGCCTCTTTGAGAGGCTGACACAAGGAAAGGCTTCCTACATCCACAGCAACTCTGACCTGCTCCTTGCTTTCTGTCCTGCGTTAACATCCCTGTCCTTTCCTTCCACAGCGGGAAGACATCTCTAGCTGCCAGTCCAGACTGTTCACTCTAATTCACTGAACCCAAGAAGCTTCGTGTTCCTCCTCCATGCTCTGTACCAATGCAAATTTCTGAACTCACTGTATTAGGGTTATGAGGATTGTAGTATATGAATAAGAAAACTGACATCTTTAAGATGTATTTGATGCTCATGCTGTACAACGCTAGATTTGTAAGATTCAATAATAGCAGCATATGTCTCCAATACTCCGCTTAGGCTAAGCACTTTTAAACAGCAATCTGCTTTTTACCCAACAGATGCCAAGATTACAAAACAACTATCCACCCATAACATTATTTTGCAACATTCACATCTAAACCACTGCAGGCTAGTTAAACCAGAGAAAAAAAAAAAGGCTAGCAAAATCAAAAATCAAAATGGCCTGCTTTTTAAGTTTTCTTTGAGTCTTCTTTTTCCTATGACAGCCAAATTCTCTGACCTAAGTTATGGAAGTGCTGTACAGCTTGCAAACCCTTAATCAAAACCAAAAGGATTCATGTGATATGAAAATGAAAACTGGCTTGGAGACATGTAATACCCATGTTGCTGCTGTTGTTTTTAATTAAAAAATAAAACATCTAATTATCCAGAATTAATTGTAACAGGTGTTCCAAACAGGAAATGTGTTTACTATTGAATAATGAATTTTTGCCTTGAACCATGAAAAATGCATACTTATAACAGAATATGACATTCACTATCCGTCATTTTTATTGTACATATTTTCACACACATTCATCAGATCAGGCACAGCAGAAGCCACAACAGCTATATCTACAGACACTTTTAAAAGCTTGCTTTCACTAGGATAACCAGGCTGGTCTTCAAAAAGGCCACAGCAACCCTGGAAAAACTTATCTAGAATGTACAAAGATAACCTTGGCCTTAAAAACTTGATAGCATGAGGGTTGGCTTGGAAAGAGCAAAGAGCATCCATGTGCCTATGCCACCCCAATGAGTCACTATCACTATAGGGCTACGATTCAGATGTACTCACGAGTTAGTATGAGTCCATCTACCTTGACCAGCTTATAGCAGCTGGGCCTGGGTCCATGGCAATCTTGTGCCAGTAAGAAAAAGAGTTTGAACTGATTTAGGAGAAGTGTGGGAAGCGAAGTAAATAAATAAATAAATAAATAAATGAAAAAACTTCAGCCTGAGCAACTACCAGCCTGAGACAAAACCTCTGCTTTTATCCAGCCAAACAAAAATGTCTTTCAAATGATGCAGAATTTTGTAATGGGAGGTAAAGTTACCCTTTGCGGGAATGGGGCACTGGTCGGAGTAAATCTGCGCATATTTCTAAGTGGAACACTGCCAACTATTGAAATTCTCTTCCTCGGAAGATCAGACAGAAGCTTTTCAATCCTTTTCTAAAAAATTATTTTTCCTCAAAGAAAAACATGCTGAATTCTAGATGAATTTATGAACTAAGCCTTGGCAGCCCAAGTCTATGAATTTGACAAAAAAAAAAAAAATCCATCTGTACCTACCAGTGATGGTAGAGACATGTTCCATTCACTAAGCCAGAGAAGCTTAAGGTGTTAAGAACCTCCCCAAAGGCTATCAGTTCATTACAGACTCAAGCCTTTACAGTAGCAGCCTAAATTTATGTCCTAGTAGTTGAACTATGTTCCACAGAAACCAAAGAAACCAGTGAAGCAGTGATCCAGTTCCTTCTCCAGTATGAATGGCATATAGCCAAAGGTTTGCTTGATCAGTCAGAATCATGACTAGAGTTTCCAAAGTTCTTGTAACCAAGTTCAGCCAACGTTTATATATATTAACCACTTTGTGCTAAAATGGTGCGGTCATATTACTGGGATGTTTAATGTTTCTTTTTCTAAATGGTACAAAACCTCAAATTTTCTAGCAAAAATACTGTTTTCAAATGAGAAGAGATATAAAATGAGATCTTATCCCTATTCATGAGAGACAGATGTTATTTTTGGCTATACACTTTAATGAATACCATATTATGCTCTTTTTAACCTTACACCAGAAATAACATACTTCTAGCATTCATGAACTTAAATTCATTATCAGTAAAAGCTTCTATTAGCATCCAGAACTTTTCTCAGTTACCATTGCAAAAGCTTTAAGCTGTCAGCTACAGTCCCTAATCTGGAAGGTTTTTTTTATTCCCCCATCAAAAGATATTCACGTGGAATATATAATCCTCAGCACTCAGCTAGCTGAGATTGAAAACAGCCTGCAATATTTTGTTGTTGCTCTTCTTTATGCTATTTGATTTACAGATTTGATGTCTTGCTGTATTTTTGCATGTGTGTTGTTTTCTCTCCTTCTAGAAACCCTAAAACAGTACACCTTTTAAAAAGTGCTATTGTACTTCTGTATGTTTTCACCGATTTGGAGAAATGCCTGCCAGTAAGCATCAGCTGAAACTAATTACCATCAGTACAAAATCTCCAAGCTGAACTGGGATGCTGACAAAAATTCAACCAGTAAATGAATAAAATGTTTCTTGGGAAGCAGTGATCAACTTCCCCAGCCAGTGACTACAATGAAAAATAAAACCCCACGTACAAACTGTTATTATTAGCATTTCATTTCTGTATGGATAACCTTCTTCATAGAGTAAAGGCTGTGGCTCATTTAGATTGCTCAATTTAAGACAACTACAAAACATTCTGAGATGCCTGCATGGCAACTGGGTCCACGTGTGCAGTAGGATTTTTCCCACTGGATCTAATATAACGGCTTGAAACAAATGAAGCCACTCTAAAAAAACTTCAAATCTAAAGTCTTGTGCATCTGTCTCAGCTTCGTATATACGGCTATAGGAGAATAACTCCCAACATGACAAGCGCAAAATTATTCTGAGGAACATCTAAGTGATGGCTCCTTTCTGTCCAGGTACAAGGCTCAGGAGAAGGTAAGAAAGATATCTTCACTAAAGAAATAGTGAGGTCATGAAAGACACAACAAAGAATAAGAACACAAAATAAAACAAAAACAACAGTCTTGTGAGTAAACCTTGCTTCATGTTGCACAACTGAACTGAGGGAAAACAGAGCAGCACTTCCATGGCAGCAGCAGATGACAGATTTCTGGCACTCAGATTCGCCTCATAATTGGCCTCGCCACAGCACTCATCAGCAAGTCACCAAGCAGAATGGACACGATCAGACTGGACTGCGTACCATTACCCTTCCCACAGAAGCTGATACCATCTCTGCTGGGACCACAGCAAAGAGTTGCATGGAGTGTACCTGGTGACAAAAGCCAGCTTCCAACCTGCCCATCCACAGAGACCCACTGCAGTCTCACCCGATAAATTCTGGGAGCAGGGAGGACAGCCTCAATTTACACATGTGCAAGACATGCCACATTTCTCTTGGACATCTTAATGCCTTCTTTTTTTCCATAATAAAATAATGGTCATAACAGATCTTGCCAAAAGTTTTCCAAGCTGTGGGTCTTGCATCTGACGGTAGGCTGGCAATCTAGCAAAACAGAGGAAAGTGATAATACCAGCAATTATTTGCACTTGCAATACTGACAGTGCAAAAGAGGAGTCAGGTGTGAAGTCTCATTTTCTCTCAGGGAGTCCATATACTTAGCATAATTGACTAGCAGAAGAACATACCCCCAAAGCCTAAGTAAAACCGTGCAAGAGAATGTAATGTATCACTGGCAGTAACAAAAGGAGTTCACCCGTTAAAGCTGCAGTAAAGTGACTTTAATGTTGCTGAACAGAATACAATTTATGGTGTTTAGACTACACCAGTGCTGGCATTGATAGATCCTCTGAGCAGGCCAAAAAAACACTCAAAACTTTTGGGTAAATTTAAATATGTCTGCACATGTGAACAATTCTGGGTGTTTTATTATAACTCTCTCTTGTCCTTTTTATTTTTAGTATTTCAAACATAGTATGATTCACTCTCCTGACTATTGACCTAGAAATTTAAATAATAAAATACCTGAAAATGCTTTGAAGTTATAGATGTCAATGAAAAGTGCTCATAAAATGCCTTTGACTTTTTATTATTATTTGTGCTCTTTATCTCAAAAATAATCAAATTGCCTTTTTAAAATGTCTTGAGAGTTCCTTTTGCTTCTGGCACTCAGCTGTGAATGGTCAGTTTTTATCCCTCAAAAGAACTTTTACAGTTCCATTAAAATTAGAGAAAAATGTTAGAAACATAGGGTTAGGATATTCTGATTCAGGAAGGTTTTAATCTTGTAAAAGTGAAAAATATCACATTTCTGTCAGATAATGCTGCCAAGAAAGGGAAAGATCGTGAACAGACAAGAGTAGCATTGTTCTTTCACAGTGCTGATTTGCATCATCTGAGTATTTGTCACCCAATTTTTTCCTATTAAATATGTTCCTTTTATCCAAGTCTTCCAAATGTTTGAGGAAAAGATGCAAGGTGCAGGAGCCAAAACACTGTCTGGAAAACTAGCAGTTCCTTAAGCTATTTCATCACACTGTCTCCACTTGTGAAGAATTTTATCCCAAGTCTCCCCAGTTGACTTAACTGATGCAAGTTAACCTATCAATGTTTTGCTAAGTATTTTCAATGCTGAAATCCATTTGCTAGGTCTGCATCTTTTATACAGGGGGATGTATTATGTAAGTAGTCTAGCAGAGTTTAACCTACCCAGATTTTAAACCAGGAGTAGTTCCAAGGCCTCCACTAATGCCACTCCTTGAACTGAAGTTAGCCAAATGGCCAAGGGTTTTGCTGATGCAACACAGCTGGGACCATCCAGATCTTCCTATAACAGAAGCAGGGAGAGGACAGAAATACAGAAAATGCCAAATAGGAAGGGGAAAGCCATTTCCAAGTAGACTTTAGAAACTGGCAGGGATTGTGGACTGTGTAACCTCTTCATCTACACCTTTGGAGAAATATTTTTAAACCCATTTTTCAAGTCCTTGCTGGATGGGCAGTTATTCTATCTGGAAACGCTTTCCACAACAGCACTTTTCATACGCTGACTTGGCAGCTTCCTTCCTTGTTCCACTTATCTAACAAAGCTTCACTGCTCGGCTTACATTTTCACTGCTGCTCTGTCCACAACTACTTCTCTCATCTTCCTGGATTAACATGGGATGCTACCCCATTCTGTAATACCATTTTGATATGTACTAGTTAGGTCCCATGCTCCCATCAGTCATCTCTGCATTGCATATTCTCACTCCTTTCCACACAGATCCCAGTTTCCAAAACATCTGTCACTCTAGCTATTCTCCTTTGATCTGTCTCCAGCTTGTCTGGGTCTTTTTTAAAATGTGTTGCCCAGAACTGAACACAGTACTGCAAATGATGTGTTGACTACAGCAAGCTAAAAACACTTACTTCACATATAATAGCCTTGGTAGTACAATGAAATACAATAGTAGATATTTTTCTCATTAGTGCTGAATTGTTTAATGACTTGTACTTAAATCACCATCTACTATAATCCCCAGGTACTTCTCTATGGCTTATATATATACATCCTAAAATATTTCCCACATTCTATATTTATTCTTTCTTACGCGAAACATCTTATGTCTGCATTTGAAACCTTGTTTGATTGACTTCAGTCTGTTTCTACAGTTATCCCCCATACAGTATTTATAAACCCTCTTCTCCAAAATATTTACAGCTCCTCTCAGACTACTGGTCTTTAATGAAAAGTAAATAATGAAAGCTCTAAGCACTGAATCCCCCTCAAGTATAGGCCCCTCATACATCAGCATGACTTGACAATGAACAAAAAACGAGTAGCGAGGAGAGACTGGAGTCTAACTACAGCAGCTTCTCCACCACTTTCCTGGGCTTTTTGGAGAAAAGTTCCACATTAAAAAAAAAAAAAAAAAAAGCATAGGTAAAGAATTTATTTCATTCATTATGATAACTAACAAACAGATAGTTTAACTTGTCATGAATCATTTCTAACAAACTCACATTACCTTCTCTTCATTGTCTTATTTACTTCTGCGAAGATTTCCCTCTGGTCTTCACATCTGTAATCGGTAAGGCCATTTGTGGGTGAGATATACCACCCATGAGTTTTCTTCCTTCTTCTGAAGCCAACAAGAAGCAGGTTAATTACCCCAGTGCAGCTTGTGATCTCTTGCATTACCTGAGCTGCCTCCATATCTCTGCACTGTACTCCAGCCTGGAACACATGCAGAAACACTTTTTATCCTTAAGTGTAGCCCTCGAATGCCGAATAAAGCAGATTTCTTATAATCACTGATGGTAACTGTACATCCTATAGCAGGAGGAGCTCCCTGCCTTACACACCAAATATCCTACATGGGAAAAATAAGACCTCAGTTAAACACACCTCCAGCTTTCTCTCCTCCTATTATGACCACCACCAAATTAAAAGTCTCCAGAAAAGAAGAAACTTTATGAAAGGATCTAAATAGCATTTCATTCTGTATCTGCCAGCAGAGGAGTCCAGACAAAGGCAGCCTTCTGAGAACAGCAGTTTCTGAGCCACTTGTTGTGTTCCATCAATTTTCATTTATTTCTGTCTGAGAAGACTAACTATGAAACTGTACTTAAGAAATTAGAACAGATCTGCATGCCATATAAAAATGAAACATATGAGAAAAGTGTTTTAAACAGAGTGTAGAAAGAAGGCCAATCTATGGAAGAGTTTGAGGTTGATCTAAACCTGAAGAACAAATTTTTTTATTTGGGAAAATGAGGAGGAGAAGGTAGAACAGGCTGAGTCCATAACACAAAACAGATTATCATGAGGATCAAAGTCAAAAACTCTAAAAGACAGATTATTGAAACCTTTAACACATAACCCTTAACAAAGCAATTCTGATTTGCCACATGAAAGAAAAAATCCACTCAGAAATGAGTCCCTCTTTAGGAAGGACAGGCAGGGAAGGTGAGGTGGTGGAGTTGCTCTTTATGTGAGAGAGGAACTGAAATGCATGGAGCTCAACCTGGGGGTGGAGGATGAGCGAGTTGAGAGCTTGTAGGTAAGGGTAAAAGGGAAGGCTAACATGGGTGACACTGTGGTGGGTGTCTGCTACAGGCCACCTGATCAGGATGAGGAAGTTGATGAGGCCTTCTATAGTCAGCTGGAGGTTGCCTTATGGTCACAGGCCCTGGTTCTTATGGTTCTGGGAAGAAAACTTCAACTACCCTGACATCAACTGGAAGGACAACACAGCCAGGCACAAACAGCCCTGGAGGTTCCTGCAGAGCGTTGATGATAACTTTTTGATGCAGGTTGTGGGGGAGCCAACGAGGAGAGGTGGGCTACTGGACCTCATACTAACAAACAGAGCGGGAGTTGTGAAGGTAGGGGACAGCCTTGGCTGCAGTGACTATGAGTTGGTGGAGTTCAGGATCCAACGAGGAAGAGGCAGGGCTGCAAGTAGCCTTGCAACCATGGACTTCAGGAGGGCCAACTTTAGCCTCTTCAGGGACCTCCTCAGAGGAATCCCGTGGGCTAGAGCCCTAGAAGGAAGGAAGGGGTCCAAGAGAGTGGTTAGCACTCAAGCTAACCAGCACTTCCTCCACGCCCAGCAACAGTGCATCCCTGTGCAGAGGGGGCAGGAGACAGGCGTGGATGAGCAAGGAGCTGCTGGCAAAACTCAAGCAGAAGGAGACGGTATACAGAATGTGGAAAAAAGGTCAGGCCCCCTGGGAGAAATACAGGAATGTTGTCAGGGAATGTAGAGATGTGACAAGGAAAGCTAAGGCACGTTTGGAACGCAATCTGGCAAGGGATGTTAAAAACAACAAGAAAAACTTCTTCAAATATATTAACAGCAAAAGGAAGATGAGGGAAAACGTGGGTCCGCTGGTGAACAGGGTATCCTGGTTATGAAAAACACAGAAAAAGCAGAGTTACTGAATGCCTTCCTTGCTTCGGTGTTTACCAAGGGCAGCCCTTTAGAGCCCCAGGCCCTAGGGACAAGAGAAGAAGCCTGGAGAGAGGAAGACTTGCCCTGGGTAGAGAAAGATTGGGTCAGAGAGCACCTAAGGAAACTTGGTACTCACAAATCCATGGACCCTGATGGGATGCACCCCAGAGTTCTGCAGGAGCTGGCAGATGTCATAGCTAAACCGCTCTCCATGATCTTTGAAAGATCCTGGAGAACAGAGGAGGTGCCGGAGGACTGGAAGAAAGCCAATGTCACACCAGTCTTCAAATAAGGCAAGAAGGACCCAGGCAAATACAGGCCCGTCAGCTTCACCTCTATCCCTGAGAAAGTGATGGAACGGCTCATAGTGGCAGTTGTCTTCAGGCACATGGAGGACGAGAAGGTGTTCAAGAGTAGTCAGCATGGATTCACCAAGGGGAAATCATGCCTGATTTACCTGATAGCTTTCTATGATGGAATGACTGGCTGGATAGATGAGAGGAGAGCAGTGCATGTCATTTATCTGGACTTCAGCAAGGCTTTTTGATACTGTCTCTCACAACATCCTCTTGGGCAAGCTCCAGAAGCGTGGGATGGATGAGTGGACAGTGAGGTGGATTAGGAATTGGCTGGATGGCAGAGCTCAGAGGGTAGTGATGAGTGGTGCATGGTCTAGTTGGAGGTCTGTGATTAGTAGTGTCCCCCAGGGGTCAGTTCTTGGTCCAGTCCTGTTCAATTTATTCATCAATGACCTGGATGAAGGCACAGAGTGCTCCCTCAGCAAGTTTGCTGATGATACCAAACTGGGAGGAGTATCCAATAACCCAGGGGGCTGCGCTGCCATCCAGAGAGAAGTGGACAGACTGGACAACTGGGCAGTGAGAAACCTCATGAAATTCAACAAGGCCAAGTGCAAGGTCCTGCACCTGGGGAGGAATAACCCCAGACACCAGTACAGGCTGGGGACCGACCTTCTGCAGAGCAGCTCTGCAGAGAGGGACCTGGGTGTCATGGTGGAAGACAAGTTGACCATGAGGCAGCAGTGTGCCCTCATGGCCAAGAAGGCCAAGGGGATCATGGAGTGCATTAAGAAGAACATCTCCAGCAGGTCGAGGGAACTGGAACAGGTTGCCAAGAGAGATTGTGTGTGTGAGATCTCCTTCTCTGGAGATTCTCAAAACCCACTTGGACGCAGTCCTGTGACACGTGTTCTAGGTGACCCTGTGTGTGCAGGGGGGTTGGACTAGATGACCTTTAGAGGTCCCTTCCAACCTTAAGCATTCTGTGACTCTGTGATAACGGAAAACAAAATCTTTCATAGCAACAGAGCCTTACAAAAGTTTATGAGGTTCCAGCCTAGATACATGTTACTGAAGATCAGGCAATTTGATTCCCCTGTCTTTAAAAAAATAAAGCACCAAAACTTATAGTTTGTCTAAGAAGACATCAGACAGGGAGAACAATGGTCATTAGAGGCAAAGAATCCCCAGAACATGAAATATTAGAGACAACTGAACTATTTTCTTTTTGAATAGTGACCATGATGATAGTTCAGGCACCCACCCCTTATATCCATGCCAACACCAATCAGATTCTATAAAAATCCATTTAAACTTGTTAATAAGACTCTTTATAAGAACCAGCAAGAGATGGAAAGTCTAAATTAATCCAGCATGATAGCCTGACAATGCAGTTCAAGCATTGCGTTAAGATCATGTTTGCTAGGAAATGGAGGGTGGGTTCAGAAATCAGTAAATGCAAGTGGAGATACTGAAAATGATATTAAACTGATGAATGAAATGATGCAGTATTCAAAACATCACACCTCTTTAAAAATGTTTGAAAAGTCTTTGGGATTGAAGAACTGAAACTATGCCAGAAGAAAATGGAGCTTGAAAAAGGGAAGGATTCCTACCATAGCTGTCATTTTCATTGAAGTTCCAACATAATTGTCCTTAAAAGTGCTTTTGAGTGGTGAGAAGAGGGACATCTGTCATTACCACTTCCATCAGCAATAGCAGAATTGTAACTCTACCTGGCACATGAATTTTGTTTTCCTGTTGCTATCCCTCCTCTGCCTATTTCTCTCTTGCATACCTGTCTCCTTCCCTTCATTTCCTTTCTTATCTCCTATTTCAGCAATTTGCCTCAGAAAAGTCTGGTTTAGCTAGCCCAGCTAGGTAGTCTTAGAGTTGGGGTGAGCCAATACTCACAGAGGCTATTAAAAAGAGGCTGATATTAGTAAAACTTTGCTAAGTTTTGTTGTAGACTTTGGACATCTACACCTTCCAGTAATGAAGTACAGGACCAGTGTTGATCCACATTAGTGTTATTTAGAGTGTACTAAAACCAGAAAGAGGAGTAAAAAAAAAAAAAAAACATTTTTGCACATACCAAAAGAGGAGCAAACATGGATGTTTACCATCTGGTTCATGCATGATTTCTACGACTAGGGTTCAGATCTGCTACACCTTTCGTATGAATAGTTGGACTTTTTTTTTTTTGTAATCAGAGACTTTTGTTCCCTGAGGCTGTTGTGGTTTTATGTTACTATTTAGTTCTTATTCTGTATTCTTTCATGGTGATTTTACTTCCCTGTAACTAAGGGAACTGCTCAGAGTGGTGGAATGCAGAATCCTTATCTGCTTTTTATTACAAAATTATATTTCAAAGCATTCATCATTTTTAACTATTGGAATAACGGAAATTTTCGTTTTTACTACCCTGCCATCTTCTTTTGCCAATATCATTACAAAAATGTAATCAAAAAGTTTCCTTCCTACATATTCCAAGAACATCTGGAATTAGGCCTCAGATTCAGAAAGAGAGCACAGTTAAAGCTCTAGCTTCCAGTGTTCTTCAATATAAGCAACTTTGTATGTATAACATATATACATACTTTATATATACATATATGCATACACATTGTTAAATATATTGACTCCATCTTTGTCTTTAGAAACTCGACAATTTAAAGATTGTAAATTAATATACAAAACCTATTTGTATATCTGTGTTGCTTTATTATGTATACATTTTATGGAAATAAAGCATGAATGTTGTAGTCAAGGTATCTCTTGAGTTTTCCTACAAAATGCCACATGACTCAGTAGTCCAGAGGTTGTTATTGACAGTTTTATGTTTATTTCTAGAAGCTATAAAGGATACAGATCCTCACTGAAATGTCACTGAAGTTAATGAGATTTTTTCCTTTTCTACAAGATTTTTGGAGTAGCGTCATTCTTGAGGCTTTTATGTTCAGATTTCATCTTAACACAATAGACTGACATCAACTCTGGTGCAAATGAGTACTATTTTCATATTTTATGTTGGCAACTGTGATTTAAAGCATTCCTTAAGATCACACATCTACCTGTTGAAACAGATTTTAGATAGCTATCAGCTTAGATACCTTTAGATAGCTATGAATCTTTAAGAAATTAAACTAAATGACATTCAGTTAACAGATTTATTGAACTGGTTGAGAATTCACACAAATTATGGCTTGTTACATAAGCTCTAAACTAACAGAAGTTTTTGGTTTCGAATAGAAATCATTCCAAACATGTTTTACACATGAAAAAGTTAGAGCATCTGTAAATAAATAATCCTCCAGATCCTACATAAAGAGGAACTAGTCTAACATGGGAGATAGAAGAGTTGAAGATGTAAGATTCTGCACAGAACATGAGAGAATCAAGTAGCCACATTCTGTAATCTAAAAAGATAGTTACCTCATTAATGATTAAAAAAAGAAAAAAGTGAAAACGACAGGAATTTCTGTAAGATTTCCCAAAGCATCTAAGAACAAATTCATTGTTCTATTCTCTTTTTTCATCATTTGTCTGACAACTGTCAGAATCACTACCAGGGCCGGGCTTTGTATGATATGGTTATACCATACTATTATTTCAGGGCTTCTCCTGGTTGCCTGCAGTGGTCGGAAAAGAATTATTTTCCCCTTCAACATAAAATTTGTCATCTACATTCTTTTCTCTTCATTCTTCTAAATATCTGAGATTGTTCATACCAGGAAAGTAATATAGATGCAGGTATTTGATATGCTAGTGATATTAGTGTCCAACCAAATCTAAATTTGCTATTGGGCATATGCTTTGTTGTCTCTTATAGCTTGAGGTACATGAAGTGCAAGTCCTTGTGAACTAATCACCTTCAATGTGGTTTCCCTGGAGATGAAGAAGGGACTTTGTGACCCAGCTGGCCTCTTTTGTCCATGCTGAGATACTGCACTCCTGCATCTGAGGATTCCAACTAGTCACATTGCATGTTGACTTCATCACGGCCAGAAAATGGCTTGTAGATAAAGAAAATCTATGATATCCCAGGTCTACCAATGTAGGTAGGGCAGTGCTGAAATGACACCCCCAAGGATATATTCCTTAGGAGATATTGCTTCCCACATAGCAAGCCTGCCGAGGAAGAGCATATGATGTCAGGGCAGTTCATCATCTGAAGTACAAAATGCTCATCCCAGCAGTGTTTCAAAACATCTAATTAATTGCTGCTTTACAATAAGCTAAACTTGTGACTCCATTTAGTCATTTTATATCATCTTGCCCTAAAAAACACACAGTGCAAATTGGCAGCATTGACAGCACTACTCAGTATGGAAGGAAAAATGATAATGACAGCAATTATATTTGACAAGCTAGGTATCTCCATCAGGAGCGCTCTGTGTTCCCTCTCGAAATAGCAGTGAATACCCTGTCTACCAAACCAGAATGCTCTTGGAAACCTCTTCCTCTTCCATCCCTGAGACCCCTGAAAGGCCCGTGGGGTCCTCAGGCAGGATGCACCAGCTGAACTGCCTGGGGGGCAGATGCATCAGTGGTGATGGGCTCAGGCAGGTGTCAGCACCACCAGCAAAAGCCAAGCAAGCAGGGCACAAATGAGAGAGGTTCCTCCTGAAATGTCCACCTCCAGGACATCCCCTGGGTGCAGGCTGTGCACAAGCTCTGGCCCAGATGCTGGCCCTGCCACTGTGTCACACCACAGCAAGGGCCCTTCCACAGCCGTGTGACCCAGTCATCGGCCCACCACGCCTGTGCATCACCTCCCACTTAACAGGATAGTTTTTAATACCTTCAAGAGCCACACTGGTGCTCGCCTTCTTAACTGGGTTTGGGACCTTCACACACACACACACACACATAGCAAAATCGGTCTCTTGCCCTCCCAGTTATGGGATGTAAATGCTATTTATTCACACCCCCAACCTCAGAAAGCATCTTAGGACCTCACAGCCTCTAGTGGCCTCAAGGATACACTTACAAAAAAACATTAAAAGCCTCCATGGCACACAGAATAGAAGGTGCCAGGTGCTGATACGAGGAGCGGTTTGACTGACTCTTGTTTTTACAATTGTCTTTGCGTGTAGGTGGATGAGCAGAAAGCCATGCAGCACTGTAAAATCTTTGCTCTTCTTCCCCACCACAATTAAAGTTATGTTCTGTCAGCCGTGGCCTGCAATACTCAGGTGAGAGTCTCATTAATTTCATTCTTCAAATAGAAAGCTGCAGATAATCATAGTGAAGCTCATTAGCGAAGTTAAAATAGGAGCTAGTTGGAGCAGTGTTTAATGCTCCTCTCTACAACACAATTCTTAGTCAATTCAAAATTAAGAGCAAATGCAAAAAGTATTTCCAGCAGGAGAACAGAGGTTAGCTGCATGCAATATGTGCTTTTTGAAATCAGTACCGTGGAACTCAGTGCATGAAGCTTACCCAGGTTTATCTCCTCATGTCCCTTCACAAAGAAATGTTGTAGGACTGTATAAAACTATTTAGAAATGCCTACAGGTGGTGGGATTTTCCATTTGCTCTGGCATCTAATTGGAGCTGGCATCCTTGAGGTCAAATTCTTACAGGTAGTTCCAATAAAAGGGTTAACCCCTGTAGATTAGGCACCAAATACCTGACTTCCAAGCATCTGGCTCCTTCTGTGAAATTCAAAACTCAGCATTAGGTGTTAAGCCTTCCCTCCGAGGGCATGCAAAGTTAGCTCCTTCCGAAGAGCCGTCCAAGAAGCCACATGTAGAGTGGGAGCCACTTGGAGCTGGAAACGCTAATTGCAGGAGCGTGTCTGAATTCTTGTCTGCTCTCCAGAACAGAGGCATCCATGTCAGAGCTCCAAATAGCTCCTGACTCTTCTCCTGTGGGCAGGCAGCCCTCTCAGGGGCTCTGTTTTCTTTCTAAAACCCAGCTAGGATGCTCAAGTGGTGTCGGCATTCACGTATACGTTATACCCGCCTGCCAGCGGCGCTGCCCAGAGAGAGATACACAGGCACGAGGATCTCCTCAGCCTCACCATGGAAGGTCTCTCACCTCCCAGAAGAGCTGCCTACCTGAAAACATCTTGGATGATGCAAAATTCATCCTCTTAGCATCCTGCAAAATTCCTAACCTTAAGGAAGTTTCAAATAGGAGGGCAAGCACTTTGGGAGTACAATGAGCATATGAGGAGTTTTAGCACTTCACAAGACCTGACTTCCTAGGGCCATCCATCCCCTGCTATCATCATAGAGCCCTATGAGTATTCATTTGTCACTTGCAAGCATGAAGAATACCATCCTTAAAAGATCTTTCCCACCTGCAAGTCAACTTTCACCCACTAGAACCCAAATACACTATCTCTGGATTTTGTCCTTTTGTATACAATTATAAAAGGATAGTATTTTATTGGTGACTTGGGACAAACTCAGCACATACAAATGCACCTTTTTCAATTGTCTCTTGCCAATTTTTCTGTTTTTACAGGGACATCAAACCCAGCTGTGCAGATTGCCTTTTTTTTTCACACAGGAATATATTTTATGAGGTAAAACAGGGCCAAATTTACCTGTCGTAACCTCTAAGTTACAAAGAAACACACATTTAACATTAATATTTGGAATACATATCACTTCCTATGAAAAATATTTCTTTTATCAATTAATTTAATTTTGGCCAGTACTATCCGAGAGCCTGGAATGAATAATAAAAGCAGATAGTGATCTTTGAAAAATTTGGATTTTGCAGCTATCAGAACTGCAGTTCATATAGAGTAATGCTAAAATACTGTTCTGAAATGTAATGCAAACATGTATCTCTGGTGACATCATGTTTCTGGTTTTTCCCTTTTCTTTGAGCACCTGCACCCAAATTCCCTATCAGTTAAAGTTGGTATAATATAACAGCTAATTACATTTAGACTCAGAAGGAAAATACTGAGATTCAGATTACATGGCGGAAAATAAAAAATCCCATTAGGCCAATGCACTCAAAATAAAAGTTATCTTTTAAAGCTCTAAGGCATTGAACTGCATTACCAAGAGACCTTTTTTGCATCTGAAAATACAACTATAAATATGTAAGCTTTGCCTCACTGGAAAAAAAATCTGGGAAAAAAATTACGATTTACACCCTGTAACATTGCTATAAACAAGTAATTCAAGAAGCTTCACAGAAAATTCAAACACATAATTCCAAAATAAGTTGTGCTGAAGTGGAATTTAGTAAAATATGTTCCTCGATGTGTATCAGGAGACTGTAGGGCACACATACCTCACCACAAGTCTGCTGACATGCAAGGACTGTTACTTTCCAAAGAGAGGATCTGCAAGCTATGGTTATTAAAAAAATGACTAAATAAAAGCCAACATTGATGTTCAATCTGAAAGATATATTTGATCTATACTATAATACCAAATTCAATATAAAAATTGCTGATAAATTCCTAATAACTTGTGTTCACTAGAAATATAGGCTGTTAGACAGCTATGTCAATGGCCCCAAGAAGCTGTTTGGCAGACCTGCCAAGGAAAGCTCCTTGCCATTGGCATCTGGCACTATATTTAGTGAAAGATAAAGGAGATAACTGTCTTTTATTTTTCCATAAAATGGCATAAATATGAAAGTATTTATTTGACAAATGATCCTAAAACAACTGGGCAAATGAAATGGTAAATGAACTTTGTTAAGGACCCCAGCATTTATTCTACAGTAAAGAAGTCATTTTTTGATATTATTTAGTCATTATGTCAGTATGAGAAATTTTCCAAGTACTCCTTTTCAAAGCAACCTCCTGCTAAAGTCATATCAGTTTAATACTGTCTAGTACTCATCTCTGTTAGGCTTTCCTTTTTGGAGGCCTTCCCTAACTTAAATGGCATGGAAGAAGAAAGCCAAGATATACACAGGATGTTTTTATCTGAAAATAAAATAAAATAAAATAAATAGAAACAGGTAGATAATTTTTATCTTTCTTGCAAACATCAAGACACATTTTCTGTGCAAGTAAACAAGTATAACTTCACAGGAGTCAGTGTAGGCTTGCCAGTAGAAAAAACACTGAGATATTAATCCTTTGCCTCACAGCAGTGTCAAGTTGATATCCTTGGATATAGTTTGAATGCCTCAAAATTAAAAGTATAAATAATAATAAAAGATGAAGGAATTGAATGAATAAGTGTCTGAGAGAAAATCAGAACCCTGAAACTCTTCTCTGTTACCTTGAGAATATCTATTTAATGAATATTGTGTTTATCCTTAGAAGATGCAGACAAGGTAATAAATGATATTCTGTGCACAGATGACTTGTCAAAGCTACAATATTACTCTTGCACTGAATGAAGCTAAATGACTGATTTGCCAAAAGTAGGGATGAATTTCTCAGTGTAACATAGCTGATTTATCCCTAGTAGTGTAGGTGAGTAATTCAGTTAAGTGTGGATTTCTTGTGTCAAAGTAAAATCTGTCACTTCCAGAAAATTCACACACTTATGTGAATCAAACTTAAATATCATTTATCAAGCATTCGTGCATGTTTTCAAGGTTATTACAGAGCAAACAGGTAAATATAAATACACTTGCAATATAAAGCAAAAATCTGTTGGGTTGTTTTTATATAATACCATTATCATGCAGAAACAAAGGGAAAAATTCATGCCAAGATTCTATATACAAAACATATGAGCACTAGCAGCTTTCAAATATTTAGGAGCTAAGTCCAACAAACTCAGAACCTCGATAAGAAATATGTACAAGACTTAAGTATATACGTTATTAAGTAAGTCACTGGAAATCATTGTGGGAAATGATATTTCAGGTTACATGATTACTAAACTCATGCAGGATTTACAGGAGCTTCCATGAAAAGAAAAGCTGTTCTGTCAGGTCCATGCAAAATGTGCCATCAGCCAGTCTGAATGGATTTGTAAGAGCAGTGCTTAACCTGAAATATATTTTATATAACTGTACAGTACTGATTTACTCAGGGCCTACCACTCTGAACATTTCTTGGCATCTAAAGTAACTGTTATTATAAATTGTTGCCATTATTGCACTTTTAATAACTCTACTTAAAAGAGAGCAAGATACTGTGGGAAAATTCGAGCCAATTTGTAATGCACTAATACTATTTTTTTTCATCTACCATAAATACTATCATCTGAGCAGCAAACATTACAGTCCCTTTCATCTATTTGATATCTGCCTGGTTAAGATGCAGAAATAGATGCCTGATGGTCTAGCTCACTAAGTCTCTCAATAACCTCCATTCTGGCACAGGGAAGCTTGTGTGAGCAAATACTTGCGCCTTCAGGTTTTGAACACTTCCCCCCAAACACATGGCTGATGGAGTCAAATTTCCAGTATATACAAGAAGAGCTGGACTGTGCAAGTTTGAGAAATATGACCTGTTTTCTAGTTCTATCACAGTAGACTGCTGTTATTTTTTATATTAGTATATGAGATTAATGCACTTTGGGTAATTTTTAGAAGCATAGTCATTAAACTTCAACCTATCTCAGTCTTTCCCTTGCAAAAGAATCGTCTAATTCAGGAATTAAGCACAGAACCTTTCTCATTCCCCTTCCAGTTCAGTTTACACAGGATTCTTTTTATTAACATTTTTCACAGGACAAATTCTTCTCCACTGAATAAAGATTTATATTGTGGTTTCCTAGAATAATCTTCAAGAAGGAAAAGGTATTTCCTCCCTCACAAATCCCCTCACTCCATGCACACACACCAGCATGCTCTGAATAGGAAGAAAAAAAATTAGTGAGGATATGATTACTTTACTAGAGAAAGACTACTCTCCTCCCGCACCAACAAGATATTATAGGTCAAGTCAAGTAAGGTCAAGTGAGTTCATCTCATGTCCAGGATCCTTGATTTATTCTGTCAGCTGTTCACTGTCATGCAGCGCAATGGGGCTAGTGTCAATACTGAGACAGTGCAAAGCGACTGGACATGTTGGTTTAAACAAGGGTGGCTCGTGTTCACTTGAAATGCACACTGAGTCCTGCTGGGTGATTATGGATGTCATGGGGAGTGTGGGATGAACAGTATATTAGCACACATAATTTATGTACTGAGCTTTCTTTGCCTTTAAGAATCCAGGCTCTGTGATGGGGAAGTCCCTTGGGTTCCCCTGTGCCCTATTAGTCAATGAGACACAAAGGAAAGGAATGAAAGGGACAACCTGGTGCCGTAAAACCCTCTGCCTCTCCTTCTAACCAGCTCCCTGCTTTCGCCCTTGCTTTTCCGAGCATTCCATGAAAACACATTTGCTTTTGTAAGTTTGACTTTGTTTCATAAAACAGCCCCCCAAAAATCAAAAAAGTTTCCCAGCATAGGTTCATTGCTGCAAAGAGTGTAGGTTTGATAGGCACCTGGGAAAGCAAGTAGCTCTGTTACAGGCGAGATGCTGGTATTTGCATGAGAAAGAACTTCTACTACACGATATTATTTCCCAAGTACTAAATCAGAGTCCCCAGCAGAAGACTTGCTCTCACAGGCTTATGTTCCCCGGTGGTCTGGGCAGCACAGGATGAAGAGAGCTGTTCTAGACCTAAGTGCTATTTTACAAATTTACAAGACAAATTGTAAACACTGCATTAGTAATATAGCATAGTACTTGCCTCATTTTATTAGTAGCACGTTGTTTGCATATTGTGTCTTCAAACAGGATGAAACAACTGCATCAAAGAGTGATGCAAATTCCCCTCGTTCAGTAATGGGCTCCATACTCTGGCATGTGAAGCACGTAAGCCGATCTGAGTAAAGGCACTCCCCCAGTGCAGCCACATATACCCAGCATCTCTTGATCTGAGCAGATGCTTCTTAAGAAACTGCTACCTGAGCGCAGAGAAATGCCAGCCATGGCAAAGATAGACAGACTACAGCCTGGGACAGCTGGGCACAGTTGGGACTTGGGGGAGAGTTCAGCACCCTATCCAAGGTCATATAGCAAGACAGAAATACAGGACCCGAAGTCATGAGTTCCGGTCTGGCAGATACCTGCCAACACCATGACAGATATTACTTCATAGCTCACCTCAAATTATATTTCCAAGGGCTAGAGTTCAGCACTTCCATTGAAAAGGCAAAGCATATGTGCGGATTTGTAGCGCTTTTATTATGTAAGCAAATGATGATACCAGTCCTCAATCTTTTTTTTTCTTTATTTTTATTACTAGTTTAATTTTGGTGGGCCTTTTATTGGGAATTAGGCATGTTTGCTTATGCTGATCTTTTTCACTCCCTTTTTATAAAAACGCATTTTCTGTGGGCAGAATGCAAAGCAGAACAGTTGCTGGAGGGGATCTGATAAATATCAGCGCATCCTGGGTTTTCTCTAAAGTGCTACTTTCGGTAACCTCAGATTTTAGAGACATTGATTTCAACTGCTCAGGGGTCAAAGGCTTCCCTTACAGTGGCAGGCTCAGTTACTTGTCAGATATGAACTGTGAGGTAGTACAGTTATGTGCAATAACTGCAGTGAAGTTCAAAGTTTCAATAGTAAGTGTACCTAGAAACTATGTGATAGGTGCATGTGTTTTTGTGCATTAGCTTATACAAAAAACATATTAACTTAATACGGAGTGCTTTAATAAGGCTGGTCGCACTACAGTATAAGATACGTAGAAGGTAGGTTACCTAGAAGCTGCGGCACTAAGAAACCTTGTGTACAAAGTCTTACGGGAAAAATCAGGCCTGTGATAAATTCAGTGGCAAAATTTCATTTTTCCCCTTTCCTCCATGCAAACATGAATGATCTGAGCTTGCTGAAAGCCTCTAATGTTACCACTTTCCACAGAGTCCTGTGGCTCTGGAGCCAAACACTTCAATGCCTAAGTCTGCATGTCCACATGGCCTTCCCTGGGAGCCAAGGCTGAGCATGAGGCTAGACTGACGCTCTGACAAACACACCCAGCAAGCATCTGTTCTGGGGAGTAAAACAAAGGGAAACAATGCCAAAATAACAGGAAACAGTGCCGAAAATCACTTTTCTGTATGGACACCAATACCACTGGAGCCAAAGTAGCTGAATACTGCCAGGCAAAGCAGATGGAGCTCCATAGCTGTGCAGCACCTCTGGAGCTCTGCAAACATTTCTATTCCTCACAGAATTCAACTTGAGATTCAGGGCAGAATTTTATAGCTTCCTTTTACATTCAGTTCCTGAAAATTCCCACAGTTTACTCTCTTTGGATATCAACATCATTAAATAACACAATTGCAACTTGGAACTTTGTCCGAGGCTGATCAAAAAGGTCGAGACTTTCTGCCAAGTCCTAATGCTGTCTGGCCCCTTGCATGCATGGCATGTGATTTCACTGCTGCTCTAATTTTTAGCTTTGAGAGAGAAAATATTTGATGAGCAATATTTAGTGGCTTTCTCCATGGAAATTCCAATTTCCAGGCCTTCTTTTATTGGTTAGGCCTCCAAACAACAAAACACTCAGGCACGCGCATAACTTTAAGCAACTGAGTAATCCCAGCACTTTGGGCTGCGGTGCTGAAGCGAGTGGGAGTCTTGCCATTGAATTTTATAGGAGCATTATCGGACTGTAAGTGCTTTGCTGGTTCAAGGCCAATATTTTCTCAGACTTCAGAGGAAGCCAGATTGGGCCCGATCTCTGCACAGCCTCTCCTAGAAAGACCAAAATAAAAACAAATGATACTAAGCAACAGGAATGCACATAGCATAGAAGGAAGTACTGCTGAACACAAGACAAGCCGAGGAAGCCTTACTCATCGAAATACTGGTGTTTGAAAGAACAGGAGCAGGTTGTCTTCTTCACTGTACTCTTCATATACAATTTTACAGATTACCCACCCTTCAATCCCACAGCAACAGGAGCAGCCAGTCCAGAAATGTCTACCTCTACCACTTGTAGGAACAATCTTTTTGGAGCAGCAATGGTCAAGTTTTGAGCCAGCTTGGACCCAGCATGTCCGTAGTGTTACTTCAAGAAAGTCAATATATCCATATAACAGCACTATTTTTCTAAATATAACTGTTTAAACTTTGCTTGCTGCTATAATACTCCTCTCACACTAAGGTTTTCCTCCCACTTTAGAAGTAGAAGAACACCAATTCTGTCTTGCCTGTGCTTCATACACATGCAGTCAGAACTTGGTATACTCTGTGTATGACCCACTCTAAGCTTTAACATAGCAGCTACCATGTGCATACATAACCTGGCCAGTAAGATCTGTTGAAACCTGCCTCTGGCATCTGAAGCTGTTAATACATTTATCCCTTGATTTATGAATAAAACAACTTTTTTTTTCCCACCTCTCTCCCCGGCTTCTCCCTGCCCCCCCCCCCCCTTTTTTTTTCTTTCTCCTTTTTTCCTCTCTAGGAAAGGTTGTGCTTGTTGTAGCTGCTTTACAGAATGCCTCTTCAGGGTTTTTGTTTGTTTGTTTGTTTTTAGAAAAAAAGTGCTGATAGAGATTCAGACCTAAAGTGCCTGTTTCTTTTAAGACTCATCCAGTTACACAAGTTGCTATCCCATTAAGTTCAGTAAGATTATATTTTCTGGGTAAGATTTATCCATCTAAAGCTGTAAAATCTAAGTAAGTCATTCATTTTTCTGCTATATTTGCAGAGAGCCTATGCTGGGAGAATGTTTATTTATTCCTCTTATTCCATTCAGCTATACAATTAGCCAACTCTTTCAGGCATGTGTGTATTTTTATGAAAAAAAAAGACTAGCAAATGGCATATTGTTTCAAACCAATTAAAACAATTGCTCTATCGAGCTCATGAACAACTCAACCCCATGGAAAGCACATATCTTGGATTGCTAACCAGCTTTGGATAGAACAGAGAATGCATTTTAAATGACGAAGTCACATGCAGCTTGTGAGTAAGAAGCTATGCCACTATAGTGTCTCTGGAAATAAGCACTACTATTTTCCCTAGACATTTGATGACCTTGTGTGTTGATCTTGATCCATTTTCCAGGTCTGTAAATAAGACCACTTGGAAAAGATTTTCAGTTCACACATTTGTAGTTACGAGGGAGAAGGCCTGAATGGAAGCATGGCATCCATCAGGCAAGTACAGCAGGTGGCACAGGACAGACTGCATTAACCAGATCCTACAACTGGGACTTCTACTGCATTTTATTATGGCAACAACTTAATATATATTTATCAAACAACATGAAATAGGAAAAAAAAAAAAGTTCCCATGCACAGTAGTAGGCTGACAACTTTCCAGTCAGCAGTTTTCCTCTTGGCAACATAGAGAACTCACTTGCTGGAGTCAAAAAACAGTTGGAATTTGCAATTACTTTTATCACAGTTATCTAGGAGCACGTCACTGACCCAGTAAGGAACGTTATGTCTGGACTTTTGTCTCCTTCCAGAAAAAAAATCAGATTTAGTAGAAAGAAATTTAAACTGCTTAAAATAAACTGCTTCAATAAAAGCATTGTGAACACATTATAAAGTTGATTTTTCTTCTTTTTCGCAAGTGGCAATATTTTCTGTTTCTCTATGAATTTATATCAGTACTGTTCATTGTTCTGTTCAGGGCTATATACTCCAAACGGCTAAGGGGTAAGTTGCATTAAACAGTGGCTTCTAGCATTTACAGATTTTTTCACAGTGTCCATAAAGCAGAACTAGTAAAATCAGAGAGAGAGGGGAAAAAAAAAAAAGCGCCAATGTAATTTCTGAACGCTGACAGCTTTTCTGATCTAGAGATGGAAAAGTAGCTTCAAGAAAGCAGTCACCCTGTACTCTCACTTTAAGAAAAAATAACCCCTATAGGGAAAACATCTACAAGATAACATATGTGCAAAACATGCTACCAAATGAAGAAGCACTAAGGCCTTGACACCTGTACATATCAAGAAGACTAATAAAACTACAGTGAGTTCATCATTCTTTTAAAATAGAAAAACCTCCATCATTCTGTTTCCAAGTGTCACCTACTTTCAAACATGTAGAAAAGAAGAAAAAAACAAAGCAAAAATAAATAAATGGGATTCATGATTAGTGACAGTTGCTTCTTTATGCTTTTTGTACTGTTTACAGATAACATCACCCTGGACAGAGTTCTCTTCTATACCATCAGTTATGACACCTCATTTACACTTTCAAGGCAAGTGTTTGCCTGCCCAGCCTTCCTTGCTGCTCCCATCTAATGTTACATGGTCAACTGAAATGCAACAGGATGGTCCCCTTTTTTCCCCACGCTGGATCTCCCACTTGCGAGAAGCTCCCTGCTGGCAATCACAAAAGTCACCCCATTGTCCTCCTTTGGATTCCTCCTGAAAAATTATTTTTATCCTGATGTTCACCAAAAGCCAAAGATGAAAAGCCCAGAAATTGTGGTCTAGCCAGGTTTTCCCTGTCCAGGTACATCCTGATTTTTCCATACTTTTATGCTAAGCCCAATAAGATATGATGGTTCACTACACCATCCATTGGAAAGGCAACCCAAGTAAAGGAGGCAAGAAGCTTATCAGTCTAAATTGAACAGAAAAATGAGGATAGCTCTTTCCTTCACAGCATTCATTCCTAATAAAATGGTGAAAAATTTAAGTATATCCCACCATGACCTATCAATGGCTTCTAGGTTCACAGAAAGCCTCCTGACTACAAAAACCCTTCCAAACTCCTCATTAGAGAGGGCAGTTCATCATAGAGAGTTGAGGAAAATGAGGTTGAAAACCTGCAGCTCTCCTGCATGCTAATCAGAATAGAAAAAAATGATGATATACTAAATGCCCCAGACTGGATTTAATACTGGAGTAATGTTTTCTCCTAATCAGAATATAAGAATTTCAGTGACTTCACCAGGAATCACTTGCCTTCAGAAACTGAAGAAAAAGGATCTCTGACAGGTGGAAAAAGAGAAATTACAGGTGTAAGTGAACAAAAATGTTAAAAATAGTTCTGAAGGAGTGACAGAATGTTCAAAAGGATCCTTGTACAGAAACGTGCAATGTGCTTGGTGAAAGCAGAGATTGCAGTGTACTGTTCACATTGCAGAACTAAAGATTTAATTTTTGCAAACATCTTCTTCTTATTTTGAATTATCACTGGCTAACAGTATGTATTCCAGACCTGTGTGGAAATAACATAGAAAGTTGATAGAGTTGTAAGACAGAAAGAATAGTACTGAAGAAAGCACAGAATTTCAAATAGAAGTCTAAATAGAAGGGGTTTTGTTCTGCATTTCCAGGCCGGTAGGTTTACATTTTTATCATCCTGTGGCATTACTAACACCGAAACAATGTGACATTTTATCCCATATGCATACAGGGCAGGAAGAAGGAGATTGCCAGTAACAACACTGAAGAAAGAACGTGTCTTTTCTCAAATCATTCAGTGTTTAGAGTTCATGTAGAAACTCTGGCCAAAGTCACTGGTGATACTGATTGCTTCTGCATCAGTGCCATTAGGTTTCTCCCTGCTCTTTTGGAAAGGTAGGGACTGATAGTCATTCTTAATCCCTGCCAAAGACATGTTTTCCTATACAGTCTTCTGAGCTGCCAAACCATGAGCCAGACCTTTCTATAGCAACAAAGCACAGTAGGAGTCATCCCTTCTGGAAGCTTGGAAGGGCAGGAAGAGAGATATGCCAGTCTCTCTCTATTTATACCTTTAAAGCCTATGAGGAGACTGGCGGGGCATGAGGACCGTGGCCAGCTAGGAATTCCTTGCAGAGCTAGTATTGCTAGCTGCTCTGAACCTAGATTTCTGTGTCCAAGATAACTTTTACTCAGTGGAAATTGTGGAAATTACAATTACAACTCAGGTGTTTTAGCAATACTTCAGGGCAAATAAATTAAGGTGTTCTGGAAGTTAATAGCCCTTGTGTTTTGTTAATAAATACAGGGTGCATGTTATTTTTTAATGACTTAGTTAAATCACATAAAAATAATCCTGTAACCACTATATTTTTAAAAATTCAAGTGTTCTATCCTGGTACAACTCAAAACCCATGGAAGAAGCTACCAAGACTGCCCACAGATACAGGTAGCTGAAGGAGGACCAGCTGCATGCAATAAGGGTGCATATTTTTATTAGTAAAAACAATTTATTAGTCAAGGAAAAATACTTCTTTGACCAAGATCTGTAGCACAGCTGAAATATTTCTTGGTACACCAATCTTTTTTTTTCCTAAATGAGTCAAGTAGTTGCATGTAATGTTAATGCACATAAACACACACATATATATACACATTTCTGGAAGCCAAGAGGTAAGGGAAAAAAAAGAAGTCTTTTGTCAAGAGAAGAGTAACCTGTTTCAAATGAAAACAACAACAACAAAAAAAAACAGGTAATTCTGCTTGCAATTTATGCAGATAAAGCAGAATTTGCTCCTACACCTTCCAAAATAAGGAAGTCTGATAGGTAAATTCCTACAAACAGTAAAAAACATTTTTTTAAAATATATTTAGAGTATTGCTTAATTATTCTCATGGAAAAAAAATATCCTTTCAGTCCAGATTCTGAGAAACTTTCAACAAATTATTTCTGTTTCACTTTTGAGCCTTTTTCTTTTTTTCTTTTTTTTAATTGGAAGTGCTGAATTCATACCAAGCAGTATACATCAGGATGGAACTTACTCTCTTCAGCTCTTATCAGTTAAAGTTTTGCAGTTTTAACTGTAGCAACACCCTCGCTGATTGATTTTAATGGTTTAAACTGTTGCTCAATCTCAGAATTTTTCACATTTTAATTGCCTAATTTGAAACTATAAACTGATAGGAGATTCTCCCATTTCTCCTTCCTTCCTTAGTTTAGCTTCCCTCCACTTATCAGGCTCATGGATACTGAAATTGCTTTTATATTTACAGATTATCAGCATTATTCTTGATTCAGTTGCATGTTCTTTATTAGTACAACTTGATAATGCAGCTCAGACTAATTATATCTCATTTCACCCTGCCCCCGTTACAGGAATTAGACTCAAAAGGCTTCCCAAGAACTACACACCATCTTCCAACCACTATCTCCATGCCAAAAAGTACTCTGCTCTTCTCCCAATCCCTCCTTCCAGCCTGTCCTCTACAATGAGGAAGGAGAGCAGAAGACCAGTCAAAGATATTTTTATGTCTTCTCATTAGGAATCTGAGGAAGATTTTGAATCAAACCTTCAACTAATTTTTTTCTCTGATTATTCATTGCCATCTTGCTTCTATGTGGTCATCTTTTAGAGATTCTCTGGCCGAGCCTCAGTATCTCTGATTTGTGGATTGATAAACTTAGCCTTCACATTTCAAACCTGGTTCAGCTCTGCAGAGGTTTACCCAAGAACAATTAAAACAATACCTTTTCCAAATAGGGCCTAAAGAAGTTGCAACTGCACAAATAGCTCGTCATGAACAACCAGTACGACTAGCTCATGAACAGTCATTATCTTTGTGAATAAAAATGTAGCAGAGAAACTTCTCTTCAAGTTTTGTTCTAATTATCCAACTGTTCCACAGATCTGCCTTTAACAAGGCCAAAACTAGTTGCTTCAAACACAAGGGGAATAACCCAACAGTAGACAGATGGAAGAATGATCTACTTCTTAAGAGAGGTCTCATTCCAATCCATAATTGTTAGCAGAAATAATAAATAATATGCTATTTATTACATGATGTAGCATTTTGTCAACCTCAAGCTTTTTTCTTCCTTGCTTCCTCTTAATTAGTACCTGGCCTTTACCATCTGCTGAAGAGAGATATAATAGCAAGCCCTAGATTATCTCCACCAGTATGTGATCCAGCTAACTGTTTCATGTCAGAATTGCCGAAAATGTTTTTCTCTGAAGGAAATGATAAATCACAGTCCTCATTTTTCAGTATGCATTCCAAGGCAACGGTTTCCAAACTGTTTTGGACCTTGCCCCTCTGTCAACTCTCAGCGTTACTTGCACACCATCAATCAACATTACTGTCAAACACTTAGTGGAACTCCTAGGAAAGGAGTGTGGCTCTGCGTGCCAGCTGCACGCCATGCCCTGCTGGCCACCATTTGGGACACTCCTCAGGAAAGAGTGAGCTGCTAAGAAACAGGCTGCCACTAGGTACAAGTAAGATACGGGGCAGAAGCAAACTTCTCTCTGTCTATCAGTCTGGGACAACAGCCAGGGATTACTAGCAGCCCTGTGCTCAGGCGAGCTCAGTGACCATGTTTTTCTCTACAGGTAGTTAAAACACTAATGACAGAATGCTTTTGTGTCTGGAAAGCACACTAAAAAATGCTGAAGATCACCTGAAGGAGCCCACTGAGAAACAAATATATAGACTGAGGGACCTTGCAGAGACATGAAGGGAACATGTATATATATCCTCCTCATACCTGCCCTGTGCACACAGAGGGGCTCATGGACTACATGTACTTGTTATTTACCAGGAAGCTCCTGAAGGTGCCAACTCTCCTGGGCTGCCCCTGTCTCTACAAAGACCTCCATCAGGACACAGGCCCTGAATGGCTCAGTGAGCCTGCATCCTGTTGCTGCATGATGTTTTTTACGAGGCTAGTGTTTTCTTACATGTAGTTGTCCTAGCATCTCCAATGAAACTCTTTATTCAAGAGAATGCTAAAAGTGACCCCAAATTGCTGAAATCTTTCAGTCTCCCTTCAAACGCCTAGTCCAGACCCTGCTGCCATTGAACTCAGACTTTTGCATTTGATTTCTGTGAAAGCAGAACTGAAGTCTACAGCCAGCTTTAGAGATTCAAATCCCCTCCTGACCAGGCATTAGAGAGAGGAGGAGCTGCTATGTGTCTGCTTCACTGCTGAAACTTCCAAACATTCCCCAACAGGTCATTTTCCAAATTTGAAATATATGCAAATGCTCGAGGAGAGGAGATCTAGTGAGTTGCTTCCAGCTGGCTCACAGTTTTAACTTTTTGGCCTAGAGGTAGCAGAACATCTACCAGTTCATGTGAAGCTATAAGTGTGTCATCAGGATACCACATGCTTTGATAATTACCCTAGTGGGTATTAAAGCTAATCCTATGCTGTATAGATCACTTACAAAACACAATAACTGAACCAGAAATCCTTATGCAAGACAGTCATAAAATCAGTGGCTGAAAGTGCCAGCGCGTCTCTGACACGTCCGGCATAAATTGGAACCCGAAATTCCTGCCTGGTTCAGCCTGTCAGGAATCCAACTGTCCTGTGATTATGAAATCTGAGGCATGGCAGAGCAGCTTATGTCAGATCTACTGCGTATCCACGAGTCTTAAACCAAGACTTGTGAATATAACCCATGCCCTTCCTGGCTTGCAAGAAGGGTCATGAGCAACCACTGAAATTTTTGACCAAAATAGCTAATGCATCACTCAGAGGACCCAGCTCCTTTTCCTTTAAAGACCAGATACCCATCCCAGACATACTGGTCCTACCCAACTACATTCCCAATGGGAATATTCCCATTCTGGAGGAAGCCTATAGAAAAACCAATCACCTGTCTTCTAGACTACCTCATCTTCAAGCTCAAGCCAGGACACAAAGCTAAAGTCACCTTAACTAGCACAATGAAGAAGGAGAGATATACATCTTCATCAGCTTGCTGCTCCTCTCTAGTATCTGCCTGCAGTAGCTGATGTGATATTGTGGTTTCACTTTGAATAAGTGGCAAAACTCTTCAGAAATATCTTAAGATAGTTTCAGTCTTTCCCAGATGAACAGTAAAGGAAAACTGCATGTTCTTATAACTTGGATCAGTATTTTCTATTGCTTTTCCAACCTCTTCGTATTAGGCTGTATTGAATAATAAATCCAGAACACACGCTGGACTCAAAAGCTGGACATTAGGTGGTATTGGATATAAATACCAAAGGTATTTAGGTATTTGAACTTAAATTATAAATGTATACCCACTGCCACAATTACTGTCTTGTGCTTGGCTATGACTGGCTTAAAGATGAAGGATAGCCGCGACCCTGCAGTGATGCTCGAAGGTGGTGTTTTTCATGAACCACTTACATGTGCAAGCATCAAGTATCATCTTTGTCTGAAGACTCCCAAGCAGTTGAGTCCGTTGCCCTGGATTCACTCTGCTCTCAGAAGGTAACATCCATAAAAAACACGTTCTGTGTCTCTGGTTAGGTACATAACCTTCTCAGACAGGAACTTCAGCTCTTAAGCATGGAGCAGACTAGACACAGAAGTAGCAGAAACTGTTACCAGAACACCAAAACTATGCACACTAGAAATTGGCTTAAATCAAATGTCTTCATAATTATCTTCAAGGCATTATTTTTGCCCAGGTCTGGGATATATAGGAAGGCTATAAAGTAAGAGTGGGTGGGGAAATTTTCTCAAAGACGACGTATGTAACCCTGGGTATCTCACTACACACCACACACAAGATTCTCTGATCTTGTCATCTCTAATTTAGAACATACAGAAATACAGTTTAAAAAAAAATCACCCTAACTAAAATAAGATTCTTGACAGTACTCATTTCTCCTCAAGCAAAGGGGAAAAAAAAAAACAAAAAAAATATATAACAGAACCTACAAAGAAAATAATTCAGACAGATCTGGAGATTTGTTGGGTACCATGATGTGGACCAGAGCTACCCTTACAACTAGTTCTCCTAAAGCAGGTTCAGGAGAAATAGACCAAGCTCAGGTTTTGAGGAAGGCAAGAAGATGGAGATAAAGCAAGCATCTGAGCTCTAGAAACACTGGGACCCACTGGGGCCACCTGCTTTGGCAGTTGGTTATGCTAATCTTTTGATAGGCACCAGCTAGTATAATTTTATGTATTTTGTAAGCTAGTATAGTTTAATGAATTTATAATTTCCTTCCTGGGTTGTTTACAGTAGTTGTTCAAGTACACCCAACCTTTCCTAGAGAGGAAAGGATGTGTCCTTCCAAAAGAGATCCACACAATATGCTCCCAGGAAAACATCGCAATGCCCAGTTTCATACATGGCTTTGACAATTTAGAGAGTTTTTTAGAGGTTTTATTTTTCTTTTTTGTTTTCACCCTCCATTTCAAATATAAAGAGGAACTGGAAACTGTTGGGATTTTCTATCAGCCTTTGTTTCTTCCTAGCAGGCCTTTTAACTCTACTCTATGCCAGTGTTATTTGCACTAGTCTTAATTATTTTAATGAGGCTCATTAGCCTATTCATTATTCTTAGAGTAGAGGTAATTCTCAGTGAGGTACAAGTTACAGTGCTATTAAAACTAAATGACTTTTTGTTTTGTTTTGGTTTTTAACTCGCATTTAGATTAAAAGTCAAACTGAGGTTAAAACCAGAGCAAATAGACAAATTATCAGGAACATAGAAATCAAATGACCATTTTGGTCAGACTGTCAAGCTGACATAGCAGTGAATTAATCTTCATAAACTGTTACACAGAATGTTAAAGGAGGTAGGTATTTAGTTAGTTACAAATCATATGAGCAAACTTTGCCTGTGGCAGTAAAATCAAATTTTAGCTGGGTCTACATTTTAGTGCTGGAACCAAATGGTTGTTTATGTCTAGATCATAATCTCAGTGCTGGTGAGGGCTTCCTTCCTACATTTTGTATCACTAATCTCTTTCCTTCTACTTCCCGACAGAAAATATAGACTTCAATAGGGCAATCTTAAAGGGGAATGCAGCTTGCTCTCCTGGGTGTATGTGTGCATTTATGTGTGCTTATACATATACACAGTATACATATATATACACATATATAGACAGATAGCTGGCAACTTAATTTCTCTTGAATACTTCAAAAAAGTGAAAACCACAGATTTCATTCTGAGATTTAGGCCATATGAATTTAAAAGACTAACCTTCATCCTCTGGTGAAGGTTTTACAGGAATTCATAGACACAGAGTTTTATCCAGCCAGTTATCTATATCAGGCTTGCTAAAAATTACTAGCAGATCCAAAAGATAAGGCCTTTATCCCATCCTTAGTCCCTCAGCAGGCCTCCCTGCAACATGTCTGCTGGAGTCTCTGGGCAGGGTGAGTGAAGACCCAACCCGAGGGTACACTCCACAGCACAGAAGGCAGTTAGATACATATACTACTGAGCGAGAAGTGTATTAAATAATTAATAAAAAATAATTAATTAAATAATATCCATTACTACAACAAATGTAATAACAACAAAAGAAAGAATGTGTGAAGCCACTCTAAGCCTTCCTCTCTGGAATAGGTGATCAGGGTGTGTTTTTGGTATCAAGAATATCTGATATCTAAAATGACATAAACAGTCCAAAAGGCAGAAAGTGAGTAGAGCACAGAGATAGCATGTCATGACAGGGTCAGAACAGATTCTAGTCCTTGCAAGGCTGTCACCATCCACTTTGGTCTCCTCCAGCAGAGGAGCCTTCACCTCTCTAGCACAAGACAGCCAGGAACAGAAGACTGCTTTAGGAAAACATGCTAACCGACATATCTTTAAAACCTTCCTGGAAAAGGAAGGATCCTAAGGATC
Source organism: Tinamus guttatus (assembly GCF_059628265.1). Classification (NCBI taxonomy): domain Eukaryota; kingdom Metazoa; phylum Chordata; class Aves; order Tinamiformes; family Tinamidae; genus Tinamus; species Tinamus guttatus. The sequence goes on along the minus strand of NW_028289083.1, from coordinate 367,931 downwards.
TTTAAACAGACATGATCCTGAACCAGACACACGAAAAAAAAAAAAAAAAAAGAAAAGCCTAAAACAACCAAATTAAAAAAAAGAAGACTTAGACCTCTTTCTCCAACTTGTTTACAAATTGTGAAGCTTGAATGAACTTCCCCATTTTTAAATGAAATTCACACTGTACACACACACCTTTAAATATGACACTATGATATTTTTTGGAGAATTTTAAGCAAGTCTATAATTTCATTACCATATACAGGTTATCTCAGAAAACTGAAATCAGTTTTTTAAAGGTTTTTTAATACAACATGCTGGCGTCCTCTTCTATACATATAATTGAGTTTTGGGAACAGAAGGAACTGAGTTAAGAAAAAAAATATTTTCTGAGGTAACTTGCACTGGAAAAGTGAAAATAAAAATTACTTCCACATAAAGTAATGTTT